>NC_044044.1:47671335-48271335 GCF_901765095.1 Microcaecilia unicolor
GTTCAACCGTGTGGGCCTGTAGAAAGGTAGAGAGTTCCTCTGCAAGTACCTGCTTGTGCAGAGAGATGAACGATGCTCTCGGAAGGCTATTTGGAGGAGGTCTTTGATGCCAATTCAGGAAATGCTGTTCTGGCCACGGTGCAAGCACCCTCGATGACAAAGCGAGAACCCTTGCAGCAACTGCATCAGCTCCTCCCGGAGAATGTATGGAACCACTCACTGAAGATGGACATCAGCGAAGTCGTGGAAGACAGGGCAGAGGCAGCCTGAAAGAAGTCTGTGACGAACCGGTGGCGGGGGCTGGGCTGTTTAGTGACTCACATACCGGCACCTCTTCCAAGGAGGGGAGAGCGTGCCTCCAAGTGTTGGCGCTTCTTGGGTATCGAATCCACCAATGCCCTGGGGCTCCCGGTACTGTGGTTGAGGAACACCAGTGCTTATGCTTCTTGGGCTTCCCCTGATGCACAGAGCCCCGATCTCCCAGTGCTGATGAGGACGAAGTCAAATCCTCGCGGGTCCTCGATGTTGGGTCTGATGCTGACCGGTTCCGGGGCCTAACAGCACCCAGGGTTGATACAGGTGAAGACCCACTTGATGCATGTGCCAATCCCAGTGGATGCCGGAGTCGGAGCAACCATGAAGGTTGATGCCGCCGGTGCCGAAGTTGATGGTCTGGCCTTTGAAGAGCCAAAAGGTTGCTTCTTTTGAGCCAGTCGCATTCTCCGGGTTCTTGCCTGCATATGCAAATATCACAAACAGAGAAGCCACGATCTGGCCCAAGGCACCCCAAGCGCCAATTGTGCGTGCACATGGCAGATATCACGTGCCTGCATTTAGTGCAGCGCTTGAAGCCAATGGGAGTCTTCTGGGACATCAAACGCGCTTCCACACACGAAAAAGAAAGAAAACTTAAAAGTGCTGGAAAAAAAACTACAAAAAAAAAACAGAGGGAAGAGAAAATACTGAAAAAGGTAAAAGAAAAAAACAAAACTGAAGAAAAAAAGAAATACCTGAACGGGAAGGCACTTCAAAATCGAAAACACAGCAGGAGGCAGAGAACGGAAGATGTGTCCTCTCAGTCCTGAGGAAAACAAGACTAGAGGACCCGCACTTGAGTGTCGGGCAAGAAGGCACCAGCGCATGCGTGATGGACGTTATTAGAACTTACTACGTTTCTAGCGCATCAGCGTCCGCACCGGCTCTGCTGGATGACATCACCCACATGTGAGACTAACAAGGTCTGCTTGTCCTCGGAGTACTGAAAAACCCCAAGCTCACCCCACTCCTTCCCCCTACCAAGCAGCTGATCTAAAGACATTTCAGATCAAATTCAAAACAGAACAATGCCAGTGCATCCAAAGGCATTCAGAAACACAGCCAGGTCAAACTGTAGAGCAGATGTAGGATATTAAATAAGGGTCCTCTTCCAAGCAAGTCTCACACCCACCTTGGCATCTGATACATTACTAAAGTCAAGTGCCAACCAAGGTACGCTTCAAACCATGTGAAGTACAGATTGTAGGGAAATCATTGCACAGGTGCAGACAGCCACACCACTGGTGTTTTGTTTCTTCAGATAAAGAGAGAGAACAGAGAGTTATACCTAGCTTAATGTCTGTGTTATTGACTAAGGAACATGTGGCCATTTCCAAGGTGTGTGACAAACGAAAGCTGCGGGGTGCAGCGAGTTCCTTTGAGATGTATACTCCCTTCCTGATATTCCTCTCTGCAATATTTACACAGGTAAACAGCAACCCTGCCTGACAGAAGTGAGGAGACGGAGCCTTAAGAATGTAAAGGTTGTGAATGCCACAGTAGGAAACCACGGCCTCCGTTCCTAGAAACGCTCTCGGTACTGGCTCTTCTGCAGGACCTCTTTTCTTACAGCACATCAAAGCAACAGAGTTTGACTTCTAAAGATGTACAGTACTAGGTGTTTACATAAAATCTCATGCAACATTTAGCACAGATATCTGACAACACACAATTCGTTTCCCCATATGATTAACAGACTTATCTAGCCAGGGCTATACTGTACATTTTAAAAAGAAATAGATCATTTCCTGCAGTTCCCTCCCCGAGATGAGTGGTAGCATTCTAAGATTTACCTGGCTAATTATTTATGGACTTCTCCTCAAGGAATTTGTCCAAACCTCTTCTAAACTTAGCTGTGTTAAATGTCTGGCTGTATCCTCTGACAAAATTCCAGTTTGATTGTTCAGGGGGTAAGCCCCCCCCCCCCCAAAAAAAACCCTACTACTACTAAACATTTATAAAGCGCTACCAGGGTTACGCAGCGCTATACAATTTAACACAGAGGACAGTCCCTGCTCGAAGGAACTTACAATCTAAAGGACAAAAAGTGCAGTCAATCAAATTGGGGCAGTCTAGATTTCCTGAATAGATGAATAATGGTTAGGTGCCGAAAGCGACATTGAAGAGGTGGGCTTTGAGCAAGGATTTCTTCAACTTATTTTAAATCTGTTAGTTTCATGAGCATCCCCTGTCCTGGTATTAGAGAATGACATGGGGACTAAGTTTGTCCCTGTCCCATCCCCCATAGACCCCGTCTCTGTCTCTGCTCCATCCCATCCCCGTGGGCTCTGTCTTCATCTGCAGAAGCCTTGAACACTTACGATTTTATATTTAAAACTTTTTACTAAACTATAAAAAGGAACAATATGCTGTGCAACTGTTGTGTATAAATTGCAAACAGAAAACAGTAATAACAATGAGCATCTATAATAACCCCCACCCTCTACCCTTCCAACCCCAACAATAGCTGGCTTCTACTAGCTCAAAGAACCCTAATCTACCTTGTTAAAATGTCCAGGACTACAAAATACAACCCCTCTGCATGCCCTAGCGGGGGAGAAATATGCTCTATAAGCATTGTTATGATTTTTTATTTTGTGGATGTACAAGAAGTCACCAACATCTCAGGATTCAGTCTAGCTCTCCTGCCTTCCAAAATCCTTCCTGCAATAGAAGATGTGCTGGTAGCAGGATGTACAGGATCCCCCATGAAAATGTTGCTAGTTGTGGCAGCATGTTCCAAAAAAATCAAAGTCTGCATCACTCAAACATAAATAACAGTCCAGTTCATTAACAGGCTTCAAAGCAGAAAGTGATACGGGGACAAAGTTTGTCCCTGTCCCCATGGGCTCTGTCCTCATCCCCATGGTTACCGCGGGTCCCCGTCCCAGTGTCATTTTCTACCTTGTATAGTTTGAAGGTAGAAATAGTGCAGTGGCCTGACAACGGGTTCGATTCCCACCTCAGTTCCTTGTGACTCTGGGCAAGTCACTTAACCCTCCACTATCCCAGGTACAAAATAAAGTACCTGTATATAATATGTGAACCGCTCTGATTGTAACCACAGAAATGTGGTATATCAAATTCTATCCCCTTTCCTTATAAGTTCCACCTTGACCATGGGTTTACAAACTTCTATCGTGTCCTCTGTCAGTTCTCTTTTCTCTAAGGTGATAAGCCATAAAGAACTTAAGATGCTTTGAGATCTGCAGGATTATTTCCTAGTAACTAGGATGTTATTCTTGATGGATCTTTGGCCTTACCCACATGGCTTCTCTTAGGATCCCGATGCTGCATTTCAACAAGGTTAAAAAAAAAAAAAAAAACAACCCATCCCTGCCAATACAGTCCAGAGCATAAACCTTGAAGCAAGACACTTTCACCAAGGTCTGGTAAAAGCTCAGACAGCAGATCACCTAAAATCTGATGTTAGATCCAATGACCAAGGGGCTGTCACTACTGGGCTCTCATGTCTGTGGCAGAGCTTGTGAAACCATTGGCTAGGTCTTCCATTGTGGCCCATTTCAACCCAATGGTCTGACCCTGCCCTGGTTTTGCCTATTGCATGCATAGAATTAGAGGGGGGGGGGGTTCTTAGAGAAGTACATACGTTCAACAGAGCAAAATGAACTGGAGATGCCCGTTCAGTTGGCTAATACACTACATTACAGAAGAGTCTAGCATGAAGGAAGATGGGAATAGAGGCCGAGAACAGAGAAAGAATAGAAACAGAGAGACGCACAGCAAAGGAAGGCAGATGGCGAGCAAAGAATCAAAGCAAATAAAAATATATATCAGGAAAAAAATTCCACAATTCAGACAATGCTGGCGGTGGCTGGCTTGTCAAACATTTCTACACCGGGGATGCTTTTTTAAATTGTATTTTTGCATCAGCAAATATTTAACTAAATTGGACTTCATGCAACAAGAAAATACATACTTAACACAATGTGATTTTAATTCAGATTTGTGGTGTCAGCATTTTCATCAGAGAGCAGATTTCAAAAGCTCAATTGGGAGCTGGCTGGAAACGGGGAAGGCGACAGGAAGGAGAAATAAATAAACCCAAACTGAGGACTCAGGGTAGTTCTCTTCCTTTCCAACTTGAAATCCTAACCAGAGGAACAGATAAGGAAGGACAATAAATCCAGACACACTTTAACTGACAAACATAGTCATTTTCATAAACAATTACAGGAGATAACAGTGGTGGGGTCAGGCCTGGTTAATTGGTAATGGGTTATCCAGAGAGATATCTAGAGAGACAGTCAGATAGGAATCCAAAAGCCGAACATAGACAAGAATGATCACTGCTTAATTGGAACTTGGTTTTTTTTTTTGGTCCTCAAAAGTATCCAAACTCAAAACTGCCCTTGAGCAGCGCACTATCATCTAATCGACATACATACCAGCCTCAGACAAAGGTTTGATAGAAGAAAGAAAATATGGACCATTAAAACGATGCCACATAATAAAAAGATCTGATGTCCACTTCAAATATCATTCTACAGAAAAATAGTACAGAGTCCCAGCAGTCATACTGTTCCTACAGCTAAACTCGAGTCATGGTAGGTTGTGAGATCTTTTAGAAAGACCAACCAAAAAATTGTAGTGTGAGAGCTTCCAGTATTTCACATGCCCTTTCTTCAGCCACTTGAAGAGCTCTGAAAGGTCTCAAAAGGAATCACAACCTACAAAAGACACTCTAACACTGCATGCCAAGGTAACTCTTCAGCTCCCATTCCACAAGACAAAAAAAAACAATTTGAAGGAAGCATTTCCCTGCTTAGATTCTTGACTAACCTAGCATCACACCCAAATGAGGACAAACCCTTCCCATCATTAGGAGTCCCAAACATACATTAGCTGAGGAATCTGCTGCTGATTCACCTGTAACTCACTATTACATTACTTAACCATAGCAAAATGCTCAAATATTCCTAGCAACACCGTTTGGTTTAATCTGAATGACTCCTTTAACCAGATATTTAAAACATTTGCTTGTAGACACAGGTACGAGTTAGAGGCCTGGTAAATATTAAGAGGAAACCTGACAAGTACATTTAAAAATTGCTCATTTTCAAAGCACACTGACTTACAAAGTTACATGGGGGCTCATTTTCAAAGCACTTAAACACTCAAAGTACTATATGTTACTATGATACTCTGTACATCTGACAAGTGCTTTGAAAATGAGTCCCATAGAGGCTCATTTTCAAAGCACTCAGACTTACAAATTTCCATAGGTTACTATAGAACGTTGTAAGTCTAAGTGCTTTTGAAAATACATCTCACAGTAACCAATGTAACTTTGTAAGTCTATGTGTTTTGAAAATGAGCCTCTTAATTTTTTCACGCAAAATCTCAGGTAATAAAATCTAAAACACAACACACTATAGCAGTTGTATCCAACTTTGTGCCTTTAGAAAAGCGGTACAGAAGCTTTAGTAATATTCCCACTGTAGAGATTCTTACCAAAAGTTCTTCTCAAAAAATCCTGAAAAGAAGTAGCATTTCACTTTCAAAACCTGTAATCTTACACCTCCAAATCTGAAATCCTACCCTGACTTCAACAGCAACCAAATACTTCCAAGGTGACACATATGGAACATTTTGCAAGCTCTAAAACCACTGAAAATGCAGAAGAAATAGTTTCAGAATATTATCCCGCTGCTGTTTAAAAACAAACAGCATAAAACTTAAATCTGTGTAAAAGACTAAAACTCTCATTTTCAAGAGGTTTCTATCCATTAATAGCGTATCTTAGATTGCAACTGGCCATCCATCTCTATAGTTGATATTTTGTTTATGACTTTGTAAACCTTGTCTGTTGTTTATTTACTGTTAGCCACACTGAACTCGAGTATGTTCAGGATAATGTGGGGTGTAAATGTCAAAATAAATAAATAAATTGCATATGAAAGACTTAAGTAACCAGTACATGAATATTTGTTTTGATGCTACTCACTGGAGCAAAAACCTTTTGCTCAGAAATCTGGTGGCCTGCTGTTTGCTCTCCATTCTACCATTGTATAACATATGGAGAAATGTTACTTAACAGCCTGTGCCTGGCCTTCAGGGGTCAATCTGGAAGATTTTTTTTTATCCTTTTCCTAGTACAGTTCAGTAGGAGAAGAGAAACATCTCCGCCCACCCCCCAACACAGTAGGACAACTAAAATAGCAAAGTTTCAGTTCTGCAAAAGGAAGAAAAAAACAATAGCAGGATCCAATTGTGAGAATTTCCCTGCATCATGAAACCAAGATGTCTAAAAATAACCCAAACTGGAGCCTGAAAATCTCAGCAGGGATGCCTGGAAATAATAACAGAGCCAGCCTGGGAGGAGAATGGGGAGCTAGAGATGCCAAACACATGTTGCCACCCACCACCACAAGAAGGGTTTCCGAACGGTTCCCCAAAGCCTCAAACGGTGAGCGAGGGAGCAGAATACAGAAAGAAATAGGGGGGAGGAGGTGGAATCTGCCAGATTCCCAGAGGGGGAGAAAGATGGGGGAGGGAGGGGTCAGAGAGGCAGGCAGACATATATTGGGAGGGAGAGGAGATGGGCAGAAAAAATCTGAGACAGACAGACAAGGGGTGGGTGGGGCGGACAGAAGAATCTGACAGACAGACAAGGGGGTGGGGGAAGGCGAGGCGGACAGAAGAATCTGACAGACAGACAAGGGGGTGGGGGGGAAGACGAGGCGGACAGAAGAATCTGACAGACAGACAAGGGGGTGGGGGGGAAGACGAGGCGGACAGAAGAATCTGACAGACAGACAAGGGGGTGGGGGGAAGACGAGGGGACAGAAGAATCTGACAGACAGACAAGGGGGTGGGGGGAAGACGAGGCGGACAGAAGAATCTGACAGACAGACAAGGGGGTGGGGGGGAAGACGAGGCGGACAGAAGAATCTGACAGACAGACAAGGGGGGGGGGGGAAGACGAGGCGGACAGAAGAATCTGACAGACAGACAAGGGGGTGGGGGGAAGACGAGGGGACAGAAGAATTGAAGAATCTGACAGACAGACAAGGGGGTGGGGGAAGACGAGGCGGACAGAAGAATCTGACAGACAGACAAGGGGGTGGGGGGAAGACGAGGCGGACAGAAGAATCTGACAGACAGACAAGGGGGTGGGGGAAGACGAGGCGGACAGAAGAATCTGACAGACAGACAAGGGGGTGGGGGAAGACGAGGGGGCAGAAGAATCTGACAGACAGACAAGGGGGTGGGGAAGACGAGGCGGGCAGAAGAATGACAGACAGACAAGGGGGTGGGGGAAGACGAGGCGGGCAGAAGAATCTGACAGACAGACAAGGGGGTGGGGGAAGACGAGGCGGGCAGAAGAATCTGACAGACAGACAAGGGGGGGGGGGAAGACGAGGCGGGCAGAAGAATCTGACAGACAGACAAGGGGTGGGGGAAGACGAGGCGGGCAGAAGAATCTGACAGACAGACAAGGGGGTGGGGGAAGACGAGGCGGGCAGAAGAATCTGACAGACAGACAAGGGGGTGGGGGAAGACGAGGCGGGCAGAAGAATCTGACAGACAGACAAGGGGGTGGGGGGAAGACGAGGCGGACAGAAGAATCTGACAGACAGACAAGGGGGTGGGGGGAAGACGAGGCGGGCAGAAGAATCTGACAGACAGACAAGGGGGTGGGGGAAGACGAGGCGGGCAGAAGAATCTGACAGACAGACAAGGGGGTGGGGGAAGACGAGGCGGGCAGAAGAATCTGACAGACAGACAAGGGGGTGGGGGAAGACGAGGCGGACAGAAGAATCTGACAGACAAGGGGGTGGGGGAAGACGAGACGGACAGAAGAATCTGACAGACAAGGGGGTGGGGGAAGACGAGACGGGCAGAAGAATCTGACAGACAAGGGGGTGGGGGGGAAGACGAGGGGACAGAAGAATCTGACAGACAGACAAGGGGGTGGGGGAAGACGAGGCGGACAGAAGAATCTGACAGACAGACAAGGGGGGGGGGAAGACGAGGCGGGCAGAAGAATCTGACAGACAGACAAGGGGGGGGGGAAGACGAGGCGGGCAGAAGAATCTGACAGACAAGGGGGTGGGGGAAGACGAGGCGGGCAGAAGAATCTGACAGGAGACAAGGGGGTGGGGGAAGACGAGGCGGACAGAAGAATCTGACAGACAAGGGGGGGGGGGAAGACGAGACGGACAGAAGAATCTGACAGACAAGGGGGTGGGGGAAGACAAGACGGGCAGAAGAATCTGACAGACAAGGGGGGGGGGGGGAAGACGAGGCGGACAGAAGAATCTGACAGACAGACAAGGGGGTGGGGGAAGACGAGACGGACAGAAGAATCTGACAGACAAGGGGGTGGGGGACGACGAGACGGACAGAAGAATCTGACAGACAAGGGGGAGGGGGAAGACGAGGGGCAGAAGAATCTGACAGACAGACAAGGGGGTGGGGGAAGACGAGGGGCAGAAGAATCTGACAGACAGACAAGGGGGTGGGGGAAGACGAGACGGGCAGAAGAATCTGACAGCAGACAAGGGGGTGGGGGGAAGACGAGGCGGGCAGAAGAATCTGACAGACAAGGGGGTGGGGGAAGACGAGACGGACAGAAGAATCTGACAGACAAGGGGGGGGGGGAAGACGAGACGGACAGAAGAAACAGACAGACAAGGGGGTGGGGAAGACGAGGCGGGCAGAAGAATCTGACAGACAGACAAGGGGGTGGGGGAAGACGAGGCGGGCAGAAGAATCTGACAGACAGACAAGGTGGGGAGACGGACAGAAGAATCTGACAGACAGACAAGGGGGTGGGGGACGACGAGACGGACAGAAGAATCTGACAGACAAGGGGGTGGGGACGACGAGACGGACAGAAGAATCTGACAGACAAGGGGTGGGGGAAGACGAGGCGGACAGAAGAATCTGACAGACAGACAAGGTGGGGAGACGGCCAGAAGAATCTGACGGACAGATGAATATGGCAAACGGGAGGGATGAGATGGACAGAAAAATCCAACAGAAGAGGGGACAAGAAAAATCTAACCAAGACAGCAGGGGACAAAAGAATCTGACAAACAGAAAGATGGGCGGGTGGGGGGGGGGGGGGGGTTAGAAGAATGTGGCCGACGGATGGGGGGAGGGGATAGAAGAACCAGACAAAGATGGGGGTGGGGAGGTTAGTTGAACCTGCCAGTAGATGGGGGGGGGGGGGGAGAATCTGACAGGTTGATGGAATGGGTTAGAAGAATCTGACAAACGGAAAAACGGGGAGGAGGGAAAGAGAGAGAGAAAAACTGCCTGGCACCACGAGACGTGTATCATTTGAGAGCAGGGAATAAGCAGGACTTAAGGACGGAGGTAGGAGAGGGGAGTTGGAGGCAAAGACCAGAGGAGGAAGAGCTAAACGCCGAGGGAATAGATAAGTCAGCACATGGGGGGGGGGGATAAGACAGACGGTGGAGGCACTCGGGACCCAAACTGCTCCTCGGCTGTTCTTCAGGCCGAGATCCCAATCTCACCTGCTCCACGGGCCTCAGCGCCGAACTCCTCTCCAGCGTTCCTCACACACACAAGCAGGAAGTGCCACCGCTTTTTAATGCCACTTCCGGTTACGCGCCGTCACGACCTCCCCCCCTCACGAGCCGCCAGCAGCCGAAGCCCCGCCCCATTCCCTGGCCTCACTTCCGCCCTCGCTCTGCGGAGGAGGCTGAAGAGGCGTGGGGCGGGGAGGGGCACGTTCGCAAGACGTGAGGGACGCTGACGGCTGCTCGACGACTGTGACGAAACGAGACGCGAAGGGGAGGCGGAGCTCCTTTCAATGCAGGTTAGAGACCTCGAACCCCTCCCCCCAGCCCTCTCGCTCCAGCCACCTGTTTGAAGGTTCGGCTTGGTGGTGTGGAGGCGCTTGCGCAGAAAGCGCCTGCACCGCCCGGATGTGACGTCAGGGCCAGGCTCTGCTTGGTATGAGCGGCGGGATGTCGCGGTTTAAGGGGGTCGCGCGCGGGCTGGGGTTATGATTTGCAGGTTTTTAATGATGCACCGGGAAGCAGGGACGGAGGCAACTGCGGTGCATGAATCCTTGCTAACCCAAATGCCCTTTAGAAGCAGTGACAGCCAGGGAATCTCCCCTCCCCCCCCCCTGGCATTCATAGTCACCCAGGAGGGGAAGAAGAGCTTAATGATGCCAACAGTGATCAACACAGGCGAAGAAAGTTATTATGAATAACATTTTTGTACATGATATACTTTGAGATATGGACCCAGAGCACAACTCTCTTTGTGCACATGATTGCATGTTTGTGCCTATTCTAATTTCATCAATGTTTTGTTACACCTATATTACCAAATTCAATAAAAAAAAAATGTTATTGCAATAAGTGTAACTTTTATTTTTTTGTTGTGCAGTGATTGAAGCTTTTATATAAATAACACGAGAACAAAATTCTGATGTGGCTCCTCATGTTCTTGGGCCAGCCCTTCTCCACCAACCTCCCGCTCCGTCCCTTCTATCTCGCCTCACCCCATGCCTGGAACACACTCCCTGAGCCCATACGCCGTGCCCCCTCCCTACCCATCTTCAAATCATGCTCAAAGCCCACTCTTCAATGTCGCCTTCGGCTCCTAATCACTACACCACTTCTCAGGAAACTTAGCGTACCCCAACTTGACATTTCGTCCACTAGATTGTAAGCTCTTCCGAGCAGGGACCGTCCTTAATTGTTAATTTGTACAGCGCTGCGTAACCCTAGTAGCGCTGTAGAAATGTTAAGTAGTAGTCGTAGTAGTATTTAACACAGTAGCATATAGTTAGCAAATGACAGCAGATAAAAACCTGTACATGGTCCATCCAGTCTGCACAACACCCATAAACTCAGTTACATGGTATGTGATACTTTATATTTATACCCGAGTTTGATTTGGCACAAAGTTCTGAAGCTAACATCGAAGCCCCTTAAAATTTACACTCCAGCCCATCCCTATCTATTCAGTCTCGATCAGAGTGTAGACGTAGACCGTAGAAGTCTGCCCAGCACTGTTCTTTTACTAAAAGTTCTGAAGATTCCGGAATCCTAAAGAGTTACAAGATTCCGAAATCCCAGTTAGCAACATTCCATCTAGAACCCCAAAGAGTAACAGAGTAAATGATGGCAGATAAAGGACCTGTACGGTCCATCCAGTCTGCCCAACAACATAAACTCATTTACATGTGATACTTTATACCAGAGTTTGATTTGTCCTTGCCATTCTCAGGGCACAGACTGTAGAAGTCTGTCCAGCACTGTTCTGAAGCTAATGTTGAACCCCCTTAAAATTTACACTCCAGCCCATCCCTGTCTATTCAGTCACAGTTGTGGCATAGACCCCATAGACCGTAGAAGTCTTGCCCAGCTCCCATTTTGTTTCCCAATTACCGGCATCGCCACCCAATCTCCAGTAAGATTCCATGGAACCATTCCTTCTAAACAGGATCCTTTGTTTTTATCCCATGCACACGTAAATTCCATTACCGTTTTCATCTCCACCACCTCCCACGGGAGTGCATTCCACATATCCACCACCCACTCTGTGAAAAAATACTTCTCGACCTTTTTTAACCATCCCTTGCCTGTACAAACTTACTGTGACCTCTCTGAGCACAGGAACATACCTCCCTGTAGTTGAATGTAACTCGCCTTGGATTTAGCACAGGCTTTTCTCACAAGTTGAACGCAGGGCAGTTTTTTTTTTTTACATAGTGTAGGTCAAACTTGGTACAAAAAATGGATAAGAAACTGGTTGACTGACAGGTGGCAGAGGGTGGTGGTAAATGGAATCCGCTCAGAGGAAAGGAAGGTGAGCAGTGGAGTTCCTCAGGGGTCGGTGCTGGGGCCTATTCTGTTTAATATATTTGTGGGAGATATTGCTGAAGGGTTGGAAGGAAAGGTGTGCCTTTTTGCGGATGACACGAAAATAGCCAATAGAGTGGATACCCTGGAGGGAGTAGAGACGATGAGAAGGGATCTCCGAACGTTAGAAGAATGGTCGAGGGTCTGGCAGTTCAAATTTAATCTTCTTAAATATTCTGGGTTTTAAGAGAATTTCGGTTTCTAGTCAGTAAAGCTGAAAAATATTAAAGAAACCAAAGAAAGTATATTATCAAAAGTGTGTAAAAATTTCTTTGAGAAATTTTGTATGTTTCAACAATTTTTTATTGATAACACAACAGAAAATACAACCGACAAGCTCAGTTTACACCAAGTTAGACACATCTCAACTTAATGAGCACCATATATTGGGCTCGCCATCAATAGTTTTAACATTTTTCTCCCCTCCCTCCTGCCCCACCTCTATCCCAACTCCACCTACTGCATCATTCCCAACACTTGTTATTAAGGATCCAACCACGTAAACAATTCAACAATTTCCATATGCCTAGACCCTTTCTCACCCTCCCTTCCTTCCTTCCCATCCCCACTCCTATTATCCCACCCACCCTCCCAAGTCCTGCATGCATAAACCAATCTTTAAGGCTCTTTTCTCTCCGGGGATCCCCATGGTAATCTATTCAGGACTTGGCTACGTGCTCTTGGAGATACTTTGTTTAAATATTGCTGCTATATGGTCAAAAATCTCAACTGCCTTTTTGGCGAAAGTCTTGCCCCCCCGGGATTCCCATAACATAAGTTTTTGTGTGAGAAATTTTTAATGCTAAAAATATCTATAAAATATAAAATTATGATTTGTGCTTAGTTTTTTTGGTGTATTACAGCGACCCAAAGACTCGTGATATGTAAAAACACCATTCTACCATCATAGCACTCCCTACCTCCACTCCTGCCGATTATGGTGTACCAGATTGTAACAGTCTCAAAAAAAGAATCAGCTACTTAGCTTGAGTTGACTTAGGAGGGAAGCCTGCTTTGCATATTCAGTGGGATGTTGCAGTTCAAGAATGATGCGAGCCCCGGATCGGTGTAAAACGTTATAATTCAAAATCACTCAGTGACTTCACCAATCTAGTGTCCATTGTTCATGTTCATGGTTTCCTACATGGGCCATGTTTCGCCGAGATATTGGCGTCTTCAGGGGAACTGATCTGAGCAGAAGTTCCTTGCCAGGTGCCCTTGGCCTGGATTGGCCGCTGTCGTGGACAGGATGCTGGGCTCGATGGACCCTTGGTCTTTTCCCAGTGTGGCATTACTTATGTACTTATAGTAGATGATATGGAAGGGCAGACAGGATAGGCCTTATGGTCTTATCTGCCATCATTTTCTATGGGGCCCTTTTACTAAGGCGTGCCTACAAGTGGGGTGCGCTGGTGTAGGCGTGTGTTTGAACGCTCGCTGGTCCATTTCCTCAGCATGCCTGGAAAAAAGGCATTTTTTGCGCCAGAAATGGACGTGTGGCAAAATTAAAACCGGCGTATACAGTTTTCAGCCTGAGACTTTACCACCACCCATTGACTTAGCATTAAGGTCTCACGCACTAACCAGGCGGTAAGGGTTTAATGCGCATAAACTGCTGATTATCGCCGGGTAAGCGCCACGTGGTAGAAAATAGAAAATATTTTCTACTGCGTGTTTTAGGCGTGCACCAAAAATGGGATCACCACCCGGGGCACGAGGTAGCCAGGCAGTACACCGCCTTGAGTGAATTCCTTCAAAAAGGCGGTAAATAAATCCTAATAATAAAAAAAAAATTTGACGCATATCGGATGCACGTAGGTGCCTATCGTACCTTAGTAAAAGGGCACCTATGTTTCTTGGAAGCCCAGTCAAAATGATGTACATTAGTTAATAAATAACACATAAAATTAACAAATATTTCTAAGCCAAAGGAAAAAAGACTGCTTAAAAGACCTTTTATAAAAAAAACAAAACCCTTCACCTTTCAGCACTTCAGGTAACTTATCCCACCACTCAACTGCAATCAGTCGGAAAGCCCTGGAGTGCCTGGCTGAGAGCTGTTTATCAAATACTAAAAAATGAAAACCTAAACCAGTTTGGATTAAACCAGAAGCCAGATGGATACAAAGTTGGCTCCTCAAAGCTTTAGTATTTATTTCAGACCCAGAAGTTATTAAAAATGACCTAGAACATCCATTTCTTGCAGCTTTATTGAATATGGAATACGCAAACACACTGGCATGTTCCCTTTTTTGTGTCCCTTTACCTCAATTTCCACTCAAACTTTTATTCGAGATACAGGAAAAGGAGTTTATGGAAAAAATTGAGCTCCTTATCTTCCCACCTAAACCAAACTCTCCCCTTCCCCTTCCCCCACTCTCTATTTCTGTCGACAACACGCTCATTCTTCCTGTCTCTTCTGCTCGTAACCTTGGAGTCATCTTCGACTCCTCCCTCTCCTTCTCTGCACATATTCAACAGATTGCTAAAATCTGTCGTTTCTTCCTCTATAATATCGCCAAAATTTGCCTTCTCCTTTCTGAACACGCTATCAGAACCCTCGTCCACACTCTCATCACCTCTCGCTTGGACTACTGCAAATTGCTTCTCACCGCCACCTCTCTCCTCTTCAACCTGTTCAAAACTCTGCCGCACGACTAATATTTCGCCAAAGTCGCTATGCCCATATCAGCCCTCTCCTGAAATCACGTCACTGGTTCCCTATCCGTTTCCGTATACAATTCAAGCTCCTCTTGTTGACCTATAAGTGCATTCACTCTGCAGCCCCTCACTACCTCTCCACCCTCATCTCTCCCTACACTCCTTCCCTAGAACTCCGTTCACTAGGCAAATCTCTCCTAATTGCACCCTTCTCCTCCATCGCTAACTCCAGACTCCGTTCCTTTTATCTCGCCGCACCTTATGCCTGGAATAAACTTCCTGAGCCATTACATCAAGCTCCATCCCTGGCCGCCTTCAAATCTGGGCTAAAGGCCTACCTGTTTGATGCTGCTTTCAGTTCCTAACCTGTCACCTGCTCGTAACCTTTATCTTGTCTTCCTCTCTTCAATAGTCCCTTTTCCCTATGTGTCCTATCTGTCTGTCCTTCCCTTATCCTTTATTTGTCCTGTCCGTCTGTCCTGATTTAAATTGTAAGCTCTTTTGATCAGGGACTGTCTTTTCTTCATGTTCAATTGTGAAGCGCTGCATATGACTGGTAGCGCTATAGAAATGATTTGTAGTAGTAGTAAATTGGGTACTCGTACCTTTCAGGAACTCTTTAGGGATCCTTTTTCTGTCTGAACCCACAGTTAACAGAACCTTTTGGAAAATAATTCTCTCATTTTTCAACATTTCCAGATTAAACACCTTGTTTCTGCCCAGAGAATCTTTTTTTATTTGTTGCATTTGTATCTCACATTTTCCCACCAATTTGCAGGCTCAATGTGGCTTATGTTATGCCGTAGTGGCGATCGCTATTTACGGGTAGAGAATTACAAGTGTTATTGCATTAAAGGCGTGTAAATATTAAAGTAGAATACAAAGTGATATTGCATTAAAGTTCCTGAATGATAGAGAGAGATATAGAATAAGTTAGAGAATCAACTATAGAGAGTTCATTTCCCACATGAGAAATAAAGCGGCAGTGCGTATCGCCTAGCTTTCATTAGTGGCAGCGAAGGTTATCAGTCTAGTGGAAAGAGTTTGGTTAAGACATAAGACATAAGTAATGCCATACTGGGAAAAGACCAAGGGTCCATCAAGCCCAGCATCCTGTCCATGACAGCGGCCAATCCAGGCCAAGGGCACCTGGCGAGCTTCCCAAACGTACAAACATTCTATACTCTCTGGACTACTGCAACTTACTCCTCACCGGCCTCCCACTTAGCCATCTATCCCCCCTTCAGTCTGTTCAGAACTCTGCTGCACGTCTCATATTCCGCCAGAACCGATATACTCATATCACCCCTCTCCTCAGGTCACTTCACTGGCTTCCGATCAGATACCCGCATTCAATCAAGCTTCTCCTTCTTACCTACAAATGCACTCAGTCTGCTGCCCCTCACTACCTCTCTACCCTCATCTCCCCTTACGTTCCCGCCCGTAACCTCCGTTCACAGGATAAATCCCTCCTCTCAGTACCCTTCTCCACCACCGCCAACTCAGGCTCCGCTCATTCTGCCTCGCCTCACCCTATGCTTGGAACAACCTTCCTGAACCCTTACGCCAAGCCCCCTCCCTGCCATCTTCAAGTCTTTGCTTAAAGCCCACCTCTTCAATGCTGCGTTCGGCACCTAACCCTTACCGTTCAGTGAATCCAGACTGCCCCAATTTGACTGCCCCGATCGGACCGACCGTTCACTTGTCTATTAGATTGTAAGCTCTTTGAGCAGGGACTGTCTCTCTTTGTTAAATTGTACAGCGCTGCGTAACCCTAGTAGCGCTCTAGAAATGTTAAGTAGTAGTATACATGTTATTCCTGGAATTTGGGAGTTTTCCAAGTCCGTTTAGTAGCGGTTTATGGACTTGTCCTTTAGGAAACCATCCAACCCCTTTTTAAACTCTGCTAAGCTAACCGCCTTCACCACTTTCTCCGGCAACGAATTCCAGAGTTTAGTTACACGTTGGGTGAAGAAAACTTTTCTTCGATTTGTTTTAAATTGACTACACTGTAGTTTCATCGCATGCCCCCTAGTCCTAGTATTTTTGGAAAGCGTGAACAGACGCTTCACATCCACCTGTTCCACTCCACTCATTATTTTATATACCTCTATCATGTCTCCCCTCAGCCGTCTCTTCTCCAAGCTGTATAGCCCTAGCCTCCTTAGTCTTTCTTCATAGGGAAGTCGTCCCATCCCCGCTATCATTTTAGTCGCCCTTCGCTGCACCTAGTTCACGTAAAGTCTAGTTGTCTAGACTTTAGGATGGATCATTATGGTCTGCCTTCTTGAACAGGTTGGTTTTCAGTAGTTTTCGGAAAATTGTTAGGTCGTGCATTGTTTTTATGGCCTTTGGTAAAGCGTTCCATAGTTGCGCGCTTATGTAGGAGAAGCTGGATGCATATGTGGATTTATAGTAGAAAAGACTCTACTTATTTTATAGGGAATAAGATAATGGGTCTCATATCTAATTAAATGTAGCACTTCTGGATATATGGGACAAAATAACCTATGAATCACAATAGGAAGAAATTATAGGGTAACAATAAAAACTTGACAAAACTGTGGAATTATACTGCCAAAGTTTTTCTCTCTTTAAATCTAGTCACAGTACAGACATGTGTTTTAATAAGATCATACCTCCCTTACAGATTAGCAAGTGGGACACCGTGACCTCACCAGTGTGTTGAAAGGGATCTTTCATCATATATGGTGAAATGGCTCTGCAGTTCAAGGTTATTGGACTGAAATTCAAAGCTCTGTTCACAATATTTCTGGGGTACTTATTCCCCTTTGATATTTTTTGTTTGGGGGAAAAGAATATATGGGATAACTTTCAAAAAGCTAACTCAAGCTTATTTGCCATGTTTTATTAGGTGCTCATTATACTGGGGCTAAACACTGGAAAGACAGAACTATTCCCACTTTCTATTTTGATGGTATTTTAATTATGTATGTTTATATTTAATTTTTGTTACATTTGTACCCCGCGCTTTCCCACTCATGGCAGGCTCAATGCGGCTTACATGGGGCAATGGAGGGTTACGTGACTTGCCCAGAGTCACAAGGAGCTGCCTGTGCCTGAAGTGGGAATCAAACTCAGTTCCTCAGGACCAAAGTCCACCACCCTAACCACTAGGCCACTCCTCCACTGTTGCTACTATTTGAGATTCTACATGGAATGTAGATGTCAGCCCTTGCAGATCACCAATCGTGCAGGATGTCAGACTCACAGAAACAGAAGCCTGCGCAGCCTTCTACATGGAATGTTGCTAGTGGAATAGCAACATTCCATGTAGAAGTCGGCCCTTGCAGATCACCAATGTGGCCGCGCAGGCTTCTACATGGAATGTTGCTAGTGGAATAGCAACATTCCATGTAGAATCTCCAATAGTAGCAACATTCCATGTAGAATCTCCAATAGTATCTATTTTATTTTTGTTACATTTGTACCCCACGCTTTCCCACTCATGGCAGGCTCAGTGCGGCTTACATGGGGCAATGGAGGGTTAAGTGACTTGCCCAGAGTCACAAGGAGCTGCCTGTGCTGGGAATCGAACTCAGTTCCTCAGTTCCCCAGGACCAAAGTCCACCACCCTAACCACTAGGCCACGCCTCCACTCTGATTAATCTGATATACTGACACGACCACAGGTGGCACAGTAAATCTCTAAGGGGCCGTTTTACCAAGCTGTGGGAAAAAAAGGCCCTGCGCTGGTGAGAGGGGCCCTTTCTCACGTGCGCCAGGGTCTGTTTTACCGCAGCGGGTAAAACGATCCCAGGCACACATGGCCATGTGGTAAGAGAACTCGTACCGCATGGCCATGCGACGGGAAGCCCTTGCACGGCAGTAACCTGGCGGTAATCGCACGCGCTCAGGGCAAGACTACCGCCAGCGGCCGCGTTGGACCGGTGCTAGTCCCGAAAGAGCGAGCAGTAAGCCCGCGTTGGACTTACCGCCACTCTGTAAAAGGGCCCCTCTTTGAGCTTCTGGTGTCCACTGCTACAATTGCAGCCCGTGAGCAATGCAATATATTGAGACCCTGTGATCAGGTTGATATTGCAACCTCTGATTAATAATTTATACTGACACCTTGTGCCCACTGCAAGTATTACAGCATGTAAATATTATTCACTGACACAAAGTGGCCACTACCGGCATTGCAGCCCTAATTAGTCCATTGTACTGACTCCTTATGGCTGAGCGCTGCCTCTAACTATTCTGTTATGCCCTGTATGCACTGCTGGTGGTACAGATTATAATTTATACAATTTACTGACATATTGGGACCATTGCTAGTACTGCAGGCTGTTAATCTGTTATAATGGTCTGTGTTCACTGCTGGTCCTGGAGCTTCTCATTAATGTTAGTGTTACATCCTTTGGTTAACCTTTCTTACATGCTCTGGCTGTTGCTGATTCAAACACAAGGGCTGGAGGTCCATGGGACCACCAGGCCCCAACTACCCCTGCCCCAAGCAATGGGGGCAGGAGGTCCATCGGACCTCCAGTCCCCCCCTCCAGGTTCAGGGAAGGCTGGAGATCTGGTGGGTTTCTAGTCCCCCCTAACTCCCCTCAACATGTGCAACCATTCCCTGGTGACCCAGTGGGTGACCAAGCCCCCCCCCACCCCACAGCACCAGGGGGCTGGAGGTCCGCTGGACAGCCGGTCCCCCCTGACGATTTCCCCCCCCCCCAAGATTCAGGGAGAGCTGGAGATCTGGTTGCCTACCCAACCCCCCTACCTTGTGGGTTGGAGGAGGAAGGTAGCCTGCCTCCCTCCTCTTCCTTCGACGCTGCAAAATGGCGGTGCCCAGCCCTGCCCAGTGTATCTTGGAATGCGCTGGGCGGGGCTACACACCATATAAGGGAGTTTCTTATGTTTGGAAAGAGTAAACAAACGATTCACATTTACCTCTTCCACTCCACTCATTATTTTATAGACCTCCTTTCAACCATTTAACCTCTGTTCACATTCTTTCATCCCCTCTGGAGATCTCCATTTTATTATTCAGTAGAAGTCGCATGAGGAAGCAGCTGCCAGAGTAACGTCTCACTTGAAAAGCTCCCAAAGATTTGAAAAAAGTCCAGATTTCTATCCAGCTCCTACACCTGGCTTTTCAATTTGCTCTTAGAAGGATCATGCTGTACAGATCAGGTCATCATAGAGGTTGGGACATCAGTCCCTCCACTTTGTATGCCTAGAAAGCGGCAATGAACTTGAGGAACAGAACTTTGCCAAACTGAACTGACAGAGGCGGGCGGATGATATACAATTTTTAATTCCAGTTGAGAATTTTTTTGATGACACCTTTGCCATGTTGCATGTATATCTCATTAGTATTAATCAATGGATGGAGGGCAACCATCTAAAACTGAATATTTCTAAACGTAAATTCTGTCTCAGGTTCTCCTGTGATTGATGCTCCCAGTTTATGTAAAATGAATTCTATCGAGATTGAATGAGATTAGGGACTTTGAAGTCCAGCTGGACTCTGCACTCGCTATAAAAAGCAAGTTTTCAGAGTGATTCGTAAAGTTTTATATAAGCTGAGAATAGTTAGGCAAGTTAAACCTTATATCACTTACCTAAATTTCCATAAGATAGTTCAAACTATTACTACTACTACTACTATTTAGCATTTCTATAGCGCTACAAGGCGTACGCAGCGCTGCACAAACATAGAAGAAAGACAGTCCCTGCTCATGGGGATTACAAAGAATTCTATCAGGGGCCCTTTTACAAAGGCGTGCTGAAAAATGGCCTGCGGTAGTGTAGACACGTGTTTTGGGCATGTGCAGAATCATTTTCAGTGCACCTGTAAAAAAAAATGCCTTTTTTAACGTTTTCGCCAAAAATGGACGTGTGGCAAAATGAAAATTGCTGTGTGTCCATTTTGGGTCTGAGACCTTACCGCCAGCCATTGACCTAGCGGTAATGACTTACGCATGTCAAATACCACATGGCGCACGCCCAATACATGCATCTGAAAATAAATTATTTTTCGGACGCACGTATCGGACGCCCGCCAAAAATGAAATTAATGCGAGAGCCACGCGGTAGCCGGGCGGTAACTCCAATTTGGTGCACGTTGGGCTCGTGTAGACACTTACGTGGCTTAGTAAAACAGCCCCTCAGAGCTCTCTAGGTTGCTCGAAATTCTACAGCTAGGATGATTACAGGTACTTCTCGTTTTCATCATATCGCTCCAGTTCTAAAATCATTATTACACTGGTTACCTATTCAATGGCGCATTGAGTTTAAAATTTGCTTGTTTTTAAGGGTCTTAAAACTATGTTTCCCTTACACTATGTTCTACTGTGAGCATAGGCGCCAACTTTTAAAAATTATTGGGGGTTCTAAGCCCAGTGGAAATAACCCCTCCCTGGACACATACAAGGAATGTTCTCAATATTGGGGGTGCTCAAGCACCCATAGCACCCACAGAGTCAGCTCCTACGACTGTGAGATTTTACCAAGTTTCTTGAGGTCCAGTCCGAAGAGCCTCCTTGATGTGCCATCTTTCTGGTTTGTGCGATTGGAGGAGTATAGATCTTCCATTTGTTTTAATTAAAGGCCCCAAATTGTGGAATACTTTGCTCATTGAAACTTGTATAATTCAAAACATAACACAAATGAAGACGGAATTGAAAAGTTATTTTTTTTTTCTCCAAGTATATGGGCCAGTGGAACAATGCAGATATCACTTGTAGTATATCATGTGAACTTTTGATTATACTGCTGTCAAGAGCATCGATGATGTGATTTTATGGAACTTTGTAATATGATTGTCTTTTGTGATGTTATTTTTATTATGTATGTGATTTGTTCCTTGCTTAGATCTTCTATACGGGTTATAAATAAATTATTATTATTACCTTCTAGACTAATCAAGTTACTGAGGCATGAGCTTTCAAGGACCAGAGTCCACTTTGCTACTACTACTTAACATTTCTAAAGCGCTACTAGGGTTACGCAGCGCTGTACAATTTAACATGGAAGGACAGTCCCTGCTCAAGGAGCTTACAATCTAAAAGACAAATGTACAGTCAATCTGATAGGTCAGGCAGATTGGGGCAGCCTATATGTTTGAAAGGTTAGGTTCCGAAAGCAGCATTGAAGAGGTGAGCTTTAAGCAAGGATTTGAAGATGGGTAGGGAGGGGATTTGGCGTAGGGGTTCAGGAAGATTGTTCCAGGCATAGGGTGAGGCAAGGTAAAATGGGCGGAGCCTGGAGTGGGCAGTGGTGGAGAAGGGTACTGAGAGGAGGGATTTGTCATGTGAGCGGAGGTTACGGGCAGGAACGTAGGGGGAGATGAGGGTAGAGAGGTAGTGAGGAGCAGCAGAGTGAGTGCATTTGTAAGTAAGGAGGAGAAGCTTGAATTGTATGCGGTATCTGATCGGAAGCCAGTGAAGTGACCTGAGGAGAGGGGTGATATAAGAATTACGGTTTTGGCGGAATATAAGACGTGCGGCAGAGTTCTGAACGGATTGAAGGGGGGATAGATGGCTGAGTGGGAGGCCAGTGAGGAGTAGGTTGCAGTAGTCGAGGCGAGAAGTAATGAGGGCGTGGACGAGAGTTCGGGTGGTGTGCTCAGTGAGGAAAGGGTCTCTGGTTCTCAAAGGCTCAGGCCTCAACAATTTGGTTGTTCTATGCCACCTGCTTCTGTTGATTTTGTTATAACAGACTAACATAGGTGACTCTTTTCAAGTTTTATTTTAAACTGGAAACTAATGGGAGGAATGGAGAGGGATGGGAAAGGGGAGTAAGGAAGGGGAGAAGGGGTAACGAAAGTAGAGAAGGTAGATATAAGGAGTTTAATGTACAGTGTCATGAATAATGCATACTATTGTTGGCCAAATGACCAAATATGATAGGGATAAAGTTAGAAGGTCATAAGAGTACAGGCCTTCTGTTTATGGATTAAAGCTTGAATATGTGGTATTTGGGCTGGAGGGGAGAAGAATTCTTTAAACAAAATGTTTTCTGATGACTGTTGACTGCTTTGTTACTAGTAGTTACTCTGATTTTTGTCATCAATAAAAATGATTTAAACATAAACTGGAAACTAAAAGCTGCTAGAATTCTACATGTATTGTGGCTGTCATCCTATATAATAAAACTCACCCTCAGCGTTCTGAGGACACTGACGTCACTGTCAGGTCCTCCGGGCACTTCCTTCCGGTTCGAAGCCTTCGTGGTGGTGAAGCCACCGAAAACACTGTGTTGGGGCCCCGCCCTCGCGTCAAACGTGATGACGTCGAGGGCGGAGCAATGTCGTCAGTGGTTCACAACCAACTACGCAGCAGATTGAAGGTGGCGTGCCGAGGACCGCAACAATGGCGGCCGGTGCCATCAGCACACCAAAAGGGGTGAGTAGGGAGGGGGGAGGTTCGGAAGGAAACCGTGCTAGCGCCCGTTTCATTAACGCAAGAAACGGGCATGTTTTACTAGTTTTACATAAGGGCATGTGATGTATTGCTCACTCAAAATTGGCTATTCCATCTTCGTGGAACCATCACATTTCAGTGTAACCTTGTTTGGGTTAACAGTCATTTCCACCAGAAAGACCAGAGACTGACAGCCATTTGTTTGGTAAATCCCTGGATCTAAGCCTTAAAAGGAAGCCTTGTAATCCTCAAACGTTCTTTGAGGTTTTACTGCTGCTTTTAATCTCTCTTGTATATTTCTACTGCCACCTGCTGGCTGCAAAGAATACCAGCATCCACATCCACTTTGGTTCTCTAGCATTGACTCTTTTTATCCTGATTTCTTACTGGAGGGTAGATCTTAGGCAGGTGACAGGTGCCAGAGAATCATGGAAATTTTCACCCCTGAATCGGAGTCTGCATTCTCTTTTATGGGACTAATCTCTGAAGGCGGCTGAGGGGAGATATGATAGAGGTCTATAAAATAATGAGTGGAGTTGAACGGGTAGATGTGAAGCGTCTGTTCATGCTTTCCAAAATTAAATATAGTGGAATTAGAAAAGGTGCAGAGAAGGGCGATGAAAATGATAAAGGGGATGGGACGACTTCCCTATGAGAAAAGGCTAAAGCGGCTAGGGCTCTTCGGCTTGGAGAAAAGGCGGCTGAGGGGAGATATAATAGAGGCCTACAAAATAATGAGTGGAATTGAATGGGTAGATGTGAAGCGTCTGCTTACGCTTTTAAAAATACTAAGACTAGGGAGCATGCGTGTAATTAAACTCTGGAATTCGTTGCCAGAGAATATGGTAAAGGCGGTTAGCTTAGCGGAGTTTAAAAAAAGGTTTGGATGGCTTCCTAAAGGAAAAGTTCATAGACCGTTATTAAATGGACTTGGGGAAAATCCACTATTTCTGGGATAAGCAGTATGAAATGTTTTGTACATTTTTGGGATCTTGCCGGGTATTTGTGACCTGGATTGGCCACTGTTGGAAACAGGATGCTGGGCTTGATGGACCTTTGGTCTGTCCCAGTATGGCAATACTTATGTACTTATGTATCTTTCTCTCCAGAGTTTTCAGAAAGCATTGGCAGAGATGCCGTTACCCAATTCCAGGCTGGAGATTTTGGGCCAGTCCTATTTATATCCCAAAGCAGTGTGGGATTTGTAGTGCTGGATTCTGCTCATGAAATCAGTGCTGCAAATCCCATAATGCACCAGGATGGGGTGGTCAGAAATCCAGGACCATCCCAAAATCTCAAGCCTGGAACTGGGTAACTTGGCATCTCTGCATTGTTTTTTACCAAGAAATCAGGCAGACATGTTCTTAGGACTCTTAGCAGCTCCTGACCAAGCTGAATTTGGGTTTAGCTCTCTGTATACAACCCCAAAATGTGCAATGAGGACATGTTTGTGCAGCACTGTGTACGCCTTGTAGCGCTATAGAAATGCTAAATAGTAGTAATAGTAGTAGTAGTAGAATAGTTGACAGTCCTCAGCGGGATACAGTCAGCCTTGACCAATGTGTTTCTCAGGAGGCAGTTCTTAGCAAGGGGAGGAGCAGCCCTAATGTTTACTGCAGTGGGCTAAGAACCTGGAGAACTTGCTTTGATTCCCACTATTGCTCCTTGTGACCCCAGGACAATCACTTTAACCCTCCATTGACCCAAGTACAAAAATTTAGATTGTGAGCCTACTAGGGACAGAGAAAGTACCTGCATATAATAAATGTAAACTGCTTTGATTGTACCACAGAAAGGCAGTATAACAAATCCATGACCCCTTTATACTTTTCTTCACCCACACTATAATCTTTTCTTCACACTATAATCTGACCAGTGGCGTTCCTAGGCTGCCTGACACCCGGGGCGGATCGCCGATGCGCTCCCCCCCCAGTGCAGCGCCCCCCCTGGCAAAATTACACCCTCTCCCCCTGGTGAAATTCCCCCCCCCCCCCACACCGGCGAAATTACACCCTCCCCCCGGGTGCATTTTTACCTGCTTGGGGGGGGGGGGGTGCCGCGTGCCTGTTGGCCGAGTCCGCTCATTCCCTCCCTGCTGCTCCCTCTGCCCCGAACAGGAAGTAACCTGTTCCGCGCAGAGGGAGCAGCAGGGAGGGAACGAGCGGACTCGGCCAGCAGGCGCGCGGCACCCCCCCCCCCCAGCGGCGTGCACCCGGGGCAGACCGCCCCCATCTTGGTACGCCACTGAATCTGAGTGATCATTGACTACTACTGAGCCCAGTAATCATGTTATGAAACGGAACCCAGCCACTGACATAGAAACATGACAGCAGATAAAGGTCAAATGGCCCACCCACTCTGCCCATCCACAACATCCCACTATTTACTTTCCTCCCTAAGAGATCTCCCCCCCCCCCCCCCCCACTTTCTTGAATCCAGATACAGTCTTGGTCTCCATCACCTCCACCAGGAGGACATTCCACGTATCCACCATCCTTTTTCTGTAAAAAAAGTATTTCCTTAGATTACTCCTGAGCCTACATTCTTTTAACTTCATCCTATGCCCTATCGTTCCAGAGTTCTCTTTCAATGGAAACAGACTTGCCTCCTGTACATTAATGCCACTGAGATATTTAAGTGTCTCCATCATATCCCCTGTCTCTCACCTTTCTTCCAAAGTATTCATATTTAGGTCAAAGTACTTAAGTAAAAATATATGTATTTTTTAATATTTAAGTAAAAGTACAGTGAAGAACACATTAAAAATATACTTACGTGAAAGTAAAAAAGTTATTGCCAAATACACTTTTTGAGTAATAAGTACTGCAACTACAATGAATGCAATTATTGTTAATGATGATTCTATGCCAACAACTTCATTGCTCTACAATTCAATCCACTTTGCTTTTAGTAAAACTAAGGGACCCTTTTACTAAGCTGTGTAAGCGTCTACGCGCGCCCAATGCACTCCAAAATGGAGTTACCACCTGGCTACTGTGTGGCTCTTGCGGTAATTTCACTTTTGGTCCATGTCTGATACGCGTGTCCCAAAAATAAATTTTTATTTTCTGGAGTGCGTCCGCTTGACGCGCGTAGGTCACTACCGCCTGGTTACCACGTGAGAATTTACCGCTAGGTCAATGGCTGGCGGCAAGGTCTCAGACCCAAAATGAACGCGTGCCAATTTTGATTTTGTCGCACGTCCGTTTTTGTCAAAAAAATTTTAAAAGGCATTTTTTGCAGGCACCCGAAACATGCTCCTACACTACTGCAGGCCATTTTTCAGCGCATCTCAGTAAAAGGACCCCTAAATTTTGAAAATGACCGACGCTCGAGTGCACTAGTGACTCATTATTCAACCAGCACAGCTAAAAAGGTGTTAAACACCTGCACTAGCAGGAAGGGGGGTATTCAGTCTGTTAAAAAGTTCCTTCAAATCAGGCCAGGCCAATATTACCGATGTCTTCTGACTGGGTCTGCAGACATTGATCAAGAGAATCTCTGTCTAAAACACTTGACTTCCTTATAGCTAAGAATGCTTTATCATCAACATTTTCATTATCATGTCCATTAGAATTAGTGCTGATTAATTCATCACTTGCATCTTCATTTTCATCTTTGTTATCATTGTCATGCTGTCCAATTAGGCTTTCGCAAAGTTGAAATCATTGCCTGTTTTTCTAACAAGTTTTTGTCCGATGGCAAACTCTATTCGAATATCTTTGCGAACTGAAGCAATAACGTCATGTGTGTGGGAACCCTTCAGTCTTAAGACCAGGCAAGCAGACTTCCTCTCTAAAGACACTATAAATTTAGTGGGCAGTCACCGCACTGTAAAATTTTCCATGGGATGACCATCAGTCTGCTGTGGTAGAGACGTATATCTGTTCTCCAAGAATGGGATCCAGTTTCAGCTTCATCTCCACTTCAAAAGTGACCTAACTCATCACTGTCCTGTTCAGCTGGAGACCAGTAACCAGTTCAATAAACACAGGCAACTCCTAGGCTGTATTCACTGAACAGCACCAATGAAAGATGAGATGATCCACCGTTTGTGGGACGAAGTTTACAACAGCAAAATCCTGTTCCTGGTTTTGCTGTTTCATTTTGTTTACTGAGGAATTCTCATAAACGTCTCACTTTTACTTAACTGTACTGAGTAAAAGTACTAAAATTTGGTAAAATTGTTGCTTTGATAAAAGTAACAAATGTTTCCTGTAGTTCTTGACAAGTAAAAGTGACAAAACATTTTTTTTAAGTACAGTAGCTAGTTACACTTACTTAGTTACTATACAACACCGTCTACAAGTCTGTCCCCATTCGCTTTATGACGGAAACTATTGACCATTTTGTAGTCGCCCTCTGGATTGACTCCATCTTGTTTACATCTGTGGTCTCTAGAACTGCACTCAATTTTCTAAATAGGGCTTCACTAGAGACTCAAACAAGGGCACTATCACTTCTTTTTTTCCTGTAGGTCATTCCTCTCTCTATGCACCTGAGCATCCTTCTGGCTTTGGCCATCGACTTTTCTACCTGTCTGGCCACCTTAAGCTCATCAGACATAATCACCCTCAAATCCCACTCTTCTTTCATACACAGAAGTACTTCACTCCCTATACTCCCTAGTAGACCACACAACCTATCAACCCTGCTTGACCACATAGGAATTAGCAGTGCAATAGCAGCCTGGTTCAGCAGGTTTCTAAAAACCAGATCATACGTTGTAAAGATGTCCAATCAACTATCAGCCCTCTGGATCTCTGAGTGCAGGGTGCCACAAGGCTCCCCAATGTCACCTATACTATTCAACATCATGATGGCTCCACTCAGAAAAAAACTGCAACAACCCATTTATATATGCCGATGATGTCACTATACTTTTCGACAATAACATAACAGAGATTCTGGATGAAGTGAAAAAAGATCTGGACCTTATGGAACAATGGGCCAGAATCTTCAAGCTCAAACTCAACACAGACAAAACCAAATTGCTGGTCCTATCTAACCAGCACAATCCCATTTCAAACCAAAATTTCACCATCAACCAACAGATGTACCAATTCGAAACCCAACTAAAAATATTAGGAATCGTCCTTGACAAACACCTAACCCTTGAAAACCAAATATCAGAAGTCACATCAAAGTGTTTCAAAACTCTATGGAAACTGAGAAGGATCAAAGACTACTTCCCAAGACAATCATTTTGACTCATAGTACAATCACTGATCTTATCCCAGTTAGACTACTGCAATACAACAAACAAAGGAAGCAAAGAAAACACGCTAAAATCATTGCAAACTGTTCAAAACATGGCAGCAAGACTGATCCTCAAAATATCAAAATATGAAAGACCAACCCCACTACTAGAAATGCTACACTAACAACCAAAGCCAGACTATTTTCAAAACCAGCACTCTCATCTTCAAAACTACATGCTGGACTTGATTGAACTATCCTGAAGAAACACAAGCCTAGAGACCAGAAGTTATTTACTGCTTCACCTATTCAACTGCAAACACACAATTTTCAAATCCACCTATACGGCTGGATTTAGCTCTCTAGGCTCCGAATGGCGGAATTCAATACCCAAGGCCACAAGAAGCATTGCAAACTATCTTCAGTTCCAGAAAGACCTAAAGACCTACCTTGTCAGGAAATTCAATGGCTAAGAACTCACACTAATGATGTATCTGTAACACATCATTACAATTTCATTTAACTGTTAACTGCCAGCCACTTTCAACCGAAACTTGTTTTTGGATAACAGTGGGATATAAGAATGGATAAATAAATAAATACTTTACCGCCCCCTTGGATTTTTCCAGCCCGAGTGCATGACCCTACATTTTCTTTTAGCATTGAAGCTTTGTTGCCAATTTCTGGACTATTGATCGTTATTAAATTTTGGGGTTTTTGCCAGGTTCTTGGGGCCTGGATTGGCCACAGTCGGAGACAGAGTGCTGGGCTTGATGAACCTTTGGTCTTTTCCCAGCGTGGCGGTGCTTATGTCCTTGGCTAAATCCCTCCACATGCCATCCACACCCTCTGGGGTGTCTACCCTATTACAGAGTTTGATGTCACCTGCAAAGAGGCAAACCTTACCAGGCAGCCCTTCTGCAAAATCATTGAAAGATGTTTAAAAAAGCCAGCCAAAGGACGAATCCCTGAGGAACACCACTGATTCCTTTTCCTTGGGGTGAACTCCATTTACCACTACCTTCTTCCTCCTTCCACTTAAGCACATTGACTGGCATTGAATATCTGGTTTCATTTTTGGCTGCTAGCTGATAACCAGTTAATCTATTCAGGGCTAACCGGCCATCAGCTAGCCACATAAAGATCGGACAGCTATTTATGCGGTCCAATTTATGCACTAACCTTGCCCAGTTAGCGTTGACCATTGGGTCCTAAGAGTGACCCAGAACACCACCGAGTTAGCCAACTCCTGGTTATGCACTAACTGCGAATATTCAGCAGAGATAACTGGTTACCTCCAGCTGAATATTCACAATAACAAGTTATGTGCAATTTAACAGGTCAATGGCCATTACCAATTGGTGAAATCGATTTTGAATATCGGGCCCTTTAATTTTACTTGCCATTTTCTTCTACTTGATGTATTGTGCAGTGTAGCTATAGGATTGCACTTCCCATTTCTCACCACCAGATGGGGCTGCAGTATTATTTACTTTGCTTTTCATTTTTCAGGCACCTTTGTAGCCAGTTGGTAAAAGTAATATCAATCACAATAATGCAGATTTATAGAGCACGTTTCATGTAACACGGCCACAATGAGAGCACTTCTATAAATGAGCACCTGGTAGGACCTTATTCTGTGAAGGAAAGTAGCTGCTGTCTTTTCATGACAGAATATTACCTTAACAGGGTAGACACGTGCAGATAAGTTAAATACGGTCACTTACTGCCAGTCACAGGGCTGACGTGAGTGTTCACGCCTTAGTGCTGACGATATGCTTTGAAGATATTGTACTCTTAAAGTTACACGCATAAGACGCACCCAGGCTTCGCTCAGACTCTGCCTTTGTGCATGTCCATCTTGAAAGTACACATTGAGGGGCATAATCGAACGCGAACGCCCATCTCCACGGGCGTCTATGTCCGAAAACGGGTACGGGAAGAGGCGGGACAGACTGTATTTTTGAAAAAAATGGGCGTCCATCTTTTTTTTCGATAATACGGTTTGTGCCGGGCAAATGCATCAGATTTGTGCGGATTTGAGCTGGGCGGTATCGTTTTTCAGCGATAATGGAAACCGAAGGCGCCCCGCTCAAAAACGAAGAAATCCAAGGCATTGGGTCGTGGGAGAGGCCAGGATTCGTAGTGCACTGGTCCCCCTCATATGCCAGGACACCAACCGGGCACCCTAGGGAGCACTTGTAAAAAGTAAAAACAAAAATTAAATACCTCCCAAGTCCATAGCTCCCTTCCTTTGGGTGCTGAGCCCCTCAAATCCCCCCCCCCCCCCAAAACCCACTGCCCACAACTCTACACCATTACCATAGCCCTAAGGCTTTCAGGTACAAGACTCATAGAAACACAGTTAAGCAGGAAGAAGAGTAAAGCTTCAAGAACAAGGTTTACAGAAGCCAGGCTTTCAGGTACAAGGTTCAGAAACAAGACATTCAGGGGTAAGACTCACAGGAACAAAGCTAGGCAGGAAACAAGGCAAGCAGGAATAAAGCCAAGAAGAAATTGGATCCAAACAGGGAACACAAAGACAAGGTTAAGAGACTGCTTGCAAAGGCAAAGCATGAGAATTCCAAGGCGCTTTATAAAGGACTTTGCCGATGATGTCACAACTTGGAATTAGGCTTGAATAGAGGCTTGGATAGCAGGAACACCAGAGCCAGGCTTGGATAGCAGGAAAGCAGGCAGCACATGCATCAATGCAGGGACAAGGCAGTCCGGAGAATCCACAGAGCCAGATCACTGAAAAAAAGGTGAGTCTGGACACAAGGGCACAGCCACGACCGTGACACTGGGGACAAAAAGAAAAATGCTGACACACGGGTTGATTCCCATCTAGCCCTTGAAGGTAGTGGTATCACGTCTATTGTCTGGGACTGAACAGAGCATTTGCGTCGGTGTGTATGGAATAGTTAGGTTTGCAAGGAAAGATGGGGGTTGCCGTATAAAGTGCTTTATATGTCAGAATGAGAACCTTAAATTTTACTCTTAACTCTATTGGAATCTAGTGAAGACGGTGTAAAAGAGGCGAGTGGCCCTATCATATTTTGAGGCTTGACAGATAATACGGGCAACTGTGTTCTGAACAGTTTGTAAATGTTTTAGATTAGTTTTTGTGATACCTGTATAAATAATATTACAGTGATCAAATCACGTTGTAATATAGGCGTATGCTAGAGTACGTAGGGAGTGTTTATCTATAACCACACTCACATGTCTAAAAGACTGCACCAGAGCAATCTGCCTGTCAAATAATGTTGAAATTAAGGGTGGTACAGGACTACATCCTGTTACCCAGGAAGCTATTGTCTTATCCGGGTTTAATATCAAATGATGCTTGGAAAGCATCTGGCAACCTCACAGAGACAGTCCTGACTTGGCTTTACATCTGTGTTGGATCGGATGGATTTACATAGTGAATCAAAAGAAGGCTGAATGTGGATAATATTCCACAAATGTACCTGCTGATCCGCCGACAAGGAATCCAGGGTTAATATCCAGCTTCTGAGTGAAGCAAGAGGGTTCAGAAGCAATGGTAGGAATAGAGGAGGAGACCCATGGAAGAGAACGGGTCAGTCCAAGGGATAAATTTAGCAGACAAGTTTTGAATAGCAGAAATACAGTGGTCATTGGTAAATATCAGGTCTAAGGCAGACAGAGTCATTAACTGGTTAGACCTAAATCCTGGATAACTGACAGGAATTAATGTGTTACACTATAATGGAGGGATACGAGACACATCACCCACCTTTTTCCGCAGATATAATTATAACTGTAATGCCAACACAATTAAGACCAACAACTTGGTTTTGGCTGCAGCTTTGTTTATTGGTGACATATAGAACCTGAGCTAATAAAGAACAGATAACATTTTTTTATTCAGTAGCAACACTTGATTACCTGCCATTTAACAACTAGGCTGTAGCCAAAGCATTAAAACCACAATTCCTTAACCACCATATCAGTAAGGCTTAACTCTCAAGACGTGTACCTCCATGTCTGTATTGAGTTGGGGCCCAATGTACACCACCAGGTGAACCTTAAGGTCCTGCCTTGAGAACAATGCCTTTCTCAGACCTGTGAGTTCTTGTACCAAGTAGAGCGCTGCCGAGCCCGGTACTCAGACCAGGTTCTGCTTGGCGGCCGGACAACCCCAGGTTTCACCTGCGCTGACCGCCGTTCCCCAGAGGTTGAGCCCTTAGGTGCGGGCGGCCTGCAAGGCTTATGAGATGGAGCAGGAAGCGGGGTGATGAACGTGACGGCCAGACAGGCAGCAGGCAAGAGAGTGATCCAGGTACAGGCAGAGTCAGTAGGCAGGCAGTAGACACGAGAGTAATACAGGTACAGGCAAGGTCAGTAGGCAGACAGCAGACACAAGAGTAATCCAGGTACAGGCAAGGTCAGTAGGCAGACAGCAGACACAAGAGTAATCCAGGTACAGGCAAGGTCAGTAGGCAGACAGCAGACACAAGAGTAATCCAGGTACAGGCAGAGTCAGCAATGAAGAACAAAGTAGAGGAGAAGCACACTACTGAGCAAGTAACACCTACCAAAGTAGAAGCCAAAGCAAGGAGTCAAGGGAGAGCCCAGCTGATAAAGTGTTGGCGTCTGACATCAGCAGGGACAAGGGGCACAGCCATAGGACAAGAGCAGGGGAAGGAGGAACCGGAAGACCAATAGGAGAGAAGCAAGGGAAGCCAAGCAGAGGAAGAGCAGACCCAGTTGGGTGGAAGCAAAGCAATCAAGGAGCCTGCAGCTAGAGAAAGGGTATGATACATACCTGTAGCAGTTGTTCTCCGAGGACAGCAGGCTGATTGTTCTCACGACTGGGTTGACGTCCGCGGCAGCCCCCACCAACCGGAAAAAGCTTCGCGGGACGGTCGGCACGCAGGGCACGCCCACCGCGCATGCGCGGCCGTCTTCCCGCCCGTGCGCGACCGCTCCCGCCAGTTGAATGACAAGCAATAAAGTATAAAACACAACTCCAAAGGGGAGGAGGGAGGGTAGGTGAGAACAATCAGCCTGCTGTCCTCGGAGAACAACTGCTACAGGTATGTATCATACCCTTTCTCCGAGGACAAGCAGGCTGCTTGTTCTCACGACTGGGGTATCCCTAGCTCTCAGGCTCACTCAAAACAAGAACCCAGGTCAATGGAACCTCGCAACGGCGAGGAAACAACAGAAATTGACCTACGAAGAACAACTAACTGAGAGTGCAGCCTGACCAGAATAAATTCGGGTCCTGGAGGGTGGAGTTGGATTACACCCCAAACAGATTCTGCAGCACCGACTGCCCGAACCGACTATCGCGTCGGGTATCCTGCTGGAGGCAGTAATGAGATGTGAATGTGTGGACAGATGACCACGTCGCAGCCTTGCAGATCTCTTCAATAGTGGCTGACTTCAAGTGGGCCACCGACGCTGCCATGGCTCTGACACTATGAGCCGTGACATGACCCTCAAGAGTCAGCCCAGCCTGGGCGTAAGTGAAGGAAATGCAATCTGCTAGCCAATTAGAGATGGTGCGTTTCCCGACAGCGACCCCTAGCCTGTTAGGGTCGAAAGAAATAAACAATTGGGCGGACTGTCTGTTGGGCTGTGTCCGCTCCAAGTAGAAGGCCAATGCTCTCTTGCAGTCCAATGTGTGCAACTGACGTTCAGCAGGGCGGGTATGCGGCCTGGGGAAGAATGTTGGCAAGACAATTGACTGGTTAAGATGGAACTCCGACACCACCTTCGGCAGGAACTTTGGGTGAGTGCGGAGCACTACTCTGTTGTGATGAAATTTAGTATATGGAGCATGAGCTACTAGGGCTTGAAGCTCACTGACCCTACGAGCTGAAGTAACTGCCACCAAGAAAATGACCTTCCAGGTCAAGTACTTCAGATGGCAGGTATTCAGTGGCTCAAAAGGAGGTTTCATCAGCTGGGTGAGGACGACGTTGAGATCCCATGACACAGTAGGAGGCTTGATAGGGGGCTTTGACAAAAGCAAGCCTCTCATGAATCGAACGACTAAAGGCTCTCCAGAGATGGCTTTACCTTCCACACGATAATGGTAAGCACTAATCGCACTAAGGTGATTCCTTACTGAGTTGGTCTTGAGGCCAGACTCTGATAAGTGCAGAAGGTATTCAAGCAGGTTCTGTGCAGGGCAAGAACGAGGTTCTAGGGCCATGCTCTCACACCACACGACAAACCTCCTCCACTTGAAAAAGTAACTCTTTTAGTGGAATCCTTCCTAGAGGCAAGCAAGACCCGGGAGACACCCTCAGACAGACCCAACGCAGTGAAGTCTACGCCCTCAACATCCAGGCCGTGAGAGCCAGAGACTGAAGGTTGGGGTGCAGCAACGCTCCGTCGTTCTGCGAAATGAGAGTCGGAAAACACTCCAATCTCCACGGTTCTTCGGAGGACAACTCCAGAAGAAGAGGGAACCAGATCTGACGGGGCCAAAAGGGCGCTATCAGAATCATGGTGCCGCGGTCTTGCTTGAGCTTCAGTAAGGTCTTCCCCACCAAAGGTATGGGAGGATAAGCATACAGGAGGCCGGTCCCCCAATGGAGGAGAAAGGCATCCGACGCTAGCCTGCCGTGTGCCTGAAGTCTGGAACAGAACAGAGGCAGCTTGTGGTTGGTCTGAGAGGCGAAAAGGTCCACCGAGGGGGTGCCCCACGCTCGGAAGATCTTGCGTACCACTCTGGCATGGAGCGACCACTCGTGTGGTTGCATGACTCTGCTCAGTCTGTCGGCCAGACTGTTGTTTACGCCTGCCAGGTATGTGGCTTGGAGGAGCATGCCGAACCGACACGCCCAACGCCACATCCCGACGGCCTCCTGGCACAGGGGGCGAGATCCGGTGCCCCCCTGCTTGTTGACGTAATACATTGCAACCTGATTGTCTGTCCGAATTTGGATAATTTGACAGGACAGCCGATCTCTGAAAGCCTTCAGTGCGTTCCAGATCGCTCGGAGCTCCAGGAGGTTGATCTGCAGATCCTTTTCCTGGAGGGACCACAGACCCTGAGTGTGGAGCCCATCGACATGGGCTCCCCACCCCAGGCGAGATGCATCCGTCGTCAGCACTTTCGTGGGCTGCGGAATTTGGAATGGACGTCCCAGGGTCAAATTGGTCCGGATGGTCCACCAGAGCAGTGAAGTGCGACAACTGGTGGAGAGGCGGATGACATCTTCTAGATTCCCGGTGGCTTGGAACCACTGGGAAGCTAGGGTCCATTGAGCAGATCTCATGTGAAGACGAGCCATGGGAGTCACATGAACTGTGGAGGCCATATGACCCAGAAGTCTCAACATCTGCCGAGCTGTGATCTGCTGAGACGCTCTGGTCTGCGAAGCCAGGGCCAAGAGATTGGTGGCCCTCGCTTCGGGAAGGTAGGCCTGAGCTGTCTGGGAATTCAGCAGCGCTCCTATGAATTCCAGAGATTGAGTTGGCTGGAGATGGGACTTTGGGTAATTTATCACAAACCCCAGCAGCTCCAGAAGTTGAATAGTGCACTGCATGGACCGGAGGGCTCCTGCCTCCGAGGTGTTCTTGACCAGCCAATCGTCGAGATATGGGAACACGTGCACTCCCAGCTTGCGTAGGTAGGCCGCTACCACCACGAGGCACTTTGTAAACACTCGTGGGGCAGAGGCGAGCCCAAAGGGCAGCACACAATACTGAAAGTGCCGTGCGCCCAGGCGGAATCTGAGATACTGTCTGTGAGCTGGCAGTATCGGGATGTGAGTGTATGCGTCCTTTAAATCCAGGGAACATAGCCAATCGTTTTTCTGAATCATTGGCAGAAGGGTGCCCAAGGAAAGCATCCTGAACTTTTCTTTGACCAGGAATTTGTTCAGGCCTCTCAGGTCTAGGATGGGACGCATCCCCCCTGTTTTCTTTTCCACAAGGAAGTACCTGGAATAGAATCCCTGCCCTTCCTGCCCGGGTGGTACGGGCTCGACCGCATTGGCGCTGAGAAGGGCGGAGAGTTCCTCTGCAAGTACCTGCTTGTGATGGGAGCTGAAAGACTGAGCTCCTGGAGGACAATTTGGAGGCAGGGAGGCCAAATTCAGGGCGTATCCGCACCGCACTATTTGGAGAACCCACTGGTCGGAGGTTATGAGAGGCCACCTTTGGTGAAAAAATTTTAACCTCCCTCCGACCGGCAGATCGTCCGGTACGGACACTTGTAGGGCGGCTATGTTCCCGTGGATCCAGTCAAAAGCCCGTCCCCGGCTTTTGCTGTGGAGGCGCAGGGGGCTGCTTAGGCGCACGCTGTTGACGAGAACGAGCGCGCTGGGGCTGTCCCTGTGCCTGACGAGGCCTTCGGGCCGGCTGGTTGTACCTACGCTTTGCAAAAGAATAGGGTGCAGCCTGCCGTGCCCGGGAAAAACGCCCACCCGTGGGGGCGGGTGCTGAAGGCGCCCGGTGGGAGAGCTTGTCGAGAGCGGTTTCCCGCTGATGCAGTTGGTCCACCATCTGCTCGACCTTCTCACCGAAAATGTTATCCCCCCGGCAAGGGACGTCAGCCAGTCTCTGCTGGGTGCGGTTGTCCAGGTCAGAGGCACGCAGCCATGAGAGCCTGCGCATCACTATACCTTGGGCCGCAGCACGAGATGCCACGTCACAGGTGTCAAAAATCCCCCTGGACAGGAACTTTCTGCACGCCTTCAGCTGCCTGACCACCTCCTGATAAGGCCTGGACTGCTCCGGCGGGAGCTTATCGACCAGGTCCGCCAGCTGTTGCACATTGGTCCGCATGTGGATGCTCATATAGAGCAGGTAAGATTGGATGCGGGTCACGAGCATGGAGGACTGGTAGGCCTTCCTCCCAAATGAGTCCAGAGTGCGAGACTCCCGCCCCGGGGGCGCCGAGGCGGTATCCCTCGAACTCCGTGCCCTCTTGAGAGCAGAATCCACGACCGCTGAGTCATGGGGCAACTGGGGCCGCATGAGCTCTGGGTCAGAGTGGATCCTGTACTGGGACTCTGCTTTCTTGGGAATGGTGGGATTAGTTAATGGTCGCACCCAGTTCCGGAGCAGCGTCTCCTTCAGGACATTGTGCAGCGGTACCGTGGAGGACTCTCTAGGTGGTGATGGATAGTCGAGGACCTCGAGCATCTCGGCCCTCGGCTCTTCCACAGAGACCACGGGAAAGGGAATGCTTATAGACATATCCCGCACAAAGGAGGCAAAGGAGAGACTCTCAGGAGGTGAGAGCTTCCTCTCCGGTGACGGCGTGGGGTCCGAGGGAAGGCCCGTAGACTCCTCTGAGGAGAAATATCTCGGGTCCTCCTCTTCCCCCCACGAGTCCTCATCCTCGGTATCGGACATTAGCTCATGTAGCTGAGTCCGGTACCGGGCCCGGCTCGACGTCGAGGCACCGAGGCCTCGGTGTCGTCGAGCGGTGGACTCCCGCGCCGGCGGGGACGGAGCTCCCTCCATCGACGTCGACGGGGACTCCACCTGCGTGGCTGTCGAGACCGGCACCGCAAGCGGCGGCGGTGTCGACTGCCCCGGCGCCGGGCTAGAGCTCGCCGGCGCCACAGTCATCGGCGCCGAGGGCGCAAGCACCCCCGGCGCCGGCACAGCCTGGCGCATCAGCCCTTCCAGGAGCCCCGGAAGGATGGCTCTGAGGCACTCGTCCAGGCCCGCTGCCGAGAAAGGCGGTGGGGCCGGTAAGGGTGTCGGTGCCAGAAGCTGCTGGGGGCCAGGAGACGGCACCGAGGTGCCGGAACCCCGACGCGTCGGTACCTCCACCACCGACGGAGATCTCTCCTCTCTGTGATGACGCTTCGGCGTCGACTCCTCTTCAGGCACCGAGGGCTCCCGGTGACGGCGCTTCTTGTCCTTCTTCCGGTGCACGTCACCGGTGCCGGAGGGCATGGAGGAGGAGGAGGTCGATCCCCCTCGGTCTCGAGGTACCGGGTCCGACAGGGTTCGGTCCCGTGGCTCACGAGTTGAGGGAGTGACCGGGGCCGACTGCCCACGCGGTCTCTCTACCCCACTCTCGCCGGCGGACCGGCGGGCCGACGGGACCTGTTCTCCTGGGGTCGCTGCCATCGGTGCCGATGTCTCGGGCATCGATACCGGTACCGAAGAACCGGCCTTCGATACCGATGCCGTCGAGGTCGACGTCGAGGGGCCGGCGCAAGTTCCAAAAAGACGGTCCCGCAGAACTTGCCTCGCAACCTGAGTCCGTTTCCGGAGACCGAGACACAAAGCACACGACTTGAGATTGTGCTCCGGCCCGAGGCACTGGAGGCACCAAGCGTGGGTGTCGGTCTGCGAGATCGGCCGGCCGCAGCGACCACACTTTTTAAATCCACTCGGGACCTTCGAGGACATCGACGGAAAAATCGCGTCGGCGAAGTCAAAGTCGGCAATGGTGGCTAAAATCACACCACGAAAATTGAAACCGACCGAGCGGCCACTAGGCCGCAACGAGGCGTCCCCGCTAGAAAGCGAGGGAAAAGGGAGGAGCGCGTGCTCCACACGCGCAAAATTCTTTTTTTTTTTTTTTTTTTTTGGATAACAAAACGAAACGAAAGAAGAAGAGGCCGAAAAGGCCAAGAGCGACGACCCGCGTAAACGCGGTCGAAAATTCCGGCGGCTGAAACGAGAGAGTTGCAAAAACACGACTCTCTCAGTCGCGGGAAAAAAAGTAACTGGCGGGAGCGGTCGCGCACGGGCGGGAAGACGGCCGCGCATGCGCGGTGGGCGTGCCCTGCGTGCCGACCGTCCCGCGAAGCTTTTTCCTGTTGGTGGGGGCTGCCGCGGACGTCAACCCAGTCGTGAGAACAAGCAGCCTGCTTGTCCTCGGAGAATAACTACACACACATGGCTCAGGGCTGTGCCAGTCAAGTGTGTGTGTCGATGGGACCCTGCGCAGCCCGAGGACACCGCTTGCGTTGAGGTAGGGGACATGACAGCCTTAACCTGCCATGCCAGCTAGGCTAAACCATCAAGAAGGGGACCTCTACATCTGTTTTGCACTGTGGCCCTGTCCAGAAGGACTTCCTTCTGCACATGATCTAGCTTGGGTACCCCCTCCCCTTAAACTGTGACAAAGCTAAACAACCGGCATTCTCGCAGGCTCCTAGGAAAGCAAAGGGTAGAATAGGCAGGTGAACAAGTTACCTCCACGGAACAGGAAGGATTCTTGTACTCGGAGGGGCCGGCCTTATATTGGTGCTGCTAAACCCTCCCTCCCCCTGCTGGAATCACATCCCCATTGGTAGGTGATTCTCGCGAGCAAGATTTTAAACACGACCGCCCAATGAGGGCTAATAACGCTCCCAAGCACTGGGCGTAGCCTGTGTTAAGGTTCGCCTTCCCTTCCTGACCCCAGGAGGCCTGGCCTGAGCGAAAAAGTGGGTTGGCTTGTCCCCCCATTTATTTATTTGGATTTTGCTCGCACCTTTTTCAGTATTGGCTCAAGGTGAGTTCCATTCAGGTACTCTGGATATTTCTCTGTCCCAGGAGGGCTCACAATCTAAGTTTGTACCTGAGGCAATACTTGCCCAAGATCACAAGGAGCAGCAGTGGGATTTCAACGGGCCACCTCTGGATTTCAAGACCGGTGCTCTAACCACTAGGCCACTCCTCCACTCCATTAAGTGCAGGCTCCGGACATGCTATTCACCCAAGGTACATACCAGGATCAGTTGTATGAACATTAAAGTCATCCAAAAGAGCCAGGGTACTAGATTCCAAAACCCTGACAGGAAATGAGCTCACATAATGCTGTCTAAATCAAGTGGGAAGTCACAGGAGGACAGTTCGTCAAGTAAATCTCTCTCTCTCTCTCTGTCCCAGTCTTTTGCACCACCAAATACAGACTCTGTTCCTTCCATCTTTTTGTGCCGTAGTCTGGAATAGACTTCTTGAGTCGGTACATCGTGCTCCCTCTCTGGCCCAATTCTGATCCAGGCTTTTAACTCTTACCTCTTATTCACCTGTTCAATACCCATGTTGTTTTAATCATTTCCATAATACATGTAACTCTCTGATCCTTTATAGTGGTAGATGTGTATGAAAGGTTTTGCATGAAGAATAAACCGTATTCACAAAAATGAAATTTCCCCCTTTGCACAGATCCAAGAAATAGACTTGCATTAATTCATCAATGTTGCCTGATTTTTTTTTTAGAGACTTCAAAAGATTTTGTGCTCTGCCGTCGAACATCATTTAATTAAACTGGTTCCATGCGGCTTACATCTGTCTATGCCCCATTTAAAGTGTAAAGTTCATTTCAGCTTGCTTTGATTTTGTGCTCTTTGTATATAATCCACCTACTCCTGTTTTCATTGTACACAACTTTATTGTACGTTTATGGTAACATGACCTGGGCAGGAAGAACTAGACAAAAGTCTGCAGAAACCAACAAGGTAACACTGCCAGAGAAACAAAGAGAACTCTTTGTACACCCCTAAGGAAGGAAACAGGCTGCCTTTGTTGTGTAGGAACGTGACATCTGACCCCTGTCATTTGCAACATTCCCTGAATTTACCCAATGCAGACAGGGCCCCAGATACTATAAAGTCGCCCAAAACTGAGCTGGAGGAAAAGTCCAAAGTCTGCTATTGATGCAGACATAGGAAGCAACTGCTTGTCCCGGGATTGGTAGCATGGAATGTTGCTACTCTTTGAGATTCTGCATGGAATCTTGTCACTCTTTAGGATTCCAGAGTCTTGCTATTCTTTGGGGTTCTACTCTACATGGAATGTTGCTACTCTGAGATTCTGCCAGGAATCTTGTCACTCTTTAGGATTCCAGAGCCTTGCTATTCTTTGGGTTCCACATGGAATGTTGCTACTCTTTGAGATTCTGCATGGAATCTTGTCACTCTTTAGGATTCCAGAGTTTTGCTATTCTTTGGGGTTCTACATGGAATGTTGCTACTCTTTGAGATTCTGCATGGAATCTTGTCACTCTTTAGGATTCCAGAATCTTGCTATTCTTTGGGGTTCTACATGGAATGTTGCCACAATTTGGGTTTCTGCCAGGTACTTGTGACCTGGCTTGGCCATTGTTTGGAAAACAGGATACTGGGCTAGATGGACCATTGATCTGACCCAGTATGGCTACTCTTATGTTCTTATGAGCATTGATTCCAGATTGGCACCCAAAATAATAAATGAGCTCCAATGATTTGATTATTGGAGTGAATAAGCACTTAATTGGCACTAATTATGATTTGGATGCTGATCTGGTTATGCACTATTCTGTAACAATGGGTGACTAAATTGGATGGCGTGCAACTGAAAAGGGGGTGTGGCTAAGGGAGGGCATGGGCAACTCAGGGGTGTTCACATAAGATGCGCGCAATGTTACAGAATAATGGTGATCCACGCCCAATCTGCACACCAGGATTTACACCAGGTTTCAGCTGGCATATGTCCACGCATCCAAAGTTAACCACTGAATTTGGTGCTCATAAGAACATAAGAGTAGCCATATTGGGTCAAGACCAATGGTCCATCTAGCCCAGTATCCTGTTTTCCAAACAGTGGCCAAAAACCCAAATTGCGGCAACACTCCATTCTACAAATCCCAGGGCAAGCAGTTGCTTCCCATGTCTGTCCCAACAGCAGACTATGGACTTTTCCTCCAGGAATTTGTCCAAACTGTTTTTAAAACCAGATACACTAACCGCTGTTACCACATCCTCTGGCAAAGAGTTCCCGAGCTTAACTATTTGTTGAGTGAAAAAATATTTCCTCTTATTTGTTTTAAAAGTATTTCCATGTAACTTCCTCGAGTGTCCCCTAGTCTTTGTACTTTTGGAACAATTAAAAAATTGATTTACTTCTACTCATTCTACACCACTCAGGATTTTGTAGACCTCAATCATATCTCCCCTCATCCGTCTCTTTTCCAAACTGAAGAGCCCTAACCTCAACGCTATTCTAGAATGCTCATCCTGAAACACCTTTATAGAAAAACGTTGAGCACCAAATTTTTGTCACCATTTATAGAATCTGCCCTATGTGATTTGTATTGTTGTGTGGTTGACCCCTCCCTGGGAGGAGGGAGAGGCGCCAGAGATGAACTCAAGCTGCTGCCTTTGGTCGCCATTTTCCATATAATCAACCCTCATCTTGGGTTTCTGCTGAGAAAAGTTTTATTTTCAGAAGTATTTTACCTCATTTATTGTATTTATGTTTATATTTGGTCATTTTTTTTTTACTGTTGTTATGCTGTTAAAACTGTACCTGCTGTACACCTCCCTTCAGTGAATCTCTTCATAAAGGCGGTTAATAAATCCCAATAAATATATAAAAATAAATACCCACATTATTGCATTGTGCACATTCTATACTGCACCTTCTCCTCTTCCCAGTCCTGAGCTTCCCTCCTTTTAGTCCTTTTAGGCTAGGGCAGGGCTTTCGAGAGTGAGGAGGCGGGGGGGGGGGGGGGGGGCAAAATTCTCCAGGGCCCGGCCTCCAAGGGAGGCCTACCCGGTGCTGACTTGGCTCAAATGGTTTCTCCTGCTCCTGTGTGCCGCAGCAGTGCTGAGTTAACATGTTAACTCTGGTGTCTGCTCTGCTGGCCACAGGTCCTTCTTCCTGCCTCGCCTCGCTTCCTGTGTGAAGTACTTCCTGTTTGGACGTGGCAGAAAGAAAGAACTATGCAGCAAAGTGGAGCAGGAGGAGACAAGCAAGTAAGCAGGCCCAGGGGCGCCTGGGGGGGGCACGTATGGGGGGTGTTTGCCCTGTGCCCGGCTTTGTCTCAGTGGCCCTGGGCTAGGGTGGGGCCATGAATCCCCCTCTCCCTTCACATGGCCTGCTTCCCAAAGGCTGGGGTGCCTTGGGCTTGGAAAGGTTGGGAGACACTGCTTTAAATATCTCTACATGGTGTGTGTACCCCTCTATTAAGACATAAGCATCATAAGCATCGCCATGCTGAGACAGACCAAGGGTCCATCGAGCCCAGCACCCTGTCTCCGACAGCGGCCAAAAGAACAAGCATTTCGTCCCGCCCATCCCAGAAATAGTGGATTATTCCTACGTCCATTCAATAACATTGTATGTCGTTTTCCTCCAGGAAGCAGTCCAACCTTTTTTAAAACTCCGCTAAGCCAACTGCGCCAACCACCTTCTCTGGCAATGAATTCCAGAGTCTAACCACACATTGAGTGAAGAAAAACTTCCTCCGATTTGTTTTAAATTTACTACACTACAGCTTCATCGCATGCCCCCTTGTGCTAGTATTTTTGGAAAGCGTAAACAAACGCTCCACATCGACCCGTTCCATTCCACTCATTATCTTATAGACCTCTATCATATCTCCCCTCAGCCACCTTTTCTCCAAGCTGAAGAGCCCCAGCCTCTTCGGCCTTTCCTCATAGGGAAGTCGTCCCATCCCCTGAATCATCTTTGTCGCCCTTGTCTGCACCTTTTCCAATTCCACTATATTTGTTTTGAGGTGCGGTGACCAGAATTGAACACAATATTTCAGACAATCGAACCAGTCAGGAGAAGCTGCTTTCCAGTTAAATTGTGCTGACTGGGTGATCCCTAGATTTTCAGTGGCACAGAACTGGACAGTGGTACTGAAAATCTGTAGAGACCATCTTCTGCAGGGATGGTGTAGGGGTACTGTTGGAGTGGAGCTGGGATTTATATCATTAGTGGCAACTTTCAATCTGATATCCTGGAATGGCGATGCCATGACAGGTCTTTGTAAGCCACGTTGAGCCTGCAAATAGGTGGGAAAATGTGGGATACAAATGCAACAAATAATAATAACCAGATAATTGCCTGTATGAAGTTAGGCCAGTAAAAAGGCTGTCCTACCTCTCTCTATTCAGGAACCAGTGTGAATATTGGCCAGCACCCAAACAAATTCTGATGGCCGTGCAGACCTGGCATTGAATATCTGGATCTGTAAAAACCACTGAGCTCCACAGCCTGAATCTCAGGCCCAGGGATCCCTACAGAATCCTCCAGCAGAGATACAGAGAAAATGCGAGAGGACGTCTATATACCTGAAAACTATTAATAATGAATAAGAAGAAAAGCTTTTTCAATGGAAAGAAAATTCTAGCACCAAGGGGTGGGGGTGGGGGGGGGAGACTCTTCTGTGCATGTGCCAAGCACAATCCTCCTGCCAAACTCCCTAATGCTGAAAGCTACGAGTGCGCCTATATTTGCATCTCATTATCTTTGAGCATTAGGGCGTTTGTTCTTCTGCGCTGTTCCCACGGTATTTTTATGGCACTATTCAGAATGGAGCTGGCTAGAATAATTTGTTGAATGGACTGATTTGGTTTTAACAGCACTTATGCGAGCACGATATATCCTCCAAGGGAAGTGGTAAAACAGATCTGTTTATTTGGGTATGATTTGTTTTGGGAGAATCTTAAGAACCGTATGTGGGTTATATATGCAATGTCATCAAGTGCACTGTACCTCTTTTTGAACACGCTAGGTAGCTATAGCATGTAGATTTGAAGGTTACATTTGTTTGAGCTCATTAGTCCATTAGTGAGGAGACTTATGTATATTTTGAATTTAGGGCATTGTGAATATGTTCTTTTAATATATTGAATATATGCTATATACAGAAGGTTCTTTGGTTTAATCTATGCTATATGCGTAAGAGTTCAGAATCAGCCTAGATGTACGTACATACACGGTAAGGAGGTGGAACACCAAATGTGCAATGATGGTTCCATCTGTGACCTCACAAAAAAACCAGCACCACGGGCCTTTAAAAATGGAACACAGTTCTTTAATGAATGAGCCTTGACAAAAAGACCCGACACGGGCCGTGTTTCGGTGACTAGCACCTGCGTCAGGGGTCACAGTGATGACGTGGAAAACTTGGGGAATAACTCGAATATATTCCTCTACAATATATTATTCCTTACCCCACGTCTCATGTAGTAAAAGCTACAAAGCACCAAGGCACTTTCACTTTCTGTATCCATTATAAAAAATTAAAAAGTATATTGTTTATCCAAGGTATAGTAGGTAGTGAGGTTGCAGACTTGGTATTGTATATTTTGTGGTCTTCCGTTGATATTATTTTAGTATTCAGAATGGTGCCAGAGTTTTTGATCATCGGCACCTAGATTCACTGTTGCTACTGCCATAGTTAACTTCCTATAAAAGTATCTGCTTCTTTCCTCCAAATGATTATTGCTTTTAAAGTTCACATAGATGAACATTTTGGTTTTGCTTTCTGTGCAGTGGTGCTGCCGACCTCAGGACCTCGACCCCCACTTCGTATGTTGCACGCACGTCCAACCACATGGGTCTTGAAATAGGGGCAAAGGCGTGCACAGGCGTTAGCTATGGCCACCCTGTGGCTTTTAACCACTCGGCACAGAGCAGGAAGCAGTGAGCAGCTTCTGTGAGATGCTCCAGCATGAAGCAAGTGAAAGGTGAAAAAAAAAGCAGCATGGTTACGGATCAACGGATGTTGTTAAAGGTGAAGGCTGACCAAACTGACAGACCAGACTGGTACATGCACAGGAGTTCAGGAAATAGAACATGAGGTAATAGACAAAGTAGCAGGGAGTTTTCTGGCTGCACAACACAAGAGAAAAAGATGATAAGTGAAAAGAATGAAGTCATGTTTTATGAAAGGGCTTTGTGCAGAAACAGTATATAAGTAGCAGCATAATTAAGTAAATGTTTGAGACAGATTTTAGCCAATACTTTTGTATAAGCAAACTGTACTCCTATGAGAAAGTTTTGACTCTGTATACTCTATTGGTACTGCTACTATTAAACATTTCTATAGCGCTACTAGACTTACGCAGCGCTGTACAAATGAACATGAAAAGACAGTCCCTGCTCAACAGAGCTTACAATCTAAATTGGACAGACGAACAGACAGCTAGGGGTGGGGAAATTGCAGTGGTAGGGGTGATAAGTGAGGGTGTTGAGTAAGAGAGTCATGGTTAGGAGTCGAAAGCAGTAGCAAAGAGGTGGGCTTTAAGTCTAGACTTGAAGACAGCCAGAGACTGAGCCTGACGTACTGGCTCAGGGAGTCTATTCCAGGCATAGGGAGCAGCGAGATAGAAGGAACGGAGCCGGGAATTAGCAGTGGGGGGAGAAGGGGGACGACAGGAGACATTTACCCAGCGAACATTTACCTCCACTGTTGCTACTATTTGAGATTCTACATGGAATGTTGCTATTCCACTAGCAACATTCCATGTAGAAGTCTGCCCTTGCAGATCACCAATCTAAATTGGACAGACGAACAGACAGCTAGGGGTGGGGAAATTGCAGTGGTAGGGGTGATAAGTGAGGGTGTTGAGTAAGAGAGTCATGGTTAGGAGTCGAAAGCAGTAGCAAAGAGGTGGGCTTTAAGCCTAGACTTGAAGACAGCCAGAGACTGAGCCTGACGTACTGGCTCAGGGAATCTATTCCAGGCATAGGGAGCAGCGAGATAGAAAGAACTGAGCCGGGAATTAGCAGTGGGGGAGAAGGTAAGCTAATAAATTACTTTTCTCATACGTGGCCTTGGTCTTTTATCATTCCAATCCTTTCCCGGGATATGTATGAATATTGGAATGGTGGTAAAAGGACCCAAATCTTTATAACAAAAGTCACTTTAGAAAGTATCATTAATCAGACGGGTCAGTCTCTTGCTGAAACTGAAAATCTGCAGAGAATTAAAACTGATCGTTGGCGATGGGCTGGTGAGAAAACAGTCCCTCTGCTTCTTGAGCTCTTTAGATGCGTCTTTCCAAATCTGCTCTGGTGACCCCCCCCCTCCCCAAACTGTTGGGTCTGCAAGAAATCCACAATGAATAGATATGAGATAAATTTGCATACATTATAGACCCAGTATATGCAAAATTCTCGCATGCACTTTAATTCTAGATATCTTGAAAACCAAGCTGCCTGAGTACGAGTCACCTGGATTGGCTTGGAAAGCCACGCCTTAACAACCATCCTTGGAATAATGTTTATTCATACGATCTTAAAGCAGGCTTCCAAATAAGTCAGGCTTCCAGTGAAGCAGGTTGCTCTCACCTCTTAACACCACTTCCAAACCCTCAGGAGCTGGCCATCCCTGCCTTGGAACTCTCCCACTCCATAGAGGCTTCTTCCCCTTCCTGAAATTCCTTCCCCATCTGATCTACCCCCCCCCCCCTTCCATATAATCCATCCAATCATCTTCTTCCCTCTCCATGGGCCCCTCTCTATTCCAGCTGGGCCTCATGATATATTGATTGCATATCCAGGGGAACTGAGCTTCTTCCCTCCGCCTCCCCCTAGTGGGTGATGAAATTATAGGCTCAGCCTGGCTATCCCCCTGGCTCCCTCTGCTGCTGGAGCTGGGAGTCCATTCCCTTGTCTTCAGACTACTCTCTGCCTCCCTCCTTGCAATGGATTCTGGTACTTGTATTCCAGGGTCTAACTGCTTCATCCTAGCCGCCCTGGTGGTAGCCTTGTCACAACTTATGTAACTGTGTTACCATATACAGATCACAGACTGTAGAAGTCTGCCCGGCACTGGACTTAGCTCTTCACAGCTGGAGTCGCCATCTAAGATGTACTTTGCAGAGTCTAGCTGGTAGACTTTGAGACCTAACCTTTCGGGAAATTATGCAGGAAGAGCAGCTAAGTATACCCATCAATGCTCACTGGGCAGTTTATATTCAGCTGTGCAAGAAGTAGCCATTTCCAATCTGTAAATAAAAACAAATATATTAAGACAAAGGAAAAGGGATTTGGGAATAAGACCAAAAGAAAGGGGAAGCTAGTATTACGACCCCTGGAGCTAGTCCCTCTGCTTTCTGAAAGATTTAGCCCACAGACACTGCTGAATCATTTGGATTTTTAGGTTTAATTCATCATCTTTTCCAACTCCAAACTGAAAGCAAATTACATTCAGGTACACAAACGGGTTTACAATCTAAGTTATAATTGAGGCAAGGGAAAGTGAAGCGACTTGCTCAAGACCATAAGGGGAGAAGCAGAAGAAGCAGGACTTGAACCCTGACCCACTGATCTACTCACAAGGCTACTTCTCCAATCTCTTAACACAACTTACCTGCTTTCAGTAGGGAGATTGTTCGGCTGGTCACTGTTATGGAACTCACATCTCAAAGCAATGCGGGGTTGTTACGTTTCTGAATCTGCCCATTGAAATCAGTGCTGCAGGTCCCATAATGCATCAGGATGGGGTCGACAAATCTAGGACTGGCCTGCAATCCTCTTGGAACTGGGAAACTTGGCAGCTCTGACTTTTGCAAGAACTTTCCTATAAATAGACATGAGGCCTGAAGCCAGGAAGAAATGTGGAATGCTGAGGGTGGAGCTAGCAGTCTCGTGATATACGGGGGGGGGGGGGGGGGGGGGGGGGGGAAGGGCTTTATATATTTCCACTTCTAGAATTGGGAACAGCGCTAGAGGCAGTTAGGAAACTGACAGGATGATAAACACATGGACAAGGGTCTACTGGCACCAAGAGGAAAAGGCTGAAGTTCCAGAGGAATTTAGCATCAGTCTGATATGCATCTGCTTGGATTTCTAGCTCTGAGCTGCTAGCAAGGGGGAGTCAGCCCTGGCTTTCCCATCCTACACCTCTCCCCTTTTCTGGTGACTGTGCAATGGCTAATTTCAAACATTATCCTCCTCCCACCCCTTCCGAAAAGCTTGTAGCTCCAGTTTGGCTCTAAGATAAGCAAGAAAGCACAGCATTGCGGCAACTTTAGCCAGTTCCAGGAATATTATTTTAGGTCAGTCCTGGAATTCTGACAAACCCCTCCTTGTGCATTATGAGATCTGCAGGACTGATTTCAGTGGCTACAACCGGGGACTACAAATCCCACACTACGTCAGGATGTGAGTTCAAAACCTGGACTGGGCAATTTGGCCAGTCTGGTACAGGTATGGAGATAAGACTGGTGATGAAATCAGGACTGGGATGAGCTGGGTTAGATCAGAGAGAGAGATAAAACAAGCCTGGGTTCGTAACATCTCCCGACGTCAGCCAGCCTCCAGCGTTCCATTCCCCCTCACTGTCCCGCTCTCGCGTCAAGACATAATGACATCAGAGGCCGGAACAGTGAGAGGGAAGGGAGCGCTGGAGGCGAGCAGACGTCAGGAGGGATGTTACGAACGGAACGGAAGCCAGCACCAGCCAGCTAGAGAACATTCAGGTACAAATTGAGGGGCGGAGAGAATCGCGGGACATCGAGGGGAGGGAGGGAGGGGAGGGGAGGACAGTAGAGGAGAGAATCGCGGGACACGGATGGGAGGGCAGGGAACAGGAGAATCGCTGGACATGGAGGGGAGGGGAGAGAGGGAATAAAAAGCTTACATGATAGCTTTCCTAAGGCCCGTTTCATTGTTGAGGAAACGGGCATGGTTCCACTAGAATATATATATATCTTCAAACTGAGAAAGAGGATCCATTATAAATACCCTTATCAAAAACATGCATGTAGTTAGCGCAGCAAGAGCAGATGGTAAGCTAGTGAATGAAAGAAAGATGTTAGCTTTAAGACTGATACTACCTGGTACACTTCAGATGTGCAAACAAAGACAGGTGTTCCTAAACCCTTTCTCCGTAATTATGCCTGTATTTTTCTAAGGCGTACCAAAAAATAACCTGAACTGGTGTAGGCACATGTATTGGACGTGCGCAGGTCCATTTTTCGGCACACCTGCAAAAAAAGGCCCTTTTTTTTTTACCGAAAATGGACGTGCAGCAAAATACAAATTGATACACATCCATTTTGGGCCTGAGACCTTAGTGCCACCCACTGACTTAGTGGTAAGGTCTCACGCGTTAACTGGGCGGTAATCGTCAGTGCATACTGCCGATTACTGCCCGGTTAACGCCACGCGGTGGAAAATAGAAATGATTTTCTGCCACGCGTTTTGGACGGGAGTTGAAATTAGAGGCACGCACTAGCTGGGCGGTAGTTCTAATTTGATGCAAGTTGTATGAGCGTAGACGTCTACATGCCTTAGTAAAAGTGCCCCTAAGCTCCTTGCTAGAGAATGACACGGGGAAGGGGGCAGATCCCATGGGGACAGAGACAAACTTTGTCTCCATGTCATTCTCTAAAAGCTTAAGACTAGCCTTAAACTGGCTGTTCCAACTAGATGGAACAGCCAGCGGTGTGCCAAGAACGGGGCGGTGGGGGCGGTCTGCCTCACGTGCACGCTGCTAGGGGGGGTGCAGAGAGCAGCCGCGCGCCTGTCGGCTCCGCTGGTTCCCTGCTCCTTCTGCTCCGGAACAGGTTACTTCCTGTTCCGGGGCAGAGGGAGCAGGGAGCCAGCGGATCTGAGAGCTGTGTGGCTCCTCCCAGCAGCTAAAAATGCACCCGGGGTGGGGGGAGGGGGGGGGGGGGTTGTGCAATGGTGATCCACCCCAGGTGGCAGCCGACCTAGGATCATCACTGGGAACAGCATCTATAAAATGTAAGTGTCAATATGTAAAAACTTAACACGTCTTAGACAACTGAATTCAGTGATAAACTGCAGAAGCTGCTTTTGGATTTACATGAAGCACTGTTAAATGACATCATTTGTGCCTTGTCTAACTTTGATGTGGCGAAAAGACTCATGTCTGCTGATCAGACGCCTACCATCTACAACGTCCTTCCATCAAGTGCTCAGTTGTTCAAGCATCTTAATGTTACTGCAACAGACTCATCCATTGTGCTGGCATCAAGGAGCATTTCCAACACTAAATTGACACTTATTTTCTTGTTCATCCACTACACAGTGCTGGTTCTTTCTACACTCACATCTTAAGTAGAGGAGTGTGGTAGCCGTGTTAGTCCACTCTTAAAGGTTATCAATAGAAATCAAACAAAATAAAACATGGAAAAGAAAATAAGATGATACCTTTTTTATTGGACATAACTTAATACATTTCTTGATTAGCTTTCGAAGGTTGCAACTTGGATTTTTATGCTGCAGGGGGAAGCGGGGAGCAGCGGCGCATATGACAGCTCAGGCCTTAACGACAGGCCTGACCTCACGTTAAATATATCGCGGTAAATGATTCGGTGCAATCGTCGGTATGGTTAGTGCATCCCGAATTGTCCACATTGCAATGGTAGTTACTCGTTTGCATTCCGTTTTCGTTAGCTGCTAGCGTCGTCGGAAAATGGCCTTTAATGCATGCTACGGTTGAAAATGTCTTCGTTAAAGGGTCGTTAAAGTTTAGTGCATCTGGGCCTCAGTTGGAAAGAGGCGAGGAGTAGAGAATGATATGGGGACAAAGTTTTTCCCCTCCTCATCCCTGTGGGCTCTGTCCCCTTCCTCGCCACATTCCCATGGGCTCTGTCTCTGTCCCCACCTTGTCCCCAAAGGCTCTGTCCACATCTGCTCAAGCCTTGAACACTTATGATTTTATATTTAAATCTTTTTATTAAAATATAAGAAGGAATAATATTCTGTACAACTGTTGTTTATAAATTCCAGATGTCTTATGAGGGGGTGAATTTACCTTTCAGTATCCTGGTTATGAATGTAACAAAATATATGTAGTACCTGAATCTAACTTGCCTTGAGCTTCAGCAGGAAAAAGTGTAAGGTCTAAATAAATAAATGAATTAAACAATCTGATCTAGAAAAACACCCACATCACCACCTGTGTTGTTCTCTGTGCTCTTGTGCCTTTGGAGATTTTTTTCTGACCCCCCTCTGCACATTGTCTGTATTGAATAACATATACCATATTAATTAATCAATATACGTCCCTGAATGTCAGCTTCTTTTGTCAACTACAGTATTTTGTCCACATCAAGTCCACCTGCTCACTACTTGAAGCCATTTGGCATCTCTTGAAAAGCGTTCAGTTAAACTGTCAATGGCAGTTTAATATTTGCATAACAAACATCCATGTACCGGGGGGGGGGGGGGGGGGTAAAGGGGGTGCACAGATATTTTCTGATCCTTTCTGGATTTTCTGGCTAATTTTTGGAGATTTTTAACGTTTTTTTCAGAAATTAATACATGTAAAATTTGTTGTACGGATTCTCAAATGTTTCTACTTTTCTTTTTTTTCTATATATTTTGTTGATTTAATGAACACAGGGGAAAACAACTCAATAATACAAAGAAAAATAAACAAAGAACAACAAATACTGAAAATAAAACAATGTGTCCACTAACACTGTATATGGCACAATATAAACGTCAGAAGTTACAGACAGCTTAAGATTTTGCCAAATATTTGCCTATGGAGATCATTTTCGAAAGAGAAAACCGTCTAATAAGTGGCATAAAGCTGCATTTGGATGTGGTATAACAGTGGGATAAACATAAAAGAATCCTCCTCAGAAGGCAGGGATCCCCAGAAGCTTAGCCGGTGGTGGGAGGCAGGGCTGGTGGTTGGGAGGTGGGGATAGTGCTGGGCAGACTTATACGGTCTGTGCTAGAGCCGGTGGTGGGAGGCGGGGCTGGTGGTTGGGGGGCGGGGATAGTGCTGGGCAGACTTATACGGTCTGTGCCAGAGCCGGTGGTGGGAGGCAGGGATAGTGCTGGGCAGACTTATACGGTCTGTGCCAGAGCCGGTGGTGGGAGGCGGGACTGGTGGTTTGGAGGCGGGGATAGTGCTGGGCAGACTTATACAGTCTGTGCCAGAGCCGGTGGTGGGAGGCGGGGCTGGTGGTTGGGAGGCGGGGATAGTGCTGGGCAGACTTATACGGTATGTGCCCTGAAAAAGATAGGTACAAATCAAGGTAAGGTATACACAAAAAATGGCACATGTGAGTTTATCTTGTTGGGCAGACTGGGTGGACCATGCAGGTCTTTTTCTGCCATCATCTACTATGTTACTATGTTAGTCCTAGAGATTGATGACTAGCGTGGTAAATGAATAATGCTGCTTGCGAACCATCCCACAAGCATTATTATTCTAGTGGTCTGGAGTATTGGGGTGCAAAGCCACAGCCCTATGCTCCTGGCTGAATTTTAAAAGGGCCGCTCCCCAATGCTCTCCCTTATCCTCCTGAGGAAGTCCTCCCAATCAAGCCCTCCACCCCTAAAAGATCCAATGCCCCCCACCCCCACATGTGAAAATACCCCTAAAGGGGCAGCCAGGTATCTCATTGGTGGTCTAGGGGTGGTCTCCAGGCAGGAGCAATGCCCAGTTTCTCCTGCCTAGTTCAGTACCTTTTGCAAAATGGCACCCCTAGTGGTAGTCTCACACAACTACCACTAGGGTCATGTTTCCTCAGTAGTAATAGAATAAATAGATCATAACTCTTTCGATTGCAGGGGATGATAATCAAAATGAAACGTGACATACACATCACAGTAATGTGCATTAAAATATAACTCTGCTCCATTGCCCCATGTAAGCCGCATTGAGCTTGCCATGAGTGGGAAAGCGAGGGGTACAAATGAAACAAAAAAAATTAAATAAAAAATTTCTATTCTTTAATTTGTCTCTGGCAGTCAGAGATCACTCCATCAGTCCTTCCATGCTGAGAGCTAGCTCCACCTTCCATGTACTCATCAGCTGCCTATGTGCTTTACATGTATTAGTGTGGCTTCTGCAGAGGGGGTGTAATGAAGGACACTCTTCAGCTGTATTCATGCTAACCTTGCTTCAAAAGCCTCTGTTGGGATCTTGATAACGAATGAGTTTGCCTTCACCTTGAGCTCTCTCTGTCCTTATGTTTCACTAATATTTCACCTTGGGTGGTAGGGGGGGGAGGGAACTATTCTGGCTACTTTCCTGGGTAATAGAGCTTTCACAGCTGCAGACTCTCACATGGATCTCTCCCTGTTATTCCACCGCTTTCAAACACACTGGTGAGGATGAATCTGAGGATAACAAGAATATAGGATTGGGGCATCCCTTCTAAATAAGAAGTCCATTTAGATTTGAACCTGAAGCCCCTCACAGGTTCTTCAGACCTTCTCTTGAGTCCCAGGGCCTCAAACCCTGGACTTATATACAGAAGTGAACAAGAGAGAGCCCAGAACCTTCTGTGCTCTGATTTTATTATGCCTGTCATCATTTAGACTCCACCTACTGGGTGTGTGTCTGTACACAAGACTCCTCCTCTGTTCTTAATCACGACATCCATGATGGAGCCATGTTTCCTAGTAAGGGATCTGTGGCATATTTGCCACTGTCCCGTATGTCACTGTTCATACAATCCTTGCATCTTTGACCGGGGAAGTGGGGGGGGGGGGGGGGGGGGGGGAATTAGACAGTCCAGGGTGTTTCTTTTTAAAGGTGTAGGGGCTCTTAGGCTGACTTAGCACTGAGGATAAGAATCAGATCTTTGGAGGGGGACAGTCCCTCTCATTTCTCATTCACTCAAGAAAAATGTCAGGAAGTATTTTTTCACAGAGAGAGTGGTGGATACTTGGAATGCCCTCCTGTGGGAGGAGGTGGAGAGGAAAACGGTAACGGAATTCAAAAATGCGTGGGATAAACATAAAGGAATCCTGTGCAGAAGGAATGGATCCTAAGGAGCTTAGCCGAGATTGGGTGGCAGAGCTGGTGGCGGGAGGCGGGGCTAGTGCTGGGCAGACTTATACGGTCTGTGCCCTGAAAAGGACAGGTACAAATCAAGGTAAGGTATACACAAAAAGTAGCACATATGAGTTTATCTTGTTTGGCAGACTGGATGGACCGTGCAGGTCTTTTTCTGCCGTCATCTACTATGTTACTGTATGTTACTATATGTATTTCTTTTGACTTTGGAGGGGGACCCCTGCTTCTCAGGAAGGTGCCATGGAGGGCCTTGAATGTGATTGCGTAGGTTGAAAACACTGAACAAAAGGCAAATTAATACAAAGGCTCCCTGTAAAGGGTAATTCCAGGCCCACCACAGAGCTCCAGGTTATTTCTCTTCCAACTGGGATTCCTGTTACCCTGGAGAGGAAATGAGAGGACTTATCAAATTCTACTCATTTGCTCCTGGAAAGTCCCTTCATTTCAGAGGGAGCTTTGTATATATATATATTTTTTTATCAAACATAATCTCTGTGATGGATGCCAGAAAGCCAATGCTCAGAGCTGGGAACTTTTGCCTTCCCATCTGTACTTAAGGACCTAGACGAGCAGTTACCAAACCTAATCCTGGAGGCACCCCGGCCAGTCAGGCTTTCAGGATATCCACAATGAATATTCATCAGCGAGAGTTGCATGCAGTGGAGGTAGTCAGGGCCGCCTAGAGCCGGAGCCGCCCCCCCCCCCCCACCCGCTATCGGGCCGGGCCCTCGGAACTAACCTTAAGCCTCCTTTCACTTCGCAGCAAGCAGCGGCAGGGCAGACCTCTCCTCCTTCCTTCCGTGCCCTGCCCTCGTGGACGTTACGTCAGGTGAGGGCGGGACATGGAAGGAAGGAGTGGCCTGACCTGCTGCTGCTTGCTGCGAAGTGAAAGGAGGTTTAAGGTTAGTTCTGGGAGTGACGGAGGGCGGGCCAGGCGGCGACAGAGGGTGGGCCAGGCGGCGGTGGCGCTGGGCCCCCCTGGAGGCCCGGGCCCCGGGACTTTTGTCCCCCCTGTCCCCCCCTCTCGGCGGCCCTGGAGGCAGTGCATGGAAGCCTCTCTCTTGAATATTCATTTTTTTTGTTTGAGCCACATTGAAACAATGCTATATTGGAAAAATGTGGGATAAAAATGCCTAAATAAATAAATTATTAGGAGAGGGATGCAAAATAAGACCAAAAATATTATAATACCTCTGTATTGCTCCATGGCACAACCTCACCTTGAGTATAGTGGAATTAGAAAAGGTTGAAAGAAGAGTAACCAAAATGATAGAGGAGACGGAACTGCTCCCATATGAGGAAAGGCTAAACAGGTTAGAGGTCTTCAGTTTGGAAAAGAGAGGGCTATGGGGGGATGAGACTGAAGTCTACAAAACCCTGAGTGGTGTGGAGCGGGTGGAGGTAAACAGATTTTTCACTCTTTCAAAAAGTGCAAAGACTAAGGTACCCTCGATGGAACTGCATGGAAATACTTCGAAAACAAATTGGAAGAAATATTTTTTTCACTCAAAGAATAGTTAAGCTCTGGAAGGATGTGGTAATGGTGGTTAGCGCATCTGGGTTTGAAAAAGGTTTGAACAAGTTCTTGGAGGAAAAATCCATAGTCTGTTATTGAGATGGTATGATCCCAATACTCTTCGGGAAATTAGCTCCATTCTGGCAGATTTGAAAATGACTTTAGACATGCTGGTGAAAGGAATCTCTTTACGAGAAAACTTCAGTGTTCACTGCTTATACCACAGAAGTCTGCATATATAAAAGCAGGTACCAACACAGGGAGAGACCCTCAAGCATCCCTCTCCATCCAGTGGCCTGTGAGGGAGCCTTACGGATTGGATTCCCCAGTATACTAATGTCTATGAGTTACCCATTGTTTGACCCTTCTGTATAGACTGTAGTAAAGTCAAGTCTATCATTTATTTATAAAACTTTATAAACCACTTCCTTAGCAACAAAGTAATTCACAACTAAAAAAAATCCAATCATACATAAAAATCTATAACAAGACTGCGGTAGGCGGTTCTGGCAGCCATTTTATCAGTGGAGCCGGCGTGGGCAGGAGCGAATGAGGATCAGTCCTGCCCTGACTAGAACTTGCACTGGTGGGGAACCCCTGAAGAGAGGTCGCAAAACCCAGTTTGGGAACTACTGGGCTACAGCACCATAGGATTTCCGGTCACAACTACCTGGGGATTTTATACACTGTTTTCTATTGCTTCCCATCTCATTGCAACCAGACGCTTTGGCTAGAGGCCTATAATCATGAGACTTAAATCCATTCACAAGGTGTCACCATTAACTAATAGTTGTGACTCCCCTCCCCAGTCGCCTAGCCCAGGAATATAACTCGCATCCTGGTGCCACAGCACCACCAGGTTGATTTACAACACAGGAACCTTATCTCAAAACAGAGAGGAATCTAATCTAATGGCATTTTAAATATTTATGGACCATACTTCACAATGCATGATGGGGAAAAAAAGCCTTTCAAAGTTACACAAAAGATGTTACATATCTCCAAATCTATCACTAAATATAAACTAAAGTAAATTTCACACAGTCATTATATTACAAGAGAAGGGGGGCAGTCTATGATGTATGTTGACAAGTGTATGATTCCATTCTCAGGCCTTCATCTTCCTGGGTTGGCTGGGGCTATGCAGGTAGTGTTGACAGCCACCAGGGAAAGACAGGAGGAGCCACGGTAAATGCACAAGACCAGTCTATTAGATTGTAAGCTCTTTGAGCAGGGACTGTCTCTCTTTGTTAAATTGTACAGCGCTGTGTAACCCTAGTAGCGCTCTAGAAATGTTAAGTAGTAGTAGTAGTGTTTCCCAAGTCAGTCCTGGAGTACCCCCTTGCCAATCAGGTTTTCAGGATATCCACAATGAATATGTATGAAACAGATACAGTGTATGCATGTCATGCATATTTATTGTGGATATCCTGAAAACGTGACTGGCAAGGGGGTAACTCCAGGACTGACTTGGGAAACACTGCTCAAGACTGACACCTAGTGACCAGATTCATGGCACACGATTGCAGGGTTCTAGATTGAGGCCATGGTTTCTGGGATCTCTGCCGCAATGACCAGACTAGATCCACTGGGGGAAACTCCCCAAGTAGTAGGGAATGAAAACTCCTGAGTTGAGAAAATCTATAAATAACACTCATTTTCAGGCTAGGCCAGTGGCAGTGCTCTGTGCACTGCCATGTGGAAGACCTGGGTTCAAGCCCCAGTTCAGTTCTCCGGTTTTCTGGTCCAGTCATTGTTCTTAATGCCATGAAACAGTGACACCTAGTGGACAGATTTAGGGACCACAGTTGTGGGATTCCAGAAGAAGCTTTGAGGCATGGCCACCACCCAAGGGCCTTTGCTGCAATGAGTGTGTTAGGTGATATACTACAGCGTTAAAAAATCCTCAGGTGGTTACCAGATCCTAGCCCTGGTTCCAAATGAGTTGGAAGCACAAAGGAACAGGACGAAACTATTGGGCCTAAAAAGTAAATAAAAGGGAACGTACTTCCAACTCAACTGGAACTGGCCTGCTCTTCTGGTGCCACCCTTCACACTGGCAAAACTGCCCATTGGCAAAGAAAGCATAGTAACATACATAGAGGCATATTTTCAAAGCACTTAGCCTTCCAAAGTTCCATAGAAACCTATGGAACTTTGGAAGGCTAAGTGCTTTGAAAATATGCCTCAATGTAACATAGTAGATGACAGCAGAAAAAGACCTGCACGGTCCATCCAGTCTGCCCAACAAGATAAACTCATATGTGCTACTTTTTGTGTATACCTTACCTTGATTTGTATCTGTCATTTTCAGGGCATAGACCCTAGAAGTCTGCCCAGCACTAGCCCCGCCTCCCACCACCGGCTCCACCCAAAGCACCACCCATAGCACAACCTCCAATCACAGCAGCACTTCTCTGGCTTACCTTCTGGGCTCTTGCACAGCAGATCCAATCATCAGGTCATCTGCACATTGCTGCCTTATCCGGTTTGTCCACTAACAAAAAAACATGCAGTCAGTTAGTACCTTCCCTTCTCACAGCCCCGGGGAAACCTGCTGAAATACGAGATTTCTCAGAGAAAAGCCGCGCACTGTTCTCAGAGAATAGGGTAACAGGGCTAAAACCATTCCACAGTGTAAAGGGAGGGCTGCAGACTTCCCCATAGAAAATTTGTGAGTACCTTGATAACATTTTAAGGATTAAGTACACTTAATAAAGTTTCTCGTAATGGTTTTGTTTAATTACAACCGACTTATTGTGAATTATGCATCTATGTACATTTAGATAAGACAATGTCATGATCTTTGTCAACTAGTGCCAGATTTTATTTATTTATTTATTGCATTTGTATCCCACATTTTCCCACCTTTTTGCGGGTTCAGTGTGGCTTACAATATGAGATAAAAGTTGGAAATACAATTTGTTACAGATTGGTTATGGATTACATTGTGCAGAGTTATGCGAAACAATTGAGGTGTCGTTAAGGAATGGAACAATGGAATGCAAACATTGAAACTTTGGAAGGGAACAATGGGAGCTTAGAGAGCGATAAAAAGGCATGAAGACATATGGTATATGTCTTTCTGTGAGTAAAGGTACGAAAGATGTGATCGTATGGGAATGAGAGTTCAGAGGTGAATGTATGATGCATTAGTGAACAGTAAGTGTGGACTTTATGTGTTTTGGTTATTTCCGTAAATTTTTTCAAAGAGATGGGTCTTCAATAATCTGCGGAAGGAAGCTTGCTCGTTGATTGTTCTTAAGTTGCGTGGCAGTGTATTCCAATACTGCGTGCTCATGTGAGAAAAGGTTGACGCGTGTAGCGCTTTGTATTTCACGCCCTTGCAATTGGGGAAGTGGAGGTTAAGGAAGGTTCGGGATGATCTTTTGGCGTTTCTGGGTGGTAAGTCTATTAACTCAGACATGTAGGCTGGGGCTTCGCCGTGAATGATTTTGTGGACTAATGATACTTCTGACTTACCCTCCTGTTTACTAAACCATGCTAGCGGCTGTCGTGCGCTAATGCCGACACAGCCCATTCACTTTGAATAGGCCGTGTCGGCACTGCAGTGCAGCAACCACTAACATGGCTTAGTAAGCAGGGTAGTTGGTTTGGCCACTGCTGGAAGCAGGATACTGGGCTTGATGGACTATTGGTTTGCCTGAGTATGTTCTATGTTCTTAACCACCAGACATCTCCAGAAAACGTGTGCGGATCAGCTGTACAAATGTGAACATATATTCCTAGAACAACTGGATCCTTCAAAATTCATAAGAACATAAGAGTAGCCATACTGGGTCCATCTAGCCCAGTATCCTCTTTCCAACAGTGGCCAATCCAGGTCACAAGTATAATTGTGGCAACACTCCATGCTACCAATCCCAGAGCAAGCAGCGGATTCCCCATGTCTGTCTCAATAGCAGATTATGGACTTTTCCTCCAGGAACCTGTCCAAACCTTTTTTAAACCCAGACGCGCTAACTGCTGTTACTACATCCTCCGGCAACAAGTTCCAGAGCTTAGCAATTCCTTGAGTGAAAAAATATTTCTTCCAATTTCTTTTAAAAGTATTTCCATGCAGTTTCGTGTGAGTGTCCCTTGGTCTTTGTACTTTTTGAAAGAGTGAAAAATCGATTTACCTTCACCCGCTCCACAGCACTCTATGGGCACCAGCTCTCTTCTCTTCCCTTCCAGTCTATAGGCAGCATCTCATCAAATTCTTTCCCTTTTTCTCCTCTCCATTAGCACACTCTCATATCCCCCCCCCCCCCCTGGAGCTCCTGCAGCGTTTTCTGTGCACCTGCTCTGCATTCTCTCCTACCCCCCCCCCCCCCCCACCACCACCAACAGCCTTTTCTTTTCTTTCCTACCATCCCGTGACTCTCTTCCTCCCTCCTGTACACATTTTTCTCTCCTACCACATTAACCACACTCTGCTCTGCTCCAGTTTGTAACTGGAGCCCTCTCTAATGTCCGACTTCTGCAGCAGGAAACAGGAAGTTTCATTATTTTATAGACCTCTATCATATCTCCCCTCAGCCGGCTTTTCTCCAAGCTGAAGAGCCCTAGCCACTTTAGCCTTTCCTCATACGGAAGTCGTCCCATCCCCTTTATCATTTTTGTCGCCCTTCTCTGCACCTTTTCTAATTCCACTATATCTTTTTTGAGATGCGGCGACCAGAATTGAACACAATATTCGAGGTGTGATCGCACCATGGTGCAATACAAAGGCATTATGACATCCTCATTTTTGTTTTCCATTCCTTTCCTTTCTTAGCCACAGCAGAGCACTGTTTGTCTAGCTACTAATAAATTTGTTTTTAACTGGATATCAACTCGATACGTTCTCCTTCCTATTGCCGAGTCATCTTCGCTATTAATTTGTTTTCATTGACGATTTTTGCGAAGACTGGTTTCTTCTGTTTTTTTGCAGATATAAAGGAATTGGAGAAGGTGCAGAGAAGGGCGCCGAAAATGATAAAAGGGATGGGACAACTTCCCTATGAGGAAAGGTTAAGACAGCTAGGGCTCTTTAGCTTGGAGAAAAGGCGGCTGAGGGGTGATATGATAGAAGTCTACAAGATAATGAGTGGGGTGGAGCGGACAGATGTGAAGCATTTGTTTACACTTTCTAACAACACTAGAACCAGGGGACACAAGATGAAGCTAGAATGTGGTAGACTTAAAACAAATCGGAGAAAGTTTTTCTTTACTCAGCGCGTAGTTGGAGTCTGGAACTCACTGCCTGAGAATGTAGTGACAGCAGCTGGCCTTGCCGAGTTTAAAGGGGGTTTGGACAGATTCCTGAAGGAAAAGTCCACTGATCATTATTAAATTAACATTTTGGGGGTTTTGCCGGGTTCTTGAGGCCTGGAGTGGCCGCTGTTGGAGACAGGATGCTGGGCTTGATGAACCTTTGGTCGTTTCCCAGCATGGCGGTGCTTATGTGCACTATTGTACATATATATTGCATGCTAATGCAGAGGCATGGGAAAGATAAAACTAACATGCCACCATACTAGAACTAATGAACCACCACATTAACGATGGTCAGATCTGCAATATACACCCCATGTAAATAAAATAGTGTATAAAAGGGACTTACTGCAAAACGCTGCAATTTCTAGTCAATCTGGTGGTGTCATGTGACCCCTGCCGTGTGGTAAAAATTGGGTTTGGATTGGATACAGAACAGATGCAAAACAAACGTTATTTAGGGTTGAAAACTTTATCTGCATAGTCAGGGGGATGTGGATCCAGAAAAAAAAAAAGCACCTCTCTGGTGTTGACAGAAGAATGACCAAGAAAGTCGAGGGGAGACAGACGCACACTCACACTAACTGCATAAGCTGCCCTTTCTCTGGGCACCAGGCTACAAATATTTGATAGTACTTATATCTGGAAATAAATACTTTATCATTACTATAAATAGCAAAGATTGTGAATCCATTACAAGGCGGCTTTCTTTCAAGCATAAAATAACTACATTAGACTCGGTAACTGACCCATTCAGTTTTCAGCTCCTTCAGGAGTTAAAAAGCATTGCTACATTGAACCAAGATGGCTGAAATGTGCAGAGCTCCCAAGTTACCCAGTTCCAGGAGAGAGACTTTTTAGCTAGCCATGCTTTTGACCTTATATCCCAAAAGCAGTGTGGGAGATGTAGTCCTTGATTCCACCCACTTAAATCAGGACTGGTGTTACTACCACGAATTATTTTTATAGTACTACTAGACAGGGGCGTAGCCAGACAGTAGATTTTGGGTGGGCCTAGGCAAGAAGTGGGTGGGCACCAAGTGTTTTCCATCGCACCAAAAAAATATCTCAGCTGGTGGAAAAATGCTTCTCGCCATCTTGGCAGTCTACAGCAGACATGCGCTGAAAACTGAGCATGCGTAGGTGCCAGTATCGTGGAGAGCAGCATTTTCGTTACCATCAGGGGGAAGTCTTCAGCTGGCAGAGATTGGGATCCCCACCAGCTACTGCTAAACGTATACTACTGTTGGGTGGGCCTGAGCCCTTGCTACTAGATGTACACAGTGCTGTACACATTATATGCAGGTACTTTCTCTGTCCTTAGAGGGCTCACAATCTAAGGGGGCCTTTTAATAAGCCATGTAAGCACCTACGGGCACCAACTTGCGCCAATTCCAAGTTACTGCTGGCTACCGCGTGGCCCTTGCAGTAATCTCATTTTTGGCGTGCATAGGTCATTACTGCCCAGTTACCAGGTGAGTCTTTACCGCTAGGTCAATGGCTGACGGTAAGGTCTCAGACCCAAAATGGACACGCAGCAATTTTCATTATGCTGCACATCCACTTTCGGCAAAAATTTTAAAAAGGCCTTTTTTTAAAGGCGCGCTGAAAAATGATTGCGCGTGCACCCAAAACCCACACCTACATTACCGCAGTCCGTTTTTCAGTGCACCTTAGTAAAAGGATCCCTTAAGTTTTGATACCTGGGGCAGAGTCACACGTGGCTGCAGTGGGAATTAAGCCCAATTCCCCAGGATCTCAATCTGTAGCACCAACCATTAGGCACCTCCTCCACTCCTGGTGCAAGAGTATTTTAGTGAATCTTCAGCCATATACTCTCCTCCCCACATTTCATTTTCAGGTCTCACCTCATCCGTTCCACCCTCCAAAGTTCTGCTAATTAAAATCTACAACCATAATCATCCTACAGTGATATAAAAACACATAACCCCCATTTTACAAAGCCCCACTTGCGGATGCTGCACGGCAATGCCGACACAGCCCATTCAGTTAACGGGCTATGTATGTCAGCATTAATGCATCAGCAACCACTAGTGTGGCTTTGTAAAAGGGGGGGGGGGGGGTAATTTGACATCACACTTTTAAATATTCAGCTTTGCTTCATGGTAGAAATACGCACTGATGCTTCTTTGAGTTTCTCTGGCTGTCAGGACTTGTTTTGCTTTTTCTGCCCCTCCAGAAGCTGCTGTCGTAGCCAACTGCCTAGACTTGCCTAATGGTTAGGCCAACCCTGACTGTAATCAGTGCTTGCATGTCTCGTGACAGTGCAGTAGAGTAAGGGTTGCTTGAAATCCAGGGCTGACCTAAAATCTCCCTGTCGGAACTGGGTAACTTGGCAGCTCTGCATTACAGGAAAATTTACTGATGCAGACAGATACAACAACATGGAAAAGTACTTAAGGCTGATGGAAAGGATATAAATAAAGTAAGGTCAAGTATACAGGATATATAAATATTTATAGATTGTATAATTAACATTAATTGAAATGATCTGGACCTGAAACAGCAAAGGCTAAAAGTTTTACTTAACTTGGTTAAAAGGCAAGAATTCAGCTGAAGGACCCCCTCCCCTCTCCCCTGGGAGATGGTTAAGAAGGCCGGACCATTATCTTGAAGGGTGGAATGACTGCGGAGCTCCAGACATGCAGTAGATTTTTGCCTACAGAGTGAGGGACCTTCATTATCCTGGTGAATTATTCTGGTTTTATGGCTCTATGGGGAAAAGCTGAGACTTCTGGTTCCCATTGTTGCTGTTGAGAAAACATCTGTTTCTTTTGTAGCCCAGTGCTGTCAAAATTCAAGTTACTTAGAATTCTATGCCCACTCACCTTGGGCTCGGGCTCAGGCCCACCCAAAATTGTCCATCTGGCTACGCCTCTGGTCGTCATGCTGAAAGGGGTGAGAAAAATAGAAGAGAGCTTGACAAAACGGGAAGCACAGTGAAGAGTTTGGGAAATCTGAGCTTCAGTGATATAAAAAAGTAAACTCATGTATTTGGATAACACAAAAATCCATTAGCAACTAAGCATTTAGAAGGATGCAAGCTAGAAACTCAGACTAGAGACGCCTGGGAATCGTAATCTCAGATGATATGAAAGTAGCCAGTCACTGGAGCAAAGTCAATGGGAAAATTAAACAGGGTGACCAGTTGCATAAGCAAAGGTATCAGTAAGAGAACAGAGATAATGTTTCGCTCTCCCCTCCTCACTTGGAATAATATGTAAAAGCAGTGTTGCCAATTAACCAGTTCCAAAACCTGCCCAAAATTTCAACCCCGCCCCCGCTGTCATCAACCCCACCCCCGCCGTCATCAGCTGCGCCCCCGCCAGCCCCACCCCGACGTCACCAGCCCCGCTCCCGACGTCATTAACCACTCCCCCAACGTCACTAACCACGCCCCCTGCGGGGCAAAAAACCACAGTGCTAGCGGAGAAAAAAAAAACCGCAGCCCGCAGCAGTCAGAAATTTCCCGCAGCGGGTCTGGCAACCGCGTGTACAAGTCTGACTGGAGCCCACAGCACTCAGTAGGAGAACCAGAGGCCGAGGGCAGGTAATTTCTCCTGGAGCTCAAACAGCACGGGGTGGGGGTGGGGGGTCAGCCTTTGGAGGCTAGAAAGCAAATAATCTACCCTTCACACCCTCAGGATTGACAGTGAGAATAAGAGGTGATAAGGAGAGTACAAATGAAGTCTGACATTACAATACTGTAAGGCTTGAGGCGTAATGTTCAAAGCTCTGGCATTAAAGCCATCAGCACCCTTCCCATAGTGCCATAACAGTGCAGAAACAAAGCCCAATCCAATGAAAACTGAAAGCAAAGGGAAGGAATGTTGCACACAGAAATGTTTCAGTAAGCGTGGGGCAGAAGGGCGCTTGTGTTGGGTTCATTCGGATGGAAGATGATTTCCTTTCTCTTCGTAAGAAAGCTAAGGAGTCTTTCTTTGGTCTCGTTTTCCATGCTTACTGTTAATGTGTGTGTATTCTTTGTATTATAGTCTCTAAATGCTTTAAATTCAATATTTTACCAAGTGTGTGACATTTCATTGTTACTGTCCCTCTGCCCAACACAATCAGAAAACTTCCAGCTGAGTCCTGCAAAACCTGGGAGGCTCCGAACTTCTTTACTGACTCTAAACACTGGGTCACGTCTGCTTCAGATTCATTCCCTGCTGGGCTCAACTGTCCCCTTTACATGGCTTCCATAGATCTGTCCTTTGGGACAAATTTTACTTCATCGTAGACAGTCTGCACCTTTCGTGGCCGGGGCTTATGCTCCATCAGGTTGGTCTCAAGGTTCGCATGAATCTGAGAATAAAAAATAAAGGGTATTAAGAACAAATTGGTAACGCCATCTTTAACAGATTTCAGGAATAATTAAGGTTATAAATAGAAATAAAACAAAACAGAGAAAAGAAAATAAGATGATATCTTTCAACAATTTTTATTGATGACAACCCGGTGCATATACAGAAATCGAAGAATCTCATTAGTAAAGCATACCATACAAAGTCACAATATCTAGACATAACCGTCATCAACCTGTTATTTTTAAACTATTACCACCTCCCCCCCAACTCCCCCCAATCCTCCATGTTTATTTTACAGAAGGAAAAAAAACTCCAAGACATACCTTTTTTATTGGACTAACTTAATACATTTTTTGATTAGTTTCGAAGGTAACGCTTGGAATGCCCTCTAAATATTAGACTTCCATAAACCCTTGAAAAACTTAGCTGAACATTAAAATACTCTGCAGATTCCCTCCAATATGAATCTACTATTTTCTTAGCCTGCACTTCCAATTAATGCTCAAGGTAGATCACAGAATTTTTACAATCCAGCTCTAATATGTTAGAGTTTACAGTTTACATTCTTTGCACTTAGTTTAATGGGCAGCGGGATTGCGAGCCTGTCCCACTACTGTCATTGTATATATACAGTGTGTTCTTGTACCAGATTGTAGCCGAGCTGAGCTGGAAAGTGTTTGCTTAATGATAACAGAATGCATGCAACCCTAAGATACACAGTAAAGTACAAGGGGTTATCTGCATTATCCCAGCTGCAAAGGCCTCAAATATAAATCAACTTAGCCAGCGGTGGGAGGCAGGGCTGGTGGTTGGGAGGTGGGGAAAGTGCTGGGCAGACTTATACTGTCTGTGCCAGAGCCGGTGGTGGGAGGCGGGGCTGGTGGTTGGGAGGCGGGGATAGTGCTGGGCAGACTTATACGGTCTGTGCCAGAGCCAGTGGTTGGGAGGCGGGGATAGTGCTGGGCAAACTTATACAGTCTGTGCCCTGAAGAGGACAGGTACAAATCAAGGTAAGGTATACACAAAAAATGGCACATGTGAGTTTATCTTATTGGAGTGTACAGTCTAAGTGAGCTGTCAGTTCACACCACACCTGTGATCTTTACATAAAGGGATGAGACTTGATATACTGCATTTCTGTGGTTACAATCAAAGTGGTTTTCATATTATGCATAGTTACTTATTTTGTACCTGGGGTGATGGAGGGTTAAGTGACTTGTCCAGAGTCAGAAGGAGCTACAGTAGGAACTGAACCCAGTTCACAAGGATCGAAGCATGCTGCAGTAACCACTAGGCTACTCCTCCACTCAATATGACATCTAAGTCTGAGTCAGGATGTTTTACGTTCCAAGACGTATGAAGAGAGGCTTGCTGACCTGAACATGTACACCCTGGAGGAAAGGAGGAACAGGGGTGATATGATACAGACGGAGATGGGAAGGCGGTAGAACGAGAGGACATGAAATGAGATTGAAGGGGGGCAGACTCAGGAAAGATGTCAGGACGTATTTTTTCACGGAGAGGGTGGTGGACGCTTGGAATGCCCTCCCGCGGGAGGTGGTGGAGATGAAAACGGTAACGGAGTTCAAACATGCGTGGGATATGCATAGAGGTATCCTGTGCAGAAGGAATGGATCCTCAGAAGCTTAGCTGAAATTGGGTGGCGGAGCAGGTGGGGGGAAGAGGGGGTGGTGGTTGGGAGGCAAGGATAGGGGAGGGCAGACTTATACGGTCTGTACCAGAGCCGGTGATGGGAGGCGGGACTGGTGGTTGGGAGGCGGGAAATACTGCTGGGCAGACTTATATGGTCTGAAAAGGACAGGTACAAATTCAAGGTAAGGTATACACATATGAGTTTGTCTTGGGCAGACTGGATGGACCATGCAGGTCTTTTTCTGCCGTCATCTACTATGTTACTATGTTACTATGCTGAAAACATCCAAAAACTGAGTAGCGAACATAGCGATTTTCAAACCAGAAAAACACCTATCTTTTTGTTTCAGAAATCAACATTTTCCAGACATTTTTGTGCTCAGTGCATCTACCTTTTGGTACCATGTTTGGAAGAAAACGTCCAAGGGAAAAACCAACAAAAATAAGCCACTGGGGTGTCTGGGGGCCATGATTCTTAGTATACTGGCCACACAGACATCCTAGCAGAGCAGTGAGTGAGGCAGCCTACAGGGCACTGCAGTGGACTTCACACAAAAGGTCCCAAGTACACATCTCACCATAACCCCTTTATATTGTATGGTGAGCCCTCCAGGAATAGCAAAAAATGTACTGTACCCAACTGCAATAGCCCTTACACCTGCAGATGTCACCTATATTTTGTGGCTTGGGGGGGCACTCTCACTTTCCACCACAAATGTAGTAGTTAAGAGTGGGATATGGGCCTGGGTCCCCTTCTCTACAGGTCACTGCACCTACCACTAGGCTACTCCATGAACCTGCTTGCTGCCCTAACAGGAATGACCATTATCTCTCGTCATGTTCAAGTGTGCATCACTGTGTACGACTTGTAGTGCTATAGAAATGGTAAGTAGTAGTAGTAGTCTTTGGGATTCCGGAATCTTGCTGCTCTTTGGGATTCCGGAATCTTGCTGCTCTTCGGTATTTTGGAATCTTACTACTTTTTGTCCTTATTTGTCCTGTCTGTCCAATTAGATTGTAAGCTCTGTCGAGCAGCGACTGTCTTTTCGCGTTCAAGTGTACAGCGCTGCGTACGTCTAGTAGCGCTAAAGAAATGATTAGTAGTAGTAGTTATATCTGCCGCTGTCATAGAACCTGATATGTACTGTCACTTTTACCTCTTAGAGGGGTGGGTGGGGGGGTCAATGACCACTGGGGGATTAAAGGGGGGGTCATGCCTTTATCTCTGCAATGGTCATCTGGTCAGTTTGGGCACCTTTTTGGCAATTAGGGACCCTTTTACTAAGCTGCAGTATAAAAGGCCCTTCCTGCGCTACTGGCGGTGGCCGTTTTTGCCGCATGCTAGGGCCCCTTTTACTGCAGCGGGTAAAAAGGCCAGTAACAGAAATGGCCATACAGTAAGTTCGCACTTGCCGTGTGGGCAAGTAAACCTGGTGGTAACCCCCTACGGTATAAAGTTTTCTGGGAAATTCGGAAATGCCACACACTGGGGGCGGAACTACCGCCGACACTCGCGTTGGGCCGGTGGTAGTTCCGGATTGCTGCACGGCAAGCCTGCTGTGGGCTTACTGCCGCTTAATAAAAGGGCCCCTTAGTCGTAATTGAAAGAGGTCTAGCCATAAACATCCTATTTTTTGCCCTGGATTTTTTTTACAATGCTCCATTAATGCAGAAAAACATCTATATCGTAAGCCCATCCTAGTCCCGCCCAAAACACGCATCCAACATACCCCCTTGCAATTTAGATGAACTGCAGAGAAAAATGTCTCAAATACGAGTTTTGAAAATCAGGATTTGGACGTTTTTCCGAGAAAAACATCCATCTGCCACTTTCTGCCATTTTTCTGTTTTGAAAATTAGCTCCATAACATACAAGGATACAAAGGCACGCACCTAGGACCTTACCTGATCATTTCCTTCTGGAGGTATCCTCTGTATCACCGCGTACTGAACAGATGAGGAACTTTCCAGTACTTGGTTTCTAGAAGCAGAATCTTACAAGACAAAAAAGAAACATACATCAGCATCTCAGTCATGGAGACAAGTAAGATTAAATGGAGGCAGCTGGACACTAGGTACAGTCAAGTCTGCACAATCATAGCCTCTGGCCATGGTCACTAATGACTTGGTGACCTACAGAATGGCTGTATCAAATTGAGTTGGATCTGGATTTGATTCGTTTCATTTTTATTCACAGGGTGTGAATGATATCCCAGGTCTACAGTCGACATCTCTTGAGATAGGATTTGGTTGAGGTGGGAGTCAACTTGATAGTGGCTTGTAAATTTTATCCATAGTGGAGGAGAGCATCTTGAAAAAGAGCAAGCGAGACTTTTTAAGGGGTTGTACACAGCCATCTCCTTAGAAATCAGAACTCTCTTCCTCTTTTGTCAGGATTCATGTCCTTCTGTACAGATGTGCGAGGCAACTCTTGGACCAAAAAGATGCTTCTAGGAGTGTATATTTAATTGAACAGCTACTAGTAGGGAAAGTCCTCCAATATGGATAAAATCTTGACCAACTGAGCTCTGTTCTTAAAATAAATTCTTGTAATTCTCTGTAGTTCTCTGAGGAATTAAAAGCATTTTCCTCATTCTCTCTCACAATATCCTGTTTCAACATTGGTAGCTCCCATATACACATAGACCAGTGACAACAATAGTACTGACATCAACAGATCTGTTTCGATGTGATGACCTTTCACTTCTAAATCTGGAAGGAGACACTTGGATTTTCTGCAAGCTATGCTAAAGTCATGTAACTTTCCTCCCCTTCATGTTCTGCTTTCTAACTTCTTCAGGGGCTATGAGAAATAGCTGACTCGCGTGTGGTCATGTGATCACCTCATATGACTCATCAGCCCCAAACACTGCCAAAAGAGTCAAAGGCCCACAGAGTGTAGTTTGTGCAGGTGAAATGAAACAAACACTCAGAAAGAACAAAGGAAACTTTGTCAGAAACCAGGTCACAGCCACACCAGCAGAGAGCACTTCTCCAATCTAGGACATGGTATGGAAGATATGAGGGTCTCAGGGAAAAACCCAGATTGTGGAGATGAGAAAAGGGAACTCAAACACATAGATGTCTAGTGCTTCCTACACAAGCCTCAACCAGTCAGAAAATTTATGATTCACACAGTCCACAACAAGAATTTCCTCAAGACGCACGTCTTATATTCCGCCTGAACCGATATACTCATATCACCCCTCTTCTCAGGTCACTTCACTGGCTTCCAATCAAATACCGCATACAGTTCAAGCTTCTCCTTCTTACCTACAAATGCACTCAGTCTGCAGCCCCTCATTACCTCTCTACCCTCATTTCCCCTTACGTTCCCGCCCGTAACCTCTGCTCACAGGACAAATCCCTCCTCTCAGTACCCTTCTCCACCACCGCCAACTCCAGGCTCCGCTCATTCTGCCTCGCCTCACCCTATGCTTGGAATCAACTTCCTGAGCCCTTACGCCAAGCCCCCTCCCTACCCATCTTCAAATCCTTGCTCAAAGCCCACCTCTTCAATGTTGCTTTCGGCACCTAACCTTTATACCTTTCAGGAAATCTAGACTGCCCCTATTTGACTGACTGTACATTTGTCCTTTAGATTGTAAGCTCCTTTGAGCAGGGACTGTCCTTCTATGTTAAATTGTACAGCGCTGCGTAACCCTAGTAGCGCTTTAGAAATGTTAAGTAGTAGTAGTAGTAGTAGACGCAGTCTGTACAGTCACGATTTGTCAAATTTATCTTTCTCCGGATCTTTCTTCATCCACGTTGGCTTGCACATACTTTATACCTCTTCAGCTCTGTGACCTGTGCTCACTACTTTATGTAAATCTTTTCTGAGATGCAAAAAGAAAATGCAAATCACCCACATTCGGTGCTTGTTTTCTTCTTTTCTTCAAAAGGAAGTTAAGCTTCATTTGTATAGATTTGCCTGCCAGGGAAATTGGGAAACAGTGAAAGATCCTGTCTTTACTGACGCTGGCTGCAGCTGTCCTTCCTCCACCTCTGACCCCAGTTACGGGCAGAATTTCAAGCCAACACAAAACCAGCACAGTTTGTTACATTTGTACCCCACGCTTTCCCACTCATGGCAGGCTCAATGCGGCTTACATGGGGCAATGGAGGGTTAAGTGACTTGCCCAGAGTCACAAGGAGCTGCCTGTGCCTGAAGTGGGAATCGAACTCAGTTCCTCAGTTCCCCAGGACCAAAGTCCACCACCCTAACCACTAGTCCACTCCTCCACTGTTCCTACTATTTGAGATTCTACATGGAATGTTGCTATTCCACTAGCAACATTCCATGTAGAAGTCGGCCCTTGCAGATTAGCAATGTGGCTGCGCAGGCTTCTGCTTCTGTGAGTCTGACGTCCTGCACATACGTGCAGGACGTCAGACTCACAGAAACAGAAGGCTGCACAGCCTTCTACATGGAATGTTGCTAGTGGAATAGCAACATTCCATGTAGAATCTCCAATAGTAGCAACATTCCATGTAAAATCTCCAATAGTAGCAACATTCCATATAGAATCTCCAATAGTAGCAATATTCCATGTAGAATCTCCAATAGTATCTATTTTATTTTTGTTACATTTGTACCCTGCGCTTTCCCACTCATGGCAGGCTCAATGCGGCTTACATGGGGCAATGGAGGGTTAAGTGACTTGCCCAGAGTCACAAGGAGCTGCCTGTGCCTGAAGTGGGAATCAAACTCCGTTCCTTAGTTCCCCAGGACCAAAGTCCACCACCCTAACCACTAGGCCACTCCTCCACATAACAGATCCAACAGAGGGGCAGATTCAGAAAGAGGGACCCAAATTTGTGATCTGTGCTAAGCTACTATTCTGTGAAAGATGCTCTGCGCAGAGCGCCCTTTCCAGAACACTACCTTGACGTGCTTCTTGCGCCTAAACTTTGGGCATGAGCATTTACGACTGCCAAAAAGCTGGTGTAAACGTTTGCACTCAACTCATGGCAGTTAAGTGCATAAATGCAGGTATTCTATAACATTGCACCTAATTTCTGAGAACATCTCAACCTAACCGTGCCCTTCCCATGGCTGCACCCCTTTTTGAACTGCACGCTGTGAAATTTAGGTGCACATGTTACGGAATAGTGGGTAGGGCAGATTCATGCTTAACTCCTAACTACTGCCAAATTAAGTACTTGTGAACACCAATAACTGTTAGTACCTAATTGACAAATTATTTAGGCATGAATCTGAGATACGCACCCAAATTTGGTGCAAATATACAGAATTCGGAGGGGATTGAGTCCAATATTCATAGGCGTTTACATGACTAGCAGGTGCTGTTAACCAGAAAAGTGCCAGCGAAAGGGATGTTCAGTGGCACTAATTGACAATGCTATGAATATTTCCTCTGTCTGCCCCAGCAATATCTGGAAGTGACAGGAAGGTCTGTGGGTGGAGCCAGAGACTGTGTAATTAGTGACCAAATTCAGACCACTAATCGTATAATAAACCAGGTAAAGTTAGAGCAGCAAAAAGGCCAAATCTGATTAGCTGTCCAGTGAGCGGTTTGATTATTGCTGCCAACTGGTTAGTGGTGTAGAATCGATAAACATAAATTGATTTTCTTCTCTTGCAAAAGGTACAAAGAGTAGGGGACACTCAAGGATGTTACATGGTACTACTTTTCAAACGAACCGGAGGAAATACTTTTTTCACTCCACAAATAGTTAAAGCTCTGGAACTTGCTGCCAGAGGATGTGGTATCCATGGCCAGTATATCTAGGTTTGAAAAAGATTTGTACAAGTTCCGGGAGGAAAAGTCCATAGTCTGCTATTGAGTTAGACATGGGGGAAGCCGCTGCTTGCCCTGGGATTGGTAGCATGGAATGCTGGTACTATTTGGGTTTCTGCCAGGTACTTGTGACCTGGATTGGCCACTGCTGGTCTGACCCAGTAGGGCTGTTCTTATTTATTTATTTCTGCCAACATTTATACCCCACATTTTCCAATCAAGTTGTTGGTTCGATGTGTCTTACAGTTTACTTTGGTTGAATGTGTTAGCCGAGTGCCATTTTCAGTCTCTGTTAGTGATCGAGCATCGTGGTGCGTTGACTGCTGTTCAGGTTGGTTATGTGGGTTCATCGAAGAAAAATTTTCTTAAGTGGGCTTTCAGGTATTTTCGGAAGGTTATGTAGTTGTTTGTGTATTTTAAGACTTTCGGTAACGCATTCCATATCTTGGGGCAGATGTATGTGAAGCTGGTTGAGTATGAAGATTTGTATTTTAGGCTTTGGTATCTGGGAAAGTGTAGGGTAAGGTAGGTCCTTGCACCTTTTATTGCATTGTGCATAGGTTTTTCTATGAGGCTTGTCATGTATTCCAGCGCGAGGTGTGAGGATGTTATAATGCCGTTGTATCGCTCCATGGTGCGACCGCACCTTGAGTATTGTGTTCAATTCTGGTCGCCGCATCTCAAGAAAGATATAGTAGAATTGGAAAAGGTGCAGCGAAGGGCGACTAAAATGATAGCGGGGATGGGACGACTTCCCTATGAAGAAAGACTAAGGAGGCTAGGGCTATACAGCTTGGAGAAGAGACGGCTGAGGGGAGACATGATAGAGGTATATAAAATAATGAGTGGAGTGGAACAGGTGGATGTGAAGCGTCTGTTCACACTTTCCAAAAATACTAGGACTAGGGGGCATGCGATGAAACTACAGTGTAGTAAATTTAAAACAAATCGGAGAAAATGTTTCTTCACCCAACGTGTAATTAAACTATGGAATTCGTTGCCGGAGAAAGTGGTGAAGGCGGTTAGCTTAGCAGAGTTTAAAAAGGGGTTGGACGGTTACCTAAAGGACAAGTCCATAAACCGCTACTAAACGGACTTGGAAAAATCCACAATTCCAGGAATAACATGTATAGAATGTTTGTACGTTTGGGAAGCTTGCCAGGTGCCCTTGGCCTGGATTGGCTGCTGTCGTGGACAGGATTGCTGGGCTCGATGGACCCTTGGTCTTTTCCCAGTATGGCATTACTTATGTACTTATATGAGACCGAAGATACGTTCTCTGGCCTATAGAATAATCTTGAAAGATATACGTGCTTTGATGGGTAGCCAGTGTAGGTTTTGAAGCAGCGGTTTTACACTTTCGAATCGATTCTTGCCGAATATTAGTCTTGCAGCTGTATTTTGTGCTGTTTGCAGTTTCTTTAATAATTGTTCCTTGCATCCTTGCATCCAGTGTAAATCCTGATGGGTTGGCATTGAAGCAACAGTGCTGGTCGGTATCAGGGTATTGTCATTGAATATCCAGTTTTATTTTAACTGTGGTGGCTGGCACTTTACTTAACCGCTGACTGCTGTGGTTCAATATTAGACTCATTGACTTTGAGGATCATAGCCCTATGTAGCTCACTTTATTCATTGCAAAAAAAATGTGTAATGTTATTTGCAGAAGACAGAGACAGGGAGACACACATACACACTCAATGTGCCAGAGAATGTAGTAAAAGCAGTTAGCTTAGCGGGGGTTTAAAAAAAGGTTTGGCTGGCTTCTTAAAGGAAAAGTCCATAGCACGCCCCAGTCCCGCCTTCGCTATGCTTCCGACACGTGGCTTTCGATTATGCCAATTCGGGCGATCCTGTGAGAAGGACGCCCATCTTCCGATTTGCGTCGAAAGATGGGCGCCCTTCTCTTTCGAAAATAAGCCTGAAAGTAAACTCCATGTATGAGGTGGAGGAAGGAAGGGGGACAACATCTCGGCCCAGGTGGGGGCGTATCTCAGTCTGGTAGAGGCGGCATGTTGCCTTGGGTCGCCCCTTCCTTTACTCCACTGATATTGACACTATATATACAGCTGTTGACCATTTAAATGGCTTTGAATATCAGGTGGATAGTTTTTATTGAATAATTTTGAATAATACAAACAAATAAGAATAAGAAATAATAGTCCACATTAATGAGAACGGGAACAATCCACCAAACCAGTTACATAGCAGAAACAAGATTATACCTATTTTTAAGCTCTGTGGCCATCGTTTAAAAAATACAGTGACAACCCTGCAGACTTCAACAGGCGTCATGCATTTTTTAAACTGCCTTTTTTAAGCAACCCCTGTCCCACTGAATTCCCAGATGGTTCTGGGCTATGGCCTTGGTGAAAAAGGGTGTTGATGGGATACGATGACTTAACAGGTCATTTGGCACTCTTCACCCGAATCAGCTGTTCCAAAACAAATCTGTCTGGGGAAGGGGGGAGTGCTCTGAGCTGAACAGGATCTGGCTCTCCAAATCCAAACTAATCCTCTCCCACATTAAAACAGCTCAACCTAAAAAGCCCTAAGATGGCTGAATGGCTTTGGAGGGAACCTTGGAAGACAGTAAAACAGACCTGGATGGGCCCTTCCCCAGTTGACCTTTGAATGTGTCTGTTTCCTACAGATCCGTTTAAGGGCTGTCTTTGGTGTTTTATTTAGAAAAGGGGAGGGTGTTAAAGGATAAGGGGGCTCAAGGCTTATAGAGGTGACACCACCTACCGTTGTGCTTCCTTTTCTTCTTCTTCTTCCAATAGAAGAACGTGAGCAGAGTTATTACGATGATTGCAATGAAAGTAATGGGCAGGAAAGTGAACAGCAGAGTCCTCGATACTAGTTTTCCACCTGGAATTAAAGGTGAACAGGTATTTGTTTGGTTTGACTTGGCTCTTTCCTTCTACACTGCAGGGCTTCCAGTTCAGTCCGAACTGGGGCCGAATTCCAACACCAGAACCTTTGTCTGTAACTACCTGGGGGCTGTCCCCCAAATGTCATATCACTTCTCAATTTACTAGTCATCAGCCAGGGCCCCGTACTGGGGCCCCTTCCAGAATCATGAACTTTAGCCACTAGGTGGTGCGCCACTGTACAATGGCTGGGACGTCAACTCTCCCCCTCCTCCAGCATTTCCAGCTCTGGGAAACGAACAGAAAACCAGACTTGGCAATGAAACCCAGGTATTACATACCTGGATACAGTGGGATATCCTGATTTTGGCTTCTGTTTTTTGGAGGTAGCTGTAGGTGTGTCCCGAGGACTGGGTGGAGAACCTTTCGTGCCACTGTGGAGTAGCTGGTATTCTATAAAGGAGCACCTAACTTCTACAACACACAGTTGAGGGGAGCGTATAGATGGGCGGAGTACGGCCCTGTCGTCAAGTGAGGTGTGTAACTTATAGAATGTTATCGGTTACGTGCGTCATTTGACACACTAACATGACGTAAATGGTCATGTCTGAACTGAGGCAATCTCATGCTGACTTATACTCGTATCGTATAATAAATCAAAATCATTCCCAGCGTTTAAATAGTGTAAAACATTTTTTAACAAATGGCAGCACTCAGTAATTCATCTGAGAAAAGTTTTTTTAGGACCAGCAAAGGAGACTGAATGCTCTGAGGCACACAACGAAACAAAGTTATGTTGCCGCTGTTCTCCTGATGACTGCTGAATGACATAAGCAAGACATGCTAAGAACAAGATATGCGAACGTAAGTGGAAATCTTGACAGTAAAATAATTTTGTGAATTGTTGACACATCGAGTGATGTAAAAAAAAAAAAAAAGAGAACCTAAAAATCAGATCGATGACGATACTTAGTGAGTTTATTGCTTTTCCCTATAAGATACTATATGGGAGCAACCACCGTTGACTGGTCCTAAACAACATTCGTAAAAGAAAAATGTTCTAGACTATTTGACTGCTGGGAATATTTTTGATTAGTTTTGCTTTCTGTTCCCCCGCTTTTAGAAGGCTTTTGTTTGGACCTTTATCTTGTAGAACTGGTGCTCAGTGTTTTACATCAGCGCCCAAATGGAGATGCCAGTTTAAGAATTGCTCCCTTAATGTCCCTGCTAGAATGTTTAGCATTGCCACAGGGCCCTGACTGTCTGTATCCGGCCAGAAAGCCTGATCAAGAACCAGGTGAACTGCCCAGACTGTGCCCCACTGACCTTTCCCATCACTCTCCTGCCCCCCTCTTCTCACATTTCATAAAAAAACCCAGTTTTCGTCTCTAGATGTATGGTGGTTGCAGTCAGATTAAAAATGTCTCCTCCCTTATCCCAGGCCTGTAAGCCTCACATCAGTTATTGGAAAAGTAATGGAAGCGATGCTGAAGGAAAGGATAGTGAATTTCCTGGAAGCCTGTGTCAGGGGTCAACTATGTTCGGATGCCAAACTTCTTCTTGTCACATTGAGTAACTACTTACTAACCAAACAGACTATCTCCATATTTCGTAGGGAAGAAGCTTGGCATCTGAACATAGTCAACCTCAGACGCAGGCGTTGTGCGCCGAAACACGGCCTGTGTTGGGTCTATATTGGAACACTGATTTTCGCCAATAAAGAACTGTGTCCCATGTCTGAATGCTGTTGGTGCTTTTTGCTGTATTTTGTCAAGTAGTGGCAAAATATGATGGTGTATCATCCTCTTCCCAGCTTTCACTCAATCTCTCTTGCTCATATAACCCCCACCCCCCCCCCCCCCCCCCCCCCCCACACACACACACATCTTTCACTCAGTCTCTTTTCTCTCACCTGGCTTTGCAGAAGAAACAGCTGGATTCCTGCTTCCCCACCAGGACTTGGCTCTCTGCAAGTATGAGCACTGCGGTGCTGGAAGTTTGAGTTGGTCTCACAGTTTCAGGTCTCGCGAGACTTAAAAACATGAAACCAATCTGAACTTCCGGCACCTCATGGCTGAAGCTTGTAGAGAGCCGAATCAAGGTAGAGAAGCAGGAATCCCGCTGTAAGCACCACAAGATTTACCAAGCTTCCAAGGGCCAGAAAAAAGCACTTGGTGGGCCAGGTTCTGGCCTTGCGGGCCATAGGTAGGACAAGCCTGAGTTAGTACATGTCAGAGGCCTCTTCTGGACCACATCAACAATTATTGAATTGACTTGGTTGTTCTGTGTATCACGATTGGACCTTAAAGGTTTTAAAAACACTAAATGAAGGGCCTTGTGGAGATCTCCTGAGGCCAATCAGACACTGCTAGATATGGTGAACCTTTGGCCTTCTTTTGATTTAATCAACTGTGGAACTAGTCAATCTCCAAAACTGACCTTCAGTCTGTAGGATTGAGCAGTGCAACATGGTTGGACAATGTACTGTAGTCTATGTGAATCACTGCAACTAAGAAATCAGGAGGTTAATTCCCCAGGAGGAAGCCAGTGAAGAGTGGCCACATTCTCCAGATTGTGTATCTACAGCTCAGCTAAGATTGCAGGACAGCTAGAGTGTTCCGTATAGATTACCTGCATATATGGGATGCTTAAACCCCCCATTATTAATTAAAGAAACCAGAGGACCATAAATGCTGAGGCTTACCTTGCTCTGTACACTCACTGCTTAAATTATAGGAGGTGTTCTTCATATCAACAGGATTACTAACGACACAGAAGAGGGGTCTGTCCGTTGCGTTGCAGTTTAATGAAATGATCCGACTGTTTCTGTTTGGATTCTGCCAGTGCTGTTGCAGCTCCTCCACTCCTGCTGGTAAAGCTCCTGCTATCCAAGTAATATTAACATCAGCTTGGGGTGAGACCATGCATTCCAAGGTTATATTCCAGCTATCACGGCTCGTGGTTAATTTCCGTATTTCTGGAGTAGGGACAGGCTCTGCATGAGGACAAAATAGTTATAACAAATTCCAGTAATTCTTTCTGGGTCACAAGCTGTATAAGGCCATTTGTCCTCCTAAAAGCGTAAATGAACTCTTTAGCACACAGAGTGGTAAAATCTCACATCTCCTTTGGGTTGTCCAGTAAGTGGCCTATTCAAGCAGTACCTTGAATGCATTTCTAAAACAGAGAAACATGATGGCGGACGAACGGCCCATCCAGTCTGCCCTGTGTTTTATTTCAGATATTCACTGGATTCTAAAAAGAGCATGTTCCCTCTCCAGTGATGTGATGGGGATCATTCTCCACCCCTCCCATGGGAAAACCCATGTAAAAAAAGGCTTGGAAGGGTGACAGACACATATGAGGGATAATCTGTAACGTTTAACGAGTATTATAATCAAGAAAGTCAAAATGGTATTGGTGAATCATGGTAAATTGTTTACTGGATAGTACAGACCAGACTCTTTTGTGGATGTCAGAGGCTCCCTTAGACGTACAGACTGGTTCTTCAACTGTGCATATCACTATCAACCCCACCTTCGAGAAAAAAATGCCAAGTCCCAGAAAATGAATTTGACTTGCAAGCAGAACTTGCAGTTTCAAAGATCTATTTATTTAAAGGTTAACAAATAAAAGTGAAACAAAAAATATAAAAAGAAATCTTTGACTGGACTAAATTCATTTTTGGACTTGCTACTGGGTGCAAAAATCTCATAACAACATAAGAACAGAAGTGTTGCCATACTGGAACAGACCGAAGGTCCATCAAGCCCAGTTTCCTGTTTTCAACACTGGCCAATCCAGGTCACATGTACCTGGCAAGATCCCAGAACAGTAAAATAGATTTAATGCTGCTTATCCTAGAAATAAGCAGCTGATTCTCCCAAGTCCATCTTAATAATGGCTTATGGATTTTTCTTTTAGGAAATTATCCAAGCCTTCTTTAAATCCTAAGATAACTTCTTTTACCACATTCTCTGATGACAAATTCCAGAGTTTAATTACATGTTGAGTAAAGAAATATTTTCTCCGGTTTGCTTTACATTTACTACTTAGTAATTTCATTGCATGCCCCCTTTCCCTAGTCTTTTTTCTTAAATCCCCTGCTCACTGCCGACCTACCCATTCGAGCAATCACTGGATAACATTGGTACAACCTTTTGTTTGGCTCTCCCCCAATTTCCTATTATAATCGTAGTTCTACCCCCTTCCATCTCCGAATTGTATTATGATATCCCACATTCCTTTTATTCTACTATCTAGTCTGTAAGGTGCCTAGATGGCACGACTGTAGATAGCAAATATAAGCAAACTTCGATACTTGAATCATTTTTTTCCAAAGAGTAAACAACAGAATCACGTCTACACGTTACACTCCAACCAGTATTTTATAGACCACTATCATATCTCCCCTCACCTGTCTCTTCTCCAAGCTGAAAAACCTTCTCATCGGGAAGTCATCCCATCCCCTTTTATAATTTTCGTCACCCTTCTCCGCACCTTTTTGAATTCCGCTGTATATCTTTTTTGAGATGTGGTATTTTAGATCTAGTCCTTAGTGGAATGCAGGACTTAGTACAAGTGGTAACTGTATTGGGTCCGCTGGTGAAACAAAAAAAAAAAACAGAGTGGAAGACTCCAAAGGAGGTTCAAAGATAACCAAACGCAGAAGTCAATGGCTTTTTAAAACATATAAAAGTTTATTTTCCCAGAGATTTGATACAGGATGTGTTGACAATTCTAGGTATGTATGTGTTTGGTTATCTTGGAACCTCCTTTACAGTCTTCCACTCTTTTTTTTTTTCTTTTGATGGACTGTTCTGGAAGCACTGCTTTCCCCTGTTTTTGGATTTGGGGTTCGCTGGTGAAACAGTGATCATAATATGATCAAATCTGACTTAATAACTGGAGTGCAGTCACTAAGGAAATCTACTGTAGCAGTGTTTAATTTTCAAAAGGGTAGCTATGATAAAATGAAGAAAATGGTTAAAAACAAACTGAAAGGCTCAGCTGCAAAGGTTAGGACTTCAAATCAGGCATGGATGCTGTTTAAAAATACCATTTGGAAGCCCAGACCAGATGTATTCCACATATTGATAAAGGTGGAAAGAAGAGCAAAGACAGCCAGTATGGTTAAAGGGAGAAATGGAAAAGGCTATTAGAGCCAAAATAACAGCTTTCAGAATATGGGAAAAAAAATGATGAGTGCAGACAACACAAAACTATTCAAAGTTGTTCAAATACCTGCAGATTGTGAAAAATTGCACCCTCATCCTCCCTATCTCATCTGCCCGCAACCTTGGAGTCATCTTCGACTCCTCCCTCTCCTTCTCTGCGCATATCCAGCAGACAGCCAAGACCTGTCGCTTCTTTCTCTATAACATCAGCAAAATTCGCCCTTTCCTCTCTGAGCACACCACCCGAACTCTCATCCACTCTCTCATTACCTCTCGCCTTGACTACTGCAAGCTACTCCTCACTGGCCTCCCACTTAACCATCTATCCCCCCTTCAATCCGTTCAGAACTCTGCTGCCCGTCTTATCTTCCGCCTGGACCGATATGCCCATATCACCCCTCTCCTCAAGTCACTTCACTGGCTTCCCATCAGGTACCGCATACAGTTCAAGCTTCTCCTAGTAACCTACAAATGCACTCGATCTGCAGCCCCTCCTTACCTCTCTACCCTCATCTCCCCTTACGTCCCTACCCGAAACCTCCGCTCACTGGTCAAATCCCTACTCTCAGTACCCTTCTCCACCACCGCCAACTCCAGGCTCCGCCCTTTCTGCCTTGCCTCACCCTATGCTTGGAATAAACTCCCTGAGCCCATACGCCAAGCCCCCTCCCTGCCCATCTTCAAAACCTTACTCAAAGCCCACCTCTTCAATGTCACCTTCGGCACATAACCATTATACCTCCATTCAGGATATCTAGACTGCCCCAACTTGACATTTCGTCCGTTAGATTGTAAGCTCCTTTGAGCAGGGACTATCCTTCTTTGTTAAACTGTACAGCGCTGCGTAACCCTAGTAGCGCTTTAAAAATGTTAAGTAGTAGTAGTAAGACCTTAGGAAGTTGGAAGATGGTATCCAAATGGCAGGTGAGATTTAATGTGGACAAGTGCAAAGTGATGCACATTGGGAAGAATAATCCAAATCATAGTTATTTGATGCTAGTTTCCATCCTAGGAGTCAGCGCCCAAGAAAAAGATCTAGGTACCATCATGGACAATACATTGAAATCATCTGCCGAGTGTGTGTTGGTGGCCAGAAAATCAAACAGAATGATAGGAATTATTAGGAAAGGGATAGAAAATAAGACAAAGAATATTATAATGATTCTGTATCGCTCCGTGGTGCGACCACACCTTGACTATTGTTTTCAATTCTGGTCACCGTATCTCAAAAAAGATGTGGTGGAATTAGAAAAGGTTCAAAGAAGAGCAACCAAAATGATAAAGGGGATGGAACTCCTCTCGTATGAGGAAAGGCTAAAGAGGTTAGGGCTCTTCAGCTGGAAAAGAGACGGCTGAGAGGGGATATGATAGAGGTGTATAAAATACTCAGAACGGGTAAATATGAATTGCTTTTTACTCTTTGAAAAAGTACAAAGACTAGGGGACACTCAATGGAGTTGCATGGTACTATTTCTACAACGAATAGGAGAAAATATTTTTTCACTCAATGAATAGTTAAGCTCTGGAACTCATTACCAGAGGATGTGGTATCAGCGGATAGTGTATCTGGGTTTAAAAAAAAGGTTCGGACAAGTTGCTGGAGGAAAAGTCCATAGTCTGCTATTGAGATAGACATGGGGAAATTCACTGTTTGTTCCTGAGATAGGTAGCATGAATCTTGCTACTATCTGGGATTTTGTCAGGTACTTGTGACCTGAATTGGCCACTGTTGGAAAAAGGATACTGGACGAGATGAACCATTGGTCTAACTCAGTATGACTATTCTTATGTTCTTATATTACTCCAGTATGAACCCTGTCAACTATCGGTGACCCTTCCTCAGTCCTTTGTTTGGCCAATGCTGAACAAAAGTATTTGTTTAACAAAAATCCTTTTCCCTGGTTCCTCTTTCCACCTCTACCTTTCCTCCTTTCATAAAAACTGAAAAGGGTCTCGCCACCTCACCTTCCTTCTCTCTTCCCTTTCTTAATCTCTGTATATTACTAATTGTATCTGATATCCTGGAATGACTATGTCATAACAAAACTCTGTAAGCCACATTGAGCCTGAAATAGGTGGGAAAATGTGGGATACAAATGCAATAAATAAATAAATAAAAATCTTAGTATCTTTTCTTCCACTCTCACCTTCACCATCCTGACTACCTTCCTTGTTTCTTTCAGCTTTCCCAGATAGTCTGTCCAAACCCTTTGTTAATCTTTTTACCCTGAGTTTTTTTCAGCTACCTGTTTAGATAACTATATCAGTCTCTTTTTTTCCTCTTATTTACTTTCCTAACAATTACATTTTTTCCTTACTATTGCTTCTTTAGTTAAGTTCACTGGTCTCTTTCACAAAGATCTTCTTACCCTGCTGCTGGCTCTTTAAGACATGTACACCCTCCCTCATTTTAACAGTCAGTTTATGTATTTTAGTGAGTCCCACTCTTCCTTTGAGTTTACTTCAGACCACTTTGAAAACTGTGCTGTCCATGTGGCTGATAAGCAGGTTTCTTGCATTTTAAATGCTCCCACCTTCCCCCAACCAGCAAGTCTGAGTCTGCTCCTTGTTCAACAGATAAGCAGTTCCCCTGACATTAATCAGAAACAGAACAGGAACAGTTTCAGTTAGAATGATATTTTCCTCAGAACCACCATTGGTTCTTGTGGGTGTGAAGTGAAATGTCACAAAGAAAAGCCACAGAGGATTTAGTGTGTATGTGAAATGTCACAAAGAAAAGCCACAGGGGATGTAGTGTGTGTGTATCTGTTTGCCTATATCTCTTTCTTTTTGACTTTTTGTGCTTGTGACAATTGTGGCCAGTGGATAACAAAGAGAGAATTTTATGTACAATATAAGCATTAGCAGAACATACTGCACACCCTTCCCCACCCAAAATACACACTCGGGGCCTGATGCACTAAAATGTTTGCAGTCTAAAGCAAATGTTAACTTATGGACTATTGAACAACGGATCCCCCTTTGTGCATTGTGAATTGGTCACTGTTTGCAACTCAGCTGTCAAATACATTTGACAGCTCCCGATGCAGACCCGACCCCAACACCCCCGCCAAGGCACCCCAAGGAACAAATACCTGGACCACCAACCAAGGAGTCCCGAAGTAAGTGTATTAAGGTTAAGTGTACGTGAGGCTCAGGGCTGGTGTTAGACATTCAGGGGCCCATGGCAGAAACTATGGAGAGGGCCTGAAAGCTGGCCTTCTGCCTATGCCTCCTTCGGCTTGAGGCAGGCTTGGGGCCCCCTATGGTATGGGGCTCAGGGCAATTGCCCTGTTTGCCACCTCTTAACGATGGCCCTGGTGAGGCTTTTCGTATGTGGTTCTGACAGACAGAGAGAAATTCAAATGAATAGACTGGTAGATATCCTGCCAGGAACGATGCCAATATTGGGTCAGGTGCATTTCATAATGGGGAGCTTTGAGGAAGGTTTCCACCACTGCCCATATATTCAACATGCAGCAGAGTCTTTCCTGCAACCCAAAAATGGGCACCACATCAGAACAAGCTTAGATCCTGCAAGACATCTGTGTCACTGTCACGTTTACAAAGCTGGAACCTAGGTTAGTGAGCCCTTGGGCCACTTCTGAGGGGCAGCAGCGGCAGGCAAAACCACCTCACACCAGAAGCAAGGCAGAACAAACGTACCGGCAAATCCAGGCAAGGTCTCTTAGGCGGGCAGCAAGAATAGTCCAGTAACAACCCGGGTCTAGGCAGGCAGCAGGCAGAAGAAAAGTCCAATAACAATCCGGGTCTAGGCAGGCGGCAGGCAGAAGAATAGTCCAGTAGACAAGCAGAGTCAAAGCCAGAATCAGGAAATCAGACTAGGCAGAAGTGCAGCACAGCACCAACAAACCAGGGACCTTAGACGCAATGCAGAAATGTTCCAAGATGGCTGATAAGCCCAGAAGCAGTTGGAACTCAGCTGCTGCAATCACCAGGCAGCTACGGGTGCTGTGCAGGCTCAAACAGCCTGGAAGATCCGGACCGGACTGGGCTGAAATCTGGCTCGGGTGACGGTCCACAGCAGTCACTGGTTCTGGCCACCAGAGGGTGAGGTGAACACAGACGTAACAGTCACATCCTGATCCTTTTTTCACACTTCGAGAACAGTGACGCTCACACTGGTATCAAGAAGGTTAGATGTTCTTTTCTCCACGTTCTCAAGGTATTGTTAATAAAATCCAGCATTTGGACGAGACTTTCCTTAAGAGAACTAATAGCATTTTGCCATACAGGGACTCCTGAGGCAGGCCTGAACGGCCGAAACACGACTCGTGTCGAGTCCAGGTTTTTAAGAATAAACTCTTGCTGTGAACTTTTACTGAGTCCAGTAGAAGTTTGTCTGGCATCATCCATCTTGTCACCTTTGCTGTGTTCTTTTCTTGGGTTTTCCATTGCGGAGGTCCGCTTTCTTCTGTATTTGCTGTCCGACATCCTGATCCTTTGCAGCACCCATCCAGGGAAACAAAGAAAGAGAGCTAGGGTCCAACTTGGAAAGGGAGCAGAAGGGACTGAACCTGGCAGGGGTCAGTGGGGGAGGGAGATCAAGTTCAGGAAGGGGGTCAAACTAGTTGGGGAAGAGGTATTGCTGGGGGAGGGGGCTGAATCTGAGCAAGGACAAATCTGAGGGGAGAAGTCAGGCCTGGGGCACAAAGGAGCCTGGCCTTAAGGACAAGGGACTTCTCCACACAAACAAAATTACAAAAAAGACCGCACAATTTTAAAAAGAAAGAGAGCACAGAAATTTCAAAAAATTCTGTGTAGAATTTTAAACTTTGTGTGCAGAATGTGATCACAAAAGTGGAAGTAAGGATGAGGTTGGAAACTACAGGCCAGTTAGACTGACCTCTATGGTAAGTAAATTCATGGAAATGCTTTTAAAACAGAGAATAGTAAAGCTTTTGGAATCCAGTGGATTACAGGACCCAAGGCAACATGGTTTCACTAGAGGCAGGTCTTGTCAGTCAAATCCGATTAATTTTTTTATCTAGGTGACCAGACAGTTGGATTGAGAGAGAGCGCTAGATGTGGTGTATTTAGATTTCAGTAGAGGAGTGTGGTAGCCATGTTAGTCCACTCTTAAGGTTATCAATAGAAATCAAACAAAATAAAACATGGAAAAGAAAATAAGATGATACCTTTTTTATTGGACATAACTTAATACATTTCTTGATTAGCTTTCGAAGGTTGCCCTTCTTCCTCAGATCGGAAATAAGCAAATGTGCTAGCTGACAGTGTATATAAGTGAAAACATTCAAGCATTACTATGACAGTCTGACAGGGTGGGAGGATGGGGGTGGGTAGGAGGTATGCAGGTATCCACACCCATCCTGTTAGAATATCAATGATATGCTTTGATGTCCCCATGCATACCTCCGACTCACCCCCATCCTCCCACCCTGTCAGACTGTCATAGTAATGCTTGAATGTTTTCACTTATATACACTGTCAGCTAGCACATTTGCTTATTTCTGATCTGAGGAAGAAGGGCAACCTTTGAAAGCTAATCAAGAAATGTATTAAGTTATGTCCAATAAAAAAGGTATCATCTTATTTTCTTTTCCATGTTTTATTTTGTTTGATTTCTATTGATAACCTTTAGATTTCAGCAAAGCCTTTGACACAGTTCTGCATAGATGACTAATAAATAAACTGAATACCCTAAAGTGACTGACTGGGTTAGGAAGAGGTTGAGTGGAAGGTGACAGAGGGTAGTGGTAAATGGAGTTCACTCAGAGAATAAGGATGTTACCAGTGGTGTGCCACAGGGATTGGTTCTTTTTTCAGTTCTTTCCAAAATTTCATACATGATATTGCAGACAAGCTGCCCAGAAAGGTTTGTGCTTTTATGGATGATGCCAAAATCTACAACACACTGGGATTAACAGTGGTTTTCTCCAGGTCTATTTGGCTAATAAATGCTTATGAACTTTTTCTTCAAGAACTTAAAAAACCTCCTTTTAAATCTATGTTTGGTTTCTTAAACTTCATCCTCCAAACAAATTAGTTTTATGGAGTATCTTTTAATCCTAGAAAAGGTTCCACCACTCACAGTTCTATAAACCTCTATCATATCCCCTCTCCAAGCTGAAGAATCATAACCTCTTTAACCCCTCCTCACAGGGGAGTCGTTCTATCCCCTTTATCATTTTTCTCACTTTTCTCTGTATCTTCCATTCCGCTTTATCTTTTTTGACAGGAGGTGTGACCAGATCCCACAGGGAGAGTTTCCACTGCTATCTTTTAAAGGGGCAACATGGTTCGGTAAAAGCCACTTAGCCTAGAATGGGTGGCAGAGCTGGTGGTTGGGAGGCGGGGCTAGTGCTGGGCAGACTTATACGGTCTGTGCCAGAGCCGGTGGTGGGAGGCAGGGATAGTGCTGGGCAGACTTATATGGTCTGTGCCAGAGCTGGTGGTGGGAGGCGGGACTGGTAGTTGGGAGGCGGGGATAGTGCTGGGCAGACTTATACGGTCTGTGCCAGAGCCGGTGGTGGGAGGCGGGGCTGGTGGTTGAGAGGCGGAGATAGTGCTGGGCAGACTTATACGGTCTGTGCCAGAGCCGGTGGTGGGAGGCGGGGCTGGTGGTTGAGAGGCGGAGATAGTGCTGGGCAGACTTATATGGTCTGTGCCAGAGCTGGTGGTGGGAGGCGGGACTGGTAGTTGGGAGGCGGGGATAGTGCTGGGCAGACGTATAGGGTCTGTGCCAGAGCTGCTGGTGAGAGGCGGGGTTGGTGGTTGGGAGGCGGGGATAGGGCTGGCCAGACTTATACAGTCTGTGCACTGAAGAGGACAGTACAAATAAAAAAGTAGCACATATGAATTTATCTTCTTGGGCAGACTGGATGGACCGTGCAGGTCTTTTTCTGCTGTCATCTACTATGTTTACCTTACCCCTGTCCTCTAAAAACTTCTTTGCTGGTTCCTTGTGCAATATAAAGTCAGCACACTCATCTGCTCCATCCTGCTGATAGATTAATGTATAAAAGAGAAAAAAGGAGATTGTAACTATATCAACCACTGCACAAAAAACCTTGCCAGTCTATGCTCAGCTGGCGGAACTTAGCAATCTTTTAAACACCAACTCTCAATGGCTAAATTAGACCTGGAGATTCAATGCCAAGCCACGTCCACACATTGGCATTGTATATCTGACTCTCATTGGGCATGTCCTGGCCATGGGCAGTTAGGCAGGTCCCAGCCAATATTTGGCCTGGACCTGCATAAGGGAATATCAGATCCACCCCTTCTGTCCTAGCAATAGAGGTCCCCCCAAAAACGTGTCCATACCCTGTCCCAGGCACTCCCTCTAACAGAAGTAACTCCCCCAACATATCCTGACGCCATACATGGACTCCCCATCCGTGTGCCAGTAGGCCCCTCCACCGAGTCTACCTTAAGTTCCGTGGTGGCCCAGTGGTGATCAGGGCAGGAGCTTCCCCAGCTCACTTAAAGTGTTTTGAATATTGGGTCCTCAACTGTCCATTTGGTCTCTTCCGCATTTTATAAATTACAGTTTATTTGGCGCTGAAGAGTGTATCTGTCTGCAGATGGTTTTACATTCTCTGCAGCTTATGTGTCTAGATTCTTGCAAGCAATTTACCTTGCTCTGCTGGTATATGTTGTTCAGGCTCTGCAGCTGGTTCAAAATGCTGCTGCTCACTTCCTGACTCAATGCAGATCATGTCCATGTGTCCCAGCCATGGCTGTGCCTCCGTGTCCCGACTCACCTTTTCTTACTGTGGTCCGGCTCAGCAGCTTCTCCAGACTGTCTCCTGTAACGATTCCTGCATTGCAAATGAGAAGAAGCCCACAGGAATTGAATGGGCTTGCTCTCATTTGCTGCGCCAGAAATTGCTAATGCAGCTTAGTAAAAGAAGCCCCTGATCCTCCATTACCTCAGGTACAAACTAGGCAGTAAACAGTCCAGGGACAGGAAAGTACCTACTGTACCTTAAGGTAACTCGCCTTGAGCTACTGCTAAGAATGGTGTGATCTAAATCCAAAATCTAGCATCTATCATACAGTGAAGTAATACAAAACACTACAAATGTCACCCAGGACCTACAGAGCAATTCTACCAGAATATAATAGCACTAATTTACAGGAGTCGAGCAACTAGTCAAATACCTACCTAGGAGAGGCAGCACCATAAACACAGTTTTTCTTCACCCAACGCATAATTAAACTCTGGAATTCGTTTCCGGAGAACGTGGTGAAGGCGGTTAGCTTGGCAGAGTTTAAAAAGGGGTTAGACGGTTTCCTAAAGAACAAGTCCATAAACCACTACTAAATGGACTTGGTTTTTGGCAGCCACGTGGCCCTCACCAGCTGGCTCTGGATCTATCTCTGCTCATCCTCCTATTGGTCAAATCTGGAGCTGGAATGAGGTTTGGTGCATTATATTCATGCTTTTTTGCACTTTATGATACAGCAATGTGATAAATTATTTTGCATTTATATGGCTTATTTCATTCAAACAGCCACAATGAACAGATACCACGCAGCCACCGCCAGGGTTTATGCTTTGTAGTAGACTTCTGCCTGTGTGGTACGTTCAGAAGCAGAGAGAAGGGAGAGAAACTGCATTTATCTACTTAAATAAATCCCTTCAATCACTGTATATTCCTGCATCTGATGTCTGTGGATATTTGTCCCGTTAAGCAGGGCTGTACTGTATTGTATTGTACTGTAACATTTATAACCCGCGCTTTACCACTTGTTAGCAGGCTCAATGCGGCTTACATAATATAACAAATTTACAAGATAACACTAAATGGATAAAACAACTAAATATAGTATATAAAGAGGTGGACTAAAAAAGGATAAGGGAGTAAGGTGGTAGAGGTAGGGAACGGGAAGAGGGTGTAAGTTGGGTAATGTGTTGTGAATAAGAAAGAATGCATAATAATAATGGTTCGGAGAGGGATGAATTCAAAAAGGAGAAAGTATATTTAAGTTCTGCCAAGTATTACTATCAGGGCCGTGCCTAGGGTCTCTGGTGCCCCCCTGCAGACTATCAGTTGGCGCCCCCACCCCCTCCGTCTAGCAGAGCAGGAACAGAAGGGAGCAGGCAAGTAAGCTGGACCTCAGGAAAAAAATAGCACTGTATGTATCCCTCATTGATAAGTCTCTGACTCTAAAGTTTAGCAATTTCATTAAAGCAAAATGTATTTTCGTAACACTTCAAAGATTTCCAACTCAAAATAGGAATGCTAATTCAAAATGTGAGCAAAGTCCTCTTAGTTTCCAACGATTCTTTTTCTAATCTCCTTTGCACCAAAGGATATAATTCAGATCAAACATTTGTCTCTGATCAACTATCTCAGATCAAATATTTATTTCAGATTAAATATTAAGGTTTCCTTGCTTACAGTCACTTAAATCTACCTAGCCTTTATATAGCTTATAGGATTTAAACACTCTTAAACTGAAATTCACCCTTTTCTATTCTTCATAAACTTCAAGTAATCCTGAAATATTCAGATCCTTTTTCACTAGAGAAATCTCAAACTTCAATCTCCACCAACCTCTTTTCATTCATATTTTCTCATTTACCACATAATCTGGCAGTCTTTTATAATTTCAGTCAACACACACAGGAACTCACAGCTGCATGTCTCTCTTGGCCAAACCGACAGTCAGTTGCTGTCCAGTCTCACTCTGTTCCCTTCCCGGCAGATTTCTAACAAAAGCTGATCATCCAATCAGAGAGCTCTATTTGAATGCAGATTAACATACAGACACTGTAATGGGAATTTTTAGTGAAAAACACTAGATAAACCCTTCGTTTTTGGACCAAACTTCACACTTTTGATCAGAGCCATGCCCTAACATTAAGGCTGTAAACACTTCCATCATTTTTTTTATTCATAAATATGCAAATGAGAACCTCCCAAAAACGGACTAATTTGCATACGATTTAAACAAATCTGAGCATATGACAACCAAGTACAGACTCCCAGCACCTGAATTCTGCGATTAGATTTAATACAAATACTTTTAAAACTTATTTTTAGCACTTTTAAAATTTCAGGTTGTCTTTAATTTGAATGCGGTTCAAGCTCTGAAGCTCACCCTGAGTGAGGAATTAGCCCCAAACCACAGCATATATAGCAATTTGGTTGCATTCTTTAAAATAACTTGAAGAGCCTGCCTGCCTGCCTCAGTGAATACTGCTGTTGCTTTCACTTCCCGTTTGCCATGAAAAGGAGGAGGGCAGGGGCGATCGCAACTTCAGCTAAAAGATTTTGCAAGTGAGTGGAAGGCAGGGACCGCAGGGCAGCAGCGCCCCTCGAAGGCAGGCGCCCCCCTGCATTGCTTACCTGGCTTACCGCATTGGCACGGCCCTGATTACTATTATTATTAACATTTGTATAGCGCTACCAGACACACGCAGCGCTGAACACCTGACATAGAGAGACAGTCCCTGCTCAATAGAGCTTACAATCTAAAAATACAGACAGACAAGACAATTAAGGGCGAGGGAAGTACTGGGTGAGAAGGAACAAGGGGGGAGGCAATTGAGTAGTAGCTAGGAGCCAAAAGCAGTGGTGAAAAGGTGGGTTTTCAGCATAGATTTGAAAACAGGTAGAGATGGAGCTACCGAGCTAGACGTACAGGCTCAGGAAGTTTATTCCAGGCATAGGGTGGCGCGAGGAAAAAGGAACGAAGCCTGGAGTTAGCAGTGGAGGAGAAGGGGGACGACAAGAGAGATTTGTCCATTGAGCGGAGATCATGGGGAGGAATGTAGGGAGAGATGAGAGTGGAGAGGTAAGGGGGAGCTGCAGAATGGATACACTTAAAGGTCAGTAAGATAAGTTTGAATTGATCCACCATGGTATTTCCAACTCCAGCTACAAAATAAAAAAGAAACTTTATCATTTTACATCTCTCACTTTCTCTCTGTCATTTTACTAAAGGGTTGCCGTGTGGCAACGGGCTTGTTGCACAGCAACCCGGAACTACCGCCAGACCAATATAGCCACCAGTGGTAGTTCCACCTCCAGCATGCACCATTTCCAGCGCTGCTGAATTAAAAAAAAATTCAGTGCAAGGGGTTACCTGGCGGTAATCAGTGCCCAGTTACCACCAGGGTAGTACGGGAGCCCTTTTTGCCACCTCAATGGTGCTCCCCACCACATGGCCATTTTTTTTTTGGGGGGGGGGAGCTTTTTACCCACTGCAGTAAAAAGGGCCTTGGCGTGCTGGAAAAATAGCCCCCACCGCTACCGCAGAGCCATTTTTCCCGCAGCTTAGTAAAAGGAACCCTTAACACCTAATATGAACAGGAGCTGCCGTTGGGACGTAGAAAATGAGAGGAGTTAGAGTTGGAGTCGAAGGTTTGGTGTACCGACTCCACGGCCCTGCTGATAAAGAGGAAGAAGGAAAAAGTGGGACCACTTTCTTAGCTATGGAAGAAAGTCTCTTGACCAGACAGCTGGCTTGCTTTGCTTAGGTTCCAAGACTGCTTGGGATTATGGGTTGTGTTTCAGCGAGGAAGAAAATTCAGCTAAAAATTATAGTTTGGAATAATGCACTTACCATAAACAGTGAGGTGAAAATCTTGTTTTACTAAATATCCTGTTGTAAATGTTATATGAGCTTCAAAGGTCCCCGTGTCCCTCATCTCCAGTCCATCAACCCTCAGCGTTGTCTCATTGTACATCTGTAGTCGCTGGTGAAATCTGGTACTAAAATTGAATTCATTAAATATTCTGTTTTTGAATTGTCCAAGTGGTATTAGTGCTCCAGAACCAAAGCGCCATTCTATGTTAAGAATATGTTCTGGAGTCACATCCAGAGGGAGAAGGACAGATCCTCCCAGAATCCCATTCACCCAGCGAGGAGGAGGAGGAGGAGGAGGAGGAGGAAAATCCTGTGCTTGGATAATCACATCTGGAAGAAATGAAAGAAGCAGAACCTCAGAATTACATTAGCGGGTCAGTATCTTACTGAGTGGAACCAAGAAAAGGGGACAAGCCATCATGTTGGCCACATCACAGTAACCAGCTCTTTTCAACTTCAGCCCAGGCTCCTATTCTGTTAGAAAAGCTGGACCCACAGGATCCTGTCACTGCTTATTGTGACTGCTCAGTAGCTGGGTAAATTCTGAAAAATCTGGACTCTCTGCAGACTGTGATACCTTTTATTACACCTGCAGTGCAGCTGTAGGACATGAGCTCTCAAGACATGAGGCCTGGAAAATCCTTGAATCATCAGTGCCTTTAGATAATAGATTGGTTCAATAAAAGGGATTACAGCCTGCAGAGAATTCAACCAAGACAGGTGAGAAATTTGAGAAGTTAACACAATAAAGCTTCAATTTTCAAAAGCCCCTGAGTGGGTATAACTGAATAATTATCTTTTAGCCAAAGTTCAGCCACATCTAGATAGCTTTATTTGTGGATGAAAATTCTGTTGAGTTTAGCCAGACATGATTTAGGAAAGCCACTTGTGTGACCAGAGTTCTCCACATAAATTTAGTTGGTTAGTACTGAAAATATTCGCTGCTCTGCTAAACTGAACCCAACCCCTTATGGGGACACCTTCTGAGATGCCCCCTTTTTTAACCCTCTAAATCTGTGAACCCTGCAATTCTATGCACAGAGATTTATCCAGTCAGGGAGGGGATATTTTTAATCAGAAATGTTTAAGGATGGGAAATGCATCAGCCATCCAAAGGCCCATTTCCTGTTTATATTAATCCACACATTAGTTTTTCTGAGCTCTCCAGTACCGGAAAAGAAATACTAAAACCTTATTCCTCCACATCCCGAAGAAACACAAAACAGAGACTGCAGGATTTGATTAGAAGTGAACAAGCTTAAAGAAACAATGTCTTCATGCATGTTGTTAAATGAAATCAGCCTTCAAGTTAGAAAGAAGACAAACCATTCCATCTAATAAATATCTTTGAACCCCCCCACCCCCAAAGGAAGGGGTTTTCAGAAACAGAAGGAAAAGAAGAAATTCGTAGTCAAAGGGATTTTGAAAGCAGGGCAGCTCTCTGAGAGGCTGATGCTCAAAGGTTCAGTGGAGAATGTACCGTGAACTTAGTGCAAAAATTAGCCGTGACTGACTCAGCCACTGACAAGAAAGCTGACATTAAAAAAAGAAGAAAACAAAAAAAAAATATCACATGGCCAACCTGCCCCGGCCCCAATATTAAATAAAAAAAATATTCCTGGGTGGTCTAATGGCCCTCAGGCCCCCTCCCTCCCACCCACTCACACACAGAAGTCCCTGGTAATGTAGTGGTCTCCCCCCCCCCTAATAAAAACTCCCTGGTAGCCTAATGCTCCCCCCCCCCCCCGGAGGCCCTCCCTGCCTCTGTAACTGAGAGGCAGGAGTGTCATCTTCAAAATGGCGGCACCTCATCCCTGGGATGCACTGGGCGGGGCCTATCTACCATATAAGGGAGAAACTCTCTTTTATTTATTTATCAGATTTCTGTCCCATATTATTCAAACAATCTGTGGGTCACAAGAAAAACACAAACAGTTATTTAAAAAATAACAAAAAAATAAAAATAAAACAAGTGTATAATGCAATATTGGACCTCGCCGGAAGCGCCTGCCTACTGGCATTGGCGCAATCAGGTGCACCATTTAGCTTCTTGGGAGGCTAGAGATTCAAAATTATCACCTAAACGTAGGAAACAATTTCTTCAGATATGGATGCCTTATCTTCAAGTGCTCAGCCCAAGGGGTAGAAGCTTGCTTATTAATGCTCATTGAGGATGGTATGACATGGTTCTGATGCATTTACTTGTAACCACTCAGTTAGCAGTAAGAAGGTTCCCGAGACTATATACTAGGGGGGAGGAGGGGTTGGGGGGGTTGGAGGGGATGTGGGGGGGGGGGGGAAGGAACTTTATATGTTGTATAGTTTAACCGTGGTATGTATGATGTTATGAATATGTTACGTTGTTTACCTTTGTTATAACAATTAATAAAACTTAAATTAAAAAAAAAAAAAAAAAAAAAAAAAGACCTCAGTGATGTCACATGCAATAAATGCAATAACTTATTAACTCTATATGGAGTCACTTCTCTACCATTAGTCTACTAAAAACTAAACCCTTCCCATTTCCAGTTGCACATTTTTAATAAAATGCTTTAAAAAGAAAAAAAAAACTTAAAATATGAGCACCTGAATATAGTTTTTTTTTTTTAATTGACCAGTGGTAGAGAACTGATCCATAATGGAGGTAAGTTATTGTTTTTGTTCCTTCTGAGCTCTCTGAGGTATTTTTCTGCCTACCTTTAATTCTTGTTACTGTTTTGTTTAAATTAACATGTGCTAAAAAAAAATCTACCTGTCAAGGACATTAATAAATTTCCATTAATAATGCCAGCAAAAAAAAAAAAAAAAAAAAAAAAAAAAAAAAAAAAAAAAAAAAAAAAAAAAAAAAAAAAAACAATAAATCAGCCTGAGACAAGCACTAAAAGAGAGAAAGAAAATTATAAAATTTAAATCATCGCAACTGCCAAATAAAAATACACACAACTGGTTTAGCCAAACAGTGTAGTCAAGCTTTCTTTTTGAAAATAGACCTCTTGAAGCAATTTTTTTGGACTCAAGCTACTAAAAAAACATAAAGTACAAATATTTTATTGTGTCCACGTTTACAAGTGTATATTTTTCATATTTTTTTGAGTACCCTCAGATATATAACCCACTGTACTCAAAAAAATATGAAAAATATACACTTGTAAACGTGGACACAATAAAATATTTGTACTTTATGTTTTTTTAGTAGCTTGAGTCCAAAAAAATTCCTGAGAGATCATGGTTTTGAGCGGACACCAATTAAACTCTTGGCTATTTGAACAGGGGTGTGACATACATTTTCTGAAGAGTGTGCAATTTTCTCATTGATTTATCTTCATGGAGATAATACTTTGCATCATTATAGGAATCTTTTTTAATTTTTTTATTTAACAATTTCAAATTACATTTCCAAGAATACACTTGAATAGGAAAGTGTTATAACTTCACAATCTCTAAGAAAAAGAAAAATAATAAGTAGGTAATCATCATTAATAAGTGATAACACTTAAGTCCTCATTACTAGGATTCCAAGATTTAAATAGGAGAAAAAGGAAAAAAAACACCAAGAAAATAAGGCATACAGCAAAGCTATTTCAGAGCTATCCTCATTGAACTCCAATAGCATTTTTTGAAGCCACAAATGCTGACAATTGGCTCGGGCACTTTCTCATCTTTTTCTCTGTTGAATATTCATCTCTGAGAGGGTCTTTTACAAAGGCACGCTTGCGGTTTTAGTGCGCGCTGACTAGCATACGCTAAACACTAGTGCTCCTTTATAAGAAGTTAGTGTTGTCAAAGTAAGGTCTTTTCACAACTAATGTATGCATCCTTGGAATATTCATTCACTATTTCAGTTGCATTTCACTTATGTCTGCTAACAAGCTTTAGCTAAGAAAGGACCCCAACATCTCCTACTTGCTGACATGTGAAGGTGTAAACCCTTATTCATTAATCACCACCAAACAGCATTTTTATAATTTTCCCCAACAAACAGCCTACTTGTAACACTTACCCCTTTTTACACCCATCTGAAAATTAATCTGAGCACACACAGGTGATAGTAGCAATTGAAAGATGGAAGTCTAGAAATAGACATATTTGTCATTTCAAAGAACTGAACACTGACAGCTCTGTTAGACATTTTGAGCGATGAATGTCATAGGTGCAATCATAGTTTTGCAAACTCAACATATTTGTAATTATTTGGCAAGAATGTTCTCTTCATCCAGATAGTAGTTGCCACTGAGAGAGGAACAAAGCAAAACATCTTTCAAATGGTACAGGTTTTTCCTGCAGGCCTTCGGCACCTAACCTCTACCCAGGAAATCTAGACTACCCAACTTGACATTTCGTTCTTTAGATTGTAAGCTCATTTGAGCAGGGACCGTCCTTCTTTGTTTATTTTGTACAGCGCTGCATAACCCTAGTAGCGCTCTAGAAATGTTAAGTAGTAGTAGTAGTATTACATATAGCAGTGATTTAACCAGAGCTGAGATTGTGATGTCATAATGCCTCATTCCACCAATGCCTAAGAGCCAACCTCATCAGTGATGTCACAATGGCTCGACTGTCCTATACTTGGCCCACTTCCCCCCCTTAGTGTGAAGAGTTTCAGTCTCTGGTATCCAGAGCTGAGATTGTGATGTCATAATGCCTCATTCCACCAATGCCTAAGAGCCAACCTCATCAGTGATGTCACAATGGCTTGATTGTCCTATATTTGTCTCACTCTTATCTATTAGATTGTAAGCTCTTTGAGCAGGGACTGTCTCTCTTTGTTAAATTGTACAGTGCTGCGTAACCCTAGTAGTGCTCTAGAAATGTTAAGTAGTAGTAGTAGTAACACATATTTAAGGGAATTATAATTCACAATGCATTTGCATGGGAACTTTAAATAAAATGTTCCTCCTAGATGTAAAACGGCTGGTTTTAATAAAAGGAATTGCTTCCTCTTTCTTTGAGTATCCCTGGCAACATCAGGAAACAATAATACTTTATGTCCCCAAAATAATTTTGCTTTATGTCGGAAGAAAAGTCTAAATAACCACTGCTTGTCTGGTAGCAGAGCTACAACTGCAACCAAAGTTGCTGTCATTGTCTGCTCTGTAATTGATGTTTCAATAAAGTCTGTTATATTCAAGGATGGTTGTGGTTCTTGTGCAACTTTCTCTTTCTGTGGAATATAATAGGACTGAAGAAGTGGAAGAACATTAGATTCCGGTATTTCCAAAATCTCTTTCATATATCTTTTGAGCATATCTAGTGGACTAATCAAATTCACCATTGGAAAGTTCACAAATTTTAAACTGTGTCTGCGCATATAATTGTAGGATTCTTATTTATAATTATAAGATTTTTTAATAAGTACATTCATTTTTGTCATACGATTAAACCTGAATGGCGGGGAATCCCCTGCTGAGATGTCGGTGACCACTAGAAAAGGAGATCTCTTAGGTCCTCTGTTGACATGAACCCACCACCGCAGAATTGAGAAGCTTTATGCTGGAAAAAAAGCAAACTGTCCTTAGGGAAAGGCAAGGTCAAAACAGACTCATGTCAGGAGCTAAGGGACACCAAGGAATCAAGGCAAACAGAGTAGGAAGAAGAACACAAGGCAGACAGGAACTGAAACAGAGATCTGGGAGAAGAAGTGGTAACCAGGAACCATAACAAGAATGACAAAAGGACGACAGATGGTGGGGAACAAATGTCCTAATCACTCTGGGTTAATTAGAACACAGACAGCAGTAAACTGACTGGTAGGCAATCCCTCAGGCCTGTGATAGCATGTATGAGCCTGTAAGACAGCCTGTAAAGAAGACAGTCTGAAACAGCTTCACAACCAAAAACAATCTCTTTTATTCAGGATAACTTTAATTATATAAAACTATCTGGGAACTGGGGGGGAGTGGAGGAGTGGCCTAGTGGTTAGGGTGGTGGACTTTGGTCCTGGGGAACTGAGGAACTGAGTTGGATTCCCACTTCAGGCACAGGCAGCTCCTTGTGACTCTGGGCAAGTCACTTAACCCTCCGTTGCCCCATGTAAGCCGCATTGAGCCTGCCATGAGTGGGAAAGCGCGGGGTACAAATGTAACAAAAAAAAAAAAACTATCTGGAACCTTAGAGTTTGTCCTGTCTCCAAATGTCAGCCTTGAAAGAAGAGATCAACAAACTCAAGAAGGAATTAGCTACAATTAAAGAAGCATCCAGGATTACTCATTTCCCAGCTAATTTATCACCACCACTGCCTCAGAGAATGAAACATCAGAGGAATAGACGGGTCACAGTAGGCTCTGGTAGACTAAGATCTGTGACACAGAAACACTCGCCCTCCCAAGCTTTGCCCCTGTCAAATTCTTTTGCAGTGTTGCATCATTACGATGGTGAAAAAAGAAGTACTGTGGAGAACCAGAGGCAATGAAAGCAGCACAACCCAAGAAACATCCCCCAAATAATGACAGAATGGTGAAAAGCAGAAAATTCTTACTGCACGGAGACTCCATTATCAGAGGCATTAACTTAGGAACACAGTTCAGGGGTTCCCAACCTAGTAAAATGTCTTCCAGGATCTTCAGCTACAAGATGTACAGACCAAATACTGAAAGTGATCCAAGAAGAGAGCAAGGCTTCAAATGCTGATGTTGTAATTCACCTGGGGACCTGGCCAACAAGTTTACAGCACAGAGAGCGTTCCAGAAGCTTGGGGAGGGACTGAAATCTTTGGTTCGAACTGTGGCTTTTTCTGAAGTAATTCCTACATGGGGGAGGGGAGAGGAAAGATTACGCAAAACAGAGAAATTCAGTAGGTGGCTTGAGTCTTGGTGTAAAGAAGAAGGTTTTAGATGCATAGGAGCATGGGTTAATACGTGGAAAAATAACAGGCTGTACTGTAATGATGGGCTACATCTTTCTGTGATGGGAAAAAAGGATCCTTGGGGAGAAATTCAGACAATATGTTTGTAGACATTTAAACTAGAGGGTGGGGGTGACAAAAGGAAACAAGGGATTTCGGAAAGTCACCCCCAGAATAAACATGATGGCAGAGGGAAAGGTCATGTAAATATAGTAAACCACCTAAACTCACTAAGCACATGGAAAGCTATGTGCACAAATGCTCGTAGTCTAAGTAAAAAGGTTCAAGACTTGCAAGCCCTGATGTTTGAAGAAAACTTGGATATTGTTGCTATTACGGAGACGTGGTTCAACGATTCCCATGAATGGGATGTGACCGAACCGGGCTATAATCTTTTTAGGAAGGATAGAGAGGGCCGAAGAGGTGGAAGAGTGGCTCTGTATGTGAGAGACTATATCAGAGCGGCTGAAATGCGGGGAACCTGGGGAAAGGAAGAAGCTTTATGGATCGTCCTGGAAAGAGAAGACGGAACCTGTATCCACACGGGGGTTATCTACAGACCTCCTGCGCAAACGGAGTAGTTAGTTAGACAAGGATCTGATAGAAGATATTCAAAAGATTGGTAGGAATGATGGAACACTGATTTTAATTGCACTATTGCAAAAGGATGAAGTCGTCCTGCAGCAAAGGCACTAGTCCCATCATTGATAGTGAACTGACCACCTAAAGATAAGTGATTTCATCTACTTATTATCAATGTTATAACGAACTGTGGCCCAAGAGTGTGGCCTTATATGATAGGTGGCAGGCAGGGTCAGTGCTATGATGGTTTGATGCTGCTGGCTGACCCCATAATATATGGTATATGGCACATTAGCAATTTCTGAGCACTGCATATTAAAAAATAAAAAAATTTTGGATAGTGCATACAAGATAGGAGCATACACTGGTGGAACATTTGTTATTATAGTTAAAATTTGATGCCAAGAAGTGTAGAGTGATGCACTTGGGGTGCAGAAACCCGAAAGAGAGATACCGAATAGGAGGGGAGAGATTAGTAAGCTTGACTCAGGAGAAAGACCTTGGGGGTGTTGGTGTCTGAGGATCTGAAGGTGAAGAAACAATGTGACAAGGCGACGGCCATGGCCAGAAGGATGCTAGGCTGCGTAGAAAGGGGCACAACCAGCAGAAGGAAGGAGGTGTTGATGCCCCTCTACAAGTCGTTGGTGAGGCCCCACTTGGAGTATTGTGTTCAGTTTTGGAGGCCGTATCTCGCTGAAGATGTAAAAAGACTGGAAGCGGTGCAAAGAAAAGCTACGAAAATGGTATGGGATTTGCGTTGCAAACTGTATGAGAAGAGACTTGCCGACCTGAACGTGTATACCTTGGAGGAAAGGAGAAACGGGTGACATGATACAGACGTTCAAATATTTGAAAGGTATTAATCCGCAAATGAACCTTTTTCGGAGACGGGAAGGCGGTAGAACTAAAGGACATGAATTGAGGTTGAAGGGGGGCAGACTCAGGACTAATGTCAAGAAGTATTTTTTCATGGAGAGGGTGGTGGATATGTGGAATGCCCTCCCGCGGGAGGTGGTGGAGATGAAAACGGTAATGGAATTCAAGCATGCGTGGGATAAACACAAAGGAATCCTGTTTAGAAGGAATGGTTCCGTGGAATCTTAGCGGCGATTGGGTGGCGACACCAGTAATTGGGAACCAAAGTGGGAGCTGGGCAGACTTCTAAGGTCTATGCCCTGATCATGACTGAATAGATAGGGATGGGCTGGAGTGTAAATTTTAAGGGGCTGCAATGTTAGCTTCAGAACTTAGTACAAGAACAGTGCTGGGCAGACTTCTACAGTCTGTGCCCTGAGAAAGGCAAGGACAAATCAAACTCAGGTATACATATAAAGTATCACATACCATGTAAATGAGTTTATCTTGTTGGGCAGACTGGATGGACCATACAGGTCTTTATCTGCCGTCATGTACTATGTTACTACTATATATACCACCTACACGTTAATGAAAACAATCTAAGTGGTTCACAAATGAAATCGCTATTCAAAACCTTCCTTTTCCCATCCTCCTTAAAAAAAACTTTATCAACAGCTTACGAAGCCTGTCTTACCTTGCAGACAAACAACTGAAGAGCTACAAAAGATGCTTTGAAAATACTGGGTGGAGGTATAATCTGGAGGCTGTTTCTCCTTGCTCTAGGGCCTCTCTGAATTACCCATCCCAGCTCTCTTTTTAAAAACAATAATCATTATTTAAATGGGAGGAAGAATATGTAACATAACAATTGTCCCATTCATTTCTGTGAAACTATGTTATAACCCCACACTAGCCCAGGCCTGTCCCTGCTGTTGATCCTTTCCAATCCTCCACTCTTCCCAAGCCCTCCTTTATTCCAGTTTCTCAATTGGTTGAGAGGTGTGGTAGCCGTGTTAGTCCACTCTTAAAGGTTATCAATACAAATCAAACAAAATAAAACATGGAAAAGAAAATAAGATGATACCTTTTTTATTGGACATAACTTAATACATTTCTTGATTAGCTTTCGAAGGTTGCCCTTCTTCGTCAGATCGGAAATAAGCAAATGTGCTAGCTGACAGTGTATATAAGTGAAAACATTCAAGCATTACTATGACAGTAAAATAGATACCATTGGAGATTCTACATGGAATGTTGCTACTATTGGAGATTCTACATGGAATGTTGCTATTCCACTAGCAACATTCCATGTAGAAGGCTGCGCAGGCTTCTGTTTCTGTGTACGTGCAGGACGTCAGACTCACAGAAGCAGAAGCCTGCGCGGCCACATTGCTGATCTGCAAGGGCCGACTTCTACATGGAATGTTGCTAGTGGAATAGCAACATTCCATGTAGAATCTATAGAAATCAAACAAAATAAAACATGGAAAAGAAAATAAGATGATACCTTTTTTATTGGACATAACTTAATACATTTCTTGATTAGCTTTTGAAGGTTGCCCTTCGTCAGATCGGAAATAAGCAAATGTGGTAGCAGATAGTATATATAAGAGAAACATCAAAGCATTACTTTGACAGTCTGACAGAGTGGGAGGGTGGGGGTGTGCATGGGGACATCAAAGCATTTCATTGCAATTCTAACAGGATGGGTGTTGGTAGGTGAGAGGAGGGTAATAAACAGAGAAATAAACAGAGAAATACAGCTTTATGGTTTATAATGGGTTAGAAAACCCAGATCCTTATTAAGTCCTGTTTGTTGGGTGTCAAAATATTCAATCATTCTTATTTCAAAGGTCTTATGTTCCTGTATTGTTTTAAAATTACCTTTCAGTATTCTTACTGTGAAATCACTGGTGCAGTGATCTGGTCTTGTAAAGTGTTGGCCCACAGGGGTGGGGGCTTGACTGGCACCGGCTATTTTCATGTGATGTCTGTGCAGATTGAATCTTGTCTTAAGCATCTGGCCTGTTTCTCCAATATAGCATCCTTCGTTACATTTTTTACACTGAATGATATATACCATTTTGGAAGATGAGCATGTGAAAGATTCCTTTATGTTGAATATTTTTCCCTTGTGAATGACTGTGGGGTCCTGTGAAATGTTTTGGCATAGCTTGCAGCTGGATGTATTGCAGGGAAATGTGCCCTTCTCTTCACCTTCAGTCTGTGTTGGGAGTTTACTCCTGATCAGCTTGTGTTTTAAGTTTGGTGGCTGACCATCTCGCCACGAGCACGTAGTCAAATTTTGAACAAACTCCCCTGGCAAAAGTAGTTTAGACTGCACGATACTTCGAGCGTTGCATTGAGGGAAGGTAGGGGGGAGGGGGAGGGTAGATGGGGGCATAGAGAGGGCGGGGGGAGGGGTGGGACTGGTGGGGGAAGGGGGGAAAAGGTTAAAAGGATGATGATGAGCTGTAGTGCATGACTTCTTATTATCGTACTCAAATTTATATATTATCAGGACATGGAAATGGTCTTTGTTGAATCATAAAGCTGGGCAAAGTAGGAGATACCATGACCCTGTGAAATAATGTACTGCCGATGCCCAGAGGAAGTGAACTGTCAGCAGGTTCCTCGGAGCAGGTGTCGCGGAGCAGTTGAATGTTAAGCCTGGGGGGGGGGGGCCTGGGTAAAAGGGGAGGGGGAAAAAGGTTTAAAAAATGATTGATGAGGAAAAGAATTATTGTGTTTACTCAGATGTTTATGTTGTGTTTGCAACTTACTGTAAAATGAGTTTGTGGGATGTTGTTATGTTGTGGAATCATCAATAAAAAAATGTTGAAATAAGTAAGTTTGGTGGCTGTCAGAAGGCCAGCACTGGCGGGGATGGGAATATCTCTTTCAGGAAAATCATAAGAGACCTACAGCCCCTACTCCAGGTCTCTCACCTGACTGAAGCACAGCCAAAAAAGTCGTTTTTATTATTTGGGTGTGAATAATGGCCAAAATGGAAGGCTATTTTTATGATGGACGCTTTCAACTGCACTCTCCGATATCAGCTGATTGAAAAACGGGGGGGGGGGGGGGGGGGGGGGTGGGGGGGGAGCGGCGCGACATCTTCGGGCAGCATATTTGACAGTTTTTCAATCCAGCGCGGCCCCAACGAGAGGTACAACCTCTCCTTAGATTTTCCGGCGTTTTCCACCATTAAGGCAATCGGAAAAGGTTAGTGCATCTCATTACAACAGGGTTTCTGCACAATTTGCTCATCTGCATTTCGTTTTCGTTAGCTGCTACCGTGTCGTCGGAAAAAAGTGTTTAGTGCATGCCAGGGTTTACTACTTGCTCGTTAATGGCTCGTTACTGGCTCATAAAGTTTAGTGCATCTGAGTCCTGGTCTCCAGAAGAAGCTGGATGCGAAACGGGTCCATCGGGATCACACTGTTTTTTGTTATCCTGTCAAGACTGAGCAGCCGTGTATTCAGACACAGCACTATAAAGATAAGTGCTCATATATTATGACTGTAATTGCATGGCACCAATGTGTTGAAGATTTATTTGAATGTGAGAGTTTTTGCTCTATTTTGTTCATTTTTGGAGTGGAGGTTTTTTGACCCGTGATTAATGTTTTAACTGTGTGCACGTGGATTCACTGATACAGCGATCCTGCTTTTGCGTCGTTGTTTGCCACAGTTGTAAGAGGCCTTTTTCCTCCTTTATTTATTTTTTTTTAAGTGGGAGCGCTACTATTTTGATTCACTGGATGTTTTGAGTTATCCTCGTGATTCATGGAGTGAATCTGATCTGAGTGTGATTTTTAATTAACAAAAGGACTGAAATGTATTCTTTAAGGAACTGTAATTTTTTTACCTTTTTGGCAATTATGTCATATCCTAGAGGATGTATTTCTGAAAAACAAGATTTTTTGTGCTTTGAGCTGAGAAACTCGATATAAATGCCTGGTCTGAAAGACAAAGGGGGTACTGACAGTCCTGGGTCTCTGGGGAGCCAGAGACTTAGAGGCAGATGCACTAAAGCTAAATGAGCCTTTAATGACTCTCCAACGAGGAAAATTTGATCCGTTGCATGCATCAAAGGGCTTTTACCGAGGAAGCCAGCAGCTAACGAAAACGGAATGGAGATGAGCAATTAGTGTGAAAACCCCATTGAAACGACATGCACTAACCTTTTCCGATTGCCTTTACGCAGGAAAAAGGCAGGAAATCTAACGAGAGGTCTGGACCTCTCGTTAGGACAGGTCTGTGCCAGGAAAAATCATTAAGTGAAAAAATAAACAAACTTTGAGCCAATCCCAGCGCATTAGCAGAGCTAAAAGCGCTGTGATTGGTCCAAAGGACGTCAGAAAACACATAAAAAAAAAAAAATTAAAAAAGGATCGGGAGGGGGCAAGGGCGCTCATCAGGAGCGTCCTGTATGGACGGCCTTGCCCCCCCCCCCCGCTGCTCCCCACTTTCCGCCGCTCCCCCCCCCCCCCCAAAAAAAAAGCAAAATTTTAGCAGCCCCGGCCCCCCTTCCCTTCCTCACTACTCTGTCTCCCCTCAGCTCCGCCTCCCGACATCCTCCGCCCTGTGCCCCGCCCCCTCGGGGTCGTCGCCGCCATTCCCCTCCTCCATCGGGCCCCCCTCCCTCTTACCGGGCCCGTGCAGCGCCTCTCTCCTCTGTCCGAAGGCGCTGCACGGGCAAGAAGAAAGCTGATGCCTGCCTTCTCCCAGCTTCGGGTCGCGCGTCTCTCTCCTCCTGCGCCCGCCCCTGTCTGATGTCAGTAACCTACGTAGGTTACCGACGTCAGACAGGGGCGGGCCCAGGAGGAGAGAGACGCGCGACAGAAGCTGGGCGAAGGCAGGCATCAGCTTTCTTCTTGCCCGAGCAGCGCCTTCAGACAGAGGGCAGAGGCGCTGCACGGGCCCGGTAAGAAAGAGGGGGGCCCGATGGAGGAGGGGAATGGCGGTGACGACCCCAAGAGGGGGCGGGGCACAGGGCGGAGGATGTCGGGAGGCGGAGCTGAGGGGAGACAGAGTAGTGAGGAAGGGAGGGGGGCCGGAGCTGCTAAAGGTACGTTTGCTTTTCTTCTTGCTTTTTAATTTAGAATGCAGGGGGAAGTGGGGCGGGGGGAACGGCGACCACGGGTGGGGGGGGGGGCAAGGACGGCCACACAGGACGCTCCTGACCAGCGCCTTTGCCCCTCCCGACCCTTTTTTTTTTAATTTTTGTTTTGATTTGGGAGCCATGTGCTTGTGATTTGACTGTGTTTTGACTGTTTGTGGCATGCGCAGAGCAGCTAACATAACGCTTGACTGCTCTGCGCATGATTTGGGGGCCGATTAACGATGTGTATTGTGATTCTTTGATACATTGTACGTTTCAATACCGATCTCAGCATGTGTGACTTTTTTTTTTTTGGTGCATTTTTCGTTATTTGAAAATCGTTAGGGACTTTAACGATTTAGATTTTTTTACGTTTGGTTGCTGCATCTGCCTCTTAGTAAGTGCGTCATTCGTTGTTTTTCCCTTGTGCTTATGTATCCAATTTCCCCCCTGCTTATTCTTGCTAAGAAACTAGTTTCTGCTTGGCTGCTAATTTTGTAAGAATAAACAGTTGCTAACCGTGATAAGATTGTTCTGTTTGTAGTTATTTTTTTGTGGTTGCCCAGGCAATTGGCAATTTATCACAGGAGCGTTTTAAAAACACAGCATTTCCTGACGGGTAGCCAATGCAAAGCAAAGAGAAGGGTCAAAAACAGAAGTTGAAGGTTGCAAAGAAAATCATTTTTTTGTTGTTGTTCTTTTCACAATTGAATTACTGCAATATTGGTTATATAAGTTGCTGTAAACAATCAGAGAAAAAAATTACAATCCATTCAAAATACTGCTGTTTTGTCGGCTTTTCTCTCTGAAGAAATGTGACGGTATTTCACAATTTTATGTATCTTTGCACTGGCTTCTTATAGAATGTTTTTGTATTCAGTGTAAAATACTGTTTGGGTTAGCTGTTCTTTACTTCTGTGAACATTTTAAATTTACTAGTCATAGTAGGTCACGTAGAGAAAAGTACCTGTAACCCATTTAGTTTCCCTCTCATTAAAGGCAAAATAAGAAAGAACATTTCTGGAATTCTATTTGCCTTTCAAGCTGCTAAATTGGGAAAAGAGGTGTGCGAGGTTTCCCAGATTTCTTACGGCTATTTAGATTTTAGGAGGGGGACAAAACCAATTCTCTTTCATTGATATGTGCTGAACACAGAATAGCATCACTTTAGTTTTTATATTTTTTGTTATAGAAGATCACTAATTTATTTTGTAAATCCCAGATATTGTTCTGGCCTCTTTCAGTTTGTAATCCACTTAAAACTGTGACGGTAATAACAGAATATAAATCCTGATGTGTTATGCTTTGTTTCACCTATTTCTATTGATCTGTATATTTTATTTATTTACGGGGATTTATTAATCACTTTTATTAAAGATTACTACTACGACTACTATAAATCATTTCTATAGCGCTACTAATCGTACGCAGCGCTTCACAACATGAAGAAAAGACAGTCCCTGCTCAAAAGAACTTACAATCTAAATCAGGGCAGACAGACAGGACCAATAAGGATAAGGGTAAGACAGACAGAAGGACACATAGAAAGGGACTATTGAAGAGAGGAAGACAAGATAAAGGTGACAAGCAAGTGACAAGTTAGGAGTCAAAAGCAGCATCAAACAAGTCGGGATTTGAAGGCGGCCAGGGATGGAGCTAGTCGTAACGGCTCAGGAAGCCTATTCCAGGCATAAGGTGTGGTGAGACAAAAGGAACGGAGTCTGGAGTTAGCGATGGAGGAGAAGGGTGCAATTAGGAGAGATTTGCCTAGTGAACGGAGTTCCTGGGAGGGAGTGTAGGGAGAGATGAGAGTGGAGAGGTAGTGAGGGGCTGCAGAGTGAACGCACTTATAAGTCAATAAGAGGAGCTTGAATTTTATACGGAAACGGATAGGGAGCCAGTGAAGTGACTTCAGGAGATATATATATATATCTGGTGCTTACATCCTGCTTATATCTACTCAAGAATCAAAGGGGGTAACATAAAGCAGACACCAAAGCAGCTAATTCACCATAAGAAAAAAAAAAAACAGATCAAAATTAAAATTCACTAATTAAAATCATAAAATGTACTAAAAATAAAGGTCTTTAAATCCTTACAAAATTGAAAATAATTAGACAAATATCTAGGGCCCTGTTTACTAAGGTGCGCTAGAGTTTTTAGCACGTTCTAAAAATTAGCGCGCACTAACGCTAGAGACACCCATAGGAATATATTTTTAGCACGCGCTAAAAACGTTAGGGCACCTACAGCATGGCTTAGAAAACAGGGCCCCTAACTTGCAAAGGTACCATATTCCAAATCTTGTTAGACAAAGGACAAAAAGCGCTTACATGAAATTGCTTCAGTTTAATATTCTTAACCGATGGAAATCCCAGTTTAAGTAAAGAATTAAAATGAGAACTAGGTTTCGTAGAGGGGAAAGGTAATAATTCAGTAAGAGATGGTGAACAATTTCCCATAATTTTATACACTCAACATGCCACCTTAAACTCCACCCTAGCTAAAACAGGCAACCAATGTAGTTTACCCAGTAAAGGAGATGCCCGATCACATAAATTAATTTTGCCGCTCTAATCTGAAGAAGAGTTTATATAGAAGCAGTGGCGTAGGAAGGGGGGTCGGTGGGGCGGTCCGCCCTGGGTGCACGCGCTGGGGGGGTGTCGGATCCGCTGGTTCCCTGCTCCCTCTGCCCTGGAACAGGTTCCTGTTCCGGGGCAGAGAGAGCAAGGAACCAGCGGAGCCGATGCAGCTCCCAGAGATGTGCACTCGGGGGCGGATCGGCCCTCTCGCCCGCCCCTCGCTTCCCAATTAGAGTAAGAATGGCGCCGGAGGGGGGAGGGTGCGCGCCGGGGGGGGGGGGGGGCGCCGTGCGCAGCGGCGACCCGCCCCGGGTGTCAGCCACCCTCGCTACGGCACTGTATAGACGTTTATGCTGTATTCCAGCATATAGAGCACAACAATCAAGCTGGGTGAAAATCAGTCCCTGTACTAAGACCTGAAAATCCTCATGGAAAAATAAAGACCCCACAGTTCTTAATCGATGAGGTGATTAGAGGGCGATTAGAAAATGACCCTCTCTTTCTGTAGGAAAAACATGCAATGATGGTTCTTTGTGGCTGTCAGGATCTTTTGTTTTGCTTTGACTGCATCAGCTCTTTGCCACTCTCCCCCCCCCCCCCCCCCCCCCTCAAGCTGCCGCCCTTTGCCTAGTCTGCCTGATGCTTTAGCAGGTCCTGGTGGTACTCTGTGAAATATCTCTCTATGATAAATCAGGATAGTGATCTAGCTGGCAGAGGTACCGCTTGCCCCGTCCCTATATAAAAGTATAAGCACCCCTTTTACTAAGTCGCGCAGGCGCCCACACGCGCCCAACTGGAGTTACCACCCGGTTACCGCGTGGCCCTTACGGTAATTTCAACTTTGGTGCGCGTCCGCTACGTGCGTCTGACAAATATTTTTTATTTCCTGGCAAGTGTCATCTGATGCGCGTGGGTCATTACTGCCCAAATTCTTTACCGCAAGGTCTATGGCTGGAAGGTCTCAGACCCAAACTGGACGCGCGGCAATTTTGATTTTGCTGCATGTCTATTTTCGTGAATAACGTGAGGTCTTTTTTACAGGTGTGCTGAAAAATGATTCCGTGCAGCCAAAACCCATGCCTACACTACCGCAAGCCATTTTCAGCACGTCTTAGTAAAAGGACGTAAGACATAAGCATCACCACAATGGGACAGACCAAAGGTCCATCTAGCCCAGCACCCTGTCTCCGACAGTGGCCCATCCAGGTCACAATCACCTGACAAGATCCACGGAGCAAAGCATTTTGTACTGCTTGTCCCAGGAATAGCGGATTTTTCCCTACGTCCATTTAATAACATTCTATGGCCTTTTCCTTCAGGAAGCCGTCAACGTTTTAGCTGGCTCTCTCCATGGAAAGCCAGTTGAGGAGTGATTTCTAAGAGATTCTAGGGAGGGGTGTTTTGGAGGTAATCGTGTCTTTCTGCCACCTTGTTTCTGTCAAGGTGTCTGGAGGAATGCTGGGCTCCCTAGTCGGTGGGGTCCCACGTACTGGATTAGGTTCAGGACAAGGATACAGAGGTTGTTCCAAGGTTACCTGTTTCATACCTCTGAACATCCAGGCTGTGGTTTAAGAAGTCAAAGTCTCGGGTCCTGTTGAGGGTGGACCCTCACTATGCCCACTGGGAAGAGGGGAAAATAGAAAAAGAGATTCTGTGGTAAAAATAGGAGGGACATCCCATCCATCCCATTATCTGCAAGAGAATCCCTCTTGGTAAAATACTGCATATGCATAGGAGCCTAGAAATCCATGAAGAGCTGCTAATTCAGGAAGTGCTGTCTTATTTTGCAGGGAAAGTGCCAATTATAGATCATCTTCAGGGACCATCAACTAATTTCACAGATCCCTAAAGAGGAAGAGAAGAGACTATCAGAGGATCACCCAAGAGAGGAACAGAGGAGCTTGACCGTAATGTTAAGTCAAGCGAAATCAAGAGGAAGGGGAGGGATTTTGGATTAGCTCACTCCTTTTGCAGCAGGGGCGTAGCCAGACACCCAACTTTGGGTGGGCCTGGACTCAAGATGGGTGGGCAGAAGAACCCCTCCCTGTCGCACAGGTGATCTGGTCTCTCCTTGTCTCACCTGCATGCCATCTGCTATTTACAAGGTATGCAGGAGGGACAGTAGTTGGGAGTTTTCAGCTGGTGGGGCTAGGGAATCAGCATAGGTGTGCTGCTACTGGGTGGGCCTGAGCCCAAAGTGGGTGGCTACGCCACTGTTTTGCAGTTGTAGCTTATGTCATAATCTAAATATCCAGTATCTATTTTTGCTTTGTTTTTTAATTTGTATTTCCATTCTTTTCTTCTGACTTGTGTCTGTGAAGTAACAAGTGAACTAATTCCTTTTAATTCACACAGAGAATCATTATATTAACCACAATAAGCGGAGTGATTGTGTCTTTGTGAAGTGGGTTCTTGGGAGTTAGATCAGAAGACATGTTTGTGATGAGAAGTTGTTTGTACACTATGACCTTGAAGATGTTCCCTTCCCCTGCGCCTCAGGACTCAAAACCAAATTAATTTTCACTTCTGCAACCCCTCAGAGCCACAAAGCCACAGTCAACCGGGGGACAATCTGCTACACCAAAACAGCACTAACACTCAAAACCCAACAAGATTACCTATGAAAATGCAGCAATGCAAATATTACACTGGGCACCAGGCCCTCAAAGACCAGTACCTCTTACTGGGAAAATGGAAGACGCTGGACTGCTACCCACCTCTACACAAAGTAAACTTCCCTATGAGGAAAGGCTAAAGCGGCTAGGGCTCTTCAGCTTGAAGAAAAGACGGCTGAGGGGAGATATGATAGAGGTCTATAAAATAACGAGTGGAGTGGAACGGGTAGACATGAATCACTTGTTTACTCTTTCCAAAAATACTAGGACTAGGGGGCACACAATGAAGCTACAAAGTAGTACATTTAAAACGAATCAGAGAAAATATTTCTTCACTCAACGTGTAATTAAACTCTGGAATTCAATGCCAGAGAATGTAGTAAAAGCAGTTAGCTTAGCAGGGTTTTAAAAAAAAAAGGTTTGGATGGATTCCTAAACGAAATGTCCATAGACCGTTATTAAAATGGACTTGGGGAAAACCCAAAGCTTATTTCTAGAATAAGCAGCATAAAATGTATTGTACTGTTTTGGGATCTTGCCAGCTAACCTGGATTGGCCACTGTTGGGGAAAGAGGATGCTGGGCTTGATGGGCCTTCGGTTTGTCCCAGTATGGCAGCACTTACGTACACGCTTCAGAGTTTCTCACCTCGGTCACACACAAAACACAGAGAGACCCTCACCAAACTGAGACTGTGTGACCACAATTAGAACTAGAAATATGCAGAAAAGACCTGGAAACCACAAGAAGTAAAAAAAATAAAAATAAAAAAACAGAAAGCGAATGCATTTTGCACAATACAAGAGGAAATTCAAAAATATCAGAGATGTACATTTCCCCATACAATATAAAAAAAAAACTTCCTACCATAGAATTAAAAAAAAAAAACACCCAAAAACCCTCCACCAGAGGTTGTTACTGTGCTTTCTGTAAATATATTTGCTGTTCTCATCAAGTTTCCAAGTTTATTAGGGGCTTATATCCCACCTATCGAATAATAGCTGAGTGGCTTACAGAATAGAGGGTTTCTTTTACAAAGCCACACTAGCAATTCCCACGTGGCAAATGAGAGGAAGCACATAGGCACTGAATGAGTTTCCTCTCAGTTGTCGCACCGAGAAACGGTAGCACGGCTTTGTAAAAGAGGCCCACAGAGAGTTAAAAAGGGGGAGTGAGGGTGTACTGACAACAGACTGTGAGAGAGGAAGGGAATGTGGGTATGGTAGCGTCCTGGACATCATACTCCCTTTCTCTTTTATTTATTTATTTGAGACATTTATATCCCACATTATCCCAAACAAGTTTGGGTTCAATGTGGCTAACAGGAAACATTAACAATAATACAATACAAGTCATTTGATCATACAAAGAAATCTATAAGATAGGTTCCTGGGTGCCTTTATGCTGAGCTCAACCTTTTCCTCTTGTCCTTTTACTTGTGAGTTTCTCCTACACTTGATTAAGAGGTTCTTAGCTGTATTGGTATCACAAGCCAACCAGCTAACCTCGTTTTCAGGGCACAAGACACTGATAATTGTTCCCTACAGATTTCTCCTTTGGCTCATATATCTTTCCCACTTCCTCATAAAAGAAATTCGCTCCAGAAATACACACACACACACACACGCACACACACACACACACACACAAGCACACACGCACACGCACGCACACACACACGCACACACACACACACACACACACACACACTCACACACTCTCTCTCTCTCTATAGTAGATGAAGGCAGATAAAGACCTGTACGGTCCATCCAGTCTACCCAACAAGATACACTCATTACATAAGCTATGATGTGATCCTTCATATGTATACCTGATCTTGATTTGTCCTTGCCATTTTCAGGAACCAAAATAATAAAATCCCAAATAGGGAGAGACAAAAACTATATCAAAAAGTAAAAGGAGTCAATCCCAAAAGAATATATATAAGAATATGTATCGGAGCAGGTGGGGGAAGAGAGGTTGGTGGTTGGGAGGCGAGGATAGTGGAGGGCAGACTTATAAGGTCCGTGCCAGATCCGGTGGTGGGAGGCGGGACTGGTGGTTGGGAGGAGGGGATAGTGCTGGGCAGACTTATACGGTCTGTGCCAGAGCCATTGATGGGAGGCGGGACTGGTGGTTGGGAGACGGGGATAGTGCTGGGCAGACTTATACGGTCTGTGCCAGAGCCGTTGATGGGAGGCGGGACTGGTGGTTGGGAGGCGGGGATAGTGCTGGGCAGACTTGTACGGTCTGTGCCCTGAAAAAGGCAAGTACAAATCAAGGTAAGGTATACACATGAGTTTATCTTGTTGGGCAGACTGGATGGACCGTGCAGGTCTTTTTCTGCCGTCATCTACTATGTTACTATGCTATGGATGCCTAGAGAAGAACCCCTACAAGTATGGGACTTTACTAAAAGGAAGGGGGACAAAAGAGAGCTCAGTATAGGTTGATCATTCATCCGAGCTAGATTTCAGTGAGACTAGCTCTATACATCATGGGTACTCTCTATCAAGGTCCCCACATTTTTAAGCATCCATATATTCAAGAGGACTCACTAATGTGAAAAACAGCAGCGCCTATATATTCAAGGGCACATATATAACCAAAGCACCAAAATATGGAGCAAACAAGAGTGAACTTATCTTGAATCAATGAATCGTTTTTTTCATTGAATGCTCCCAACGTCCAACAAGAATCCCTGTTTCAAAATCTTCCTCAGGGACGCCAGTGCTAACTTGTAAATGGGTAAATCAATCCTCTATTTTGAAAAACAACTTCAGAAGTTTTAGAACAAGGACATATACATATGAAGTATCATATCATACCTTAGGTAATGAATGTAATTTGTTGGGCAGACTGGATAGACCACACAGGTCTTTATCGGCCATCATCTACTACGTTACTTTGAATGAAATACAATATTTATAGGAAAGCTGAAAGTACAAAAAGGGAGTGTGATGTCCAGGATGCTACTGGACCCACAGAGCATGGAGTCAGCATATATTGAGTTAGCTATAGGCATCAGCATATAAGAACGTTTTTAAGTCAGTCTTAAATCTTTGTAGAGAAGATGATCGATGGAAATGAGTCGGTAGTTGTTCCAGAGCTCGGAGCCTTGAACAGTGAAGATGGACTGTTGCATAGTGTCATATCTGATTTCATAAAAGGAGGGTAAAATAGATTGGTTTTGTTGGGAAGAACTGAGAATGCGAGAGGGCCAGAAAGGCGTGAGAAGATGAGATAAGTAGGCTGGTTCACTGTAAACTAGAACTAGTCATTTGTAGGTTTTCTGATGGGAGCCAGTGTGCTGCTTTTAATAGTGGGGTGACATATCGAATTTATTATGGCTGGTGATTAACTTGATAGCTGTGTTCTGTACAAGCTGTAGGCGTTGAAGATCCTTAACATGGTGCTTTATACAAAGCGTTGCTGTAATCAAGCTGACTGATTACTGGAGAATGTATGAGGATATTGATTGCTGGGGGATGTAAAAGGGTTTTAATAGAATGGATGACGCAGAGTTTGAAGAGTGAGTGTTTTAACTACAGCAGAGATCTCTGCGACGCATGAAAGTGCCGAGTCAAAAATAACCCCCAGTATTTTTGCACTTTGAACTAAGGGTACCGAGGTGGAGCAAAGTTGAGTAGCTAATGTTGGGGTAGGCTGATTTGTGAAGCAAAGCATTTTTTCATTAAGCCAGTCAGTTACTTTGGTCCATCTATTATTAATACAGTGGATATGCATAGGGTCTGATGGGTCGTGTGCATAGTATCTGTATGTCATCGGCAAAGACGAAAGGGGTAAAGTCGAGGGATTGTAAAAGTGTTGAGAGCGGAGCAAGAAAAAGGTTGAGGGTGGGGTTAGGTCTGAGCCCTGTGGGACCTCGGATGGGAGTGAAGAAGAATTTGATAGAGAACTACTGGCTTGTACTGTGGAAGAGTGGCTGGATAGATAGAACGTGAACCATTGGAGAGCAGTGTTTCTCAACCCTAGTTGATAGAGTCTGTTAAATCTATATCACTGCGATTCCGTATCCTTCTTTACCGAAATCCTGCTGAGACGCAGTCTACTAGTACCGTTACTTAGTTCTATAGCTCTAATAGATGTACACAGCACTGCGCACAAATAAGACAGTCCCTGCTCAAATGAGTTTACAGTCTATTCAAAATAGACAAACAGGACAAAGAAGGGATTAGAAAGTCTCTGTATTAAGAGAATGATTAAAACATGGGTACTTAATAGGTGTATAAGGAGTTAAGATTCAAAGCAGACTCAAAAATGTGGGTTTGTACCCAATATCTGAACAGGGCCAATGATAGAGCATGACGTACTGTTTAAGGAAGTTTATTCCAGCTGTACGGCACAGTGAAATGGAATGAAGTTGGCAGTGGAGGAAAAGGGGACAGATAGCAGCGACTACTCATTGAGCAGAGCTCCCCGGGAGGGGTGGCAGACTGTTCCCCAGTTCCTATGCTGGCAGGTTGATATACATATAGTTCATAAGTAATGCCATACAGGGAAAGACCAAAGGTCCATCAAGCCCAGCATCCTGTTTCCAAGTGGAGTGGAGGAGTGGCCTAGTGGTTAGGGTGGTGGACTTTGGGGAACTGAGGAACTGAGTTCGATTCCCGCTTCAGGCACAGGCAGCTCCTTGTGACTCTGGACAAGTCACTTAACCCTCCATTGCCCCATGTAAGCCGCATTGAGCCTGCCATGAGTGGGAAAGCGCAGGGTACAAATGTAACAAAAATAAAATAGATACTATTGGAGATTCTACATGGAATGTTGCTACTGTTGGAGATTCTACATGGAATGTTGCTATTCCACTAGCAACATTCCATGTAAAAGGCTGCGTAGGCTTCTGTTTCTGTGAGTCTGACGTCCAGGATGTCAGACTCACAGAAGCAGAAGCCTGCGCGGCCACATTGGTGATCTGCAAGGGCCGACTTCTATTCTACTAGAAACATTCCATGTAGAATCTCAAATAGTAGCAACAGTGGAGGAGTGGCCTAGTGGTTAGGGTGGTGGACTTTGGTCCTGAGGAACTGAGTTCGATTCCCGCTTCAGGCACAGGCAGCTCCTTGTGACTCTGGGCAGGTCACTTAACCCTCCATTGCCCCATGTAAGCCACATTGAGCCTGCCATGAGTGGGAAAGCGCGGGGTACAAATGTAACAAAATAAATAAACAAACAGTGGCCAATTCAGGTCACAATATACCTGGCAAGATCCCCAAAAAGTACAAAACATTTTATACTGCTTACCCCAGAAATAGTGTATTTTCCCCTAGTCCATTCAATAATGATAACAACCTGATTGTGAGATGTTGCCACTGCCTTTCCTAGAACAAATATTCCAGTAGCACCTGCCATCTGCCATCTAAGTAATAAAACATTGTAGGACGTTAAACATTAGATATACTGCTTGTATTATCTAGCCTTTCCATGAAACATTAACATAACGTGGAGGGGCATAATTGAACGAAAACGTCTATCTCCATGGGCGTTTATCTCCGAGAACGGGTCCGTGAAGGGGCGGACCGAACCGTATTTTCGAAAAAAATAGACGTCCATGTTTTATTCGACAATTTGTGAGCTGGGCGTTTTTGTTTTTCAGTGATAATGGAAAATGAAAGCGCCCAGCTCAAAAACGAATAAATCCAAGGCATTTGTTCGTGGGAGGGGCCAGGATTCGTAGTGCACTGGTCCCCCTCACATACCAGGACACCAACCGGGCACCCTAGGGGGCACTTTTGCAAAAAAAAAAAAAAAAAAAAAGGTAAAAGAGCTCCCAGGTGCATAGCACCCTTCCCTTGTGTGTTGAGCCCCCCAAATCCCCTCAAAACCCACTGCCCACAAGTCTACACCATTACTATAGCCCTAAGGGGTGAAGGGGGGGCACCTACATGTGGGTACAGTGGGTTTGGGGGGGGGGTTGGACGACTAAGCATTAAGCAGCACAATTGTAACAGGTAGGGGGGGATGGGCCTGGGTCCACCTGCCTGAAGTCCACTGCACCCCCTAACAACTGCTCCAGGGACCTGCATATTGCTGCCAGGGAGGTGGGTATGACATTTGAGGGTGAAAATAAAAAGGGGGTTAGTGACCACTGGGGGAGTCAGGGGAGGTCATCTCCGATTCCCTCTGGGGGTAATCTGGTCATTTAGGGCACTTTTTGGGGCCTTATTCATGAAAAAACAGGGTCCAGGAAAAGTGCCCTAAATTCTAGCTACAAACACATACTTTTTTGTCCATTATCGGCGAAAGGCGCCCATCTCTCCTTGGCCGATAACCACGCCCCAGTTCCACCTTTGCCACGCCTCCGACACCCCCCCCCCCCGTCAACTTTGTACGCTTCCGCGATGGAGTGCAGTTGAAAACGTCCAAAATCAGCTTTCCATTATACCGATTTATTCGTTTTTGTGAGATAAACGTCTATCTCCCGATTTGGGTCGAAATCTAGGCGTTTTTCTCTTTCAATTATAAGGTGGATAGTAACATAGTAGATGACGGCAGAAAAAGACCTGCACGGTCCATCCAGTCTGCCCAAGAAATGTGTCACTTTTTTGTGTATACCTTACCTTAACAAACCATCTATATGTTTATGTTTATTAAATACTTAGTATATCACCTTTTCTACATAGCAATCGAGGTGGTTTACACATAAAAATGACATAAAACCAGTTTACAATTTAAAAACAACATAAAAGACATAACAGAAAAACATAATCATAACTAGAATTACAATAGCTGGTAGAACATAGTGAAAGTAGAAAGGAGGTTGTTCCATAAAAAAGGAGTCAATTAGGTACATAAGTAGTGAGAATTGAGGCTAAATAAGAGAAGCCAGTACGAAGACTCTTAAAAGAAAGGTTTACGATCTGTTTGATTTGAAAGGCAATGGAAAGCCAATGAAACTGTATTAAAAATGGTATAACACGATCGTAGCGAGATGTACATGATAAAAGTTGAGAAAGGAATTCACTGCAGATTGGGACACCTTTAACGGGAGCAACACAACAATTATTAAGAAATCAAGCTGGACAAGAGCTTTTGAGACCAAGTAGGTACCAGTCTCTTAGTGCATCTTCAATACTGAAAAAACAAAGCCAGTCGATGTGTAATTAAACTCTGGAATTCGTTGCCAGAGAATGTAGTAAAAGCAGTTAGCTTAGCGAGGTTTAAAAAAGGTTTTGATGGCTTCCTAAATGAAAAGTCCATAGACCATTATTAAAATGGAATTAGGGGAAAATCCACTGCTTATTTCTAAGTTAAGCAGCATAAAATGTATTGTACTGTTTTGGGATCTTGCCAGGTACTTGTGACCTGGATTGGCCACTGCTGGAAACAGGATGCTGGGCTTGATGGACTTTCGGGTCTGACCCAGTATGGCTGTACTTATGCAAATATAATTAAATATTTAAAAATATTATGAATGTGCTCAGAAAAAAACAGAAGAGACCAGCACAGGTTGAATACCCTAGGTCATTAAGCTCTTCTATTTCTCAATCATCGCATGCAATGTTTACCATTAATTGTCCCCAAAATGCACTGTGTTATCAAAACAAATGTGTGTGTGTATATATATATATATATATGTGTGTGTGTGTGTTTCACACTCTGAATACTTGCCAAATTAAGAATACAGTTCATCGAAAGTACAGAATGCCTTAAACAGTGCTTTGCAAATACACTTAGCTTTGAAGACCGCGTTTTGCCATAGGCTGCCGCAGGAAACCCCAGATCCAACTCTGCTGAACTGACCTCTTACTTTATCATAGTTAACCATAGTCTGTTAGTGCAAACAGGGCACAACTACTATTACTACTTATCATTTCTAAAGCGCTAATAGATGTACGCAGCACTGTACACTTGAACATGAAGAGAGAGTCACTGCTCGACAGAGCTTACAATCTAATTAGGACAGACAAACAGGACAAATAAGAGAGAAGGGAATATTAAAGTGAGGATGACAAAATAAGGGTTCTGAGCAAGTGAATAAGGGTTAGGAGTTAAAAGCAGCATCAAAAAGGTGGGCTTTTAGCTTAGATTTGAAGACTGCCAGAGATGGAGATTGATGTACCAACTCAGGAAGTCTATTCCAGGCATATGGTGCAGCAAGATAAAAGGAACGGAGTCTGGAGTTAGCGGTGGAGGAGAAGGGTGCAGATAAGAGAGATTTACCCAGTGAACGGAGTTCCTGGGGAGGAATGTAGGGAGAGATGAGAGTGGAGAGGTACTGAGGAGCTGCAGAGTGAATGCACATAGGTCAATAAGAGGAGTCTGAACTGTATGCGGAAACGGATAGGAATAAGTACATAAGTAATGCCACACTGGGAAAAGACCAAGGGTCCATCGAGCCCAGCATCCTGTCCATGACAGCGGCCAATCCAGGTCAAGGGCACCTGGCGAGCTTCCCAAACCTACAAACATTCTATACATGTTATTCCTGGAATTGTGGATTTTTCCCAAGTCCATTTAGTAGCGGTTTATGGACTTGTCCTTTAGGAAACTGTCCAACCCCTTTTTAAACTCTGCCAAGCTAACCGCCTTCACCACGTTCTCCGGCAACGAATTCCTGAGTTTAATTACGCGTTGGGTGAAGAAACATTTTCTCCGATTTGTTTTAAATTTACTACACTGTAGTTTCATCGCATGCCCCCTAGTCCTAGTATTTTTGGAAAGCGTGAACAGACGCTTCACATCCACCTGTTCCACTCCACTCATTATTTTATATACCTCTATCATGTCTCCCCTCAGCCGCCTCTTCTCCAAGCTGAAAAGCCCTAGCCTCCTTAGTCTTTCTTCATAGGGAAGTCGTCCCATCCTCGCTAACATTTTAGTTGCCCTTCGCTGCACCTTTTCCAATTCTACTATATCTTTCTTGAGATGCGGCGACCAGAATTGAACACAATACTGAAGGTGCGGTCACACCATGGAGCGATACAACGGCATTATAACATCCTCACACCTGTTTTCCATACCTTTCCTAATAATACCCAACATTCTAGTCGCTTTCCGAGCCGCAACAACACACTGAGCAGAAGGTTTCAGTGTATTATCAACGATGACACCCAGATCCCTTTCTTGGTCCGTAACTCCTAACATGGAACCTTGCATGACGTGGCTATAATTCGGGTTCATTTTTCCCACATGCATCACCTTGCACTTGCTCACATTAAACGTCATCTGCCATTTAGTCTCCCAGTCTCGTAAGGTCCTTCTGTAATTTTTCACAATCCTGTCGCGAGTTAACGACTTTGAATAACTTTTGTGTCATCAGCAAATTTAATTACCTCGCTAGTTACTCCCATCTCTAAATCATTTATAAATATATTAAAAAGCAGCGGTCCTAGCACAGACCCCTGAGGAACCCCACTAACTACCCTTCTCCATTGTGAATACTGCCCATTTAACCCCACTCTGTTTCCTTGTCAACCGCCTTTTGAAAATCCAGATACACAATATCAACCGGCTCCCCTTTGTCCACATATTTACTCCTTTAAAGAATTGAAGTAAATTGGTCAGGCAAGATTTCCCCACACAAAAGCCATGCTGACTTGGTCTCAGTAATGTCAGCACGGCTTTTGTGTGGGGAAATATTGCCTGACCAATTTACTTCAATTCTTTGAAGGAGAAAACAAACATGTGGACAAAGGGGAGCCGGTTGATATTGTGTATCTGGATTTTCAAAAGGCGTTTGACAAGGAAACAGAGAGTGGGGTTAAATGGGCAGTATTCACAATGGAGAAGGGTAGTTAGTTAGTGAAGTGAGGAGAGGGCTAATATGAGCATAACGACACTGGTGGAACATTGGTCGTACAGCAGAATTTTGAACAGATTGAAGAGGAGAGAGATGGCTAAGTGGGAGACCTGTGAGGAGCAAGTTGCAATAGTCTAAGCGAGAGGTGATAAGAGTGTGGATGAGGGTTCTGGTAGTGTGCTCAGAAAGGAAAGGGCGAATTTTGCTGATATTATAGAGAAAGAAACGACAGGTTTTAGCTGTCTGCTGAATATATGCAGAGGAGAGGGAGAAGTCTAAGATGACTATGCCATACTTTGTATTATTTGAATATTTTTACTGCTGTAATTGCCTATTTCTCATGTTTGATCTATTTTTACTGTACACTGCCTCGAGTGAATTCCTTCAAAAAGGTGGTAAATAAATCCTAATAAATATATGCGCATCATAAGTAACTGTAAAAATTCTAGTATTGGTTGCTTAAAGTGTACTTGTTTTTATATAATGTTTCGATGCAATTTTCTGACATTTAGTCCTAATTTAGCTCTTTTAAAATATAAATCAGAACAGCTTTTTCTGTAAAGTTCTCTCCTAGACCACTTTTTGAACAAAAAGGTCCACAATTATTTTGTCTAAGTTGCACAGATCTGTAGGTCTGTCTACAGACTTTCAATAACTTCTAAATAATTGTCAGGTTAATTAACTCCCCCCGATTTACTAAGCCGCACGCTAATGCCAACACAGCCCATTCATTCAAATGTATAGACACCATAATAAATGTCACCTTACTCTTCTCACCCAACCCTGCTTTTAAATTTCACACCATTATCATACAGTATTTAGGATTTCCACACACTGCACCATTATCGTTTATTCAGGAAAGCAGGGACAGAAAAGGAAGTCATTTCAGCTGGAGAAAAGTTCAATTAGGCCTCAGGACCTTTTCTTCTCGATATGCTAATAACTGAATTTATTTTTCCCACTGAACAACATAAAGTGTATTCATCAAGCAAACACCAAGTGAATGTATCGATCGACCCTCCCCATCACCTACTCTTTCAAGTTTTGTTTTAATTAACACTTACACCATATCATACACAACATATAACATATACACTAATCATTCTGCAACAACACAACCTCTAACTGTAACGCATATTTTCATTTAAGAAATGATCTATACCACTTTCTCCTCTTTTTTCTAAGCCCATCCTGAAAACTACACAGACCCTAAAAGAAAAGCTTGCGGATCTGCAGCTGCCTTTAAAAAAAAAATGGTTTCAACTGTGCACTTTACAGATAAACTTTCCTTGACGATCCCTTCTACAGCCTCCTCAGCACTAATTTGGACTCCTTGCCCATCTGGAGGAAGCCCTGTCTTATCTGCAAAGTCTCCAGACAGCCCCGGACATCCTTCTGGTTGCTGGTGACCAGTTTTAGCACTGCTGAGGACAGGCTGCTTCTAGTATAAGAACTTATTCAGAATAACTGGAGGGTAGGGGCCGGATTAACTCAACACAAACTGTCTCTCTCTGTAGGAGACTGGCCAGCACTGGGGTGTGGTGCCCAAGCCCCCCTCCTCATCTACAGAGCTGGCATCTTATGGTGACATGTTTTCGACAGAGATAAGTACCTTCTTCCCCCCCCCCCCCCCCCCCCCCCCCGTTTTAAAAAAACATTTTTTTTTAATTATGCTTGAATTTCTGATTTAAAGTTTCCCCTTGCAAAGTGAAATGCAGTTTGAATTTTGCAAGGATCTGTAGCTTGCGCCGTGTTTTTCATGCAAAACCTATTTCCCCACCGGGAAAGAACGACCAACAACTCGCAAATGCAAAGTCCGTCCAATGATTCTTCTGCATCGCCCGTTGAGTTGCGGCTGTTCCGAGAGGGTCCGAGCACGGTGGGGAACCAAGAGGGGAGGCACCGTCAGGACCCACCATGCAATTCTGACATGAACTAAAGGCGTCTCTTTCTCCTATTGCTCCGGCTTACCTGAAAAGAAGCTGATAGTCGAGAAAAGGACGAAAGCAGACGGAGCTGGGTCTCCGCCAAAGGACTTCCACGTCATCTTCTACTGGAGAGACAGAGCCGAGCAAGAAAGATTCACTGCTGGTCGTGATGAGGCAACGACTCCCATCGAAAAGAGGAGGGGAGAAGAGGAAGAGGAAGAGGAGGAGGAGGAGGAGGAGGAGGAGGGAAGTAACACATGTCATAAATATCAAAAAACCAGAAACTCCAAAATCCTTCATAGCACAGCCTTAAAGCAGAAGAGAGAGAGAGAGATAGGATAACGGGTTATGCAGAGGCAACATCTATTCTGTTCCAGGGGGCGATGCACAGAACTCCAGCGCTGGAAAAGCCAATCTAAGGGGCGCACGCGCCTGGCGGTAATTCTTGACTTTGGCACGTTCCAAAAACCAGCGGTAGAAAATAATTTTCTATTTTGTACCTCGAGGGGGTTCCCGTTAGTGACCGGCAGTTGGTGCATGCTGGACAGTTACCGGCGCAGATAACGCGTAAGTCCTTACCGCTAAGTCAGTGGGTGGCGTTAAAGGGCTCAGGCCATAAATAGACAGTACATCCATTTCCCGCCCCCCCCCCCCCAAAAAAGCCTTTTTTCCAGACACGGTGGAAAAATGGTCCAGCGCATGTCCAAAACACGCGCGCATATTTTGGTGCACCTTTGTAAAAAGGCCTCTAAATTACTGACCAGTGCTCAAATTATGCTTTGGATGTTAACCCTCTGATTCCATAAAGGTCGTCAAAAATTGCATGTGTACATTTAGGCACACTTCTGATTTGCGTGCACAATTTAAATGACTAACCAGCCAATTAGTGCCAATAGTTTTTTTAACAAGTAATTATTGGCACTAATTAAATTTCATTGGGTGTTATGCGCGTAAAGTTAGGTGCCATGCCTACATTTACATGTGACCTGAAAAAAGGCGCAGAAAGGGGACGTCCTGGGTGTTTCAAGGCGGAATGTGGGCATGGTTTTGAGTTACATGCTAATTACAGAATAAGGGTGCTCGCAAGTAAATTTAGGTGCAGGCATTTGCACCATGTTTTCGCTGGTGCAAATGGCCGCGCTTAAATTTACACTCGGCCATAACACTTAAGCGCTAATCTATAAACCGTGATAAACTTTAGGTGCAGCTTATAGAATAAGTGGGGTTTTTTGGTGCCGATTTTTTAGGCATTTACAGAATCTAGCCCTAAAGGGGTAGGAACATGCCTGACTCATGCCTACAAGATTATAAGCTCCTTTGAGCAGGGACTGTCCTTCTTTGTTAAACTGTACAGCGCTGCGTTACCCTAGTAGCGCTCTAGAAATGTTTAGTAGTAGTAGTAGTAGTACATGATCTGTTGTGCACATGCCCAGTAGAGGGTATGGCTGTGGTGTCCAGAATTCCCAGACAGTTCCATCCTACACTCCCAGGAATGCAAGTAGCCCAACAGCAACCACAGAGTTGTTGAACCCTGTAGACTTCCAAATCACATTCTTCCTAGTTTCAAATGCAGGTTGACGTGACTCTTCAGTGTTACATAGGGGAAAAAGTTTTCCCATTTGTGAAGAAACAGCGTGTTTTAAGCCTGTAAAATGTATTGTATATTTCCCTGTTTTAATTATGTCTTAAGTGTATCTCTCCTACTTGGCCTACAGATGTGCATGTTTATACTTAAAGCTGTTATAGGGAACTGAGTGTTCTTTTTCTTTAACACAAGCAGGAAGCAAACAGCTGTATACATTTAAAACTTGTCGACTCGTTCTGCCTGTCTGGACTGATAAAGAATCTTGGTGGTTTGTGTGTTGGGACTGCGAGTGTTTTCTGGGAACCGTGGGACCACTGGGAATGTGGCAGTAACCTAGAAATCACTGGGGAGAATTTGAGCACGGGAGACTCGCCCAGAGATGGTTGTGACCCAGTCGGTGAAAGGAGGGTGCTAGACCTGCGCTGTGCTGGGGATAGACCCTCTAGATGGCCGCAGGGTAACCCCGAGCAGGTGGCTAGGCGTTTCATGACACCATTGTTTTTATTATTTGCATTATAATGTGCATGAAACCAATTGCAAACTGGTAGATGTACGCCTGTTTGAAGGGAAAGGGAGAACTGTATTTTTTGGCTCTCTACGATCTTTCATTTAGAGCTTCTGGCAAATGCCCCCCTCCCTTACTCTTATGCCTGCTCAGAGCCGTCAGTAGTTTTTAGTCGTTAGGGCAGGAGGGTTTTATGCGTCGCTTCTCTGAGCATTGGAGGGAATCACTAATGACCTCATTTTAACACTAATGAATTTGTTTGCCTAGGACGTTTGGTCACACATGGTTAAAGCAGTGCCAAAAACCTTTGTACATTAGCTACATAATAATGTTTCGTTTGGACTTGCTAAAACCAGTGTAAATGAAACACTGCAAGTCCGGATCGCTTTGAGCATCTCCCTACCAGTGATTCCAGCGTGCTTCTCAAATCTGCCAAATGCTACATTGAACAGATGAGTTTTAAGTGCCCTTAAATTTAATATATGACTCTCAGGCTGGACGCTGGAGTGTAAGCAGAAACACATGCCAGAGTATGGGTGCCTTAAAGAAAAAAGCCGACTGTCCAGTTGCAGCCTGAGATACTGAAGGGATTAACAGACGGCGCTTATGCAGAGAGCAGAGTTTTTGTACAGGGAGATGCACAGAACTCTGGTACCAGAATATACCAGCTGTCACAATAAAAACGAAGCACCAACCAATACTCAGCACTAACAGCATGGAAATTATATGCATGCTGTTAGTGCTGAGCTTTGGACATTAAAGGGGGAAGAACGTGCCTGCCTCATGCCCAAAAGAGTTTGAGGTAGGCACAGTTCTTGTGCGCATGCCCAGTTAATGGGTATTGCAAATGCTGGGTTCTGTTCTGCCCCTTACCTTCGAGATTCTTTTCATAGACTCCTGGCCTGGCAGAGGGGAGTCTGGGGATCGAAGTGGTGATCGAGGAGCAGAAGCTTTTTTAGCAATGTTCGTGCAGCAGAATTGGTACAGGGAGGAGTGTTGTGCAGCCATGCTTCCTCCGTGTTAGGAGGATGGCTACAAGTTCAAACTGATGAAGGGAGCAAACCGGTCTTGCAATATAGACTAAAACCTACCGACAGCTCCGGAACTGTCGGTAGGGCATGGGCTTTCTGTTCATCACTTCTCAGAGCATTGGAGGGAATTCCGTGCTTGGTAAAAGCAGCATCAAAAACCTTTGTGCATTAGGCGCACAATAACATTTCATTTAGAGAGGCTAAAACCAGTCTAAATGAAACGTTGCAAGCCCAGTTTGCTTTGAGCATCCACCCCTATGTGATCATCCCCAAGGCAAGGTACAGAGGAGCTCTCCCGTCTAAGGCCGTATGTTTCAAAAATTTTTTAAGGAGAAGCCAGTGGTCTTGAAAAAGCAAAGGAGTAACTTAGGCCAAGAGGTCAAGATGCACGAAAGTCCCGGAAACAACGTTGAGCGTTAAGATACTTGGTAAAAGTTACCGAGTTGGAAATAGCGAGCGATTCCCAAAGGACATTGCATGCAATTAGGAAAAGCGCCAGTGCATGCATACAACTGTCACGAACCAGCACATTCGCGGATAGCGTCCACAGCGTTTCACTTTCCACAGCGTTCATACACACAAGCAACAAGCATATGTGAATGTATGAAAGCCGTGTGTTGGTGCTTTCAACATTTGACAACCTATGCAATTACCTATTTCTCCTCCAGAACGGATATTAGTTGGGGGAGGGGCAGAGAATGCAGCAAAACAAACAAACAGAACCAGCTGGTTACCAATGAAAGCAGGATTTGTCAGTGGGTTAACGGATCATTGTTTCCTTGCAGACACCTCCGAGAGCCGGGCTCTGGCTGTTCTGGGCAGTGAGGGCTCCGAGGCTGTGGTGCAGGCAGAGGGTGGGGAGGACTGTAGATTTTTTTTTTCCAAAACTGCTTTTATATTCTAAGCCGCCACAGCTCCCCAGTGTCTGTCTCGTCCTTGCCTCAAGAGAACCGCCCTGCAATGGATCGAAAAGGAGACAACTTGTGCAATAGAACAGTGGGAGAACAGATCTATTAATAGGAGACAAGCCTTGCAAACTTTGGTGACCCTTTTGAAAAACAAACCAACAGACTGCTCTGCCGAGAAGCCACTGTCAGGCTACGACAGTTCTTGACCTCCCATAAAATTTTCCTTGTAAAAGGTAGGGGCTTCTTCTGTGCATCGCTCGGAAAATGGATGTGTATCGCACGGAATGCACATTTAAATAGTAATCAGCTCATTGTAATAACTTTGCATACAATGCCTGTTGACTGCTACTGCAAACGGAAAAGAACCTGCAGAAACCCTTTGTGTATTTCTCGCTGAATACTGGTGCTCACTAAACCGACTAGAACTGGTCAAAAATGCACATTGCTGGCCGGTAAGCCCTTAGTCATATTTATGAGTGCCACATAGAATCCTAATAGCCCTGTTCCGAATTGTCTGGAGATGTTTTATTTTATTTATTTATTAAGATTTATTTACCGCCTTTTTGAAGGAATTCACTCAAGGCGGTATATATTGCAAGAATAAACCAAACATAAGCAATAGACAAAGTATGGCATGGAGGGGCATAATCGAAAGGGATGTCCAAGTTTTCCTGGGGTCGTCCTTGCAGGACGGCTCCAGCAAGTGGCGGGGAATCCCATATTATCGAAACAAGATGGGCGTCCATCTTTCGTTTCAATAAAACAGTCGGGGACGCCCAAATCAGCAAATTTAGGTTGACCTTAGAGATGGTCTTCCCCAGGACTTGGTCATTTCTGATTTTCAGCGATAATGGAGAGCGAGGACGCCCATCTCAGAAACGACCAAATCCAAGCCATTTGGTCGTGGGAGGAGCCAGCATTCATAGTGCACTGGTCCCCCTTACATGACAGGACACCAACCAGGCACCCTAGGGGGCACTGCAGTGGACGTCACAAATTGCTCCCAGGTACATAGCTCCCTTACCTTCAGCCAGATGCACTAACTGAACGGAAAAAGCCCTTCCCTTACTGATTCCTTAGCGATTCGGAAAGGAATGGGCATGCATGAAGGAAATCGCATGCAAATGAGCTGCTCGCTGTTAGCTCATTTGCACACGATTTCCTTCCTAAGGAGGGGAAGCCACACGCATGCCAAAGACAGCTTAATAAATGCAGACAAGCTGCGTGTATAATAGCTGTCTACAACCTTACAAAAACACAAGTCCAGGTGAAAACGTCCAAGTGCTCGTCGCTATGCCTCTTTCCCTGCGACGGCAGTTGAGGACATCCAAAATGTGGATGTTTCTGTGAGAAGGATGTCCATGCCTTTGCTATGCTTCTGACAGCCTCTTTATTTATTTGGATTTTGAATCACATGTCGCAGCAGTGGGATTTGAACTGGCCACCTCTGGATTGCAAGACCAGTGTTCTAACCACTAGGCTACTCCTCCACTCCCTTGAAATTTGGCCGTCCACGTGGGGGGTGGGGGGAGCAGTTCAGGATGTCCAAAATGTTTGAAAGAAGGACGTCCACACCTTCGCTGTGCCTCCGCTGACATACACATACCTCACCCCCAGGGACCTGCATACTGCTGCGATGGACCTGAGTATGACATTTCAGGCTGGCAAAAAAAGCTTGTAAAGTTGTTTTTTTCAGGGTGAGAGGGTGTTAGTGACCACTGGGGGAGTCAGGGGAGGTCATCCCCGATTCCATCCGGTGGTCATCTGGTCAGTTCGGACACCTTTTTGAGGCTTGGTCATAAGAAAAAAATGGACCAAGTAAAGTCACCCAAGTTCTCCTCAGGGACATCCTTCTTTATTCCATTATCGCTTGAGGATGCCCATCTGTTAGGCATGCCCCAGTCCCGCCTTCGCTATGCAACTGACACGCCCCCGGGAACTTTGGTCATCCCCGTGATGGGAAGCAGTTGGGGATGCCCAAAATCGGTTTTCGATTATGCCGATTTGGGCGACCCACCAAACTGCAGTATTTCTCAGTTTGCTTCATTTCATGTATGGAGATATAAGATAATCTTTCTTAGGGATGTCGGAACTCTAATCCCACTTATGCAGTGGTAGCATCAGCCTGGGTCAGAACAATATGTCATGTGACTTCCTAGATCATCCTTTAATCCATACGGATAACGCAAAATAAAATTTATTGTGTGAGGTTGAAATAAACTCTCCTGCTAGGAGACTTGTGAAGCTCATACATGTTCTGCAAAAAAAAAAAAAAGGAACATTAACAGAAAGCTAGAGACGTCGGGCACTCATGACTGGTTCTTATCACTCATCCTCTTTTGCAGAATAAAGTCTCATTTCATAAAGCACTGAATGGGGCTGTGTATGGCCTGTGGACTATCGGTCTATGACCAGATCTAAATACTCTTCATATTGACAGGTCACACTGATATAACTTCTGAGAACCAAGAAAGAGGAAGCCAGTCCCAGGTGGGGATTTTGCTTTTGTCAGTTTTATTTATAATTATAACACCATCCATTATGTAAAACGAGAAGCTGCTGATGATACATATGTGGGAACAGACATGGAGATTTAATAAACAGGAGTGGAACTTGGAAGTGAGCCTATCTAGTCCTCTAAGCAAGGAAGCCAATTACGACAGCCTACGTTTCCCCTTCCCAGTGCAGCCGTCATCCCCATTCACTCAAAACACAGCAAACAAACCTATGAGCTGCCCCATCCACATTGTCGTTTCTTGTAACAGATCTAAAGCTGTTTCAGTTGGATAGGCTTTTAAATTTATTTGAAAGCTTCCCATATGTAGATATAAATACCATGAAATAAACAACTGAATATCACTAAAACAGCTTTAAAAATTATTATAGCTGGTAGAAACAGCAATTTTAAACTTTGTATTTTGGGCTCATTTTTCTACACTAAAAACTAAGTAAATACACTGTATACAATACAGATGGCCAAATTTCAGTGAGGAGATCCTGTTTCCTGATGGGTTCATCCTAAATGTTGTTGTAATCTGCCTTGGGAAGCCTGGTGTTATAAAGATGATGGAATATATTGAAATTAAATGGAAGTAGAATTAAACTGTTTTTTTATTGGGGCACTTGGAATCACATTTTCATAAATTTTGTATAAATTTACCTTTTAGATACACAAATGGATTACTCTGTTTGAGCGTGTTTCAGGGACAAGTGGTTTAAGTCAAAATAATACAAATATTTTCTGTCAAACAGATCTCTCATTTGTTGAAACATAATTAAATGGGCTATAAGCCCCTGATGCAGTCCATTGGTTTTCTTATATTTTGTTGTGATGGCTTATACTGTGCCAAAACTGGAAATACTGAATTCTATTATTCTGTTTCACTTTAACACCGAAAACTTATTTTTTAGTCTTAATCATCTTTATTAAAAGCAGTGGCCTAATGGTTAGTGCAGCAGGATGTGGACAGGTTCAATTCTGTCTGCAGCTCTGTGTGACCCTGGGCAGTCACTTAGCCCTCCGTTGCCCCAGGTACAATATACCTAGATTGTGAGCCCATCTGGGACAGTGCAAGTACCTGAATAGTTATAAGATGTAAATCGTTCTGATTTGCTATGCAAGAAGTGACGGTATAGAAAATAAATAAGCATTAAGGTAGACGCAGCAGGTCATAGAATACCGTTTGCTTACTTTGTTGAAAGAGAAACAAAGACTAACCTACTGGCGTCAACTTTTCATCCCGTCTCCCTCCCTGATGCAGACTCTGCAGCAGCCACAACAAGGCATGCGCTGTCGGCTCTGCTGGTCCTGTGTCCCCACTGACGTCAACTTTGAGTTCCCGAGGCAGAGGACTGGCAGAACGGACAGCGCATGCCTGAAGGCAGTGCTGCGGCTCTGCGTTTATTTTTGTTGTTGTTGTTGCTGTTTTGCCACCCCTGCTGCATTGGGAGAAGCAGCAGCAGTGGCGGTAAGAAAAACTGATTCCATCTCAGCGGGCGACTTTCCCGCTTTGGCGGGAGTGTGGGAGACGGCCAGCGGGAGACTTGGCAGGTCTGCACTCAGGCCACTGCCCCCGCACTTTTCTGTCTGCTCCCTTGCTCTGTCCTGTCCCGCTGTTCCTGTCTGTACCGGGAGTCGAGACCCGGATGATTGCATTAATGCGATACCACAATTAATGCAATCATCCGGGTCCTGGGTGGCACACAGGAGCAGGAGAGGACAGACCCGGAAGCAGGCAGAAAGAAGCTTGCCGGGTGTCGAGGCCGGGCCCAGGGAATTCCCCCCTCCCCTTCTCTCTGTGGCCCTGGAACAGAGATTTCAGGGAAGCTACAGGCTTTTTTACAAAAGAGACAGAAGATCTGTCTCATGTTTCCAAAAGGCACTCTAATTCAGCGTCTCTGTTTAATTGGTGAAGTTTTGGAGGGGGGGGGGGGGGGGGGGGTGAATGATGGTGGTGGAGAAGGAACAATTCTTCTCACAGAAGCCCTGAAAGAATCACTGTTGACTCATAGGCCTTGAAGCCTTTAACATTAGAAGAAGCTTCCATTCCAGCTTTTGGCCTCCAAGGTTTCAGGTCAGCTGCACTTGGAGGGGTTGAGTAGGAAAGTGGAAAACAAAGTTACAGAACACAAGGGAAGGCTGCATGTTGAGTTTCTTCAATGGTTTCTTTACACACTAGACACATATTTCTGCTATGTGCTTTAACAGGAATTACAGTTCTTGGTAAAACCACTTCGAATTGTGACGTTTCCGTACTGTATAATTAAAAACAGTGCTTTCTTTCACTCCAGCATTGCTGCTCCCCCCCCCCCCCCTAAAACTGTTATCAGAAAATTCCAGCAACTGAAAGGAAACGTGGGCAGTACCAATCCCAGAAAAACCCTAAACTAAGAGAGAGAAAGCGAGATAATGTCATAGGGCTGGAACAACTGGATTAACTAAGTCTAGGACAGATGTAAGTACTAGCTCTGTGGGAGCTGAGGGTGTTTCACCAACCCCAGGATTTAGCAAACTACCTCATTCTGTCCAGGGAGGGCTAATTTGTATTAAGCTTTGCGTTCCCAATAATTCTGAAAAATTGGCATCCTTGAAGTCAGAGACAGATTCAGTTAGCACAGGAAAGAGAGGCCAGACATGAGCTAATAGCTTTGTAATGGATATAACTGGCAGTGAGGTAAAATGCATTACCGTTGCTCATTGATCTGTGAGTCCATCTCCTTTATACATTATTAAACATGATTTAGTTTTGCTGTTATCTGGGACTGAGTGTGCAATGCACACAGGGCTGGTGTTAGACATTCAGAGGCCCAGGACAGAAACTGGAGAAGGGGCCCTAAAGTTGGCCATCAACCTATGCTTCCTTCAGCATGAGGCAGGCTTGGGAGCCTCCTGGTAGTATGAGGGCCCTGGGCAATTGCCCTGTTTCCCACCCCCTAATGCCCGCCCTACACAAGTTGAAATGCAGAGCTATCAATTCAGAAACCATCTCCTCACTCTGTCCTCACCAATCACCCACACATGATGTGATGAAGATGAGCAGGTCAATCAGCCTACCACTCTAAAAGATCCTAAGCTCTTTGGGATGGAGACATCTAGCCATGAGGCTTGTTCTGCAAAGTGGTGTATAAACTCATGGTACTATAGAAAACATAATTTTTGTTTATATCTATAAGTGCTGATTGTGAGTCTGCTCACTAGGTGTCACTGTTGAGCAACGTCTGAGACGCTCTCCTCACATCCTGGCAGGGACTTACATAAGTACTGGGAAAGACCAAAGGTCCATCAAGCCCAGCATCCTGTTTCCAACAGTGGCCAATCCAGGTCACAAATACCTGGCAAGTTCCCAAAAAAGTACAAAACATTTTATACTGCTCATCCCAGAAATAGTGGATTTTCCCCAAGTCCATTTAATAACGGTCTATGGACTTTTCCTTTAGGAAGCCGTCCAAACCTTTTCTAAACTCCGCTAAGCTAACCGCTTTTACCACATTCTCTGGCAACGAATTCCAGAGTTTAATTACACGTTGAGTGAAGAAAAACTTTCTCCGATTCGTTTTAAATTTACTACATTGTAGCTTCATCGCATACTCCCTAGTCCTAGTATTTTTGGAAAGCGTAAACAGACGCTTCACATCTACCCGTTCAACTCCACTCATTATTTTAAAGACCTCTATCATATCTCCCCTCAGCCGCCTTTTCTCCAAGCTGAAGACCCCTAGCCGCTTTAGCATTTTCGTCGCCCTTCTCTGTACCTTTTCTAGTTCCACTATATTTTGAGATGCAGCGACCAGAATTGAACACAATATTCGAGGTGCGGTCGCACCATGGAGCGATACAAAGACATTATAACATCCTCATTTTTTTCCATTCCTTTCCTAATAATATCTAACATTCTATTTGCTTTCTTAGCCGCAGCAGCACACTGAGCAGAAGGTTTCAACGTATCATCAACGACGACACCTAGATCCCTTTCTTGGTCTGGGACTCCTAATGTGGAACCTTGCATGACGTAGCTATAATTCGGGTTCCTCTTTCCCACATGCATCACTTTGCACTTGCTCACATTAAACGTCACCTGCCATTTAGACGCCCAGTCTCCCAGTCTCGTAAGGTCCTCTTGTAATTTTTCAGAATCCTCCTGCGATTTAACGACTTTGAATAACTTTGCATCATCAGCAAATTTAATTACCTCACTAGTTACTCCCATCTCTAGGTCATTTATAAATATGTTAACCCTTCTCCAATGAGAATACTGACCATTTAACCCTACTCTCTGATTTTTATCTTTTAACCAGTTTTTAATCCACATTAGAACACTATCTCCTATCACATGACTCTCCAATTTCCTCTGGAGTCTTTCATGAGGTACTTTGTCAAACACCTTCTGAAAATCCAGATGCACAATATCAACCGGCTCACCTTTAACCACATGTTTGTTCACCCCTTTAAAGAAATGTAGATTGGTGAGGCAGATTTCCCTTCACTAAATCCAAGTTGACTTTGTCTCATTAATCCATGCTTTTGAATATGCTCTGTAATTTTGTTCTTAATAATAGTCTCTACCATATTGCCCGGCACTGACGTCAGACTCACCGGTCTATAATTTCTCGGATCTCCTCTGGAACCTTGAATCAAAGTTGTCCACCCAGCAGCATGCAATGCTGTCACTGAATCATTGGGCTGGTATCCATTCAGGGGCCTATCAATATATATAAAAGGCGAGTGTTGTACTCACTCGCAAATGCGCAGTACAGACCTCTGCCCCGCCCCCGCGTCAATACATAATGACATGAGCGGAACAGAGAGGGTCTGTACTGCGCATTTGCGAGGGAGGGACACCGCCGTCGCTAACGCTCCCCCCACCCAGAGTCGCCGCCGCCACCCACCCTCCACCCGGTCGGGCCCTCGCTCCGCTACTGAAACAGTGAGGGTCCGGGAACGCAGCACTGAGCTCTGCTGAGCTGCCATCAGCCTACCTTCTTCTTCTCTGCCTGTGTCCCGCCCTCGACGATGTTACGTCACATGAGGGCGGGACAGGCAGAGAAGAAGGAAGGCTGACGTCGGCTGCTCAGCAGAGCTCAGTGCTGCGTTCCCGGACCTTCGCTGTTTCAATAGCGGAGCAGCCCGGCCGGGTGGAAGGTGGGTGGCGACGGCGACGGGGGGGTGAATTCAGAGGGGGGGCAGCGGCGAACTCGGCGGCGTGGGGGGGGGGCTTTCAACCCCCCCCTTCCTATAATAGCCCGTTTTTACGGGCTCAAAGGCTAGTCTACTAAGTTGCATTAGATGTTTAATGTGGGTTTTAATGTGTAGGACAAACCACTAACATGAGTTAAACCCTGTGTTAAACCTATGATAGAGCAGGGTCAGGGCATGGAGCCCCTCAGACACAGCCAAGCTGTGGTGTAAAAGTAAAACAAAACTCCTTTCATGGTATTTTACAAACAAATGTACACTGAAGCCTATTCTCTTCAGGAGTACTGTATTCCTAAATAATCTTACAATTCCAGCAATCAAAAGAGACTGGCAGGATGCCAGAGAGAAAAGGTCCTGGTGGGACTGAACAGAAGCAGTCTGTTTTTAATGCTGTCTCTACCAGCGATCTGTTGCGTGTGGGGCTAGAAAGATGCTGCAACCATGGTGGGGGAGGGCTGAAGCAGAGATACTGGACCCAAGTGGGGGAGGGACCCAAGTGGAGGGATGCCAGACTTGTGGGGGAGGTGGGGACAATTCAACTACAGATGGCTCCAGAACTGGATGGCCCTGGGCATTCTGCAACACTCGCTCAATGGTAGTTATGCATCTAAGAACAAGGTAAGAACTAGGATTGCTCAATGTAAGTTGTAATGTTAGTGTACCCAGGAGCAGTGGAACATGTTTTTGTTTTGAGGGACTAAATATATGACATTCTATGCTGTTGCTGATGCTCTGTGGGGGAAATATTGGTAGGGTCATGGCCCCTATAGCCCACCCCATTGCATTACCTATCATTATACCTCCAAGAAGTATATCCAGCACCAAATGGATTACAAGGATTACTGAAAGCCAAGAGACAAAACACAGCTAGACATGGGATGGCTATAGCAGAATCTCAAGAGGCAGAATAGCTCTTCCTGGAAGGCAGCTGCTGCCAATTTGAAGGTCACAGGTTAAAGGCTAGCTGGTATCTGATAGCTATGGTGGGGGGGTGGGGGGGAGGCTGAAATGTAAGGACACTGAAAAGATATCTGTCATTTTGGGTTTTAAACATTTCCCATGTCATTTCAAACAAATACACATCCCAAGAGTACAGTTCTGAGAGCTGATGGGTAAATGCAGTGAAGCTCTCTCTCACATCATTGAGATGGAAATCTTTATCTAAAGGTCAGGCTGTGTGTTCTAGCCACAGATGATTGAATTGCTCAGTAATAAGTTTAAACGCTGCGTCTACAGCATTCAGCTTTGCTGAACCACTTCTAAGCAGTACAGCCAGACCAGTGGAAATACAGCTTATTCTTTAAATAGAACAGCCCACAGTGCCTCGCTGTTGCCTACACAATGCTTAGGTAGCCGGGTGACCTTCTTCACACTACAGTGTGCTTATGTCCTACTTAAGAATAAGAGACAAAGCTATACTTTTCAATCTTGTCAAAGAAATTTGACTGTAGGAGCCAAGGCAGCGGTACAGCTGTTCACAGTCCATGCTGACAGACCTGGGTGAAATTCCCCTGCGTTTACTGGGCCTGGACATATGCTGTTGAGATAGTATTCACAGTCCAGGATGTGGAGAGGTTATTCCAATAATATTTTGTGTGCACTTGGTTTTTAGCAAAGGGGGGTAGATTTAACTGACGTTTTACCGTTACTCCTTGCTTCTTAGGAATGCTGTTTATGAATTGCACGATGTGATACCCGCAAGTGAGCCTTCTCCGGACTAGCCCCCATACTCTGGAATGCGCTGCCTGAAAGGCTGCACTTAACACAAGACTATCTCTATTTCAGGAAGCAGGGGAAAGCTTGGCTCTTCAACCAGGCCTTTACTGGAAGAAGTAACTAACTCATTAGTCTCACTCACACACACAAGGCGTACTCAGGCTGCATATACTGGAGCAGGACATATTTATCCACTCCTACTCTAGCTGAGATAGCATTTAACCATTTCTCTGACCTCATGTGCAACTTTCTTTAAATCAATCACCTTACTTTCTAACTCTTCCTACTTTCTTACCCTTCTATGTGTTACATCTTTGCTTTACCCTTCGCTATAATGCAGTGGTGTAGCCAGACCTGACATTTTGGGTGGGCCCAGAGCTAATATGGGTGGGCACTAGGTGTGAGTAGTGTTTCTTGGGATACTCCTTAATAATGCCTTAGAGTGCACTGGATGATGGATTTCTAAGTAAACAGTCTGTGCAACAGCTCTCCTGCATTAACACAAACCACATACCTGGTTCATGGAACACAGACATTTTTAAATATAGTGATTTTATCCCATATCTTAAACTTGACCAAATATGACTGCTATAAAGGCAAACATGTCAATGGCACATATCCTTCAAACTTTGCTTTGTAAGAAATGCAAATGCCTGATTAAGCTGTATTCATAAAACAGGTAAATTCTGAAACTGACATTCCCATTTAAAAAGCCAGAGAAGTCAGACTCATATAGATCCCCACACGAACTACATGCACACAGAATCTTTTACATCGGTCACATGCAGAACAGAGACCACCCCTTACCAACTGCAGAATAAAACACCAAAAATTAGAACTCACAGAGATGGCAAATTACCCAGTTCCAGGCTTGAGATTTTGTGCAGTCCTGATTTAAACTTTATAACCCAAATCAGTGTGGGATTTGCAGTGCCTGATTCTGCCCATGGAAATCAGTGCTGCAAGTCCCATAACAATGGGGTGGTCAGAAATGCAGGACTGTCCCAAAACCCTGCCCTTTCCCCTCCCCCATAGTTTGGCATCAGCCGCGGGAGAAAAAGCAGCGACAGCGATCAAAGCAGTAGCGTACCTAGGGTAGTTGACACCCGGGGTTGGTCATTTTGTAACACCCCCCTCCAAAATCCAGTATTAGGCATACCGAGAATACAAAACACTCAGGACCTATAGAGCAATTCTAGCATACCATAAGCAGTCATTTCTACAAGTCACATAAGGAAAAGGAAAGCATCTTAAACAATACAGTGAGCACTAGAACATCAATTCACCTACTGTAAAACAAAACCAGACAAAATAGTACAGATCGTCCATCCTGCACAGACAGTCAATGCCAACTGAAAGCCATGTCTTTTTCACAAACACAGATACACCCTAATCCACTATAGAATAAGCAATAATAAACTTTCTATTTAGACAAAAATTAAACTGAACCCCCAAGATGCCAGACTCTGCATACAATGCAACACCACAGAAACAGAAAATGTCCCCTAGTACTGTGCAAAATATAAAGACAGCAGATGTAAATTTGAAAAAAACTAATACCAATCACCACTTTACAAATTAACAAATAGAAATAAAACAAATATAGAAAATAAAATAATACCAATTTATTAGACTAATACATTTAGCTTTCAGAGGCCAAAACCTCCGTCCTCAGGTCAATACAGTATAGTGCTGTTACAGTATCCTATCCTGACCTGAGGAAGGGGGTTTTGTTCTCCAAAGGTTAGTCAAAATGTATTAAAATTTGTCCAATAAAAAGATTACCTTGTTTACATGTTCTATTTATAAATATTTATTAACACATCTATAATACTATTTTATCCTAAAGCAAAAAAATAAAAATATATATTTTATTTACAGTTTGTTGTCTCTGGTTTCTGCTTTCCTCATCTTCTTTTCACCGCCTTCCTTCCATCCAGTCAGTGCCGTAGCGAGGGTGCCTGACACCCGGGGCGGGTCGCCGCTGCGCACCCCCCCCCCCCGGTTGCAGGGTACGGCGCCCCCCCTCCGGAGCGCCCCCCCCCAAAACGCACCCTACCTTGCAGCGGGGGGCAGGCGGGAGGGCCGATCCGCCCCCAGTGCACGTCACTGGGAGCTGCGTCGGCTCTACTGCTTCCCTGCTTTCTCTGCCCTGGAACAGGAAGTAACCTGTTCCGGGTCAGAAAAGAGCAGAGAACCAGCGAGCCGACACCCCCCCCAGCGCGTGCACCCGGGGCGGACTGCCCCACCTTCCTACGCCACTGCATCCAGCATCTGTCTTCGCTCTCTCTCTGCCATCCAGTGTCTGCCCTCTCTGCTGTCCCTTCCATCCACTGTCTGCCCTTTCTCTCTGCCCCTTCAATCCACCATTTGCCCTCCCTCCCCATTCATCCAGGGTCTGCCCTCCCTCTCGCTGCCCCTTCTTTTCGGCCCCCAGCTCCAGCCCCATTATCCCACCCGCCTCTAGTTCCAGCCTCAGCCCACATCTCCCACCTGACCCTCCTTTTCAGCCCCACGATCCCACCGGTCCCCAGTTTCAGCCCAGCCCTTTTCTCCCACCAGTCCCGAGCTTCAGCCTCAGTCTGGATTTCCACGCGTAAGCTAAGTCAAACTATATAGAATCCAAGGGATAATGACTAAAGTAAGCTGAAAAGAGGATATAAAAAAAATAAGAAAAATCCCCAGGTAGATGCAAATGAAGACTCAACTGCCAGACCTGCACCCAGTGGCGTAGCCAAGGGTGGGTTCGGGTGGGCCCAGGCCCATCCACTAGCAGCACATCTATAATGTGGCTGACAGGGATTCTCAAGCCCCACCAGCCGAAAACTCCCAACTGTCCCTCCTGCATACCTTTTAAATAGCAGATCTTTGCCTGCAGCAAGCAATGACTGATATATACTGTTCGCACTGGCCCCAAGGCCTTCCCTCTGATGTATTCCCGCCTATGTGGAAACAGGAAGTTGCATCAGAGGAAAGGCTGTGGGGCTAGCATGAGCAGTGTGTATTAGTTGCTGTTCGCTGTTGGTGAAAATCTGCTATTTAAAAGATATTCAGGGAAGGGCAGATGTTTGAGAGACCATATGGATGCAGGCAAGAGAGGGAGAGACCAAATCACGTGTGTGACAAGGCGGAGTTCTTCTGCCCACCCATCTTGGGCCCAGGCCCACCCAAATTTGGGAGTCTGGCTACGCCCCTGCCTGCACCAAGGTTCCAGTTTACTTAATGGGTTTGATATACTGCTATACAAATAACATATCTAAGCTCTTTACAATACAGAGAAATACAAAACAATCCAATTGGTAATAACCGTAATGAAAGGGAGAGACACAGCTGATAGTGTCAAATCACACGGTCACAGTGATGGACCAGGCATGTCTGCATTAACACAGCAGGGTGAACAACCAGGTTGGGAACTAATTATAAAACAGTTATCAGAGATTTCTGCTCTTAGTACAAGTGGCACGGAGATGATGGAATTCCAGCGTGACGGGTAGTTTCCAGCCTAAATCTTGGTCCAGATGAGTTAGGGCAGTGAAAGCAGAAATAAACATGGTGGGTGATGAGGATTTAAAATCAAATCTAGTAGGTGAAAGAGAGCTGGTGTTGCTCTTTCAGAAGAGTATAATATGGTACTTTTTCTTTTGCCTTGTATAATAGTCTGACGGCTGTGCTCTGAATTATTTGTGCATGTTTAATAGAGGAAGAACTTGAACCTTGCTCTGAAAGGTTTGACTAGCTCAGCTTCCTTCTTCCAGCACCGCATCCCCCTCCCTATCAAATAAATTTGACTGACCACGTTACACGATGCACGTAGGCAGATCTAGGATTTTGAAAAATGAAGAATTAAAAGGTATATCGCATCATGAACCCCCTGCACCATCCCTCGCTCATTCTCATCCTCTCTTCTGCGCTTTCCTTTTCTGATTTGCTCTTCATGGGTCCGATGCTCAAAATCTGTGCTAAAGCGCATGTCCAGACAAAAACTGGAAGTGCAAATACACATTAGTGCTGTTCTTCTGTGCTTGAAAATATAAGCCTTTCAAAAATGGTTTGCACCTAACTTTTTGAAAGGCTCATATTTAAGCACAGAAAAACAGGTGCCAATATGGTTTTGCTTGGACCAAGGAGGTTTGATAACAAGAGATGGCATGATGTCACAAGGCTGAAGCCGGTCTGCATCCACACCAACCAAGGAGGTTTTTAATTCTCCCAAATCCATCTGCCGCCATCTTGGTACACCCAGAACAATGACACTGATAGGGCGACAAGATCCACAGCCCACATAATGGGCCAGATAGGCTCATGCCATCTCCTGTTATCAAACCTCCTTGGCTTGGACTTGTTCACATGTTTCTTTCTCACTATCAGAAGCTGCACAAACTTCCTTCTGCTTCCAAAAGAAGACAATACCTCCAGTTTAAAGTGCTGACAAGAAATGTTTTTATTTATAAGGTTTAAACAATAACATCGCCTCATAAGCATGATCAAAGAGAATCAGCAAATTAGTAACCACATCTTCCAATTATGTTTGGTCAAAATAAGGAGAGACAGGCATAAAAATAAACCAAAAGAAATTAAGAAAATAATGATAAAGGCCAAGAACAATCCTACAGCCAGCTTTGAAAGCATTAAATTTGAGAAGATAAATCATGAGTCTTAGCCACACGTTGAGTCAAAAAATAAATCACACAGTTGCTTAGGCTTAAAAAAGTATTATCTTCCATCATAACTAAACAATTACAGGAACATTTTAATTAAAATAAAATTGACTTCCAGAGCTAGAAACCTTGATTTAAATATCAAGAATTCCTGCCTTCTTTTCTGGGTAGCCTTAGAAAGATCAGGAAATATTCGAACAGTAGAACCCAAAATCCGATCTTGTAAATGTTCAAAAACCAAATGTAATGATCACTCTTCCAAAGCAAAAGTTACCACTAAAGTCAGTCTCTGGGTAATCATCTCCAAGGACGATTCTAAAAATTAGTCGAATCCATAACTTTCTGATTTTTCCAGCAATATTTTCTCCCGATTTCTTTACTGGTATTACATATAAGGTTTTCACAACTGGAGGACAACAATTCTTCTGTGAGTCCCAATATTTCCTTGAAATATTTCTGAACCAAATCCAAGGGAGAAATCAAAGGCGACTTAGGGAAATTTAAGAATTTCAAATTATCCCTCCTTAGCTGGAGTTTAAAAAGGGGTTAGATAGATTCCTAAAGGACAAGTCCATAGACCGCTATTAAATGGACTTGGAAAAATTCCGCATTTTTAGGTATAACTTGTCTGGAATGTTTTTACGTTTGGGGAGCGTGCCAGGTGCCCTTGACCTGGATTGGCCACTGTCGGTGACAGGATGCTGGGCTAGATGGACCTTTGGTCTTTCCCAGTATGGCACTACTTATGTACTTATGTACATATTCCAGTTTTTGATGTAATATTTCCTTGTCTTTAACCAAATTGGAACAAAGGTTATTGATAGAATTAATCCTAAAGGTTACCTCTTGGAGACTGGCCTCCTGGCTAGCCAATTGCTGGGAATGACCAGCAATAAATTGTGTATTAGAATTTTTCTTTCCCACTATTTAACTCACCTCAGTTTTTAAGGCTGTATTCCCCTCCTGCATAAAATCCCAAAGTGCTCCAAGCATGTGATCATGGCTGATCTAACTGTCCCCCATTGAAACCGGAGCCAGGAATGATGTACTCTCACTCACTGCCTCAGCTAAAGCCAGAGTTTCTACTACCCAGTGGTGGTGAGGACAGGACCAACAGTGCCCCCCTTCTTCAGCTCAGCAAAATTCTCCAAACCAGGATTTATGCCGTGCAATCCACAGAGGTAAATGTTTCCGGGTCACGGAGGTACCGCTCCTTGATCAGGATGTTTCTGCCTTTCGAACGGTAAATGATTGTCTTATATTTTTGTTTGTAATTGTAACCTGATGGATTCAGATAGGCTGAAGTAGGGTTTGATGGCAACTCCAGAAGTTGTAACGTAAGGACAGAGCCAGGTGGAGTTCTACGTTCTGTGTCCCAGAAACAACAAGGAAAGACCATGATCAAGTATATAATATCACATTCATTGTTGATTTAATCTTGAATTGAGAGTGAATGTGACTGTTGGGCAGACTGCATGGACCATTCAGATCTTCATCTGCCGTCACTTACTATGTTACTATGATTATATTTTACGATTAAACTAATGGATAGTATACAAATCACAATAGGCTTGGAAACCTTTCTTCATATCCCCTTAGATTCCTCTCCACCTTGATTTTTCTCGACAGGGTGCTCTTCATCGGCCCCCTGCTCTTTCTCCCTCTCCTCAGGTTCCTCTTCCATCTCTCCTCTCAGCTTCTGGGCGCAAGCCAGCAGAGTGGAGTGATGGTGAACCTACACGCCTTATCCCTTCCATTGCTTTTTCCCCTTGGCGCTTGCTTACTTTATAATTAGCAGACGAGCAGCTGCAGAGACTGCTGTACCGCTACACACAATCAGCCTGCTGTTGTTTTTAGCAGCACCTTCCCATGAGACAGTCTCCTTCCATTCTAATAAGTACATAAGTGTTGCCATACTGGGACAGACCAAAGGTCCATCAAGCCCAGTATCCTGTTTCCAACAGTGGCCAATACAGGTCACAAGTACCTGGCAAGATCCCAAAACAGTACAAAACATTTTATGCTGCTTATCCTAGATTTTCCCCAAGTCCATTTTAATAATGGCCTATGGACTTTTCCTCTAGGAAGATATCCAAATCTTTTTTAAACCCCGCTAAGTTAACTGCTTTAACCACATTCTCTGGCAACGAATTCCAGAGTTTAATTACACATTAGTTACCCATAGCTGGTGTTCTGCTATGGGTAACTAATGTGTAATTAAACTCTGGAATTTGTTGCCAGAGAATGTGGTTAAAGCAGTTAACCACTCTGACTGGTACCATAGACCCCTTATCTGATATCCAAGGAAGAGACCAGTACAGATATCAACATTGGGTACCAGGGGCAGGGTGGAAGCAGCAGGTCTACGTTTTCAAATGTGTGTTGTATGTGCTGATTAAAAAAAAAAAAAAAAAGATTAACAACTTGCAGCAGGTGACCTCCTAGGACAACATCCATAGGGAAATTACTTGTTTGCGCAGTCTGTGTATGCCAGGAGACTATAATCTTCTTAGATACCAGGTGGTGAGTGTTATTGCCAGGACAAAAGAAACAGCTGCCCTGTAGCACCCTCATTCAGTCAGGCAGACTTAGCGGGGGGGGGGGGAGGGAGGTTCTGTGGCTTCTCTGACAATAAAGGCGACATAATAACTAGTGCTGAACTGCGATGATGGTTTTAATATTTTTTGGAACTAAATGGAACACACCAACACTGGTCACATAGGCCCTGACTGGCTAGGAGATGGAAGAGTGGGATTTGAACCCTAGAAGGGATCTCAGTAGCATTTCTAGATGGAAGTATTTGGAGTGGCGGGGAGGGAGATAGGTTGAGGCAAATTAGATACGGACCACATGCCAGCCCTCACTTGCCCCCCCCCCCCCACTCCATGGCCTCCTGCCTTTGCTCCATGCAGTGTGTTCCTGTTGCTGTACACTGGAGCACAGGACAAGCTGTCAATGGGATGGTTTCCATCATCCCTATAAATCACTAAGATAAACATGCAGACAGCTTCAGGCAGGAGAACACAGTACACCTAGTACCTAGCCTCACTCAGTCCAACCTTCGTTAACATTTTAAGCTGGTGTGAGAAGAGCTGAACACAGAAAAACACAATAAGATAGTACAACTGATCCAGTGGAAACTTTGTACCATTATTATATCAAAGCAACAGAAAAACACTAGGATCATGACCCTGAAAATATTGTAGAGAATGACGAAATTGTGATCTCCAAGGATATTCCCATTCCCACACAGGTTGGTCCCATGGGTGGGTGTGTATTTCCTCTCCTTGGGGGTTACTGTTGTGAAGGGTGGGTCACAGTAGGTGCAGGGGAGGCAGTGGGCCCTAAAGCCTTATAGAATAGTAGCTTCACAGCACTCAGGCAGGCCCTGATGCTCAGAAGCAAATGCGGGTGGCTAGAGGTCATTAGCGTCAGACTTGAGCCTGCCTTAGTGAGAGCAGAATGCTCAGAGGTTCTAGTGCAGGAAACAACAAGCACGCCAAAGATGAGCACAAGTAGTCTGCTAATGTACTCAGATGATCATGAGATCATTTCCTAATCCCTCCCAAAGCTCAGAGAACAGCGCACAAAACAAAGCTGCCCTTAGCACTGAAAACCTAACGCCAGCTCAGAGGAGGCATTAGGATGTTTGAAGAGAGGATTTCTCAAGATTCTCTCTTTAAAATCTGCCTTTTCTTCTTTAATTTTGGAGCAGAAGGAAGCCCAGGCAAGCACCTAAGTGCCAGTAGTGAGAAACATAAGAATAGCCATACTGGATAAGACCAATGGTCCATCTAGCCCGGAATCCTGCTTCCAACTGCCAATTCAGGTCACAAGTATCTGGCAGAATCTCAGTTAGTAGCACCATTCGATGCTACCAATCCCAGGACAAGCCATGGCTTCCCACATGTCCATCTCAACCACAGACCACGGACCCCTCTCCTCCAGGAACCTGCCCAAACCCAGATACGCCAACTGCTGCCACCACACCCTCCAAAGGCGAGCTCCAGAGCCCAACCACTTCCAAGTGAAAAAATATCTTCTCCTGTTCACTTAAAAGTACCTCCATGCAACCATATTGAGTGTCCCCCAAACCCTGCACCCCCTGAAAGAGCAAAAAATCAATTCACTTCCAGCCTCCCCACACCACCCAAGACCCTAAAGACCTCAATCATATCCCCCCCCCCCCCTAACCATCTTCCCTCCAACCCAAACAGCTCAAACCTGTTCAACATGGGAGAAGCTCCATCCTCCACCACCACCATCTTGGTCGCTCCTCTCTGAATCCCCCCCCCCCCAATTCCGCTACATCCTTCCCGAGACATGGCAACCAGAACTGAATGCAACAAATATGTGCGAATCCAAGCAAACCCAAAAGTGAAAGCACACAGTGGCACCTGTTTCCTGCATTTAAAAATAAGCCTTCCAAGTAATAAAATAAAAAAAATAAAACATTGAAAAGCTTATATTTAAAAGGCGCAGAAAACAGACACCAATGCGTGCTTCACGTTCGGCTTTGCCTGGCACATGCGCACAGGAGCCAGGCTTACTGTGAAACTCTTCCACACATGCACCAAGTACATCCCCCCTTCTTTCTTTCAGTTTAACAGCGCAATCTAATTTGCTTACCATTTCCTTTGCACATTGTCGAGCAAAATTTCTGCGCTGTTCCAGCGGTATAGTTTCTGCGCTGTTGGCTTACCATGGGAGTTCTGAGCATCAGGGCCTCAAAGAATTAGACCACAGGCTCTGTAGCCATGGGAGAGTCTTTGCAGGTCTGGGGGTGTCTTCAGGGTGGAGTCTTGCTGGGGATTTGGGGATGTATTCAGGGAAACTGGAGGAGGGTCTATGCACCACTTTGTTTAACACAGGCCCCTTTAAGATGCCACCAGGAGCACTGGGCTGCATGGTGGGTCCTTGGAAGTTAAAATAATACTTTAGAGCAAGAGTGGGCAACGACAGTCTTCGAGGCTACAACCCAGTCAGGTTTCCAAGATTCCCACAATGAATATGCATGAGATCAATTTGCATACAATGGAAGCAGTACATGCAAATCAATCTCATACATATTCATTGTGGGAATCCTGAAAACCCAACTGGATTGTGGCCCTTGAGGACCATGGTTGCTCAGAGCACCCCCCTGAGAGTGGTCCACAAACCATGACCTATAAGCCAGATGCAGCTCACATAGCTCACTTTCCGACCCACCATACTTTTCCTGCCTGCAGCTGAATCTGATCCAAAGAGCGTTTTTTTCATGTGCAACAGCAGTAGAGACATCTAAAAACTCTTTTTGGTTGTCTCTAATCAATCTGCATCCCATACAAATATACATTCTCAGTCCACTAGAAGACCAACCACAGATGATTTTGAGATATCTTCCATTTAAAGAATTAGGTAAGCCCAATCTGGCTTGAGTGAACCGCAGATGACATCAAGCCTGCTGGGACTCTTCACCAATGTCAAGTCAAATGAAGACCTATCAGTTACTATGCTAGCTCACCCTTTCCAGTCAGCCGCTATGCTAGATCAATGTCTCCAACCTTCTTCTGTTGGTGTACATGCCTGGTCTTCTCTCATCCCAATATCTGGCATCCAGAATTATTTATTTATTTTGTTAGATTTCATATTACCGCCAGTCACCAAATGGCAGCTAGATAGTTAATAATAAAAGCTCAAGGGAGCATAGGAAATACAGATAAGAATAAGAGTTCAGAGGAGTGAGAGAGGAAAGAAAGAAGAAAAAAAAGAAGACCAAATGATTAGGTAGGTAGCTGGGAGATCTACATGGGAAGGCCTGATTAAAGATTTGAGGAGTTTCTTAAAAGCAGGATAAGGTGGTTTAGATTTGATAGCACGACAAAAAAGATGTTCTACTCCATGTGGAAACTTAAAAGAGTAAAACCTTTCTTCCCGAGATATATCTTCCGCACCCTGGTACAGTCAATGGTAATAAGTCATCTGGATTACTGCAACGCACTATACGCGGGTTGCAAAGAGCAGACTATCAAAAAACTCCAAACCGCCCAGAACACTGCTGCCAGACTCATATTTGGAAAAATTAAATATGAAAGCGCAAAACCCTTAAGAGAGAAGCTCCACTGGCTCCCACTTAGGGAGCGCATTGCGTTCAGGATCTGCACGATTGTACACAAAATCATTCACGCGGATGCCCCAATCTACATGATAAACCTCGTGGACCTACCTCCAAGAAACGCCACAAGATCATCCCGAAAATTTCTCAACCCCAGCTGTAAAGGCCTAAAATACAAGCAGATGCAAGCCACCACCTTCTCTTACATAAGCACGCAATTGTGGAATGCATTGCCTACAGACCTGAGAACAATTGATGAAACAACTGTTTTCCGCAAATCTGTGAAGACTTATCTCTTCAACAAGGCCTACAATGAGAACCGATAGCCACACTAGTCCACCTCACCAACCCACTCAGTTAAGATAACCCACCTCCTATAATTACCCTACTCACCCCCTTCCTTCTTCTCTCTTCCCTCACTTAATTTCTACACAACACTAAATGTATCTGCTATCCTGTAATGACAATGTTTACAAAACTATGTAAGCCACATTGAGCCTGCAAATAGGTGGGAAAATGTGGAATACAAATGCAATAAATAAAATAAATGTTTCATAGTTTGGGGCCTGCATATGCAAAAGTCTTGGTATGAGTGCTGTGGAGACATATGACAGATGGAGGGTGGAGGTAAAGTAGGGACTGCTGGGAGAAGCAACCTGGAAATGTAGGCAGAAGACCTTTATACACTAATAGTAGGACGATTTTATAAGTGACTCGATAGGAAATAGGGAGTCAGTGTTCCTGTTTTAGAAAGGGTGTGACAGTCAAATTTTTGTGCATTATAAAGGAGTTTAACAGCTGTGAATTGTATGAGTTGTAAACGCTTTAATGAGGCTAAAGATGAACCAAAGAAGAAGGCATTACAATAGTCTAAATGTGTAATGACCAAAGAAAGAAGGGTGCGTATTGTAAAGAAGATGAGGAGGCTAATGTGAAGATGATGAAGCTCCCACCTCAGGATTCCAGGTCCCTCTTTCACTCAGGGTGAGCTGGTTCTCAGTATGCAGATTTTATGCAAATTAAGATCCTACCCCTTTCTACTCGGGGTGACCTGGTTCTCAAAAAGGCAAACAGAGTCAGGTCTTATCAACAGGATTTTTCCATACAAATCTTTATTCCAGCCTCTGGGGCACACCTCTTTTAGCCTAAAACACTTTCACAAGCCTAAACAGTTCTTCCCAGCTTAACCATTTCATTTCTTCCTGCTCAGTGCAATCTTCCAGTTTAAACATTTCCTCTTGCACAATTCAATCCCAACAGATTTCTTCCCCCTGAGCCCTCTCAGACAGGCATTTGGGCTCAGTATTAACTCAGTCCTGGACACACAGTCCCTCTTTGTAGCTCACAGCTCTAGACACACAGTCTTTCCTCATCTGGGACACACAGTACCTCTTCACTGTCCTAGCCACAGTCTTTGCCTCTGGGACACACACAGTACCTCTTCACTGTTCTAGACACAGTCTTTTCATCTGGGACACACAGTACCTCTTTGAACACATAGTTCTTATCCTGGCCCTCTAGGGCCTTCTTACCCCAGCCAGCATCCTTGCCTTGCACACAGTTCACCACCAGTCAAAAGGGCTCAGCCAGTACTTCACATGGGGACCTCCTGCCTCAGCTACCAGCTCTCTTCTTCCCACTGCTAGCTCTCCTCTTCCCCTCACCCCTCAGGTGGGGTATTAAGTGTTTAATGGCCAAACAGGACCCAGCCCATAACCGGCTGCACCTGTTTCCACCTCCAGGACTCTCCCCGGTCCTAGCGACCTCCAGCTATACCTCCCCTTTCTGGCTCCCTTCAGCAACTCACCAGCCCTTCTCCCTGGACATTTTAGGGGAACAGCGCCCTCTAGGGGCCTGACCAGGGTAGGACAGCCTCTTCCTTATCACAGTATGCATGAGGTTCTGAAGCTGTCATCATCAAGACACACATCCTGTTCCCCTGATCCCCTTCCATCTCATTGGATCAGAAAGCCTACTCATGGTCTCTTGCCTTTCGATCTCATCATTATAAATCAAATCCTGTTCACAGGCACAACCAGCAGAGGAAAGGAGGTGTTGATGCCCCTGTACAAGTCACTGGTGAGGCCTCACTTGAATTATTGTATTCGGTTTTGGAGGCTGTATCTCGCTAAGGACATTAAAAGACTTGAAGCAGCTCAGAGGAACGCAACAAAAATGGTAGGGGGGTTTGCAGCAGAAGACATGTGTGAAAAGATTTGAAGACCTAAATATGTGCACCCTAGAGGAAAGGAGGGACAGGGGAGATTCAATACAGACATTTAATAGTTGAAAGAAATCAATGAGTAAACAAATCTTTTTCAGAGACGTGGATGCTACAGAACTAGAGAACATGAAATGAAGCTGCAAAGGAGACAAATTTAAGATAAATATAAGAAAATACTTTCTCATGGAAAGGGTGGTGGAGGCCTTAAACACCCTCTCAGTGGAGGTAATGGGCACAAAAACAAGCATTGGATAATTATAGAGGATGAGATCAAAGCAAAACAAATGACATAGAAAGGTGTAACCTGCACGGAGCGGAAGGCAGAATCCAAAACAAAGACATACTGTACAGGAGGTAACTTGATATTTTGCACAGTATAGAAAGTGTGATTCTGGCTACTGGACTGGTTACACTGGATGGACCATGCTGGTCTTCATCTGCAATCTGTTACTACATTCCCACCTCACTAAAGCAAGCCATAATCATCTTGTCTTAAAGAGACCTACTACTACTATTTAGCATTTCTATAGCGCTACAAGGCTATAGAATTACCATTCAGTATCCAATCTGCCGTACATTTCAAAACTAATTCAGAAAGCCGTATTTACGTTTATGTTTATTGAACACTTGACACGGTGCCATTACTGACATGTCAGATCATAGCAGTTTACAGCAAAGTAGTATAACACATTAGATAAATGGAAAGGCACTCCACAGTCAAAATAGGAAAGCATCAGTCCACACACTAGAGTTAGTCATGCAAGAATACATCATGCTACATCTCCACCCACGGCCCACACCTCACTAACCAGTGACAGGGAGTCAACTATATAGCTTTGTGAGAAAATCATTCTTTTAACACGCAAGTAGATTTTACGGCCAACCACAGCACTGAAATTTTCAGCTTTTCTTAGTGAAATACACAGTTGTCTCTATTCTGGAAAAGCAGCACTCGTTGTCTCCCTCAACTTAACATTGGTATTCGATTTGGTAGATCAGAACATGCTCATAAGTCGACTTGTTGATGCTGGACTAGGAGGTCAGATACTGTATTGGTGTGTTGTGCTTCTTTCCTAAAGGGATGATCCTTTAAGGTTTCCAATAACTTCACTTCCTTTTCATCTGTCTATCCACTGACTTGTGGAGTTCCACAAAGCTCAATTCTTTCTCCATTTCTTTTCAATATCTTTCTTGCACCATTGGCCACCATAGTCCAAGACTGCAGTATCAGTGGACATTACTTCACAGAATAAGATAAGTAATGTTGTATAACATCCCATCCAACAAATGCTCTGCCGCCACCCTCACTACCTCCCTCCTTCGGTTGAGTTTCGATGGACACAACAGTAACAAACGGAGGAAAAGGTCTCGAGTTCCTGCAGAGGAGGCGACAACCTAGAGCACGACACCAAAACTACAGAAGTCCACAAAAAATACTTTATTGAAATCTAGCTATATGATCAAACTTGATTGCCCAAATTTTTGAAGCTGGCTTGGTGACCTCTTAGCTCTATATATGATCATTAATTGCTAATAATGTCATTCTACTGGCTGTATATAATTAGTTTCAGATCCCTGAGACAGGCTGAAATGTGACTGTGTCGTGTCTTTACATCATTTATACAGTCGAGCTTGATCATACAGCTGGATTTCAATAACGCAATTTTGTGGACTTCTAGTTTTGGCATTACTATGTAGGTGACACTTTACTTGCAGCTTATACCAACTCATGTTCTTCTGATGTGACTTTTCTGAACTATTGCCTTGATGCAGTAACATAGTAGATGACGGCAGAAAAAGACCTGCACGGTCCATCCAGTCTGCCCAACAAGATAAACTCATATGTGCTACTTTTTGTGTATACCTTACCTTGATTTGTATCTGTCTTTTTCAGGGCACAGACCGTATAAGTCTGCCCAGCACTAGCCCCGCCTCCCAACCACCAGCCTCTTGATTTGTATCTTTCTTTTTCAGGGCACAGACCATATAAGTAAAAGTAAATAAGTAAACATAGTAAATGACGGCAGATAAAGACCTGTACGGTCCATCCAGTCTGACCAACAAGATAACCTCATTTTACATGGTATGTGATACTTTATACCTGAGTTTGATTTGTCCTTGCCTTTCTCAGGGCATAAACCGTAGAAGTCTGCCTAGCACTGTTCTTGTAATAAGGTCTGAAGCTAATGTCGAAGCCCCTTAAAATTTACACTCAAGCCCATCCCTATCTATTCAGTCATGATCAGGGCAGAGACCGTAGAAGTCTGCCCAGCACCGGTTTTGTTTCCCAATTACCGGCCACCGCCACCCAATCTCTGCTAAGATTCCGCCCATCCCCAGTATTTAACTGGAATTCCTTTTCTGTCTCCTCTCCTCTTAATGGTAAACATGTAAACCGCTGGTGGTACAGCATATGACAAAACACAGGAGAACAGTGAGAACTGTCTGCACAGGGTGGGGTGCAGGGGAGCTGGATGAGGGGTGAGAATACTGCGTCTGCTACCTAATGACAGCAGCAGATAGACAGAAGCTGTTCTGTCAGACTGAATAAAGGCCCTTGAAGACAGATCGAGATTGAAGAAAATGTTTGAAGTTTCTTGGATTATCACACATCAAACCACAAGCTCTGTCCGCACCGTGAGTGTGAAATCTTTTATAAAAGTGCACAGATATTAAAAGATGAAAACAGGTAATGAAAAGTGTCAGCGAAGAAAACAGTTCTCATAACAGACACAGAAAGTGATGGCAGCTAAAAATCATGGGGTCAATATTCATTAAGATTTAACAGGATAGGAAGGCTCCTATGTGGTTAAACTGCTGTGATCGTGTCTGACACCCATATGTAGCGGCACTTCACTAGAGAGTGCCACTCATTATCCGCACTTTCTGGGCAAGTTAGGACAGCCTGTTACCTAAATATCAGCTGGACCTAGATAACCTCTGGTGGCTGACGATGTGCCGGATGTTAATAGCTTGTGTCCAGATTTGGTCTGGAATTGACTATCTGGTCCAAAATCTCCTTTCGGCAGCCAGCATTTCAAAGAAACCTTCATCCTATGCTCTCTCAGTCCAGAGCTTCCTTTCAATTGAAAGAGAATCACCTCCGGTGCATTTACACTAGGAAGGATCTGAAGGCGACGAAACAGTGTGACAAGGCCGTGGCCGTAGCGAGAAGGTTGCTAGGCTGTATAGAGAGAGGTGTGATCAGCAGAAGAAAGGAAGTGTTGATGCCCCTGTACAAGTCGTTGGTGAGGCCCCACCTGGAGTATTGTGTTCAGTTTTGGAGGCTGTACCTTGCGAAGGATGTTAAAAAAAATGGAAGCGGTGCAAAGAAAAGCTACGAGAATGGTACGGGATTTGCGTTCCAAGACGTATGAAGAGAGACTTGCTGACCTGAACATGTATACCCTGGAGAAAAGGAGGAACAGGGGTGATATGATACAGACGTTCAAATATTTGAAAGGTATTAATCCGCAAACAAATCTTTTCCAGAGATGGGAAGGCGGTAGAACGAGAGGACATGAAATGAGACTGAAGGGGGGCAGACTCAGGAAAGATGTCAGGAAGTATTTTTTCACAGAGAGGGTGGTGGATGCTTGGAATGCCCTCCCGCGGGAGGTGGTGGAGAGGAAAACGGTAACGGAATTCAAACATGCGTGGGATATGCATAAAGGAATCCTGTGCAGAAGGAATGGATCCTCAGAAGCTTAGCCGAAATTGGGTGGCGGAGCAGGTGGGGGGAAGAGGGGTTGGTGGTTGGGAGGCAAGCATAGTGGAGGGCAGACTTATACGGTCTGTGCCAGAGCTGGTGGTGGGAGGCGGGACTGGTGGTTGGGAGGCGGGAAATACTGCTGGGCAGACTTGTATGGTCTGTGCCCTGAATAAGGCAGGTACAAATCAAGGTAAGGTATACACATGAGTTTGTCTTGTTGGGCAGACTGGATGGACCGTGCAGGTCTTTTTCTGCCGTCATCAACTATGTTACTATGTAAATGTCTCTATCTCTCCTCTCCCGCCTTTCTTTCACAGTATATATACTGATATCTTTAACTCTGTCTGTATCCAAAATAAGACTTCATTAATCTGTAGACCAACAGCCACAAAAAGGCAGGTATTATAAACAAACATTATATTGTTCAAAACCACCTTTAAAAAGGAGGAGAAAAAAGCCTCAGAACCCCGTCCAGGGCATAATCTTTGGCTCAAAGACTAGAAAGGGTAATGCTCTGGACGGGACTTTTTTTTCCTCCGCATAGAGAAGTCGTCCTAACCCCTTTATCATTTTCATCACCCTTATCTCTACCTTTTCTAATTCCACTATATCTTTTTTGAGATACAGTGACCAGAATTGCACACAGAATTTGATAGAAAGGCATTATAACAGTCTCCTTTTTGTTTTCCATTCCTTTCCTAATAATTCCTATCTGCTTTCTTAGCCGCCACCATACATTGAGCAGAGGGTTTCAAAGTATCATCAACGATGACACCTAGATCCCTTTCCTGGTCAGTGACTCCTAATGTGGAACCTTGCATCACGTAGCTATAAGTTCAGGCTCCTGTTTCCCACATGCATCACTTTGCACTTGGTCACATTAAACGTCATCTCCCATTTGGATCCCCAGTCTCATAAGGTCCTCTTGCTACTTTTCACAATCCTCTTGAGATTTAACAAGTTTGAATAACTGTGTGTCACCAGCAAATTTAATTACTTCACTAGTTACTTCCATCTCTAGGTCATTTAAAAATATATGTTAAAAATCAGCGGTCCCAGCACAGACCCCTGGGGAACCCCACTATCTACCTTTCTCCATTGAGAATACTGACCATTTAACCCTACTCTCTGTTTTATACGTTTTAACCAGTTTTTAATCCACAATAAGACGTTGTCTCCCATGCCATGACTTTCTAATTTCCTCAGGAAACTTTCATGAGGTACTTTGTCAAATGTCTTTTGAAAATCCAGATACACAGTATCAACTGGTTCAGCTTTATCCACGTTTATTCACTCTTTCCAATCTTCCGGTACCATGCTTAATTTTAAAGATAAACTACATAACAATAGCTCTGTAAGTTCATTTTTCAAATCTATCAGTTAATGAGAAGCAGTTCCACATCTGCAAAGCATACACTTTTGTCACAGAACTGGATCTAGTATTTTGCATGACTCAGACGCCACATCTGTGAAAAGAGTGCTAGGAGCCCACTAGGGCAAATTAGCACAGGGGACAAATTGGGTCCAGTGAGCTGTTATTGTACAGCAGGGGCATCTCTGCTATGGGGCCACGGGGGCCAGGGCCCCCGTAGATTTGGCCCTGGACCCCCCTACCGTTGACCCCCCTCGCCCGCTCGCCTGCCCGCTCGCCGTCGCCTACCTGGGCTGGCGGGGACCCCATCCCCCGCCAGCCGGTCTTCTTTCTTCCTTTCAGGTTTTTGAGTCTGACGTCCTGCAGGTACAACGTGCAGGACGTCAGACTCAGAAACCTGAAAGGAAGAGTCTGGCGTCCTGCAGGTACAACGTGCAGGACGTCAGACTCAGAAACCTGAAAGCAAGGAAGAAGACTTCGGCTGGCGGGGGATGGGGTCCCCGCCAGCCCAGGTAGGCGACGGCGAGCGAGCCGGGGGGGGGGGTCGAGTCGGCGATGATGGCGGCGGTGGCATGGGGGGGCAATAATGGCGATGGCGGGGGGCGATGGTGGGGGGTGTGGCAGCGCCCGGGGGGGCTAAAATGTGCCCCCCTCCTCGGCTCTGCCCCCCCTACCACTGAAGGACTGTTGTACAGTCCTTGCAAAAGTGCTGTCTCAAACACTCAGCTAGACTGTCAGCTAGACCAGAGTATAGAACATCACTGTGAAGACTCAGAACTCTTGAACCAAAATCTTATTTAATGCAAATTAAAACAAAAGAAAATAACTTACAGTTAGATGTGCTGGACAAGAGTCTCTGCCTTGCAGAACTGGGAGTCTGTTCGCTACCAGCTCACCCTGTCTCTCACTGCAGAGATAAGCTGGGGTGGCTTTCAAAACTGAAGAGTGGATGCAGTAAATACTTTTAAATAGTGAAAATCTGATGATGTTACAAAGCTTTTAGAAGGCTTAAACAACAAGTACAGTGTTTGATACAGTCCACAACAAACGTGCTGCAGACAGATTCCTCTCACTCATTGGAGAGAGAATGTGCAGGCTACAGCCCGTCATACACAGGGACAAGATCAGCCAATAGGAAAAGTCCCACAAGGTCTAGGGAACAGGCACAGGTGCTCAGAAAGAGCCTATCACTAAAGAACTACAATTACATCACTTTGTAGTCCTATCCTACTTAAAAAAAAAAAAAACCAGAGACACAAGCACCCTGCTTCTATGAATATGAGGGCAGAACAGTTATGTTTCCTCCTGCTGGCTGGGATAAGGGAAGGACTTTGCTCACATCCAGGATGTAAGAAACTCTGTGTGTTTTACAAACTCCCTATAGTGAAAGCCAGAGCAGGTTATGGGCAGAATCTGATTATTTTGGCAAACTGGATAATGTTAAAACTAAATTAAATTATATAGAGAAGATAAGTAACTATACAGACTAGATGAGAAAGACTAGTGCAAAGAAAAGCTACGAGAATGGTAAGGGATTTGCGTTACAAGACGTATGAGGAGAGACTTGATGACCTGAACATGTATACTCTGGAAGAAAGGAGGAACAGGGGTGATATGATACAGACGTTCAAATATTTGAAAGGTATTAATCCGCAAACGAACCTTTTCCGGAGGTGCGAAGGCGGTAGAACGAGAGGACATGAAATGAGATTGAAGGGGGGCAGACTCAAGAAAAATGTCAGGAAGTATTTTTTCACGGAGAGAGTAGTGGATGCTTGGAATGCCCTCCCGCGGGAGGTGGTGGAAATGAAAACGGTAACAGAATTCAAACACGCGTGGGATAAACATAAAGGAATCCTGTTCAGAAGGAATGGATCCTAAGGAGCTTAGGCGAGAGTGGGTGGCAGAGCTGGTGGTGGGAGGTGGGGATAGTACTGGGCAGACTTATACGGTCTGTGCCAGAGCCGGTGGTGGGAGGCGGGACTGGTGGTTGGGAGGCGGGGATAGTGCTGGGCAGACTTATACAGTCTGTGCCCTGAAGAGGACAGGTACAAATCAAGGTAAGGTATACACAAAAAGTAGCATATATATGAGTTTATCGTTGGGCAGACTGGATGGACCATGCAGGTCTTTTTCTGCCGTCATTTACTATGTAGACTGAATCAGCTTGTCAGTGCCCCTGGAAAGAAGCAGCTGAAGCATTTCAACTTTCCAGTTGGAGGATCTGTATGAATCCCAGACAGAGAAATATGAGCACTGCATTCACTGTGTAACACTATACAATGATATTAACAGCATAACAATATTGAGAATTGTCTACCTTACTGCTGCTTGTGAAAGGAGACCTGTTCAAGCCGATTTTCTATCTAGTCAGACCAGTTTGAAACCAGCACCCCTGTATCAACTGGAAGACACAGGATTTGTGTATGTGACACAGAGAGGTTTCTGACCTTCATACTGCATGAGTTCCATCTGCACTGACTGTAAACCACTGAGTACAGAACCAGAAAACCCATAAGGACAACCCTTTGGTCTACATCTACACACCTCTCTTTAGGACTGGTGAAATCAGCAAGATATAGAAACAGAGAAAATGGGAGGCTGGCTCGGGGTCCCCATGGCTGCCTGTCTCCCCCTCCGTTTTGGCATGTCCAAATTCTCGAGACACAGGAGAGAGGAAAAAAACTAGTAACCCTTCACAGGTTCAATCCGCCATCTTGGATTTGTCTTTCTGTCAGTGCTTTGCATTTGACTTGCTATTCCTTATGCTGTGTCTTATTATTTTCAGTGGGATCCTTCTTCCATTTTCTGAAGAATTTTCCTTTAGCTCTAATAGCTTCCTTCACCTCACTTTTTAACCTTGCTGGCTGTCATTTGGCCTTCCTTCCTTCCTTCCTTCTTTTTAAATACATGGAATATAACTGACCTGGGCTTCTAGGATGGTATTTTTGAACAGCATTCATGCCTGAAGTATATTTTTGACATATTACATCACCTCTCTGAAAAAACCTCCTGGTGATGCAATATGTCAGTAGCCTTTAAGTATAGTCATTAAAAAAAGGAACAGATTAAACGCAAAAGTTTTCTCCTCCACTTCATTATATTCTCTATAAAATTATTGCAGTAGTTTAGCATTGAATTATAGCATGAGGCCAAAAGAGTAATATACTCAGACGTAAGTTGATATAGTAGGCATACACTGTATGGTGACATGTGCTAATGTTGCCATAAGCACACGGCATTTAAAAAGAATTACCGCGGGAGCACTTACTGACACCCATTTTGTAGGTTGTAAGAGCTCTTGCAGTGATCCTGCGCTAACCAGTTACCACGCGGTAAATGCAGACACATGTGCCTATTCTCCACCTGCAGACACGCGCCCTCCAACAAAAATTGGAAAGTATTTTGTAGCGCACAGGTAGCGTGTGCAGATTTGGAACTTACAGCAGGATGCGTGACTGCATCCCACGGTAAACCATTTTAAGTTGCGGAGAGTGCGCTAGCGCACACTGCAGCTTAGTAAAATGACCCCTACACATCTATGAATTTGCCACACCGTTGTTCCACACAAAAGATGCCCAGCCCAAGCCCCCTTGCCATATGCATTCACTTGGGTCTAATACACATATATTCCGACTTTGTAAAATGAGGGCTTAGATGTTTGTAGAAGATAAGACAAAATGTTTCTAGTTGGCCTCAGTCCTTGTTCTTCTGCAGTCCAGACAGAGTTTTTCTCTACAGCAGGTTTACCAGGATAACGGCAGAGATCTCCAGCACCAGGAACACAGAGAAGATAATGTGCCGCACGTAGACAGAGCACAGGACTGCGAACTCCGACCGTCCTGCACAGAAGGGAAGGAGAGAGAAGGATGGAATTAAGTTCTGATCACACTCAATGTTCACTTCACAGATGGTTGCCTGGCTGCTGACTAATTCCTGTCACTGTCTTTGATTTCTCTGAGAGTCCCATGGCCATCTACATAGTCCAAACCAGTTCAAAGGCCTTTTAGGCGGAGTCTGAGCAAATTATGGTATTCACTGTTGTGGAATAGTGAGCTCAGTAGGAAAAGGTAGAAAATGAACCACTTTAACTGGTAAAGATACATGAATTCCAACCTCTATCACACTAATAATCATTGATAAAATAAAGCAGGGAGCCAGGTCCGAGAGTCATAAGTTTTACAAATGTCTTTTTTTCACAGCTAGCATTTTGTGGCATAGCCACAGGTGGGCCCAGATAGGCCCAGGCTCACACACTTTGGGCACAGGTCCACCCAGCACTGACGCATCTCTAATATGGCTGGTGGGATTCACAAAGCCCCACCAACTGAAGACGCCCAGCACCTCCCCCTCCACTCCTTTGCAAGTGTCCTGACATCTCTCAACTCCACCCCTGTCCCCCATTTCTTAAATTTTTCAGTTCTTCGCTGGCAGCGAGCTCCAACTCATGCCTTCCCCGTGATGCAACTTCCTATTCTGCATAGACAAAACCAGATAAGATATGGGTTGGGAGGGAAGAGTTTAGAGACACCCAACTGCCTAGGGGGTGGGGTTCTCATACCCACCCAGTTTGGGCTTAGGCCTGCCCATAATTGGGTGTCTGGCTAGTGCCCTTGTTTTAACAGTATGCAAATTCACCTTAAAACACACAACTAACTTTAAAACAGACTTCTACAAATATTACACCAGCCTCTGCAACATTTCAAACCGTCAAGGAATCAGAATTAGCAAATTTAGCTTATCTGCAATCAGACTGGAAAGGCAAGCAGGTTTCTAGAGCAGGAAGGCAGTCAGAGAATGGAAAACTGATCACATAATTAACACCACCAGACGGGATTGTGAGGCTAGGCTGTGAGCTGGGTTAATAAGTGGTATATCTCATATCTAGTTCAGGCAAGTCAGCTCCGGAACAATCTTCCTACTCAGACAAGAACATTCTCTTCTTACCTTGTTTTTTGGAAATATGGAAGGAACTATTTGTTTCAGAAATGGTAGGTAAAAGACATCTTTGGGGGTTTTTTTTTCCTACCGTATTGTTTATATTTTCACAACTAAGTTGATGGTTTTTATGTTAAACTGCTTTGAACCCTTGAGGATTTGGTGGATTACAAATGTTAAGAATACAGTATACATGGGCTGTCTGGTTTGGCATTTGGCAAAATAACCCCCTCCCAAAAAAGGAAACCATTGCATCACTTAGAACATTTTAGAAACAAGTTGCAAACCACAAACTTAAGGTGCTGTGCATTGGATTGGGGGGAGTCACTTTATAAGAGTCTTGAACATAACAACATAGTAGATGATGGCCGTGGTCCTGGCGCTCGTGCCCGATAGCGGTTGTACTTTGAGAGAAGGAGACTGCGAAGTGTGTGTTTCCTTCCTGGGAAGATTCTGCCAGTCCTTAAAAGATGATAAAGTGGAGTTCACAGCGACCAGTGTGGAGAAAGCACTACTAAACTATTGCAAGGAAACAAAAGGAAAGGAGAACAGACTGATACTTGTTTTAGCAGTTTTTAGGGTTGATTTATCACCTGACCCACAAGGCATACTACATATGTATACTTGACCTTGATTTGTCCTTGCCATTTTCAGGGAACAGACTGTAGAAATGTGCCCGGCAATTGCTTTGTTCTCCAACTACTTAAGTTGTCATTGAAGCCACATGCCAGCTGATCCAAGAAAATGGAAGTTTGGTCCGCGTTGGCTTTACTTCTCAATTACTGGTGGTGTCATCTAATCACCGATAAACTTGCTTAGTTCCATGCCTTCCATACAAGATTCTTTTGTGTTTATCCCATGCATTTTTAATTTCATTAGCATTTTCATCTCCACCACCACCTCTTGCGGGAGGGCATTCCAGGTATCTACCACCCTCTGTGAAAAAGTACTTCCTGACATTATTCCTGTATGGGCCCTCCTGCAACCCTCTGGCAAAGTTGCTCACAAACATATTGAACAGAATCGGCCCCAACACCCATCCTTGAGGCACTCCACTACTCACCTTTCCTTCCTCCGAGTGAATTCCATTAACCATCACCCTCTGGCATCTGTCTGTCAACCAGTTTCTAATCCAGTTCACCACTTTGGGTCCTAACTTCAACCTGTCAAGTTTATTTAAGATCCTCCTATGTGGAACCATGTCAAAGGCTTTGCTGAAATCTATCTAGTGCACGTCCTTGATTCAATTCTCTGGCCACCCTGTCAAAGAATTCAATCAATCAGATTCATTTGGCACAATTTACCTTTGACAAAACCATGTTGCCTCAGATCTTTTAACTCACTGGATTCCAGGAAACTCACTATCCTTTCCTTCAGCAACGTTTCCATTACCTTTCCAATAACCGAAGTGAGGCTTACTGGCCTATAGTTTCCCACTTCTTCTCTGTCGCCACTTTTGTGAAGAGGGACCGTATCCGCTCTTCTCCAATCCTGCAGAACCTCTCCCGTCTCCAAGGAGTTGTTAAACAAATTTTTAAGAGGACCCGCCAGAACCTCTCTAAGTTCCCTCAATATCCTGGGATGGATCCCATCTGGTCCCATGGCTTTGTCCACCTTCAATTTTTCAAGTTGTTCATAAATACATTTTTCCATGAACGGTACAATATCCACTCCATTCTCATATGTACCTTTCCCAGCTGATAGTGGTCCTTCTCCAGGATTTTCTTCTGTGAACACAAGTATTTGTTTAGAATGTTTGCTTTTTCCTTATCGCTCTTCACCTAGCAGCCCACAGCATCTTTCAGTCTCACAGTTCCATTTTTAGCCTTCCTCTTGAGTTTAATCCGGTAATCTTTTCCGTGATCCTCTTGTTGCATTCTTCTGTATTTCTTGAATGCAGCCTCTTTTGCCCTTATTTTTTCAGTCACTTGTTTGGAGGACCGTATAGGCTTCCCGTTTCTCTTGTTTTTGTTTACTTTCTATTGCCGTATTTATAGCAGCTTTCAGCTTGGACCACTTCTCTTCCACTTCTCCTATGCCTACCCAAGCCATCAGCAACTTCTTCAGGTGTTCCCCCATTTTACGAAAATCAGTATGTCTGAAATCCAGTGCTTTGAGTTTTATTGATCTGCATATAAAACAGAATCCGACACACTGAGGTAGACTCTTATAAACCACCCAGGGCATGTACACACAGAAAAAACAACTCCTCCTTTTTTTTTCATTGAATTTTTATTGAAGTTTCAAATATAAATAAATATACAAAAACCATGAAAAACATGCGTATGCATAAGCTGTATACAATATTAGGAATAGCATACAAGTGTGGTAAAAGTAGTCATGTAAGAAAAGTTAATTAGTCTTATCAGTAGACATATTACTACTACTACTACTACTATTTAGCATTTCTACAGCGCTACAAAGCGTACGCAGCGCTGCACACACATAGGAGAAAGACAGTCCCTGCTCAAAGAGCTTACAATCTAATAGACAAAAATAAAGCAAGCAAATCAATTAATGTGTAGAGGACAGAGGAGAGGAGGGTAGGTGGAGGCGAGTGGTTACAAGTCAAAAGCAATGTTAAAGAGGTGGGCTTTCAATCTAGATTTAAAGATGGTCAAGGATGGGGCAAGATGTAGGGGCTCAGGAAGTCTATTCCAGGCGTAGGGTGTAGCGAGACAGAAGGAGCAAAGTCTGGAGTTGGCAGTAGTGGAGAAGGGAACAGATAAGAAGGATTTATCCATGGAGCGGAGTGCACGGGAAGGGGTGTAGGGAAGGACGAGTGTGGAGAGATACTGGGGAGCAGCAGAGTGAGTACATTAGTAGAAGAAGTTTGAACAGGATGCGAAAACGGATAGGGAGCCAGTGAAGCGACTTGAGGAGAGGGGTAGTATGAGTAAAGCAACCCTGGCGGAAGACGAGACATATTACAATAGTTATCTAATGGAGACCATAATTTTTGAGAGTGTGGAATATTATGAATGTGAACAGTGTTGTTAGCTTCATATCTACGAATTGCGCATAGATATGCCCACCATTCAAATATGTTCAGTTTAGTTTTGTCTTTCCAATGGAGAACAATTAGATGCTATAGTCATCATGATGTTGAATAGTTTATCCATATTATCATGAAGATCTAAGAACAACAATGTAAGAGATGAGTTTGGGTGCGGTAATAGGGAAGATGTCTAGGATTTTGTTCCATATATCCTTCCAGAACATATGCACAGTAGAACAAAGGTAGATCATGTGTGATAAGTCACCTGGAGTTTGGTTGGAAGGCCAGCAGTTTGATATAGTAGAGTCTTTAGAGATTTTTCCTATTTTTGAAGGCGTCCAATATGCTTTATCTAAGTTAAAATACGAAGACTGTGTAATTGCTGCAGACATGGTGAGCCGTAGCATTTGTCAATATCCTGGGTAGAATACGTTAGTTCGTTTGCCTTGGACTCTGTGGATTTGCATGATTTATGGTCTGAGAGCTGTAGAGCTTTGTAGATTTTAGATGCTGTCTTTGATGTTGTCAACAGCATCTGGCACAAATTGGAGAATTCAGAAGTAGAAGGATCGAGTTCAGAGATACTCAACTTTTGTGTTATGTGTTCACTAAGGTACAATCAATTTGAGTGTTCAGAGGCAGGTATATTATACACATTTTTCAATACATCAAAGGGGATAAAGGCACCATTATCTAACAGTTGAGAGGTATTAAACCATAATGATATATCAATTAAGTGTCTGTCTTTGAACTTTAGATGTTTGAAGAGTTCTTAAACAACTCCTTCTTTTATGTGATATATATGTAGGTGTTTCTAGGGATGGAGAATAAACACAGCAGGGGCAGAAATGATCATTATGGATGTAGTTTGCATTTGTGGCCATAGATATAAATCATTTTATTGAGAAAGTGATCTTTGACATCAAATGAGTCTACATTGTCCAAACATTTAGATGTCACAATAAATGCCCAACATGTCTCGGCATCTCAGGGGCAAATTAAATGTTGTTTCCAAGACACAACTAAAACAACTAAACAAAGACAAATATATACAGAAACCTACAAACTCTTTAAAGCATGTATGGACAATTACTAAAAAGAAAAAACAAACAAACATACAGATTCATATAAAAGGAACTTCCATAAGAGGGAACAATAAATAAAAATAAAAAAAAAAATCAATAAAAAAGAAAAAAATAGTGATAAAATAAAATAAAATGAAACTGATCCCAAAAACTATGTCATAAAAAATTATTCAAGCATTTACCTTCACAGAAAAGACTCAATGGTGCTTTTACAAAGTGCACTAGCATTTGTAGCGCGCGCTAAAAATAAGCATGCGCTAAACTCTAGAGAAGCCCATATATTCCTATGGGTGTCTCTAGCATTTAATACATGCTAATCATTAGTGCATGCTACAATCATTACAGTGCCTTTGTAAAAGACCCCCTCAATGCTTCAAAGGTTGCCTACAGTAAGTTCCTATTTTTTTTGTTTTCCTTTTGATTAATTTTTGCTTTTTCATTATTGTTTCCTCTTATGGAAGTTTTCATGTGATTTTCTTGTATGATTCTTTATGTTTTTTGAGTAATGGTCCATACATACTTTTTTTTGTGTATAATATGGTATGCCAAAAAAATATTGGGTATTTATCAAGACATCTAAATATTTGGACAACACAGATTCATAATGGGTCAGATGTCGCTTTCTAAATAAAGTCATTTATGTCTATAGCTACTGGTTGATCAGGTATACATATGAAGTATCACATGATGTCATATATAATGAGTTTATCTTGTTGGGCAGACTGGATGGACCGTTCAGGTCTTTATCTGCCGTCATTTACTACCGTGTTTCCCCGAAAATAAGACACTGTCTTATATTAATTTTTGCCCCCAAAAATGCGCTAGGTCTTATTTTCAGGGGCTGTCTTACTTTTCGGGGAAACATCGGGGTTGGATTGGGGTTGGCCCGCCCGCCCTCCGTCGCTCCCGGAACTAACCTTAAACGCCTCCTTTCACCTTCGCAGCAAGCAGCAGCAGGACAGGCCACTCCTTCCTTCCGTGTCCCGCCCTCGCCTGAGGTAACGTCTGCGAGGGCGGGGCATGGAAGGAAGGAGAGGTCTGCCCTGCTGCTGCTTGCTGCGAAGGTGAAAGGAGGTGTTTAAGGTTAGTTCCGGGAGCGACGGAGGGTGGGTGGAGGGGGGGCCCGGGGGTGGCCTTGTCCGGCTCTCGGCGGCCCTGCTTTCAAACAAAAATTTGCTAGGTCTTACTTTCGGGGGAGGCCTTATATCTACGAATTCAGGAAAACCTCTACTAGGTCTTATTTTCGGGGGATGTCTTACTTTTGGGGAAATAGGGTATGTTACTATGTGCTGCTCTTGTTTTTAGGCTGTACATTTCGCTGTGGCTACTTATTCTCTATTCTTACCGGCACACACATGCACACAATAACATTTGCTTCAGAGGAGGTATAATTGTGTGAGCCTTCTTTCCCTAGGGTAATTTTAATTATATGCCTTCACAGCCTAGGTGCCCTTTTATAAAAGACCCACTCTGAGCGTGTGTGTCTTTAAGAACTCACAAGGTTCAATCTGCACTCATTCATCCATTTCCATGTGTGTCATCTGGTATGTCCTGTATTCACACAGGGTTTTCACTGTTTCTGTGGGACACTTTATTAATTCATTAACAGGGAGACCCCCAGCATTGCAACTTACCTTTATTTAGACACAAGCTGCTTGTGTTAATGGAGATGCTCTTCGTATCAACAGGATTGCTGGCCACGCAGACATATTCTTTTTCCTCTGTGCTGGGGGTCAATACAAGCTGCAGGATGCTTGGGTCTGGAGATGGCTGGTGCAGGTGTGCAGGCGCAGCTCTCACTATCCAGGTAACATTAACTGCCGCATGAGCTGGGACCAAACATCTCAGAGTTACATTACATCTGTCACTAATGCTGGGGGATAGCGATATCTGTGGGGTTGGGACTGGCTCTGCAAGAACAGAAAAAGAAGAATTACTACTATGGGCTGTGCACTACCATTCAGAAGGACCTGGATTCAAGTCATGTAATAGTAATCAGACTTCTGAAGAAGTCTGCCCCCCCCCCACCATCTCAGGCTTACAATGTCAGTTCCGATAATTATTGTAAACTGCCTTGTCTGAACCTTTAAATGATACTACAGAAAATTCTTGAATGAACTAAACTGTTATGGGGTAAGTAGGACTGTCTCCACAAAGATTCGGAGTACTGCCTCCTCAAATCTGGATGATTCTGTAAGACCCCCCCCCCCCCACACACCAAAAATCTTAGTTCTGATGCCATCTTCTCACATCAGTAGGCGATGCTTTTAGTCTCCTCTTGAATTAACACCAGAATTAGAGTTCCCAGTTCCCTCTTCTCTTGCACCCATAACCGGCCTGATTCGAATGTATACAGAAGACGTTTGCTGGAATTAGTTTCTCACTTTGCAACAGCACTGGGATTTGTTTCTTAAAGCTGTTTAGTGAATTAACATTAAACCGCTATCAAAGAGGTTAAATTGAGAACAGGAGACGGTAGGAGGCTATCTAGCCCATTATATGGCTTGAAGCCAGTAGGCGGAGATTGCCACAACACTGGTTCACCCAAAACAATAGCAAAAGCTATTGAAAACATAGTAAAAGGTTATTAGAAATAACAGACTGCCTATGTGTGGTCCATCTGTAAAAAAGATCAAAAGCTGTTTCAGTTGGATAAGCAGTGCATTAAAAGGTGAAGGACAAAAGATTTTTTTTTACTTATTTGACAGCTTTTTAATTTATTGGAAAGCTTCCCATATGTAGATATAAACATCCTGAAATCAAAACTGAATATCACTAGCTTCAAAAATTATTGCAGCTGGTGGAAACAGCACTAATAAATTCTGTATTTTGTGCTCATTTTACGCTGTTCTATACAATACAGTAATGCATGGCCAAATTTCAGTGAGGATATCCTGTTTACTGATGGGTTCATCTTAACTATTGTTGTAATCTGCCTTGGGAAGCCTGGTGCAATAAAGATTGGAAGTAAAATTAACCCTAGAACGCATGACGTTAAAAATATGCATATTAACATCATGGGGGCCTTTTAGGCCCCCATGCACATAATGTAGAAAAACACACTTAAATAACTTTTACAAGTTTATTTCAAAATTGCTCAATAAAATATGAATAGTGGACAACATTTTAATTATAATTTTTCACAGAAAACACCAAAAAATCTTTTTTTTCCCAAATTTCACGCAAAGACATGAAAACACACAAAAATGCATAGAAATCTATAGCAAACTAGCTGCAGCTACATTTTTATTCTAACTTTCTTTTCTATTATATTAGTCTTCCAAACAATTCTGACATGTTATTTTTTCAGAAGAGTGTTCTTTGCAAACAGTTTCCTTACAAGTGGAACAATATCGCTCAGTTTTCCTCTCTATGTTTCTTGGACACATGAAACAACGCTTTCGTTTTCTTTCTCCTGGCTCTGGAGTAATCTGAAACTGTACGCCACACCGTTTCATTGCTTCTTTAGTTTCTTTGGCAAGCATTTCAAGTCGCTTCGCTCTATCATGTGAGGTATTACAAGTTCATGACAAAGGTCCTTCAAGAATAAGCGTCTCCTGTCCTTCCTCTGTGCATGAAATTCAGGATGAGTTTCTGTATAAATAATGAATGAATTTAGGGCTGCTACATCAAGCATATTTGAAAATAGTACTACAGGCCATCGTTTTGTTTGCCTCTTACACGAATATTCTCCCACCATCTCATCCATTTTATCTACACCTCCTTTTGTTGCATTGTAATGCAGGATGATTTCTGGTTTCAATTTTTGGTTATTGCTGTCAACACTGCAATCGTGATGCATGGTACTGAGTAAAATTACAGATTTCTCCTTCTTTGCCTTGTAAGATACCAAAGTCGCTTTGTTATTGAATCCAAAGACACTCTCATAAAGTGCTCGCTGACGATTGTGTTTGAGTGCTGCTGGAATTTCTCGTCTGTTTTGCTTTATAGTACCAACAAGTGTAATAGCTTTTGCAAGCAGAAAATTGCCTAGTTCAACATTGGTGAAATAATTGTCCATGGTGATGTTTCTACCTGAATTGAATATTGGAACAGCAAGAGCACCAACCTCTTTGCCACAGTAGATTACGCCATTTATGCCATAATAATTTGCAGAATCACACATCCAGAAGATTTTTATACCGTACTTGGCTGGCTTGCTGGGCATGTATTGTATGAATTTGCAGCGTCCTCTGAACGGTACAAGTTGCTCATCTACAGTAACATTAGTACTAGGATTGTAAAGTTTTGTGCAATTTTTGATAAATATGTTCCAGATATAACTGATAGGGGCTAATTTGTCTGTTTCAAACCTCGCTGCACGAGTTCGCTTATCATCAAAGCGAATGATCCTTCTAATTTCCTCATATCTGCCCACTGACATTGTCGCCTTATAGTGTGGATCAGAAAGTGGGTCCAGAAATAATTCTTGTATTGGGACATCATACGATTTTTGACTCCCTGCCAGCAGGAAAAGTCCAATATATGCATAAAGTTCCTCTTTTGAGATATTTTTCCAGGACTTATTTTTTGCTGAAGCGATACGTCTTCCTTCTAGGTTTGAACATAATAGGACCTCTTCTGCAATATTGTCAGAAAAATAAGTACAGAATACATCTTTAGGGGTAAAGTAACTGGGACTTCCCACAGCTCCTTGAGCCTGTCTCACAATATTGTGTATTGGAGTACGTCCGACTAATGTAGGATTACTGTCTCAAAAAACATTCGTTTTGGATGTTCTACTTATCACTTCTTGAGGATCCACTAGATTCACTTCTTCATCATCAGAAGAATCACTGGATGAGGATGTTTGATTAGCTGGTGGCAGATATTCTTCATCAGACAAAGATAGTTCACTTTCATCATCGCTTTGAAACATAATCGCTTCAATCTCTTGGTCAGACACTTGGAGGAAGACTGTGCCATTGCTGACTAGATGTTAGAAAATGAAACAGATTTCCTCTCAACAGCTTATCTTATCACAGGTCCTTCAGCAATTAGCTCACAGTGTATACTGTCCTCAGTGTTCAGAGGACCTGAGGTGATGTCATGGCCTTATCACTCCCTCCAAAAATCACATGACATCCTCACATGTTATTATCCAAACCCTGGCCCCTCCACCAGCATTACTGAGTACAAATAAAGTAACTTGAGACACAAACACTTCTGAGAACATGATAAAAACAGTGGGGGCCTAAAAGGCCCCCAATTCGTACAGATGTAGTTTTCACCAAACAAGCATTGTTACACCATAATGCTTATGAAAAAAAATTATATGAACAACTGGATATTATCAACAATGACATACTTGAGTAATACCTTGAGTTTCAAAATTCTAACTAAAGTAATTTTGCAGATAATAGCAAAAATGTAAGCATGGGGGCCTAAAAGGCCCCCAATATGCGTTCTAGGGTTAAACTCTCCTTTCGTTGGGGCACATGGAATCAAATCTTTACCTCATCGCTTTTCTAGAAATGAATTATTCTGTTTTGAGCATCTTTCAGGGACAAGTGGTTTTCTTAAGTCATAATAATAAAAATAAATATTTTCTTTCATGCAGATCTCTCACTTGTTTAAATATAACTAAATAGGCTATAAGCCCCTAATGCAGTCCATTGATTTTCTTATATTTTGTCCTTGTGATGACTTATACTGTGCCAATTCGCATTTGGGTACCTCTGCCCTCATTATTGAATATCTCTCTTTTAAACAGTAGTAATAAACAATATTAAGTGCATTTTTATAATATACCACTGCAGTCCACAAAACAAAAGGAGCAAGTTCCTACAAACCATCTTTCTCTTTTGATCTAGGAACAGGAATTAAAAAGATTTTAAATGCTCCCAGGTTTCAACCTAATTCTTGTTTAATGTGGGATATAAATGTCATAAATTAATATAGATAGAAACTCTGAATGTTGAGCACCTGATTCTCATAACAGAAAGTCTGTTTTAGTGGACCTTTACCAAGGGAAAGAAATGTCTGCACGAATATAACACATGCTAGGGTGTCCCCTCCAAATGACACACTCATTATGATTTACAAATTACTACTCTACCTATGAAAAGTTATTCCGTTATTATACTTCCTTTGTGTACATCCGTATGCTGCACAAGCCGGCATGTTTGAAAATATAAGTGAGATTAAATAAAACTGCTACCAACAATAAAGAACGACGACGTGGATGCAGCAGCTCATAGGTTTGCTTTGTTCTGAGGGTACGCAGAATGATGGCTGCATGGGGAAGGGGAAACAGTGATTAACCTTAACCTCCCCGAAAAGCAAAGCGGCATTAATAGTCTCTTTTTAGAGTGGGAGAGACTAGGAGATGCTGACATCTAGTGGCTGGATTTAGAAAACATTTCATTTATTAGTATTTAAGTACATAAGTAATGCCACACTGGGAAAAGACCAAAGGTCCATTGAGCCCAGCATCCTGTCCACAACAGCGGCCAATCCAGGCCAAGTGCACCTGGCAAGCTTCCCAAACATACAAACGTTCTCTACATGTTATTCCTGGAATTGTGGATTTTTCCCATTTAGTAGTGAACATAGTAACATAGTAGATAACGGCAGAAAAAGACCTGCACGGTCCATCCAGTCTGCCCAACAAGATGAACTCATGTCTATACCTTACCTTGATTTGTACCTGTCTTTTTCAGGGCACAGACCGTATAAGTCTGCCCAGCACTATCCCCTCCTCCCAACCACCAGCCCCGCCTCCCACCACCGGCTCTGGCACAGACCGTTTAAGTCTGCCCACCACTATCCTCGCCTCCCAACCACCAACCCCTCTTCCCCCCACCGGCTCCGCCACCCAATTTCGGCTAAGCTTTAGTGGTTTATGGACTTGTCCTTTAGGAAACCGTCTAACCCCTTTTTAAACTCTGCCAAGCTAACCGCCTTCACCACGTTCTCCGGCAACGAATTCCAGAGTTTAATTACGCGTTGGGTGAAGAAACATTTTCTCCGATTCGTTTTAAATTTACTACACTGTAGTTTCATCGCATGCCCCCTAGTCCTAGTATTTTTGGAAAGCGTGAACAGACGCTTCACATCCACCTGTTCCACTCCAGTCATTATTTTATATACCTCTATCATGTCTCCCCTCAGCCGTCTCTTTTCCAAGCTGAAAAGCCCTAGCCTCCTTAGTCTTTCTTCAGGGCAGAGTACAATAAAACACAGAAAATAATATATATGGAAATACAAACATTGCAACAAAGACAGCACTACTCCAATCAGTCCATCAAAAAATACAGTCCATGTGCATGATATGCCAGGCACAACAAAATAGTCTTTAAGCTGCCGTCTAAACAAGGTTGACCGAGACTTGTTCTTCAAGTGGAGTGGCAATACAGTCTATGCAATTGGTCCAGTCGCATAAAACACTCCATTTGTATTCCAGATGAAAACACTGCAAACGGGGGACAGTAAAGATCACGACCCACAGCTGACTGCAAGGCAGTGGCTTAGCCACAGGTGGGCTTGGGTGGGCCATTTATGGCTCAGGCCCACCCAACAGTAGCACATGTTTAGTGGTAACTGGAGGGAATCCCAAGCTCCACCAGCTGAAGATTTTCCCCTGATGGTAACGAAAACGCTACTCTCCAAGACACTGGCACCTGCGCATGCTCAGTTTTCAGTGTATGCCTGCTGCCAAGGTGGAAAGAAGCGTTTTCCCAGCAGCTGAGATAAAAAAATTTTGAGGGGGGGAGGGGTAGAACACTTGGTGCCCACCCAATTCTTGCCTAGGCCCACCCAAAATCTGTTGTCTGGCTACGCCCCTGCTGCAAGGGCCGTGATGGCACATACCAGTGCTCAGCATCTCTCAAGAAAACAGAGACCTATCAGCAATTTAAACAGAATTCTATCACATGATTGCAGTGTTTGGAAGGAGCTCTGCAGTGGATAAGAGATAGTAGAAAAATCCTGGGTAGTTGTGAATTTTCACTTATGGCACCAGATCTCAGCCCTGGTATCAACTGACTTGGAAGTCCATATTAAAAGAGAGAGAGAAATTTGTTTTCTAAAGAAGGAACCATGACCCAAGCACTGTGACAAAGCGACAGGAAAACCACATATGGAATCAGAAAATGTGCATGAAAATGAGTTATGAGAAAAACTAAATAAGGAAGTCCTGTTGCAATATATGTGTCAGCATGATTTGTGGCGATGACTCCATTCATGTGAAGAATTGTAATATCTTCTCTTTTAATCATCACCACATATACGGCATATGAGTGCGGTCATCACCAAAAAATCTTGCTGACATAAATACTATAACAGGACTTCCTTATTTTTTTGTTACATTTGTACCCCGCGCTTTCCCAATGGAGGGTTAAGTGACTTGCCCAGAGTCACAAGGAGCTGCCTGTGCCTGAAGTGGGAATCAAACTCAGTTCCTCAGGACCAAAGTCCACCACCCTAACCACTAGGCCACTCCTCCACTGTTGCTACTAGTTGAGATTCTACATGGAATGTTGCTATTCCATTAGCAACATTCCATGTAGAAGTCGGCCCTTGCAGATCACCAATGTGGCCGCGCAGGCCGCGTACGTGCAGGACGTCAGACTCACAGAAACAGAAGCCTGCGCAGCCTTCTACATGGAATGTTGCTAGTGGAATAGCAACATTCCATGTAGAATCTCCAATAGTAGCAACATTCCATGTAGAATCTCCAACAGTAGCAACATTCCATGTAGAATCTCCAATAGTATCTATTTTATTTTTGTTACATTTGTACCCCACGCTTTCCCACTCATGGCAGGCTCAATGCGGCTTACATGGGGCAATGGAGGGTTAAGTGACTTGCCCAGAGTCACAAGGAGCTCCCTGTGCCTGAAGCGGGAATGGAACTCAGTTTCTCAGTTCCCCAGGACCAAAGTCCACCACCCTAACCACTAGGCCACTCCTCCACTGTTGCTACTATTTGAGATTCTACATGGAATGTTGCTATTCCACTAGCAACATTCCATGTAGAAGTCGGCCCTTGCAGATCACCAATGTGGCCGCGCAGGCCGCATACGTGCAGGACGTCAGACTCACAGAAACAGAAGCCTGTGCAGCCTTCTACATGGAATGTTGCTAGTGGAATAGCAACATTCCATGTAGAATCTCCAATAGTAGCGATATTCCATGTAGAATCTCCAGTAGTATCTGGTTTTTTTTTTTTGTTACATTTGTACCCCGCACTTTCCCACTCATGGCAGGCTCAATGCGGCTTACATGGGGCAATGGAGGGTTAAGTGACTTGCCCAGAGTCACAAGGAGCTGCCTGTGCCTGAAGTGAGAATCGAACTCAGTTCCCCAGGACCAGAGTCCACCACCCTAACCACTAGGCCACTCCTCCACTCACTTCTGCTCTCCACTCAATCCTCCACTTATTCACTTCTGCTCTCAAATCACCACCCCCCTTTTTACCTTCTTGCTACTCCTTTCCAGTTTACTGCATGGGAGAAGGCTGCCTAGGTGTGGCTAGCACCAGGAACCCAGCAGAGGAGGAAAACTCTTGGGAGGACAGCTGGTCCTCAGAGCCCATGGAAAGATTCCAGGAAGACGCAAAAGAGACAGGTATAGCCAGCCTGGAAGTCCAGCAGCCCCCAGCCCAAGAAGTCTCCAGCATAGGGGTGAGATCTGAGAGGGCTGAGAGAGGATGAACTTGCAAGGAAAGCATTTGACTAAGAAGCAGGGAAGACCCCCTTCAGCTCCTCCTGAATTTTCTCTCACCAAACAGGCAGTGCAGAGCAGGCGGTCTACCTTCACGCCTTCGCCCCTCACCACCAACTCCAGGGGCACAGATAAATTCACCACTCCCATGGCCAAGCACAGGTATTATAGTAAAGTATCAGGCCGTGGAATTCCCGTCTCTAGATCCTTCAGGACACTCCCGGGCTTTCCCAGATGACCTTGGTACATCTCCAGAGGCTCCAATGGCGAATGACCCAGCTTTTCTGACAGAACAAGGCTGTAGCTTCCTGCTCCTTCCGCAGGAAAGCATCCCACTGTGCTTTTACCCAGCCGCAGGACCACCTCAGGGCTGGACCTCCCTTTCCTCCCTTCACCTTCAATGGTGCACTTCTTCAAGCTGCTCCCTCTTACACCGAACAGGCTTTTCTCTGTCCTGCTCCTGGGAGGGGGGGGGGGGGGGAGAGGTTTAAACCTTTCTACCCACCCAGAGTTCTCCTCTCAGTTACTGCTCTGTTACCAGAAACTACCTCTTTAGTCAGCCTTAAGCTATTGGGCCTGATCAGGATAACACCTCTCCTCATAGGTCCTGGAGTGGGAGGAGGCAACCAATGACCATGTGCTCTATAATCCTGCAACTTTTATAACAAATATGACATCCGTCATTCAACTCCAAATACTACTTTCTGGGTCAGGTTCTTCACCCCCCCCCCCCCCCCCCCCCCACTAACACTATCCCTCACCCCAGTGAAGCTGGAAAGTTCTTTGTACCAATCTTAGTAATCCCCTGGGGAAAATCCACACACTCTCACTCTCAATTTACCAGGAGATTAAACATATATAGAAAAGAATATTAAAAATGATAAATAGCTATTAATGAATTTTTTGACATTTCATGTTGCTATAATGAATGGGTATATGGTAGCATGGGTGGCAGCTAGGCATTAAGCTTCAACAAACACTGCCACACAGAGAACACAGGAACATAAGAATAGCCAGACTGGGTCAGAGCAATGGTCCATCTAGACCAGTATCCTGCTTCCGACAGTGGCCAGTTCAGATTGGAAGCAGGATACTGGGCTAGCTGGACCATTGGTTTGACTCAGTATGATTGCAAGTAAAACAAAACACTTCCTGGTCAATATTCAGAATTTGCCCCTGCTATTCAATGCCATGTCTGGGCACCAGCACCGAGTATTCACAGCTAAGTCATACAGCGTGAGCTGATGGAGCTTATGCAGGTCCCACTAAAAGGTTAAGTACCGGATCTTCCCAGACTCTACCCTGGCACTAACGAGACAGTGCAGGGGCAGTTAGTGGGTGATGTGCCACTGAATCTCAGCACTTAGGTGGACACAAGTGATTTAACCGGGCAGGACCTTCTCCTACCTGGTGAAATCACTTTGAATATCAGGTAGTTTACTTATTCAAATCAGAAAGTAAAACCTATTCCCTTCATAGGCAAAAATAACTTGAGGATCAATCATTAATGTCTCTTGGAAATTAAAAAATAATCTTCCTGCAGCCTGTCCTGGCAGGCTTCACGGTCTCAGTGTGCTCTAGTCTCCACAAGTAACCAAAACTAGGCCCTGTACTAACCAGGCCTCCAGGATTAGAGATTTTCAAGTTTCCAAGGTAAAAGTTGGCTGCCTGAATGAAGCTTCTGCTGCTTAGACATAGTGGTGAATCTTCTGGGCCTTACTGTTCTGCCTGGGCTCAGAGTTTTTATCTCACTCCCTGCATCAGCCCTCCCTGCTCTGCCTTGCCTGGGACACCCCCCTTTATGGTAGTTCTGTGAGGGAGTGCTTTTAAGGGGAACCGGTGACCTCCTATACACTCCCTCACAGGGTGATATTTGAATACGTATACATTTCAGAGATGTTTTTGGGAAAGATGGATAGTTTTATATATTTGATTTTGCATGATTCATGGAACATTTTTAATGCTTACTTTGATCTTTTTTTGGAGGTTGCCTGAATGAATTCTGCTGGGAAGAGCATAGACAGGACCACAGGATCTTCTAGGAGGAAGAGAAGTAGTGGATGAGAAGAAGATTGGTCTGTCTTTCATTGAGTTTCTCTTTCTCTCCCTCATGCTTTATGTTGAAGGAGTGACACAGCGTAGGGTTGCCATATTGCTCAAGAAAAAGGAGGACAGATTGAGCAAGTCTGGGTTTTACTTCCAAAGCTTTCAATGGAAGCAAAACCCGGCCTGGCTCAATCTGTCCTCCTTTTTGTGGAGCCATATGGTAACCTTAGACACAGGCAGCAACAAAGCTGTTGTGTGCAGGGAAAGAGTTAGAGACCTGAGTCAGTTTCTCAGGCGTGGATAGCAGCTTTCATTTATAGCATTTATCTCAGGCTTTGATATTTTAGAAACCTTTCTCAAGGTGATGGACAATGCAGGACTGGTCTCTGGGGTCAAGACACATGGCAAATGTAAATAAAAAGGTATAGGACAAGGGTATTCAAAGTCTGTCCAGGAGATCTGCAACTCAGTTGGGTTTTCAGGATATCCACAATGAATATGCAAGCACTGCCCCCACTGTATGCAAATAGATCTCATGCATATTCATTGTAGAAATCCTGAAAACCTGACTAGGCTGCAGACCTCCAGAACTGACACTGAATAATCCCTGGTATAGAACTAAACTGCAAACTTACAAAACAGGGCCAAGCCAGATCCTGACAAGAAACTACCTGACCTGCAGTAAGGTAATTGAAAGCTAAGAACAGTTTGGTTTAGTGAATTCTCGTGGATCAAAAAAAAAAAAAAAAAAAAAATATATATATATATACACACACACTTCACATAAGAACATAAGAATAGCCATACTGGGTCAGAGCAATGGTCCATCTGCTTCCAGCAGTGGTCAATCCAGGTCAAAAGTACCTGGCAGAAACCCAAATAGCAGCAACATTCCATCCAACCAATCCCAGGGACAGGCAGTTGCTTCCCCATATCTGTCTCAATAGTAGACTATGGACTTTTCCTCCAGGAACTTGTCCAAACCATTTTGAAACCCAGATACGTTAACCATGGATACCACTTCCTTCGGCAACGAGTTCTAGAACTTAACTATACTTTGCGTGAAAAAATATTTTTCTTCTATTTGTTTTTAAAGTATTTCCATATAATTTCATTGAGTGTCCCTTGATTTTTGTACTTTTGGAACGAGTAAAAAAAAAATCGATTTACTTCTAGTCATTCTACACCACTCAGGAATTTATAGACCTCAATCATATCCCTCGTCATCCATCTCTTTTCCAAGCTGAAGAGCCCTAACCTCTTTAGGCTTTCCTCAAATGAGAGGAGTTCCATCCCCTTTATCATTTTGGTTGCTCTTTTCTAATTCCACTATATCTTTTTTGAGATACGGTGACCACAATTGCACACAATACTCAACGTGAGATCGCACCATGTTCTTATTTTGCATCCCTCTCCTAATAATTCCAAGCATCCTGTTGGCTTTTTTGGCCACTGCCATCACACACTGGGCAGACACGTGTACACATCATGTCCCCCCAGACACACACAAGCATCCTCAATTACTCTGTTCAGACATACTTTAATCTTGCTGTTCCATGTGAGTGTCCCCCCCTCCCCCACATGCCCGACTGCAAATGGAGGAAAGAGGGAGATGTGCCATTGGATTCTACACTGTAGATGTGCACTTTTCAGCTTATTTAATTCTGTAGCTCCTCAATATCTCTCACTCCTCTCTCTACACCCCTCCCTGGGAGCTCCATTCATCAGGTAAGTAAGTGCCCTTCTGCTCCACCGCCAACTCCAGATACCACGTCTTCCATCTTGCTACACTGTATGCCTGGAATAGTCTTCCTGAGTCAGTACGTCAAGCTTCATCTTTGGCCCTTTCAAATCTAGACTAAAAGCCCACCTTTTTGAGGCTGCTTTTAACTCACAACTCCTATTCACTTGTTCAGTACCCACATCTGTTTTATCATTCCCACCTTAAGTAATTCCCTAATCCCTTATTGGTCCTGTTTGTCTGTCTTGATTAGATTGTAAGCTCTGTTGAGCAGGGACCATCTCTTACATGCTTTGTGTACAGTGCTGCGTACGTCTAGTAGCGCTATAGAAATAATAAGTACGAGTGGTGACACAGCTCTTGCGCAATCCTTTCCTACAGCAGTCACTCTAATATTCCAATGACTCAGCTACGGCTGGATCATAAGCCAGTACAGGCAGGGAAATAACTCATTTATCTGAACATAAAATTCAGCTCAAACTTCAATCTGAAAGAGGCAATACATTAAAAAAATATGAGACGTACAGCAGAGTTCTGAACAGATTGAAGGGGGGATAGATGGCTAAGTGGGAGGACTGTCTTTCTTCTATGTTTGTGCAGCACTGCATATGCCTTGTAGCGCTATAGAAATGCTAAATAGTAGTAGGCCGGTGAGGAGTAAGTTGCAGTAGTCAAGGCGAGAGGTAATGAGAGCGTGGATGAGAGTTCGGGTGGTGTGTTCAGAGAGGAAAGGGCGAATTTTGCTGATGTTAAAGAGGAAGAAGCGGCAGGTCTTGGCTATCTGCTGGATATGCGCAGAGGAGCTCAAACTTCAATCTGGAAGAGGCAATACATTAAAAAAAATCAAAATGATTGAATTAATAAAAGCTCAACTATACAGGTATACACTTACCATAAACAGTGAGGTGAAAATCTTGTTTTACTAAATATCCTGTTGTAAATGTTATGTGAGCGTCAAAGGTCCCCGTGTCCCTCATCTCTAGTCCATCAACCTTCAGGGTTGTCTCTTTGTACATCTGTAGTCTCTGGTGAAATCTGGTACTAAAATTGAATTCATTAAATATTCTGTTTTTGAATTGTCCAAGTCGTATGATTACTCCAGAAACAAAGCGCCATTCTATTTCAAGAATATGTTCTGAGGTCACATCCAGAGGGAGAAGGGCAGATCCTCCCAGAATCCCATTCACCCAGCGAGGAGGAGGAGGAGAATTCTGTGCTTGGATAATCACATCTGGAAGAAATGAAAGAAGCAGAACCTCAGAATTACATTAGCAGGTCAGTATCTTACTGAGTGGAACCAAGAAAAGGGGACAAGCCATCATGTTGGCCACATCACAGTATCCAGGTCTTTTCAGCTTCAGCCCAGGCACCTATTCTGTTAGAAAAGCTGGAGCCACAGGACCCTGTCACTGTTACTGTGACCGCTCAGTGCAGATGGGTCAGTCCTGAAAAATCTGGACTCTGCAGGCTGTGATACCTTTTATTACACCTGCAGTGCAGATATAGGACATGAGCTCTCAAGGCAAGAGGCCTGGAAATAATCTGACCTAAGTTAACTGGCACCAGTCTGAATATCGGCTAGTGCCTGGTTAACTTACGGGTGACCGCTGAGACCCAGATATTCAAAGCGGGGATCTGCACATTCCCTGGCATTGTGTTTACGGAGTAAGGTCAGCCTATGGCTGTGAGCAGCTCTGACGCTGCATACCGCTGCAGGCTGAATATCAGGTGGATAGGGGCCAGTATTCAAAGGCACTTATCTGGTTATCCAGATAAATTCCAGCAAGAGGGATATTCAGTGGCATTAACTAGTCAGGGATAAATGCTGGTGTCTGAATGTGGCAGTTACGCATGCGACTCACAGTATTCTAGAAACTTAGTGTAATTGCTTGGCACAACCAGGACCTGCCCATGCCCCTCCCGGGTCTATGCCGCCCTTGCATGAGACAGAAATTAGGCACTAACCAGTTGACATTCAGCCCATGGTGATCAGTGATTTTTTAAACAGTGACTGCCACAGGCAGAATTAACACTGGATATCGGCACTGAATATCCAGAGATAATTTTGAATGGCAGTTACCAGAGCTTATGTGGGTCATAGCTGGTGTTCAGCTGGGACCTGCATATGACACTAATGTGGGCCACAACTGAATATTGGCTGGGACTTGCCTAAGGGTTTCTGGCCAGAGCAGCAATTAGACAGTTCAGTTATGCATGTAACTGATCTGATTTTATAACTTTTAGCATTAATAGCATCGATTACTGCAACGGAATATACGCAGGATGTAAAGAACAAATCTTAGGAAACTAAGGAAACTTCAGACCGCTCAAAACACAGCAGCCAGGCTCATTTATGGTAAATCAAGATCTGAAAATGCGAAACCCCTTCTTGAAAAACTGCACTGACTACCTATCAAAAAACGAATATCCTTCAAGATTTGTACTCTGGTACATAAAATAATCCATGGCCTAGCTCCGGGTTCCATGACTGATCTGATCGACCTACCAATTAGAAACACATCCGAATCAGCAAGAACGTACCTAAACCTTCACTTCCCAAGATGTAAGGGACTGAAATATAAATTAACATATGCGTCCAGTTTTTCCCTACATATGCACACAGCTCTGGAACGCTTTACCAAAAGACCTGAAATTCACGAATAATCTCCCAAACTTCTGAAAAAAACCTAAAGACCTATCTTTTCAGAAAGGCAAACTTCACAGAACCAACACAAACAACGAAAAATGAAAAAACAAATAGGAAACGAATCAATTCTCAATACCTTGCTACACGATCCCACCCTGGCATTCTGCTTGGGGCATTCCACACCAGATCTGCTTAAATTTACTATACAGCCAGTATCTGTTCACCCAGGGGTAGACACCTCTCTGGAACTATGTAAGCCACATTGAGCCTACAAATAGGTGGGAAAATGTGGGATACAAATGTAACAAATAAATAAAATACAGAATCAGTGGATGGTGCTGTGAATATGCCCTCTGAATACCTCAACACTATTTGGACAGTGCTAGAGCTTGGGAAGAGCCAGAGGGTGTCAAGTTAGAGCTATATGTCCAGAATGATGCGCCAAGGGCAGAAAACTCGAACTTCCCACGGAAAACACAAGTTATGGGAAAAAGTGGGATGTTTGACCACAGAAACCAAAGTCTGGAGAAATGAATTCTTCTAAAAGGAAACGTTTATTATGTAAAAAAGACTCGACACAAACGCTGTGTTTCGGCCGCTAGGCCTGCATCAGGAGTCTGAATGAACGGAGAGCATCTGATGCGCAGATTTCGAAGAAAAAGAACTGGTGAAGTATGATGCCAATGAAGTCGGTCTTTAAAAAGACCTTTGGGTGAAAATAGAAACCGGCGGTCTTCTGCCGAAACATGTCGGTTCTTTTTTTAAGTGTGGGTGCTTCGTCAATAAAATTTTGTCTATCTAAAAATTGGCTGCTGGAAATTCTTTTGGGCTAATCCTACTCATGTTTGGATTTAGCTCAAGCTTAATTATGTCATCTGAACCCCTTTTGGTACTTCTGATCTGATGGTAGACACTTTAGGAGACTGTGTAATGAGCATCTTATATTGTGTGAGGTGGGTAACTGTCAGCCAGTCCAATAAATAAGCAGAGCAAGACATGGTCACTAAATTGGAAGATAAGGACACTAAAACTTCTTCTTTGGAAAATAGAACTTCAAGTTGCTAATCTACAGATTACTGGTTCCCTGGCAATTAAGGATGGTCTCTATACCCGTTATGGGTTAGAGCATGTAGAGAATTTCCTGAGAGCTAGGAATCTTAGATTGTTGAATTTTCCTGCTACGAGATTACTGTCTGCTGAGATATTGCTTCAATTTTAAGGAGCAACTATTGCTTACTGATGACATAAAAGTGCAGAACCTTGAAGGAGAAAAACAGACTTGTCTTTTGATCAATTCATGCAGATGGGGATGTAGAATCTCCTTCTTTAATCCTAAATTAATTGCTAAGAACACTTTGCTATGCCAGGTCATTGGGTCTATGCTTCCAAGCCGTTCTTTCCTCCCCCACCTGAAACATCTCATTACACTTGGGATTGTTTGAGGTTGTTCACTCTCTGATTACCCAGAACCTATGTGCAGGGAGTAGCCATGTTTGAAACACTGTCACGTGACCTCGCCTGGAAAGGAATACAATTGGAATCTGTATGCTGCAAAAAACATAGGATCAGACATAAAATGCTTTATCTGTTTGTAATGGAATGGGAGCGATTCACCATGAGCACAGCTTTTCTTTCACTGAACTCGGTGACTCTTTAATGAAAGGGAAAAAAACTTACCGGAGACATGCAGAAGCAGGAGCAGACCCAGTGCGGAACTGTGTCTCTGCGACTCCATTTCTCTCTCTCTTTCTTACAGCTGTGAAGCAGAAGCTGGACTAAACCTGTGGTAAATTTGCAGTTCCTGCTCTGAGGTCAGCACATACACAGAAATACTCAGCCCATCATCTCTGACACATGACGTGGCCAACATGCCTATGTGAAATCATACAACCTGCTGTCTTCTCCCTGCAGCATCATCCTTCAAATGGACTGAAAGCTAAAACCAATTTCCTGCATTTCCCTCAAACAGAGAGCTACTACTACTACAAATCATTTCTATAGTGCTACCAGTCGTATGCAGCGCTTCACAATTGAACATGAAGGAAAGACAGTCCCCGCTCAAAAGAGCTTACAATCTAAATCAGGACAGACAGGACAAATACTACTACTACTACTACTTAACATTTCTAGAGCGCTACTAGGGTTACGCAGCGCTGTACAAAATAAACAAAGAAGGACGGTCCCTGCTCAAAGGAGCTTACAATCTAAAGAACGAAATGTCAAGTTGGGCAGTCTAGATTTCCTGGGTAGAGGTGTAGAGGTTAGGTGCCGAAGGCGACGTTGAAGAGGTGGGCTTTAAGCAGAGATTTGAAGATGGGCAGGGAGGGGGCCTGGCATATGGCCTCGGGGAGTTTGTTCCACGCGTTGGGTGAGGCGAGACAGAAAGGGCGGAGCCTGGAGTTGGCGGTGGTGGAGAAGGGTACTGAAAGGAGGGATTTGTCTTGAGAGCGGAGGTTACGGGTAGGAACGTAAGGGGAGATGAGGGATAAGGGAAGGACAGACAGATTGGACACATAGGGAAAAGAAGACTATTGATGAGAGGAAGGCAAGATAAAGGTTACAAGCAGGTGACAGGTTAGGAATTGAAAGCAGCATCAAACAGGTAGGCCTTAAGCACGGATTTGAAGGCGGCCAGGAATGGAGCTTGACGTAATGGCTCAGGAAGGTTATTCCAGGCATAAGGTGCAGCAAGATAAAAGGAACGGAGTCTGGAGTTAGCGATGGAGAAGAAGGGTGCAATTAGGAGAGATCTGCCTAGTGAACGGAGTTCCTGGGAAGGAGTGTAGGGAGAGATGAGGGTGGAGAGGTAGTGAGGGGCTGCAGAGTGAATGCACTTATAGGTCAATAAGAGGAGCTTGAATTGTATACGGAAACGGATAGGGAGCCAGTGAAGTGATTTCAGGAGAGGGCTGATATGGGCATAACCACTTTGGCGAAATATTAGTCGTGCGGCAGAGTTTTGAACAGACTGAAGAGGAGAGAGATGGCTGAGTGGAAGACCTGTGAGAAGCAAGTTACAGTAATCTAAGCGAGAGGTGATGAGAGTGTGGATGGAGGGTTCTGGTAGCATGTTCAGAAAGGAAAGGGCGAAGTTTGGCGATATTATAAAGGAAGAAACGACAGGTTTTAGCAATCTGTTGAATATGTGCAAAGAAGGAGAGGGAGGAGTCGAAGATGACCACAAGGTTACGAGCAGATGAGACAGGAAGAATATGCGTGTTGTCGACAGAAAGAGAGCTAACCCCGAACTGTGCGCACTGAGGATATCCTGTGACAGTGGCTAGCAATCCACCACTCACTTCACCTCTGAGGTCTTTTACTCCATCAGTAGCTGACTTGCAGAAGGCAGGTATGGAAATATTTAAATTTGAATAAATAAAAATTAAACCATGAATTCTGGCTGAGGGCATGCTTCTCTTTTTCTGAACTGTGCACGTTGATCCAATGTCTTCAGAGTCTGTAATTTATAACCAGGGAAGAAAAACAAGCATACAGACACACTGATGCTTTACACAACTTTGTTGAATCAGCTCTACCCATGTGAATGGATGCAATAAGCCCAAAAGGGCAGGTACTTTTATGTCTTAGGGTAGCAAGGGTTGTCAGTGTGCTTTGAGCTGATACAGGAGCTGGAATGTGTGTTTGGGACATAATGTGTGTTAAGTTGTATTTGTTCAGGAGTAGGCAGAGTGCCAAGTTACTTAGTTCCAGCAGAGAGATTTTAAGCCAGTCCTGGATTGGATAGCCCTATACTGGTGCATTATGGCACAGGCAGCATTGAGTTCAATAAGCAGAATCATCAAGGTCTATAAATACCATTCTGCTTTGGGTTTCATTTTAAAAAGGACTGCCCAGAAGCCTCTCCCTCCTGGACCTGGGAAACTTGGCAACTCTGGAGATGTCATAAGTACATAAGTAATGAAATACTGGGAAAAGACCAAAGGTCCATCGAGTCCTGCATCCTGTCCCCGACAGCGGCCAATCCAGGTCAAGGGCACCTGACAAGCTACCCAAACGTACAAACATTCTATACATGTTATTCCCGAAATTGTGGATTTTTCCCAAGTCCATTTAGTATCGGTCTATGATTTATCCTTTAGGAAACCGTCCAACCCCTTTTTAAACTCTGCTAAGCTAACCGCCTTCACCACGTTCTCCGGCAACAAATTTCAGAGTTTAATTATGCGTTGGGTGAAGAAATATTTTCTCCGATTTGTTTTAAATTTATTACACTGTAGTTTTATCGTATGCCCCCTAGTCCTAGTATTTTTGGAAAGCGTGAACAGACGCTTCACATCCACCTGTTCCACTCCACTGATTATTTTATACACCTCTATCATGTCTCCCCTGAGCCGTCTCTTCTCCAAGCTGAAAAGCCCTAGCCTCCTTAGTCTTTCTTCATAGGGAAGTCGTCCCATCCCCGCTATCATTTTTGTCGCCCTTCACTGCGCCTTTTCCAATTCTATTATATCTTTCTTGAGATGTGGCGACTAGAATTGAACACAATACTCAAGGTGCAGTCGCACCATGGAGCGATATAACGGCATTATAACATCCTCACACCTATTTTCCATACCTTTCCTAATAATACCCAACATTCTATTCGCTTTCCTAGCTGCAGCAGCACACTGAGCAGAAGGTTTCAGTGTATTATCAATGACGACACCCAGATCTCTTTCTCTGTCCGTAACTCCTAACGTGGAACCTTGCATGACGTAGCTATAATTCGGGTTCTTTTTTCCCCACATGCATCACCTTGCACTTGTTCATATTAAATGTCATCTGCCATTTAGCCGCTCAATCTCCCAGTCTTGTAAGGTCCTTCTTTAATTTTTCACAATCCTTTCACGAGTTAACGACTTTGAATAACTTTGTGTCATCAGCAAATTTTATTACCTCGCTGGTTACTCCCATCTCTAAATCATTTATAAATATATTAAAAAGCAGCGGTCCTAGCACTGACCCCTGAGTAACACCACTAACTACCCTTTTCCATTGTGAATACTGCCCATTTAACCCCACTCTCTGTTTCCTATCCTTCAACCAGTTTTTAATCCACAATAGGACATTTCCTGCTATCCCATGGCCCTCCAATTTCCTCTGTAGCCTTTCATGAGGTACCTTGTCATACGCCTTTTGAAAATCCAGATATACAGTATCAACCGGCTCCCATTTGTCTACATGTTTGTTTACTCCTTCAAAGAATTGAAGTAAATTGGTCAGGCAAGATTTCCCCACACAAAAGCCATGCTGACTCGGTCTCAGTAATCCATGTCCTCGGATGTGCTCTGTAATTTTGTTTTTAATAATAGCCTCTACCATTTTCCCCGGCACCGACGTCAGACTCACCGGTCTATAATTTCCTGGATCTCCCCTGGAACCTTTTTTAAAAATGGGCGTTACATTGGCCACCCTCCAATCTTCCGGTACCATGCTCAATTTTAAGGATAAATTGCATATCACTAGCAGTAGCTCCGCAAGCTCATTTTTCAGTTCTATCAGTACTCTGGGATGAATACCATCCGGTCCAGGAGATTTGCTACGCTTCAGTTTGCTGAACTGCCCCATTACGTCCGCCAGGTTTTCTGTGAATTCAGTAAGTTTCTCTGACTCGTCCACTTGAAATACCATTTCTGGCACCTGTATCCCACCCAAATCTTCCTCAGTGAAGACTGAAGTAAAGAATTCATTCAATCTCTCCGCTACGTCTTTGTCTTCCTTGATCGCCCCTTTTACCCCTCGGTCATCCAGCGGCCCAACCGATTCTTTTGCTGGCTTCCTGCTTTTAATATACCGAAACATTTTTTTACTATGTTTTTTTGCCTCTAATGCTATTTTTTTTTCGTAATCCCTCTTAGCCTTATCTGCGCCTTGCATTTGCTTTGACACTTCTTATTTATTTATGGTTCATTTCTACCCCACATTTTCCCACAAATGCAGGCACAATGTGGCTTACATGAATTATAAAAAGAAGAAAAGTACAATACATGAATGCTACAGAAGAATAAGGATGTAACACTAACAATAATAATGACTAAACAGCAGAGTTACTGATGGAGTATGTTTTTTCGGATAGGAACATTTTCAGCAACTTCTTGAAAAGATGGTGATCAGCCTGCGATTTTAAGTACAAAGGTAGAGCATTCCAATTCTTCGGGCTGGAATAGTGGAAAGACGAGGCAAAAAGAAGCTTGTATTTGACACCCCTACAAGTTGGGTAATGTAGTTGAAGATAGGAGCAAGCTGTTTTTATGGCATTTCTTGTTATGTTGCTTCTTGTTATTTTCAGACGGTTCCTTCTTCCATTTTCTGAAGGCGTTTCTTTTAGCCCTAATAGCTTCCTTCACCTCACTTTTCAACCACACCGGCCGGCTGGCTGTCTTTTGGACTTCCATCTTTCTTTTCTAATTTGCGGAATATGTTTGGCCTGGGCCTCCAGGATGGTACTTTTGAACAGCATCCACGCCTGTTGTGTAGTTTTTACCCTCTCAGTTGCCCAAGTTTTTTTTTACCGTTCTTCTCATTCTATCATAATCTCCTTTTTTAAAGTTAAACGCTAACGTATTTGACTTCCTATGTATAGTTACTTCAAGGTTGATATCAAAACTGATATTATGATCACTGTTATCAAGCGGCCCCAGTACCATAACATCCCTCACTAGATCATGTGCTCCACTAAGGACCAAGTCTAGAATTTTTCCTTCTCTCGTCGGCTCCTGCACCAGCTGCTCCATAAAGCTGTCCTTGATTTCATCAAGGAATTGTACCTCTCTAGCGTGTCCCAATGTTACATTTACCCAGTCTATATTTGGGTAATTGAAGTCACCCATTATTATCACATTGCCCATTTTGTTTGCGTCTCTGATTTCTTTTATCATTTCTGCGTCTACCTGCTCATCCTGACGAGAAAATGCTACCCTAGAGGATCTGGATTTGAGCTTTCTACCTAAGAGCCTAAATTTGGCTTCCAGAACCTCTCTCCCACATTTTCCTATGGCATTGGTACCCACATGTACCAAGACAGCCGACTCGTCCCCAGCACGATCTAAAATCCTATCTAGGTGAGGCGTGAGGTCCGCCACCTTCGCACCAGGCAGGCAAGTCACCAGGCGATCCTCACATCCACCAGCCACCCAGCTATCTATATGCCTAATGATTGAATCACCAACTACAACAGCTGTCCTAACCTTTCCCTCCCGGGCAGCACTTGGGGACATATCCTCGGTGCGAGAGGATACTACATCCCCTGGTGAGCAGGTCCTGGCTACAGGAGTACTTCCTACTTCACCAGGGTGATGTTCTCCTTCTGGGAGACCTCTCTCCTCCAAGGTAGCACAAGGGCTACCACATTGGAGGTGGGACTTCTCTACAACATCCCTGTAGGTCTCCTCTATGTACCTCTCTGTCTCCCTCAGCTCCACCAAGTCTGCTACTCTAGCCTCAAGAGAACAGACACGTTCCCTGAGAGCTAGAAGCTCTTTGCATCGGGTACACACATACAACATCTCGCCAACTGGGAGATAATCATACATGTGACACTCAAAAGACTGGATAGCACCCCTCTTGCTGCTGGACTGCTGACGCCATCTTAGTGTTTTTGAGTTTTTCAATAATTTAAAACTTGCTACAGTATTAAGGATATTAGCTTAATATAAAAATGTCTTTTAGTTTATATAGTATATTGCATGATTTATTTAGTGTTTCCTTCTTAGATGGTAATGAAATGTATTTAAAACTCTGTAAGAGCACTCCTTGCTTGTCACCCTAATTACAATAACTGACTATAAATGAAGAGTTGTCCTAGGGGTGGGTGGGAAGACTAAACTAGATCCTGCAGTGCCTGTGAGATTCTGTTAATGCTGTGGTACAGTTTTTAAAACTAAGTGGAAAAGACTATGGAGATTAGTTGATAAAATTTGCTTTTTATATTTTTATTTTGCCTAACACTAACCTACAATTCCTCCTTTAAACCCTAATCTTTAAGTTCCCAAAGCACAAAGCAAAATAGCGTTCACTTACCAGAGAAATGTTCTCTTCTCTCGGAACTTCTCAGAAAAAGTTCAGTGGGACCTTTCCTCTTTATATAGTTTTGAATCTAACGGGCCTCTTTAAAACAGGCTCTTTGAAGCTGACTCAGCAACCTATGCAAGTATTCTACTTCCCCACACCTTAATTAACACTTAATTGAGGTCGCTGGATGAGCTACCTCTCCAGCAGCCAAGGAACAGAAAATAACTGGTTTTTACAACAAGAGTTTTTGGCTGTTTAGTTTCTACCTCTAGAAAAGGTTTCCGTTGAAAACTATGGGAAAAATGCCTATTTCTATGGGAAAAGGGTTTGTACTCTATGGCAACTAGTTAATGATGCTTGCTGTTCTCTCTCTCTTTTTATTCCCCCCCTTAATACAGTCTGGATCAGAAATGCTGGGTCAGGATTCGTCTATCACTATGCGATCTTTCTGCTAACAAGCAGGAACTACGAGTCCTTGATGTAACAGAGTAAATTCAGTGCTTGCTCAGCTAGTCCAGAATAGATGCCATGAAGAAACAGGTTTCTGAAGCTCTTGTGGTAGTAGTAGTAGGAAGTTACCAGCATTATGTGAGAGCGCCATCTAGTGCTCACTGCTCACAGTAGTCAAAAAAATAAAAAACAGAGCAAAGGAATAAGTGCGCAGCGCGTTCTGTGGAGCCCCCGAATTTGTCAGCTTACCTTCAGGGCAACAAAACTCCACACAATACTGCAAGGCTACCCATGTGCCATCATCAGGGGTTGGTAGAGAGTGCATTAAAATTCTTCAGCGCTTTGGTGTGATCAAAGAGGTGTGACTTGCATATTGGGAGCCCTTTGCAGCACCTGGCGATCAATACCTGAACATATTGGTAAACAAAACAAAAAAATCATATCTAATGGAAAGGCCCCAGTGGATAAGCATTTATCCTCTGGTACTCAAGTTTTGTTTATCTTGATAAGCGGTGTCACACGTATTTACCATCTGAGAAGTTTACAATCACTAAAAATGTAAAGATAGAAAAGAACTGGAATAATTATATGACAGAATAGAAAAAATGAAGAGATCAGGATGAGAAGATATTGTATTACAGCATCCATACCTAGCGGTAGGGCTTATGATCAAGAGTCTCAGACCCCAAAACACCCTTAAACAGGAACATCTTTAGACTAATTTCAAATCAAGATTGATTTCTACATGAAAAAGATGTAGAAGTGAGTTCCAAAGTTGAAGTCAGTTTACATTTTAAAAGTCTTGAAACAAATAGTATCAAAGCGGATGTAGCTCAATGAAGGAAGAGATAATGGGTTGAAGATCTCAAACTTCTGGATGGCATATAAGATACTAGTAGTCATAAGTACATAAGTATTGCTATACTGGGAAAGACCAAAGGTCCATCGAACCCAGCATCCTGTTTCCAACAGTGGCCAATCCAGGTCACAAATACCTGGCAAGTTCCCAAAAAAGTACAAAACATTTTATACTGCTTATCCCAGAAATAGTGGATTTTCCCAAATCCATTTAATAACGATCTATGACTTTTCCTTTAGGAAGCCGTGCAAACCTTTTTAAAACTCCGCTAAGCTAACCGCCGTTACCACATTCTCTGGCAACGAATTCCAGAGTTTAATTACACGTTGAGTGAAGAAACATTTTCTCCGAAACATTTTAAATTTACTACATTGTAGCTTCATCGCATGCCCCTTGTCCTAGTATATTTGGAAAGCGTGAACCGACGCTTTACATCTACCCATTCAACTCCACTCATTTTACAGACCTATCATATCTCCCCTCAGCCGCCTTTTCTCCAAGCTGAAGAGCCCTAGCCGCTTTAGCCTTTTCTCATAGGGAAGTCGTCCCATCCCCTTTATCATTTTTGTCACCCTTCTCTGCACCTTTTCTAATTCCACTATATCTTTTTTGAGATGCGGCGACCAGAATTGAACACAATATTCGAGGTGCGGTCGCATCATGGAGCGATACGAAGGCATTATGACATCCTCATTTTTGTTTTCCATTCCTTTCCTTTTAGCCGCAGCAGCACACTGAGCAGAAGGTTTCAACGTATCATCGACGACGACACCTAGATCCCTTTCTTGGTCTGTGACTCCTAATGTGGAACCTTGCAAAATGTAGCTATAATTTGGGTTCCTCTTTCCCACATGCATCACTTTGCACTTGCTCACATTAAACGTCATCTGCCATTTAGACGCCCAGTCTCCCAGTCTCGTAAGGTCCTCTTGTAATTTTTTCACAATCCTCCCGTTAGAATACTGGGACATCAAAGTGAGGCTTGAATGACTCGGGAGTGACGCTAGGAAACTGGAACATCAGAGCAGGGATGGAATAATCTCTGGAATGCAGCTTGATAACCAGGGAGAAGGCAGTCCGTAAAAGTAACAGAACCTGACCATGGGAAAAGAGGTGAGTCTGAACAAGGGGGAACAGGGGGGGGGGGGTCTGGGCTTCCAGGGGTATTTTCGGTGGAACCTGCTGATTACCTTTGGAGTATGAACATGGTCTACAGGATTGGAAGTTGAGAACAAGTCTGGAGCTTGAAGACAGGACTGGATCTTGTAAACAGGACTGGAGCTTGAGAACACAGTTGGGGTAATACCTCAGTATCATAGCCCCCCCCCCCCCCCCGTGGAGAGACAGGGCAGCGAGCTTGAATGCCATCTTGAGAGAGGACTCAAATTTCTGATCCTGCGCATCCTTAAGGGTAAAGTGGTCTTCTTGGTGACTGCAGTGATCAAAGGAATCCACCCTAAGGAGCCATTAAGGCTCAAGTTCCCCCGAAGGTAGCAGGTAGAACTGCAACATGGTTCATGCTACCTGAAAACGAAAACTGGCATCTGGAGTATCCCACTGAGCCAAGGTAAGGATCTTCATGGCCTCAAACGTGGAAAGTTCTAGGAGGCCGCTTCATCCCAGACATAATGGAAGGAGCGGAGAACTTGGGCAACTGATGAGGAAATATCCAGGACTTCTAGGGCCCGGATAATAAATGCAGGAAGCTCCTCTTTATGAAAGAGCCTAGCTGCAGTAGGGTCATCATCCTCAACTGGCAGCAATTCACCCTCCTCTAAGGGATCTGATAGGGCCTGTAGAGAGTCACTCAACAAATGGCCCTCATCAACATCCGAGCCCATGGAAACTTCTTCAAGTTCCTGCTGGGCCTCCAATCTTGGCTGCCTAGGTTGCTGAAGAGCCCCCAAAACTCCACCTGGAGCCTGCTGAGGAGCCTGTGATCCCCCAGGCCTCTTCATTAAAAAGGCCTTGTGTATTAACAGCACAAATTCGGGAGAAAACGGGGTGTCTTCAACCCTAGAGCTTGCAGTCACATCCCCAGCCCAGCCACTCTCCAGAGAGCCTGGGAGAAATCAGGCCCCAATTGATTTCCTGCTGGCTCCTCAGCCTCATGGCGTGAGAGCAAAAGTGATGCCAGCACACCCGCTGGAAGAAGAGAGCCCCACTGAGCCCACCAAAACAGGCTCCGATATTTCAAGATGTTCCTCAGTCCCAGGCCGCATGGAAAGATCTGCAGGTCAGTACGAGAACACGCAAAACAGATGCCCAACGTTGCCCTCCGGCTCCCACACTGGGAGCAGTGCTTCACAGATTCCGCCGGCATCGCCATCAAAGAGGCGCTACTCATCCCACAGGGAGTCCACTGATATAGGGCAAATTCTGGCCCCCTCACACTGCTGCTGGTTAACTGTGTCCCGGGCCCTAGTGTTGCTGAGCTCCTCTTGTTCTGTTGTTTTTTTTTTTTAAAGAGGCAGGAGATTAAGCTGGAGCTACACAGCCACAGGAAGCAAATAACTCCTGGGCAGATAAAGGTAGGGGGGGGAGGGGCGATGGGGGAAGGAATGGAGGGGCCTGGCACCACCAGGTATACCTCAAAATCTCAGGCTAGGGACACCTCAACCCCAGAAGCTTTACTGAACTCAAGGAACCAGACCAGGAGCCAAATCAATCCAGAGCTGCATGATTATGACCAGCCACCTGCTAGATAGAGAGAATGCTGAGATAAGGGCTGCTGCACAGAACCATGTAAAGCTGATATTCTCTAATTCCACCTGATGGTAGAGGGACATAACCCACAAAGTCTCTGGATTGATCTGTGGGACGCTATGGAAATGCAAATCTCTTTCATGCATATTCACTGTGGATATCCTGAAAACATGGACTGGCAAGGGGTACTCCAGGACTATTCTGAGCATCGGCCTGCAACGTTTGGCGACTATTATGCTCCATTTGTGGAGAAAGAGAAGATTTTAAGTACTAACAAATGCAATAAAAGAGATCAAGAAAAAGTGGCAGAAGACACAGAAACTGTTTCAGTTGTAGATATGGCGGCTCAGCCTGATTGAAATTGCACATTATAATGAATTGCATTTTATTTGAACTGTGGATATATTTATGCATTGGATTTTAAATTGTTGTATTTTGTATTTCTATTAATTCCATGTGTTGTGGGCTGCTCTGGGAGGCCTTATGGTTATTTATTTGGATTTTGTTCACACCTTTCTCAGTGGTAGCTCAGGGTGAGATACATTCATGTACACTGGGTATTTCCCTGTCCTTGGAAGGCTCACAATCTAAGTTTATATATTGTGAAAATGGAGGGTTAAGGGGTCATATGCACATAAGCACTGCCACGCTGGAAAAAGACCAAAGGTCCATCAAGCCCAGCACTCTGTCTCTGACAGCGGCCAATCCAGGCCCCAAGAACCTACACTGCCTCCGATCCCATGACTCTCCAGTTTCCTTTGCAGTCTTTCATGAGGCACTTTGTCAAACGCCTTCTGAAAATCTAGATATACAATATCCACCGGCTCCCCTTTGTCCACATGCTTGTTCACCCCCTCGAAAAAATGCAGTAGATTTGTGAGGCAAGACTTCCCTTCACTAAATCCGTGCTGACTTTGTCTCAGTAGCCCATGCTTTTGTATGTGCTCTGTAATTTTATTCTTAATAGCCTCCACAATTTACAAATGCACGGTAAAAAGTGGCCTGCTGTAGTGTAGGTGCGGGCTTTGGGCGCGCACAGAATTATTTTTCAGCGCACCTACAAAAAAATGCCTTTTTAAAATTTCTGCTGAAAATGGACGTGCGGCAAAATCAAAATTGCAGCATGTCCATTTTGGGTCTCAGACCTTACCGCCAGCCATAGACCTGGCGGTAATGACCTACTTGCGTCAGATGCCACTTGGTGCGCGTCCAAAAACAAAAAAAAAGATTTTTCAGACACACGTAGCGGACGCGAGCCAAAAATGAAATTACCGCAAGAGCCATGCGGTAAGTCCATTTTGGAGCACGTTGGGTGTGCGTAGAGCCTTATGTGGCTTAGTAAAAGGGGCCCAAAGTGACTTGCCCAAGATCATAAGAAGAAGCAGTAGGATTTGAACTGGGCACCTCTGGATGTCAAGACCAGTGCTCTAACCACTAGGCCATTCTTGCAGTCCACTGGTTATAAAATCAAACTACATAAATATAAATTTTAGAGCACTCTATTCAATGGATAACCAAAACATGCAGCAGAGACTCCACGATCTAAGATATGCTGTAACTGATGTACAAATGCTAATTTTGGAAACCTTTGCAATGTGGAGTGGAGGAGTGACCTAGTGGTTAGGGTGGTGGACTTTGGTCCTGGGGAAGTGAGGAACTGAGTTCGATTCCCACCTCAGGCGCAGCTCCTTATGACTCTGGTCAAGTCACTTAACCCTCCATTGCCCCAGGTACAAATAAGTACCTGTATACAATATGTAAGCCGCATTGAGCCTGCCATGAGTGGGAAAGCGCAGGGTACAAATGTAACAAAAATAAAATAAAATGTGTTCTTCAAAATTCAGAGTGGCATAAAAAATATTTCTTCAGATTACTCCCACCCCTTTCACCTTCATCCCCTGTCCCCTCGTTACAGAGCTTCCTTTCAATTGAAAGAGACTCTCATCCAGTGTATTTATGCCATGGAGACATTTAACAGTCTGTCATAGTTGACATGAAATTTCTTCTGTTCTCCCTCTGCTCAACTCAACTTTAAATATAAAGGCCCAGTATTCAGAAAATGCTGAGCTCCTAAATCTGTGCCCTATTTTCAGACAAACTTAGAAGCATAAACTTTCTCAAAATGGAAACTAGCTCTCAGAAAATACAAATACGCAACCAGACAGGCTCGGATATCCTATTATAAATCAATAATTGGGCATGATTATTCAGATCTAAAGAAATTATTTCAGGTTGTTAAACTTTTTGACACCAACCCTATCACTACAGCAAGTATAGGCATCCCATCTGCTGATTCACTAGCCAAATATTTTAATGAAAAAATCTTAAAACTACATAACTCTCTCCTTCTCAAGATCTCAGATACCAATCACTTCTTCAATATACTTGAGTCTACCTCCGGAGACTTTCCAGCAGATCGCATCTGGTCACATTTTGCTCCTCTCTCCACCGAATCAGTTTCTCAAGCGATTTATAAATTTGCTAATTCCTACTGTAAATTGGATTTTTGCCCCAATTATTTACTTAAATGTGCTCCTCTCCGGTACTTTCAAGAACTTACATCACATTTAAGCAGCTCACGGAATACCTGGACAAGTTCTCCATTTTACATGACTCTCAATCTGGGTTTCGCTCCCTTTACAGTACGGAAACTGTACTGGTTACCCTGATAGCTAAATTCAAGCAACTAATTGCAAGCGGCAAAGTATACTTCTCCTCCAATTTGATATGTCAAGCGCATTTGACATGGTCAACCATGACATCCTTTTACGTCTTCTTGATCATTTCGGGATTGGTGGTAGTGTACTTAGTTGGATAACGGGTTTTCTTTCATACAGATCATACAGGGTTAAATCGAACTCTATTATATCATAATGGAAGGCAGTTTGTGGAGTACCCCAGGAATCTCCTCTTTCACCAACACTCTTCAACATAATGATGATCCCATTGGCTAAGTCACTTTCCAATCAAGGCTTAAACCCATTTATCTATGTGGAGGATGATACCATTTATATTCCTTTTAGACAGGACCTGTCTGAAATCACCAACTTAATCAGGACAGGCTTGAATACAATGGAAGCATGGGCCAACTCATTCCAATTTAAATTGAATGCTGAGAAGACTCATTGTCTTATCCTAACCTCCCAGCACAATACGTTTAAACCTACAATGTTACAAATTCCAAATTATTCTCTCCCCGTGCTGACACAGTCAGCACAGTTTTAGTGAAGGGAAGTCTTGCCTCACAAATCTACTGCATTGTTTCGAGGGGGTGAACAAACATGTGGACAAAGGGGAGCCGGTGGATATTGTATATCTAGATTTTCAAAAGACGTTTGACAAAGTGCCTCATGAAAGACTCCAAAGGAAACTGGAGAGTCATGGGATCGGAGGCAGTGTATTATTATGGATTAAGAGCTGGTTAAAAGATAGGAAGCAGAGAGTAGGGTTGAATGGTCATTATTCTCGATGGAGAAGGGTAGTTAGTGGGGTCCCTCAGGGGTCTGTTCTGGGACTGCTGCTTTTTAACATATTTATAAATGACCTCGAGATGGGAGTAACTATTGAGGTAATTAAATTCGCAGATGACACAAAGTTATCCAGGGTCGTCTCGTCGCAGGAGGAGTGTGAAAGATTACAAGAGTGCTGGGCTTGATGGACCTTTGGTCTTTTCCCAGCGTGGCGGTGCTTATGTGCATTTCGGATACTTGGAATTACAATTGACCGGAACCTGACTCTCGAAACCCAAGTAAACTGCACCACGAAGAAAATGTTTTACTCAATGTGGAGGCTTAAACGCATAAAACCTTATTTTCCTGGTGATGTCTTCCGCAAACTAACACAATCCTTGGTACTTAGCTATTTAGATTATTGCAACTGAATCTACGCAGGTTGCAAAGAACAGTTAATCAAAAAACTGCAGACCGCACAGAACACTGCAGCGAGATTGATCTTTGGTGTTTCAAAATTTGAATCTGCCAAACCCATTTGTGAAAAATTGCACTGGCTCCCTATCAAGGAATGTATTGCATTTAAAGTTTGCACCTTGATCCATAGGATAATTTATGGAGAAGTTCCTGGTTACATGATAGATCTTATTGACCTTCCATCCAGAAATAGTTTCAGTTCCGCCTGATCCTTACTCAGATTGCAAAGGACTTAAATACAAATCCACCTATGCATCCAGCTTCTCCTTCATAGGAACTCGATTATGGAATGCTCTACCCAGGATCTTAAAGTCTACCCAGAACTATTTGAACTTTAGAAAACCATTAAAGACCACCCTGTTTAAAAGAGCTTACCTCAAGGATCCAACCTAAAGTCACTCCTCTTTGATACAACATGTACCATGGCTATACCTCCTTCATATACTTTTATCTGCCGGCCCTATTTCTTTCCTTATGTTTACTATTTTCTATTACTCTGTTTAACTGTATTTACTAAACTGTAGTCTGCACTACAGTCTTTTGTAAGCCACATTGAGCCTACAACGGGTGGGGAAATGTGGGGTAGAAATGTGTTTAAAAAAAAAAAAAAAAAGTTGAAAATTCTCCTTAATTTAGGAGCTTAAAACTTATGCTCATAAATTTAGGTCCACTATTCATTTGCCTTGATTTATGAGCTCGGTGCTGAAATCAGTGCTAGGCACTTAGCTTCTTTTTTTTCCCTGCCCTAAATCCGCCCCATTATCACCCACCACCCAAATTTTATGCTCCTAAATTTAAGAGAAATTTAGTGAAATTCTAAGTAAAAATGTATGTACTTAGCCCTAGTAAATTTTCAGAGAAGCCAATTTATGAGCATAACAAAGTAACAAAGCTGGTGGGAATCCCCAAACTTCTACAGCTGAAGACCTCCTTCAAAGGGGCCCAGAACGCCCTTTTTCTAACTAGGCATGTGCGGGGTGCCCACATCGTTGGCTTAGGAACCCTGCCACTGACTGTTGATCACAGCAGAAGAAAGTTCTGGGCGCTTTTGGAGGAGGTCTTCAACTGGTGAGGCTTGGGGATCCCCACCAGCTACAGCAAGCGTCCACTGCTGCTGGGTGGGCCCAAGCCCAAAGTGTGTGGGCCCCAGCCCACCTGTGGTGTTCGAGCCTGGTAGTACTGGGTCTCAGAACCATAGAACCAGATCCCAAAACCTACCCAAACAAATACCCTCTGCTGCACTTTCTTGGGACACCAGCCTGGCCAATCACAAAAAAGAACACTACAAACAAAAGAATTCCTTATCACGTTAGCAAATGTTTATTATTAGAAAATTAGCAGCAAAGCAAAAACTATTACTCCTCGCCCGGTTGGCCGCGGAGGTGGTGTCAGGCTACTACTTTCACCCTCTTGTAGATTTCAACCTCTTCTTCCAACTCAGTCTCACTGTTTTTCTTCCTTCGAAGTCCACTCCATCCGTCTATTTGCTCCTCTGCCTCTCCGAGTAGCAGTCATTTATCAACTCCCTGATAAGTCCCTTCCTTCCTTTCTCACTGACTTTGATGCTGGCTTTCCTTCTTTCTTGAACCTTCATCTCCTTCCTACTACTACTACTTATTTCTAAAGCGCTACTAGACGTACGCAGTGCTGTACCCTTGAACATGAAGAGACAGTCCCTGCTCGACAGAGCTTACAATCTAATTAGGACAGACAAACAGGACAAACAAGAGATAAGGGAATATTAAAGTGAGGATGATAAAATAAGGGTTCTGAACAAGTGAATAAGGGTTAGGAGTTAAAAGCAGCATCAAAAAGGTGGGCTTTTAGCTTAGATTTGAAGACAGCCAGAGATGGAGCTTGATGTATCGGCTCAGGAAGTCTATTCTAGGCACATGGTGCAGCAAGATAAAAGGAACAGAGTCTGGAGTTAGCAGTGGAGGAGAAGGGTGCAGATAAGAGAGATTTACCCAGTGAACGGAGTTCCCAGGGAGGAATGTTGAGAGAGATGAGAGTGGAGAGGTACTGAGGAGCTGCAGAATGAATGCACTTACAGGTCAATAAGAGGAGTTTGAACTGTATGCGGAAACGGATAGGAAGCCAGTGAAGTGACTTGAGGAGAGGGCTAATATGAGCATAACGACACTGGCGGAATATTAGTCGTGCAACAGAATTTTGAACAGATTGAAGAGGAGAGAGATGGCTAAGTGGGAGACCTGTGAGAAGCAAGTTGCAATAGTCTAAGCGAGAGGTGATAAGAGCATGGATGAGGGTTCTGGTAGTGTGCTCAGAAAGGAAAGGGCGAATTTTGGTGATATTATAGAGAAAGAAACGATAGGTTTTATCAGTCTGCTGAATATGTGCAGAGAAGGAGAGGGAGGAGTCGAAGATGACCCCAAGGTTACGAGCTGAGGAGACAGGAAGGATGAGAGTGTTATCCACAGAAATAGAGCATGGGGGAGGAGGAGAGATTAGTTTAGGGGGAAAGATAAGAATCCTCATTCTTGGGGATTTTAACATTCATGCTAATGATCCCTCTGACTCTTATGCTTGTCAGTTTCTTGCTTTAACATCCTTTTTTAATCTTCAACTGTGCTGCACTGCCTCCACTCACCAGAATGACCACTATCTTGACCTCTTCTCAAACTGCTCACTCTCCAGTTTCTGTGCCTCAACTCTTCCCCTCTCTGACCATCATCTGATAACTTTCACACTTAAACACCCTCCTCCCCAGTCCCGTCCAATCTTAACCAATACATTTAGGAATCTTCAGATTATTGACCCTTCTACTCTGTCCTCCACTGTTTCAAATCTCTTCTCTACCACTATGTTACCAAGTCTGTCAATGAGGCTGTCTCTTCCTATAATACTATTCTCTTCTCTGCTCTGGATACTCTCGCTCCTCCCATTCCCCGTTCTGTAAAACGTACCAAACCCCAGCCTTGGCTGACCTCTAGAATCCGCTACCTACGTTCTTGTGCCCGCTCTGCCTTTGGCTGAAATCCCGTGCCCATGCTGACTTCATACATTTCAAATTCTTGCTGACCTCCTTCCTTGCCAAACAGGACTATTACAGCTAGTTGACAAATTCTCTTGGCTCAAACCCTTGACGTCTCTTTGCCACACTGAACTCTCTCCTCAAAGTGCCTTCACCTCCAACTCCCCCTTCACTTTCCCCCCAGACTCTGGCCGAGTACTTTCATGATAAGGTTCACAGATTAAACTTGAATTCTCAACCAGGTCACCTCAACCTCTCCTTCCCTTAGTCCATTCTCTCAACCAACCCCTGCCCCCTTTTCTTCCTTTTCTGAAATCACTGAAGAGGAAACGACATGTTCCTCTGATCCTATTCCCACCCATCTACTTAACACTATCTCTCCTACTCTCATCCCTTTTATCTGTCATATCCTCAATCTTTCACTTTCCACTGCGACTGTTCCTGATGCCTTCAAACATGCCGTAGTCTCACCACTCCTTAAAAAACCTTCATTGGACCCTACTGTCCTTCCAACTATTGCCCCATCTCCCTTTCCTATCCAAGATACTTGAACGTGCTGTTCACCGCCGTTGCCTTGACTTTCTTTTATCTCAAGCTATTCTTGATCCACTTCAATCTGGCTTTCGCCCCCTTCATTCAACTGAAACAGCACTTCCTAAAGCCTCCACCGATCTGTTCCTTGCCAGATCCAAAGGTCTCTATTCTATCCTCATCCTTCTCAATCTATCTGCTGCTTTTGACACTGTTGATCACAGCCTAGTCCTCACTTGGATTTCAGGGCTCTGTTCTTTCCTGGTTTTCTTCTTCTCTCTCCCAGCATACCTTTAGTGTATACTCTAGTGGATCCTTCTCTACTTCTATCCCACTGTCAGTTGGTGTACCTCAGGGATCTGTCCTGGGACCTCTTCTTTTCTCCATCTATACTTCTTCCCTTGGTACTCTGATCTCATCCCATGGTTTTCAGTATCATCTTTACGCTGATGACTCCCAGATCTACCTCTCCACACCAGAAATCTCAGCTGAAATCCAGGCCAAAGTATCAGCCTGCCTGTCTGACATTGCTGCCTGGATGTCTCAGAGCCATCTGAAACTAAACATGACCAACACTGACCTTCTTATCTTTCCCCCTAAACCAATCTCTCCTCCTCCCCCATTCTCTATTTCTGTGGATAACACTCTCATCCTTCCTGTCTCATCAGCTTGTAACCTTGGGGTCATCTTCGACTCCTCCCTCTCCTTCTCTGCACAGCAGACTGCTAAAACCTGCAGTTTCTTTCTCTATATCATCACCAAAATTCGCCTTTTCCTTTCTGAGCACACTACCAGAACTCTCATCCACACTCTTATCACCTCTCACTTAGACTATTGCAACCTGCTTCTCACAGGTCTCCCACTTAGCCATCTCTCTCCTCTTCAATCTGTTCAAAATTCTGTTGCACGACTAATATTCCGCCAGTATCGTTATGCTCCTATTAGCCCTCTCCTCAAGTCACTTCACTGGCTTCCTATCCGTTTCCACATACAGTTCAAACTCCTCTTATTGACCTATAAGTGCATTCACTCTGCAGCTCCTCAGTACCTCTCCACTCTCATCTCTCCCTACATTCCTCCACGGGAACTCCGTTCACTGGGTAAATCTCTCTTATCTGCACCAGACTCTGTTCCTTTTATCTTGCTGCACTATATGCCTGGAATAGACTTCCTGAGCTGGTACGTCACGCTCCATCTCTGGCCGTCTTCAAATCTAAGCTAAAAGCTCACCTTTTTGATGCTGCTTTTAACTCCTAACCCTTATTCACTTGTTCAGAACCCTTATTTTATCACCCTTACTTTAATATTCCCTTATCTCTTGTTTGTCCTCTTTGTCTATCCTAATTAGATTGTAAGCTTTGTCGAGCAGGGACTGTCTCTTCATGTTCAAGTGTACAGCGCTGCGTACGTCTAGTAGCGCTATAGAAATGATAAGTAGTAGAAGTAGTGTCCATCTCCTTCCTCCCTTCAAATGTAATTAGTTCTCAACAGATGGAAACCTGCTGCGTCCAAATAGTCTCCAAATGGCCTCTTTGAACACACCTATCGAAAACAGTGAATTGCATAACTCATTGTCTTTCAATTACCTGGCCAGGAAGAGGGGGAGGAAAGGGGGGGTGCTTGCTTGTGTGCTGGGCACCAAATGTCCCCGTTTGTTTTCTGTAATCCACAGAAGAAAAAAATGTCTCCACACTTCAACGTCTATAGATTATGGTTTTTCTTTACATTAAACATTACCAGCACTGGACCCGAATGGTCTAGGTCTTCATAATTGCACCCCCCCCCCCCACCCCCCCACCAACAGTGGCTTCATCACTGGTCTGATGCTGAGCTAGGTAACTTCTGTGGATTTCTCCTTTGGTACGATGACTTCATTGACAATCTGCACCTGTTGCTGAAGCTGGGACTCCAGGAGGCTGTTCTGAAGGTTCTCACAAATCTGTCAAAAAAGAAAACAGAAAAACCAAGTTAAAGGAAAATCAATAATACATATAAAATGTTACTGTAGGGCTCATTTTCAAAGCACTTAAACTTACAAAGTTCCATAGTAACCTATGGAACTTTGTAAGTCTAAGTGCTTTGAAAATACGCCTCTATGTAATTTTGTAAATCCAAGTGCTTTGAAAAGACGCCTTGTGACAGAACAGTGTGTTTTAAGCCTGTAAAACTGCCTTATTTCCTGAAATGTATTTCTTCTAGTGGCCAGCAGGTGGTGCATGTTTTATGTTAAAGCTGTCATGGAAAAGGGAATGCTCCCTCTTTTAGTTTCACTCAGTGAAGAAGTGATCTACAGTAATGTGAGCAGTATAGTTTTAAAACTTGTTGTCTGGGCTCTGATTAGCCCAGGAGCTCAATATCATTTTGATTGTACTGGCTTTTGCCCCCGTTTCAGCCCAGAAGAAGAAAGAGAGAGAGCTCTTTGCTGAAGATCTGTAATATTTGATAACTGGTGAGCAGCTACATTTCCTGATCTCCCCAGGTACTTTTTAGAAAGTAAGCAAATGTTTAGATAGTTTTATAATTGATCTATATTTCAGTTACCTGTTAATGTTTGCTGACTGCACATTTTTTTGTCCACTGTTCAATTTCTGACAATAAACATTTTCAGTTTGTTGACTCTGCCTGTCTGGACTGATAAAGAATCCTGGTGGTTTGTATAATGGGTCTGTGCTTTCTGGGAACTGTGGGACCACTGGGAGTGTGGTCTCCAGTAAACTAGAAATCACTGGGGATAATTTGAGAGTGGGAGACTTGCCCAGAAGCGGTTATGATCCAGTCGGTGGGAGGAAGGTGCTAGCATAGAGCAGAAGCAGCAGGTGAAGGCGGTCTTCAGCTGTGTTGGGGATAGACCCTCTAAGTGGCCGCAGGGTAACCCCAGGCAGGTGGCTAGGAATTAGTCACACTCCTTTTTGTGACTTAGTATATTTTGGGAATAATTATGAACTTTTGGATACTGAACTACAAAAGCTAAAAATTTTAAGATCAGCTCTACTACCTATACAAATCTTTCCATGAACTGTCATACTATTTTTGGGTGCAGCCTTCTTTCTGTTGAGCTTTATTCCTCTCCTTTATTGTTGTCTTCCAGCAAGGTTCTTCCCCCCCCCCCCCCCCCCCCACACACACACATACATACAAAGTGTGGCAGAGACAATGAGCCCTAGGTACAGTCAATTCCTGAACTGCAGCTCAAACAACTGTAGTTGGCCTGCAAGTGTCATTAAGGGGATGTCTTTTGCTCCTCCTGCCACCCCCCCGCCCAGTGGTCTGTAAATGCTAGTTCTGGACTACTCCTAGTTCAATGGGCCTAAGTTAGCAGTTCCCAAACTGCGCAATGGCACCTGGGATGCCATGGCATATTTTCCCCATCTCCCTCCCGCCACCCAAGCCACTTACTACGGTTTCTCTAGATGAGCAGCAACAGTGGCACAACAAGTTTTAGCCACAGCGGTGCCAGACTCTCCCATTCATGCTGCTGATGGTCCTGACCCCTTGGATGTCACTTCCTGTTCCGGGGCACAGTTAGCAGCTGTGTGAATGAAGAGTCCTGTCTCACAGTGGCTACAGCTTGCTTTGCCGCAGCTGCTGGTCTAGAGAAGCAGAAGCAGCAGTAGTAGCAGGAAAAGGGTTTGTGGGGGAGGGGACTTAGGCTGGACAGAAGGGGGAAGAGAAGGCGGGCAGAGGCTGGATGGAAAGGGGGACGAGAAGGAGGGCAGAGGCTGGATGCAAGGGGGAAGAGAAGGAGGGCATGTGTGGGAATGCAGGCGGTGGCTGAAGCATGCCACTGATTTGCTCACTGATCAAGCGGCATGAAGCCTGAGCTTCGGGCAGTGGACCTCTTCAGCTGGCGGGGCTTGGCCATCCCCATTAGCAAAGGTAGACTGAACGCTGTTGGATGGGAAGCAGGGGAGATCTGAGAGGAAATCTGGCCTAGGGGCACCATGACCCGAGAAAGTTTGGGAACCACTGGCCTAAGTAGTAAAACTGGGATCAACTTGAACCTGGGCCTCCTTGGTATAGTCCAGTACCAGCCAAAAGACATCAGACTGATCAACTGGGGGGGGGGGGGGGGGGGGGGGGGGGGGGGGGGAGAGAACTTGAGAGTGCAGAATTAGAAACAGGCAACCTTACATTACACAGTGATAACTTATGGAATTGCTCAATAGGAGATGCTAATTCAGTGATATTGTCCTTATGGGAAATATTTTTTAAATAAGGAAAAATTATGTTCTTACCTGATAATTTTCTTTCCTTTAATCATACCAGACTTGTCCAGACTGATGGGTTATGTCCATCCACCAGCGGAAGGAGACAGAGAAAATACTTCCAAGTACATTGCCTCTTAAGGGTATTGTGCAGCCTGGAATGTTCAGTATTTCAAATAGCCAAGTAATGGTGCTCTCAACTGCTATAAACAAGAAAATAGGCAAACATAGCTTACCAGCACTCCCAGAACGCGTAGGTTGGAGGCCTTCTGGCCAGGGGCATAGCCACCCCTCGGCGGGAGCGGGGAGCCAGAGGCCGAGGTGGGGGGCACTGTTTAGCCGCCTCCCCCTGCCCCCCCGCCACCTGGTACCTTGTTTGCTGGCGGGGGTCCCCAATCCTCGCCAGCCGAAATCTTCTTCAGCGCCAGTCAACTCCAGCGCCTTTGTTGTGTGATCATCTGTTTCTGATGCCTTACTACAAGCAAGGCCAAACAGTTGGAAATGTACAAGGTCCCGACCTCAAAGGAAGGAGCAGGGCTCAACATCCAGAAATAGGCCAAGGCTTGACAGCTACACCCAGAGGTGTAGTAAGGGTCACCCTCCAGAGCCAGAGGTGGACCCTTGCTATATCTAGAGAGTAAATCAAGGTTCACCAACCAGAGATGGCTCAAACAAGACCTCCAGAAAAGTAGTCTGCAAAGGAACCCCACTGGACAGAGGTGAAGCTAAAAAGGATAGCCAACAAAAGAGCAAGACTCAAACCCCAAAGGAAGTCCAACCCGAAAACCAAATGGGACCAGAGTAGGCCAAAAGGAAGGAGTTGGTCTATACAGGCAGAGGTGAAGGGAGGTCCAATCTCCCCAGAAGCAGAGAGGGTCGACCTAGCAAGCCGAGACTGACAGGAACAAAGCCAGAATAACACAATGATGCTTGGAAATAGAATGGCCATTCTGGCATAAACAGATCAACAACCCAAAGAGAGACTGGAAGGCAACTGCCCAAAAAAGGAAGTCCAGCAGAAGAAAGTAGGGCGACAGAGAGCCAAAATGGCAGTGCACCCTCAAGAAGCCAGGATGGTGGTAGTGGTGGGGCTGATGTCAGCCTGTCAACCCCTAAAGGAGACTTACCTTTGAGACAAAACAGAACCACAGTCTCTAGAAGGTCAGAATGCAAACCAGGGGAAAAACAAAAGCCAAAGGGATCTGCTACCAGTCCTGGCATCCAAAGGAAAGCCAGCAGCTAATCCCTGCCAATCCAAGCCCCAAGGGAACGAGGTCCTGAAGAAAACAAATGAAAGTGGAATTCCAAAGGACCTGTCCCAAAGGAACTAAACAAGCCACTGAAAGCTGCCATAGCTTCAGAACACTCAGAAGGAAGCAGAGAAGCTCAGTTTGTAGCAAGGTAGAAGCAACCCCAGAGGGAAGCTGCAAGCAGTCTCAAGGGAAAGAAAAGGTCTGCTCCAGGGATAGAGCCAGAAAAGTAGTCAGGAAGTGAGCCTCAAAGAGGCAAGAACACCACATAAGGGACCTGCAGAAGGGTCCAAATTCTAAGGGCGTAAAGAGAACTAAGCGGAAGAGTACCGGAGACAAGAAGCAACCGGCCTGGCTAAGAAAGAAGGGAAAGAATAAGTCCAATCCCATCTACATGTAAAGTACTTAGAGAATAGCAGGAACTCCATGGCACCTAAAAGTAGGCTAGCCAGACCTGCATGAGCCAGAGGAACAAAGATTAACTTCGATCCAAGTCAGGGCTGCACTCCTACCCTATAGGGAGACGTGAAAGGCATGCAAGAACAGCAATCAGTAGAAAAATCCCAACGGGACATAAGTAAAACTCCCATCACTAAAGTCCGCAAAGGCAGACTGAAAGACTGCTAGGCTAACCAGCTGCCGATGCCCCAAAGATTCCAATCGCAACAGCCCACCCGACACTGCATCACAAACACAGACATACCGCCAAAAGAATCCAGGAAGAGGCCTGTCAAAGAGAGTCAAGCTAGAACCCTTTCCTTCCCCCTTTTATTTATTTATTTATTTACAGCACAACAAGCTAAACAGTTGAGCCGATGCCACAATGGCGGAAGAAGACTGAAGAAAAAAAAGGAAGGCGTGCCAAGAGAAATCAGGAAGGCAAATAAAGATAGAATGCCGAGGCAACAAAGTGCCCCCAAGCAGGCATTGCTACTCGAGACTGAAGAGCAGGCACCCCATGCCGCAGAAGAACTATCAACGTGCAGGTACCATGCCAGTAAATTCCCCCAATAACCTTATGCCAACCAGCCAAAGTGGGAACAATAGGAGAGAAGGACTGCCCAGAAAAGGAAATAGCTACCGACAGAGCTTTTTTTTTTTTTTTTTTTAAACACATCCCATGCGGGCAGGAAACTAGCACCCTATAATAAAAAAAATGGAAACCTAGGCACCAAAGGAACGGTGTTCTGTATGCCACAGAAAGCACTTATCTGCACAGTAACACTGAGGAAGAAATTGCTCAGTTCCTGAAAGAAAGTCATATACTTGCTGTGCTGTAATGTGCTGCCAGGACTCCAGCTCAAACTTCAATAGTAATCCTCACAACACTCCCAAAATGCCCCAGTGGGACGGGGTGAAGCTGGAAAAGGGGGAGGGGCCGGGTGTAACCGAGCTGAATGATGAGGAACCCAGAGACCGGGTATCAGTTAGTCCAATCCCAAACTCCAGGAAATCAGCCATGCCCCCCCCCCCCCCCCCCCCCCCCCCCCCCCCCCCCCCCCCCCCCCCCCCCCCCCCCCCCCCCCCCGCTCAACTGCCACCAGGGAAACCCAGGGAGGGCAGGAGTAACCAGCTATGCACGAGACAGAGCTGCACAATCCGCCCACCATCTGCTAGGAGACAGAGAAAATACTGAACATTCCAGGTCGCACGATACCCTTAAGAGGCAAAGTACTTGGAACTATTTTCTCTGTCTCCTTCCGCTGGTGGATGGACATAACCCATTGGTCTGGACTGATCTGGTATTGATGACAAGGAAGTTTTTTTTCAATCATTTCTAAATATAAAATTCCCATAAACTCTTACAAAATTATCTATAAAAAATTTTCAACTAAAATTTCCTACTTCCTTCCATAAGACATATAGATGGAGTTTACTGAGCAATCATCCCTGGTTAATACGGGTTCTACACATGCAAGGATTAACGGGTGCTCAAGGTCTCAGGCAGAACCCCAACCACAGACAAACCCTACTCATTACTATTTCCATTAATCTAGGTTTGGTGATCTTCCCAACCCCTTTCCCTTAATCCTTCACTGTCTGCAAATGTTTGCTTACAACCGAGCTACAAAACTGTGGCCTTTTTACCAAGTTCTACAGAAACAGGTCATGAGAGAAAGACCTTACGTCATTGTTTTCTCTTGGAGGTATCCCAGTGTCATCTTGTCTCCAGACATAGCTCCATATTTTGCTGATATAGGAAGCAGCTTATAAAAGATAAGAAAACAAAACAAGATTACCAGCAAGCTTATTACAGAAAGGTAAAGGGCGTATGGAGCTGCCTGTTCATCACTGTAACTACTCATATAGGGCGACATCTCTCAGCCCTTGCTCCCTCTCCTTTTTATTCTTCTGTTGCTCTCTTCCTTTGCCCTTCTCCCTCTCCTTAATCCCCCTCCCTTTCCCCACAGCCTGCCACAGTAATACATAAAAGAGGTCAATTATTCAAAAGATTGTGTGCTCAAAATTAGCCTTTAACTGCAGAAATATAGACAGACTAGTAAAAAAGCCTCGTTTCTGATGCAAATGAAACAGGGGCTAGCAAGGTTTTCTTCTGTGTGCATGTGGGAGTGTGTGTGTCCCTGCCCTCTGCCCTCTCTCCCTTCCCCTGTGCTGTCTGTCGCCTCTGGTCTCTGTCCCCTCCCCCCTGGGAGTCCAGTCCTTCAGTGTTAAGTTTCTTGCTGTGCTGTGTTTGTGTTACAGAGATAGTGAGGGCTTCTGCCCTCTCTCCCCTCCCCCCTCCGAGTCCTTCACTGTTACAGAGAGAGCGATTTGATTTCGTGCTTTGCTGTGTTTTCCTTCACTGTTTGTGTTACAGAGAGAGCGAGGGCGGGGCAGACCCTCATGGGGAAACCGGATATCTCTCCCCCTTCACACTTCCAGCTGGAGGCTTCATTTAGAACGTTGGTGGTGCCTTTTATATATAGAGATTTAGCTAAACAAAGACCCCAGATAAAAAGGTAGGACTTAAATGGGTTATCTGGTTAGCACAACATTCAACATTAACTGGCTAAATCTAGATGAGCAACTCCTTCCAATGGAACAGCTGTCCCAAATTTAACAGCACAACTTTTATGCAATAAGTTTATTTCTTTGAATTTACCTTTATCAGTGGTAGCTCAAGGAGAGTTACCTCCTGTACCTACATGTATTTCCCTGTACTTGGAGGGTTTACATAAGTTTGTACCTAAAGCAATGGAGGGTTAAGTTTATTGATATACCACTTCCCTAGCATAGCAATCGAAGCTGTTTAAAATAATAAATCATTATAACATATAAAAAGAATTCCATTAAAAAAAAACAGTAAAGCATACTCACCCACGATCAAACAGCCATCAGAGCCAAACATATCAAATTATAAACAAAATACAGTATTCATCTGCCTATTTATATCTGAGAATGGTGATCTTTCAACTGGGCTCCCTCAGGAAGAGAAACTGAAAAGGACTGCTGAAAAATGTGTGCCTTCAGCAATCTCTTAAACTGAACTAGAGACTGCACCTCCCTAGGTGCCTGTGGCAAAGCATTCCACAGCCTAAGTGCAAGATTAAAAACACCCCCTTACGCGTAATTTCCAACCAAGAACTTGTCACCGCCGGCATCTGCAACAAAAGTTCCATTCCGGAATAGCATTCCTCTTGGCATATGGATACTAATAACTTCCGTAATGTTGATGGAACACCAGTATGATAAAATTTATGAGTTAAGACTAACAGCTTAAAGTGCACCCTATAATGAACTGGTTGCCAATGATAACATATATATAGCGGAGTTACATGATCCTACCTTTGCAAAACTTCCCAATAGGAGAGTTGCCATATTTTGCAAGGTTTGCAACTTGCACAGTTCAACCTGAGGAATAGCAAACAGCAACGCACTAGAATAGTCAACTTGGGACACGAATGAACTATGCAAGAGAGGTAGAAAAAAAATCACGATCTACCAAATTCCGAACAGCCCTCAATCTCCTAAGTGTCATATACCCCCTATCATAGCAAACCCAGCCACTTGAGGCAAAAATGACAACTTTCCATCAATCAATACCCCTTGGTATTTAAAAGGTTCTACCACAGGTTATGCTGGTCCATGGCTTTGGAACTCACTTCCTGCTCACTTGCATTCAGAGTCCTCATACATGACGTTTAAGACAGCTTTAAAAACCATTTTTGGTCCATTGTGGTATATCAAGTTCTTGTAAATAAATAAATCATTAAGACCGTCTAAACAGCATCACCAAAGGATCCATGACTCCCCTTCCACCATGAATCCAACATGCCACTGTCTTCTCAATACTCAACACCAATCTACTCCCACCCAACCAAGTCTCAACTGCAGCTACACCCCCCCTACAGACCTTTCAAATCCGGTTGCGATTTCTTAACCCTCCATACCAACAAGAGAATATAAGGACTAATCCCATAACTGTGAATCACACTCACTAACGGAGCAACAAAAGCATTTAATAAAATGGGAGACAAGGCCTCGCCTTGTGGTACTCAATACTGTGAAGGCTGAGAATTAGACACCTCACCTCAAGCTCCTGCAGCACAGCGAACGAATGTTCAGTTAAAAAAATTCACAAACTAATGCAAAACCAGCCCATTAACGCCCCCCCACACGCAGAGCGTGCCAACAAATCATGATCTACTGTATCAAAAGCAGAGGCCAGGTCTATGGATACCACTAGGACCTGATCCTCTGAGTCTAATATACTTCTCAATTCACTAATTCAACCAAGGTTGTTTCCGCGCTATATCCCATACAATACACAGTTTGCCTAGGATGTAACAAGTCAGAAGAAGAAACAAAACTACAACCTGCTCTGTTACTTTCACCAACAAAGGCAGATTTGAAATCAGCTGATAAGGGCTCAGGCCTCAATCAGAACTGAAAGGAGTACAGCTGGATCCGTTGAACCGCTGAATGCTTCCAATCTCTAGGCACCTAGCCAGTTGCTAAACTCTGATTCATCATGGCTAATATAAGTAACTTGCCCAACTAGCCACCATTTAATTTGAAGCAAGCTTCGAAGAAAGCTTAGATTTAACTGGATATTCACTCATTTATGCCTGCACAGAATTCTGCACACACACTGGCATCAACAGCTTTCCTCAATCTCTCCCCGCTTCCCCCACGACGATGACTGCATGGCAAGAGAAAGGGGAAGTGAACAGCGGCACATCGGGCCACTTCTTTCTGCTGTGCCTAGACCCAATTGTTCATTTGAACTGTGGGGCTATTGTGATAAGGTCAGAAACCAACTGAATTTCAGTTTCAAATTTGGCACCAAAACTGGACTGAAAAATCAGATTTGGATTTCAGCCAAAATACCTGTGAGTTTTTGGCTAAAATCTGAAACCCACTCTCCCCACCCCCACCATAGGCCCTCCCTGGGCCTACAATAGGTCTGGTTTGCTGCTGCTTCTTTTTGAGCGGAAGGCTGCCTTATCTAGAGCCCGACATTGGCTGCTTGGTTTTAACGGACACTAATGAAACTCCCCCCAATCAAAAATGTCCTCCTCCTGAGCTGATCTCCTCCCTCCCCCGGCGGCGACCTCCTCTCTCTTCATTGTCCTCCCCTGCAATCACTTCCCCTCCCATCCCACCCATAGGCCTTCCCCAGGCTTACCTTAGGAAGGCCTGGTGGTCTAGTGGCATCTTCGGGGGCCAGGAATGAACTCCACTTGTTCTTGCCCCATGCTGCTCCTCCATCGCAATGGCTGCTGGGACCTCCTGCGGCAGTCTTGCGCGGCTGCTACAGGAAATGTCGGCAGCCACTGTAATGCAGCAATGGCACAGCGCAGGAACGAATGCGGTTCATTCCTGCCCCCAAAGACGCCACTAGGCCTTCCCATTAGTCAGGAAGAGAGTCAACCCTAAAGCAGTGCTAAGCCACACTATAAGCATCCGCAGGGAATAGTTGGAGCCTGAGGTGAAGAGGGGAAGAAAAACGTCGTCCCAAGGGCCAGACAGTCTTTACTCTGGAGAAAAGGTTTTTCCATGGGGGCGAGTACTGGCTTATTCCGGTGTGTCACTGCTCCTAATAGAAAGGAGAACGGTGTAATGATGATATATGTTTAAAAATGAGAACTGCTAGTGCCCATATTTTGGAAAAGGCAAAGTGAGTATAGAAAATTGGATGATAAGGGTGGCTACCTCCATTAATGCAGGTTAAAACTGCCACTACACATACAGCTGTTGGCTGTTTAAATGGCTTTGAATATCAGGTGGATAGTTTTTATTGAATACTTTTGAATAATACAAACAAATAAGAAGAAATAATAGTCCACATTAATGAGAACGGGAACAATCCACCAAACCAGTTACATAGCAGAAACAAGATTATACCTATTTTTAAGCTCTGTGGCCATCGTTTAAAAAATACAGTGACAACCCTGCAGACTTCAACAGGCGTCATGCATTTTTTAAACTGCCTTTTTTAAGCAACCCCTGTCCCACTGAATTCCCAGATGGATCTGGGCTATGGCCTTGGTGAAAAAGGGTGTTGATGGGATACGATGACTTAACAGGTCATTTGGCACTCTTCACCCCGAGTCAGCTGATCCAAAACAAATCTGTCTGGGGCAGGGGGGAGTGCTCTGAGCTGAACAAGATCTGGCTCTCCAAATCCAAACTAATCCCCTCCCACATTAAAACAGCTCAACCTAAAAAGCCCCGAGATCTTGGGCTGGATGGCTTCGGAGGGAACCTTGGAAGACAGTAAAACAGACCTGGATGGGCCCTTCCCCAGCTGACCTTTGAATGTGTCTGTTTCCTACAGATCCGTTTAAGGGCTGTCTTTGGTGTTTTATTTAGAAAAGGGGAGGGTGTTACAAGGATGAGGGGGATCAGCGCTGTGTGCATCTGGTAGCGCTATACAAATGCTAATAATGCTAATAATAATAATAGAGATGACACCACCTACCGTAGCGCTTCCTTTTCTTCTTCCAATAGAAGAACATGAGCAGAGTTATTACGATGATTGCAATGAAAGTAATGGACATGAACAGTAGACAGAACAATTCTTGTTTTCCACCTGGAATTAAAGGTGAACAGGTTTTTACTTGGTTTGACTTGGCTCTTTCCTTCTACGCTGCAGGGCTTCCAGTTCAGATATGCAACTGTAAATTCCCCCGAAGGACTTATTATTTGTAATCTGTTTAGAATCTGTTTTGAACTTAGCGGAATATAAGAATCATATAGCACAGCGTAAGTGCATAAGTACATAAGTATTGCCATGCTTATCCCAGAAATAAGCAGTGGATTTTCCCCAAGTCCATTTTAATAATGCTCTATGGATTTTTCCTTTAGGAAGCCGTCCAAACCTTTATAAAACTCCACTAATCGCCTTTACCACATTCTCTGGCAACAACTTCCAGAGTTTAATTACACGTTGAGTGAAGAAACATTTTCTCCAATTTGCTTTAAATTTACTACTTTGTAGCTTCATCGCATGCCCCCTAGTCCTAGTATTTTTGGAAACAGTAAACAGACGCTTCACATCTACCCGTTCAACTCCACTCATTATTTATTTGTTGCATTTGTATCCCACGTTTTCCCACCTATGTGCAGGCTCAATGTGGCTTACAATTTTTTTTCGTCATGACTTATGCCATTTCAGAATACATATACAATTGGTCATATATGTAGAACATGAGTGTTAAATAACAGTCGGATAAAAAAGGGAAAATATAAAAATGGTATTTTTATTTTATTTTTGTTACATTTGTACCCTATGCTTTCCCACTCATGGCAGGCTCAATGCGGCTTACATGGGGCAATGGAGGGTTAAGTGACTTGCCCAGAGTCACAAGGAGCTGCCTGTGCCTGAAGTGGGAATCAAACTCAGTTCCTCAGGACCAAAGTCCACCACCCTAACCACTAGGCCACTCCTCCACTGTTGCTACTATTTGAGATTCTACATGGAATGTTGCTAGTGGAATAGCAACATTCCATGTAGAAGTCGGCCCTTGCAGATCAGCAATGTGGCCGCGCAGGCTTCTGCTTCTGTGAGTCTGACGTCCTGCACGTCAGAGTCACAGAAACAGAAGCCTGAAGCCTGCGCAGGCCTTCTACATGGAATGTTGCTAGTGGAATAGCAACATTCCATGTAGAAGTCGGCCCTTGCAGATCACCAATGTGGCCGCGCAGGCTTCTGCTTCTGTGAGTCTGACACGTCAGACTCACAGAAACAGAAGCCTGCGCAGCCTTGTACATAGAATGTTGCTAGTGGAATAGCAACATTCCATGTAGAATCTCCAATAGTAGCAACATTCCATGTAGAATCTCCAATAGTATCTATTTTATTTTTGTTACATTTGTACCCCGCGCTTTCCCACTCATGGCAGGCTCAATGCGGCTTACATGGGGCAATGGAGGGTTAAGTGACTTGCCCAGAGTCACAAGGAGCTGCCTGTGCCTGAAGTGGGAATCAAACTCAGTTCCTCAGGACCAAAGTCCACCACCCTAACCACTAGGCCACTCCTCCACTGTTGCTACTATTTGAGATTCTACATGGAATGTTGCTAGTGGAATAGCAACATTCCATGTAGAAGTCGGCCCTTGCAGATCAGCAATGTGGCCGCGCAGGCTTCTGCTTCTGTGAGTCTGACGTCCTGCACGTCAGAGTCACAGAAACAGAAGCCTGAAGCCTGCGCAGCCTTCTACATGGAATGTTGCTAGTGGAATAGCAACATTCCATGTAGAAGTCGGCCCTTGCAGATCACCAATGTGGCCGCGCAGGCTTCTGCTTCTGTGAGTCTGACACGTCAGACTCACAGAAACAGAAGCCTGCGCAGCCTTGTACATGGAATGTTGCTAGTGGAATAGCAACATTCCATGTAGAATCTCCAATAGTAGCAACATTCCATGTAGAATCTCCAATAGTATCTATTTTATTTTTGTTACATTTGTACCCCGCGCTTTCCCACTCATGGCAGGCTCAATGCGGCTTACATGGGGCAATGGAGGGTTAAGTGACTTGCCCAGAGTCACAAGGAGCTGCCTGTGCCTGAAGTGGGAATCAAACTCAGTTCCTCAGGACCAAAGTCCACCACCCTAACCACTAGGCCACTCCTCCACTGTTGCTACTATTTGAGATTCTACATGGAATGTTGCTAGTGGAATAGCAACATTCCATGTAGAAGTCGGCCCTTGCAGATCAGCAATGTGGCCGCGCAGGCTTCTGCTTCTGTGAGTCTGACGTCCTGCACCTACGTGCAGGACGTCAGAGTCACAGAAACAGAAGCCTGAAGCCTGCGCAGCCTTCTACATGGAATGTTGCTGGTGGAATAGCAACATTCCATGTAGAATCTCCAATAGTAGCAACATTCCATGTAGAATCTCCAATAGTAGCAACATTCCGTGTAGAATCTCCAATAGTATCTATTTTATTTTTGTTACATTAGTACCCTGTGCTTTCCCACTCATGGCAGGCTCAATGCGGCTTACATGGGGCAATGGAGGGTTAAGTGACTTGCCCAGAGTCACAAGGAGCTGCCTGTGCCTGAAGTGGGAATCAAACCCAGTTCCCCAGGACCAGAGTCCACCACCCTAACCACTAGGCCACTCCTCCACTGTTGCTACTATTTGAGATTCTACATGGAATGTTGCTATTCCACTAGCAACATTCCATGTAGAAGTCGGCCCTTGCAGATCAGCAATGTGGCCGCGCAGGCTTCTGCTTCTGTGAGTCTGACGTCCTGCACCTACGTGCAGGACGTCAGAGTCACAGAAACAGAAGCCTGAAGCCTGCGCAGCCTTCTACATGGAATGTTGCTGGTGGAATAGCAACATTCCATGTAGAATCTCCAATAGTAGCAACATTCCATGTAGAATCTCCAATAGTATCTATTTTATTTTTGTTACATTAGTACCCTGCGCTTTCCCACTCATGGCAGGCTCAATGCGGCTTACATGGGGCAATGGAGGGTTAAGTGACTTGCCCAGAGTCACAAGGAGCTGCCTGTGCCTGAAGTGGGAATCGAACCCAGTTCCCCAGGACCAGAGTCCACCACCCTAACCACTAGGCCACTCCTCCACTGTTGCTACTATTTGAGATTCTACATGGAATGTTGCTATTCCACTAGCAACATTCCATGTAGAAGTCGGCCCTTGCAGATCAGCAATGTGGCCGCGCAGGCTTCTGCTTCTGTGAGTCTGACGTCCTGCACCTACGTGCAGGACGTCAGAGTCACAGAAACAGAAGCCTGAAGCCTGCGCAGCCTTCTACATGGAATGTTGCTGGTGGAATAGCAACATTCCATGTAGAATCTCCAATAGTAGCAACATTCCATGTAGAATCTCCAATAGTATCTATTTTATTTTTGTTACATTTGTACCCTGCGCTTTCCCACTCATGGCAGGCTCAATGCGGCTTACATGGGGCAATGGAGGGTTAAGTGACTTGCCCAGAGTCACAAGGAGCTGCCTGTGCCTGAAGTGGGAATCGAACTCAGGACCAAAGTCCACCACCCTAGTCGGCCCTTGCAGATCACCAATGTGGCCGCGCAGGCTTCTGCTTCTGTGAGTCTGACGTCCTGCACGTACGTGCAGGACATCAGACTCACAGAAACAGAAGCCTGCGAAGCCTTCTACATGGAATGTTGCTAGTGGAATAGTAGCAACATGAATGGTAGCAACATTCCATGTAGAATCTCCAATAGTATCTATTTTATTTTTGTTACATTTGTACCCCGCGCTTTCTCACTCATGGCAGGCTCAATGCGGCTTACATGGGGCAATGGAGGGTTAAGTGACTTGCCCAGAGTCACAAGGAGCTGCCTGTGCCTGAAGTGGGAATCGAGCTCAGTTCCTCAGTTCCCCAGGACCAAAGTCCAGCACCCTAACCACTAGGCCACTCCTCCACTCCATTCTGGAATGGTAAAATCTTGTTTTTTTTAGTCGGTGTCAGATAGTTCAGCATTTGTTTGACAAAAAGGCTTTCTGTATCATAATTCATGCCTTAGTAATACAATTGATTTGACTACTGTAATGCTCAGTGTGTTGGTCCGCGGGAGATTAAGTGACTGAAACTGATACAAAATGTAGCTGTAAAGCTACTTTTCAATTCTTCTAAATTAGGGCTGTACACCGATTAAAAGGTGGAACCGTGTGATTACGTGCGATCAAAAATTCTGATTGTGCGGTTAATTGTGTAAAGTGTCTCCTTCTCCTCCCTCCATATTTTCACCTGTATAGGGCAAAATATCGACTGCAGATGTAAATTCTCAAAACTGACATACTGTACTTCAGTACTAAACTGAAAATAAAATAATTTCTCTTACATCATCTTATTCCCCCCCCCCCCCCCCCATCTCTGGTTCTCTTCTTCTGTCTGTGCTCTTAACTCTACTTTCAGAGCCTCCTCTGTTACCATTTCTTTTCTCTCCTCCTCTCTTCTTCACTTCTTCCCCATATACATATTTCACATTAAAATGTTCTGCCTTTTTTCTTCCTCCTTATATCTGTCTTGTTTCTATTCCTTCCTTTCCCCTTTATCCATGGGTACCATCTCCTCTCTCCTTCAGTCTCTCCTCCTCATCTCTCTTCCCTTCCTTTTCTCTCCATTGGCACAATCTCATTTCCACATACAGCCCAGTGAGGAGACAGGATACTTTGGTCCGAATTTCCTCCCCTTCCCCTGACTGGCATATATTTCTTTCTTAACACTTCCTCCCTCTTCCCCAGGTGCTCCTGTAGCTTTTTCTCTCCAGCAGCCCCGCGTGCTCTCCTGCCTCCCCCCCCCCCCCCCCCCACCTGGCAGTCTTTTTTTTCCTACCACCCTATAACTCTCTCCCAGACTCTTACTCCCTCCTGCATCTATTTTTCTCGTCCTACCGTAATGTCCTCCCTCCCCGATGCTCTTGCAACTTGTTCTCTCGTACCCTCCTCCCCCGCGCAGCCTTTCTCTCCTGCCCACTCCATGTTCTATGGCATCTCATTCCCACCCGTTTGGGCCCTCCGAACTGCCTTGTACACAACACGGTGGCATTAAGCACATGCTGCTCCGCTCCTCTGTAACCAGAGCCCTCCTCTCTAGCGTCCGACTCCTGCAGCAGGAAATAAGAAGTTTTATCAGAGGATAGTGACACTAGAGTGGGAGGGCTTCCGGTTACAGAGGAGTGAAGCAGCGTGTGCTTATGCTGTTGTGTGTACAAGGCAAGTTTCAGAGGGCCAGGGGTAGTAGGAGGGGGGGATGAGATGCCAGAGAGCGTGTTCGAGGCACGAGGGGTGCCCACCGGCCTTCCTATCAGAACAAAAGGAGGCCTGGCACTGTGCATACCTGGACTTGGAGAGGGCCAAAGGACAGCCCGGCGTCCCGGAAACAGAAACAAACCTGAGGAGCGCAGAAAAAAGGTCTCTGCCGATCCTCAGGCAAACGATGGGACTTAGTTTCCCCCAAATCTTTAATCAAGGGTTCCAGATCTTCCCCAAAGGAGCCGACCCTTAAAGAGGAGCTTAGTTAAGGTGGACTTGGAAGCAACATCAGCTACAACAAGGAGCGAACAGACTGCAAACGCAACCTGTTTAGCAGAAGCGCAAAGCAGGTCATAAAGGCCATCCAATAGGTAGGTCAAGCCCGCTTCCAAGTTAGGCAAATCTGTGGACTCCAGGTCCCCCGCCCCAAGGCATCTGCTGCCTGCTGGGTAAGTTTCAGGCATGCACCAGCCACACAGCACTCGACAGTGGCTTGCAGGCACAAGCAGCCACTTCAAAGGCCATTTTTAGAACAACCTCAATATTCCAATCCTGCATGTCATTGAGGGCCAAACTCCCTTGGACAGGTGCTACAGTTTCTTGGTCACTGCTGTAACCAGAAAATCCACTGCAGGAAGCTTAAGCTTCTCCAGATCCTCTGGGAGAAGCAGGTAAAAGCGAGCCATGACTCGAACAACATTAAGACCCGAATTGAGAGTCATCCACCAGGCTGAGATAAGTTCTTGCATAGCCTCATGAATGTGGAAGGCCTTGGGGAGCCTCTTGGACACCGACATAAAGGAAGAAGCAGCAGAGCACTGTGCTGCAGGAGAAGAGATATCCAAAAGTTCCAGGGAGCGAGTGGAAGCTCTTCCTTGCGAAAAAGGCGGGCCACAGAGGGATCATCTCCCTCATCCTGAGGGAGCTCACCCTCCTCCAGGGAATCACCCTGATCTGAGTGCCCCGTCAAGAGTGAAGAGGGCCTACCGAGGGCGTCTCCGACACCACTGAGTACAACTCCCCAGTCCAAGGCTGGAGAGGTCTGGGGCCTCTCTTCAAAGAAGGAACCCCCTCACCAGGAGGAAGCAACATGACTACCTCCGGGGACTGAGAAGTCTCAATAGCACAGGATAATGCAGTCAGTTGTGTCTGCTTAAGCAAAAAGGCGATGGCAAATTCGGGGGAAAAGGGGCACTGCCCAGCCTCCAAGGAGTTGCTGGCCGCAGAACTTGCCACAAGGGATGAGTAAATAGGCCCTGAAACCAGCCCAGCATTTTGACGAAAAGGGGGAACACATGCGCGGGAATCCAAAATAGCCACTTCTGCTGCGTCTGCCAAAAATGGCTGAGAAGGCAGGCAGGAAACCCCCTGAGTCAGCTCTCCACCCTGACCAGGAACACGACTACCACCCAAACTTGGGGAGCGAGAACCACCCTCAACACCGGGTGCCTGCTGCAGTGGAAGGGTAAAAGCGGGACACTGTCCAGAAGGAGACTTACAAGTCTTGCATGTAGAACAGCGTTTCACTGCTACTCAACACACCCCACACAAGGGCAATTGCGCAGATCCTCCTGCAATGCCAGCAACAGCTGAAGCTCTCATAATGCACCCCACGGAGTGACACTACTGCTGTTGTTTTTTTTTTTTTTTAAACAGAGGAAGGAGAACAGCCAAAGATCAGAACAGCAGCAGCGGCGGGGAGGGGGGGGGGGGGGAACCTGGAACCACCAGATATTCCCAGGTGATCCACTCAATCACACTAAATCACCCCAACACCAGATGTGAGAAACGCATCTTCTACGTGCTGACGATTGAGAAATACTGAGGTCTTTTCTACCGAGTACTGGCTATTGAGGGCAATGAGTTTTTGTGCCCTCTATCTCCACCTGCTGGTAGATAGACTCAACCCACAAGTCCTGGATTGATCTGTGCTACTAAGGAAACTATTCGTGAATTCTATGTTTTGGTTCCAGCTTCATTTAGAATTTCCCCACTTGGTCTCCCCCTCTTGTGAACTAATGTAGTGAACAGAATTTTCTGCATTTTCTGATTTTTCCTCTGAATTGATACAGATTCTCTAATACTAATTACAAAGAAAAAAAAACTTTGTGGAAAAGTATTTGAAAAATTAAAAAAAAAACCCAGGCAAAAGGGAAGGGGTTAGGCAACTAGAGAAGAAGCGAGACAGGGGAATCACAGAGGTCCAAAAGAGCAATACTTCTGGGAAGAAGTCCTGGTTCACTCTCCACCACCCCCTCAGAAGCTAAGGCCTATGGGCCAGAGGTCTGGCTACAGGAAGGAAGGGAGCCAGCACCCTTGAGCCCAGCCACACTGAGCCACCACCCTTGAGTTGGGGCTCCGGGCTGTGGATAGCTCCAGTAAAAGAAAGGACCTTGGCGGCCAGATCCCTGCAAGCAAACCCACCATGTGGCGGGGGGGGGGGGGGGGGGGGCACTCTATAGGCCATATGCCAGGGAGTCAAGCCACTTTAATCATTCTGCTGAATCAATCTACCTACACCATCTGCTGGAGGCAAAGAAATACTGGCCAGTTCTTAAGACTGCATCACTCCTTATACTACTACTACTAATCATTTCTATAGCGCTACTAGACGTACACAGCACTGTACACGAACATGAAGAGACAGTCCCTGCTCAACAGAGCTTACAATTTAATTAGGACAGACAAACAAGAGATAAGGGAATGTTAAAGTGAGGATGATAAAATAAGGCTTCTGAACAAGTGAATAAGGGTTAGGAGTTAAAAGCAGCATCAAAAAGGTGGGCTTTTAGCTTAGATTTGAAGACGGTCAGAGATGGAGCTTGATGTACCGGCTCAGGAAGTCTATTCCAGGCATACGGTGCAGCAAGATAAAAGGAACGGAGTGTGGAGTTAGCAGTGGAGGAGAAGGGTGCAGATAAGAGAGATTTACCCAGTGAACGGAGTTCCCGGGGAGGAATGTAGGGAGAGATGAGAGTGGAGAGGTACTGAGGAGCTGCAGAGTGAATGCACTTATAGGTCAATAATAGGAGTTTGAACTGTATGCGGAAACGGATAGGAAGCCAGTGAAGTGACTTGAGGAGAGAGCTAATATGAGCATAATGACACTGGCGGAATATTAGTCGTGCAGCAGAATTTTGAACAGATTGAAGAGGAGAGAGATGGCTAAGTGGGAGACCTGTGAGAAGCACGTTGCAATAGTCTAAGCGAGAGGTGATAAGAGTGTGGATGAGGGTTCTGGTAGTGTGCTCAGAAAGGAAAGGGCGAATTTTGCTGATATTATAGAGAAAAACGACACGTTTTAGCAGTCTGTTGAATTTGTGCAGAGAAGGAGAGGGAGGAGTCGAAGATGACCCCAAGGTTACAAGCTGATGAGACAGGAAGGATGAGAGTGTTATCCACAGAAATAGAGAATGGGGGAGGAGGAGAGGTTGGTTTAGGGGGAAAGATAAGCAGCTCAGTCTTGGTCAAGTTTAGTTTCAGATGGCGCTGAGACATCCAGGCAGCAATGTCAGACAGGCAGGCTGATACTTTGGCCTGGATTTCAGCTGAGATTTCTGGTGTCGAGAGGTAGATCTGGGAGTCATCAGCATAAAGATGATACTGAAAACCATGGGATGAGATCAGAGTACCAAGGGAAGAAGTATAGATGGCGAAGAGAAGAGGTCCCAGGACAGATCCCTGAGGTACACCAAATGACAGTGGGATAGAATAGAAGTAGAAGTATACACTAAAGGTATGCTGGGAGAGATAAGAAGAAAACCAGGAAAGAACAGAGCCCTGAAATCCAAGTGAGGACAGCGTATCAAGGAGTAGGCTGTGATCAACAGTGTCAAAAGCAGCAGACAGATCGAGAAGGATGAGTATAGAATGGAGACCTTTGGATTTGGCTAGGAATAGATCATTGGAGACTTTAGCAAGCGCTGTTTCAGTTGAATGAAGGGAGCGAAAGCCAGATTGAAGTGGATCATGAATAGCTTGAGATGAAAGAAAGTCAAGGCAACGGCGGTGAACGGCACGTTCAAGTATCTTGGATAGGAAAGGGAGGAGGGAGATAGGGCGATAGTTGGAAGGACAGGTAGGGTCCAATGAAGGTTTTTTAAGGAGTGGTGTGACTACGGCATGTTTGAAGGCACCAGTGAAAGAGTGAGGATATGACAGATAAATGGGAAGACAGTAGGCGAGATAGTGTTAAGTAGATGGGTGGGAATAGGAACAGATAGTTAGTTTCGAGGAGGAAAGAAGATGTGTAGTTTCCTCTTCAGTGATTTCAGAAAAGGAAGAAACGGAGGCAGGGGTGGAGGTGACCTGGTTGAGAATTCAAGTTTAATCCTTATACTGGTGATGTCACTGACATGTCATTCTTTACTTCCACCTGCTGGTACAGGGATGCAACCTCTTTCTGGACTGGTTTAGGATAAAGAATATGGATTTATATGACTCATCTCTTCAAATATATTCCCCGGCCTTTTCAGTCATGGACTCACTCCTGAGTGCATGCTGTGGCAGCTCATTTCTGATGTGTAAGCTGCATAGTATCTTCCAAAAGGAAGAGATTAAGGGAAGCAGCTTTAACTCCTGTTGTCTGAGGGACCTCCTGCCTCCCATAAAGACTGTGGATACCTGGTCTACTACAGACTCTTCAGCAGTTTTCTCTGCCTTGGGCTCAAAGATAGCTTGGACTTGTGGTATTTTTTTTGTTTTTTTTTAATTTGCTTTATTAAACTTTAACACAATTCACAATTCACATTTCAGTGGCGGAGTGAGGGCCCGGCCGGGTGGAAGGTGGGTGGTGACGGCTCGGGGGGGAGGCGAATTTGGAGGGGGAGGGGCAGCGGTGAACTCGGCGGCGGGGGCGGGCCTTTCAACCCTCCCTTCCTATAATAGCCCATTTTTACGGGCTCAAAGGCTAGTCCCTTTATATTGCTTCACTGTGTGACTTCACCTTGAGTACTGCATTCAGTTCTGGTTGCCATATCTCAAAAAAGATATAGCGGAATTAGAAAAGGTTCAAAGAAGAGCGACCAAAATGATAAAGGGGATGGAACTCCTCTCATATGAGGAAAAGTTAAAGAGGTTAGGGCTCTTCAGCTTGGAAAAGAGATACCTGAGGAGGGATATGATTGAGGTCTATAAAATCCTGGGTAGAACGAGTAGAAGTGAATTGATTTTTACTCTTTCCAAAAGTACAAAGACTAGGGGACACTCGAGGAAGTTGCATGGAAATACTTTTAAAACAAATCGGAGGAAATAGTTTGTCACTCAACAAATAGTTAAGCCCTGGAACTTGTTACCAGAGGATGTGGTAACAGCGGTTAGCATATCTGGGTTTAAAAAAGGTTTGGACAAGTTCCTGGAGGAAAAGTCCATAGTCTGCTATTGAGACAGATATGGGAAGCAACTGTTTGCCCTGAGATTTGTAGCATGGAATCTTGCTACTATTTGGGTTTCTACCAGGTACTTGGCCACTGTTGGAAATAGGATACTGGGCTAGATGAAGCATTGGTCTGAGCCAGTATGGCTAGTCTTATGTTCTTTTGTTTTGAATTTACTACACTGTAGTTTCATGGGGCATGCGATGAAACTACAGTGTAGTAAATTTAAAACAAATCAGAGAAACTTTTTCTTCACCCAATGCGTAATTAAACTCTGGAATTCGTTGCCGGAGAATGTGGTGAAGGCGGTTAGCTTGGCAGAGTTTAAAAGGGGGTTAGACGGTTTCCTAAAGGACAAGTCAATAAACCCCTACTAAATGGACTTGGGAAAAATCCACAATTCCGGGAATAACATGTATAGAATATTTGTACGTTTGGGAAGCTCGCCAGGTGCCCTTGGCCTGGATTGGCCGCTGTCGTGGACAGGATGCTGGGCTCGATGGACCCTTGGTCTTTTCCCAGTGTGGCATTACTTATGTACTTATGTCCTCTACTTGGCTCACTTTTATTACATAGAGCAGTGATTTAACCTATTGTGATGTCATAGTGGCTCATTCCACCAATAAGAGCCAACCTCATTAGTGATGTCACAATGGCTTGATTGTATAGAATGTTTGTACGTTTGGGAAGCTCGCCAGGTGCCCTTGGCCTGGATTGGCCGCTGTCGTGGACAGGATGCTGGGCTCGATGGACCCTTGGTCTTTTCCCAGTGTGGCATTACTTATGTACTTATGTAATAATTAATGAAATAAGTAAATAATTACTACTTGTTTTCCTCACTACTGACCACAAAAAATGTTTTAGGAATTGATCCAAGATGTAAGATTAAGAAATTAATCTAAACGAATATTTATACATAGTAAGTAAAACATAATGAAGCATCTTTCCCAGGAGGTTCACGCCATGTCTGTCATACAGTGTTACATTTGCGACTAAACTACTACATTAACCTCTTCCCTTCTTACGGACTTGTGATGGTCTGAGTATGAAACACCTTTATGTTTTGACAACTCAGTACAAAAAATAAATAAATTAGAATGGCACTTACCATGGACACAGAGTTGAAACATTTGTTCTACCATGTTATTATCTGAAAATGCAATTTGAGCTTCAAAAGTCCCAGTATCATTCTTTTTCAGTTCATCAATCTTCAGTGTTTTCCCATCGTTCATCGTTAGTCTCTGGTCAAATTTGCCACTTAGGCGATCCTGAAATGTTCCATTTCTGTATTCTCCAATCCACAGTTTTTCAGAATTGTAGACACTGGAGAAGAACCATCGTATGCCTCTTATTTCCTCTAGGGACACATTAAGACTGAGACAGGTAGATTCTCCCACGTTCCCATGTACAACGATAGGAGGAGGATCTTGTTCTTGAATATTCCCAACACCTAGGGGAAAGGAAGCAAAATCTCTTAATTAGAATAGGTAAATAGATAGTGTCCATTTCTTTTATGCTTAGCTATCATTTTAGCCTAGTGACATCTCTATATATAAAAGGCACCACCAACGTTCTAAATGAAGCCTCCAGCCGGAAGTGTGAAGGGGGAGAGATAATCCGGTTTCCCCATGAGTGTCTGCCCCGCCCTCGCTCTCTCTGTAACACAAACAGTGAAGGAAAATACAGCAAAGCACGAAATCAAATCGCTCTCTCTGTAACAGTGAAGGACTCAGAGGGGGGAGGGGAGAGAGGGCAGAAGCCCTCACTATCTCTGTAACACAAACACAGCACAGCAGGAAACTTAACACTGAAGGACTCGACTCCGAGGGGGGAGGAGACAGACAGCACAGGGGAAGGGAGAGAGGGCAGAGGGCAGGGACACACACACTCCCACATGCACACAGAAGAAAACCTTGCTAGCCCCCGTTTCATTTGCATCAGAAACGGGGCTTTTTTTTTTTACTAGTCTTTACATAAAAAGGGAAGAGAAAGATGCAACCAGTATAGATCTACCAGCTCCAGTCAGGGCACCTCTTTAGTTAGCAAAGTCTAGAGCCAGGTTACTACTGGGATCAGAACACAAGCCCCCCCACCCCCACCCCCTCATCCAATTCAGCTAGCAGAGGGCAGTACTTTGACTGCCTGCCTTTGGTGTTCCACCCAGATATTCAATGCTGGCTGTTTCCAGTGACTGGCATTAATTATCTGGGTTTTTCAACGCTGGCTAGTGTATGAGCAGTTAAGGCGATATTCAGACTTAACCAGCCATGGTTCAGTGGGCAAAGACAGGCGTACCTTTTATGTGGCGTTATTTGCCCTCTAAGTCTTGCCGCTTAAGTTCCAAATATTGGGACTTAAGAGGTCATGACCAAGGAACACTTCCAACATTGCTGGCTTTTCTTCGGTGCTAACCAGTCATTTTCACTGGCAATAACCAGTTAAATGCTGCCTAGAATGACTGGTTATCTGCTTAGACGCAAGTTAACTGGTCGGCGGTCGTTCGTGGCTGGTTAACTCACTTTGAATATTGGGCCAAAGGTGAGCACTGAGCAGAGGACTAGACCAAAAAAGTCAGCAATTACAGTACAGTCTTGATTATCCAACCTTCGCTAATCTAACCATCCGGCATATCCGACAGTCTTCCTGGTGATGTTAATCGCATTTATTTCTATTAAAAACTTTCTTTTAGAAAATCAGGAATTCTATGCCTTTGTTTATGCATTGTTTGACAGGTTTATGCAGTGCTTTCCGTATTATCGGAATTTTCATTTAGCCAATAATGGGTCGGTCCCTTTTACATCAGATAATTTGCCCAACAAGAACAAACCAGACATTGGGCCTTCTTTCTCATTGCCCTTTGGAACAATGCCACCCCTCCACCCCCCCCCCCACCCCCCGTTCATTTGTAAAGGGCTCTCTCTGTCTAAGCTTAAGTCCCTCATAAAAACATCGCTCTTTTCACAAGCGTCTGGCATTCCTTCTGGTGTGACTTGAATCTGGTATCTATGTTTTCCCTAGTTATCTCCAGTATCTTGTACGATTGTCTCCTCTATCCTAATCAATGAAATTGTAGTTCTTTTCCTTTTTTTTCTGCTCCTCCGTTTTATTTGTAAACCGCCTTGTTCTGCCTGTCGATATTGTGCGGTATAGCAAATGCGAATAAACCATAATCGAGACCGTACTGTAATACAGAAATGTCTTATTATGACGGTTGAACTGGCTCAGAGGCTGAGCAAACTCTGCAAAACAACTTGTTCAGCTCAAAGTTGCAAAATTGATACATTAAGAAGAGCTCAGTGGCTCACAAGCAATTCCTGTACTACTACTACTATTTAACATTTCTAGAGCGCTACTAGGGTTACGCAGCGCTGTACAATTTAACAAAGAGAGACAGTCCCTGCTCAAAGAGCTTACAATCTAATAGACAAGTGAACGGTCGGTCCGATAGGGGCAGTCAAATTGGGGCAGTCTGGATTCACTGAACGGTAAGGGTTAGGTGCCGAACGCAGCATTGAAGAGGTGGGCTTTAAGCAAAGACTTGAAGATGGGCAGGGAGGGGGCTTGGCGTAAGGGCTCGAGAAGGTTGTTCCAAGCATAGGGTGAGGCGAGGCAGAATGAGCGGAGCCTGGAGTTGGTGGTGGTGGAGAAGGGTACTGAGAGGAGGGATTTATCCTGTGAACGGAGGTTACGGGCGGGAACGTAAGGGGAGATGAGGGTAGAAAGACAGTGAGGGGCAGCAGACTGAGTGCATTTGTAGGTAAGAAGGAGAAGCTTGAATTGAATGCGGTAACTGATCGGAAGCCAGTGAAGTGACCTGAGGAGAGGGGTGATATGAGTATATCGGTTCTGGCGGAATATGAGACGTGCAGCAGAGTTCTGAACAGATTGAAGGGGGGATAGATGGCTAAGTGGGAGGCCGGTGAGGAGTAAGTTGCAGTAGTCCAGGCGAGAGGTAATGAGAGCGTGGACGAGAGTTCAGGTGGTGTGTTCAGAGAGGAAAGGGCGAATTTTGCTGATGTTAAAGAGGAAGAAGCGACAGGTCTTGGCTATCTGCTGGATATGCGCAGAGAAGGAGAGAGAGGAGTCAAAGATGACTCCGAGGTTGCGGGCAGATGAGACGGGGAGGATGAGGGTGTTATCAACTGAGATAGAAAGTGGAGGAAGAGGAGAAGGTAAAATTATGTATAATCATACCTGATAATTTTCTTTCCATTAATCATAGCTGATCAATCCATAGCCTGGTGGTCTTAAAGCCTGATTCGCCCTTGTTGGGTGACAGTTTCGTGACCGATGAATGTCCCGGTCCTTCCTCCGGCGTGGCGGTCGAGGATAGGCCGGACAGAACCTCCTTTCTTTGGTACCACAAAGTAAATGGAGTAACGTCCCTTGCCAAGCTGACTTTCTGGCACCGGAACGACCGCGCCCAGGCGGATCAGATTGTCCAAGGTCTGCTGCACTGCCACAGCTTTGACCGGAGACTTGCAGGGAGAGAGTACAAACCCGTCTTTTAAGGGTCGGCAGAACTCTAGTTTGTAGCCGTCTCTGATGACTTCCAGCACCCACGCGTCTGAAGTTATTGTGGTCCACTCGCCCAGAAACGAGGACAGCCGTCCTCCAATCTGCACTGGGGCGTGGACCAAGACCCCGTCATTGGGTACGAGACCCTGGGGGAGGACCGGAGGGAGCACCTCCGGGACGGCGGTCTCTGCGAAAGGAATGCTGCTTGGGGGAGAAATTCCTCTTGAAGGAAGAGGGGGCAGAGGAACCCGACTTGCCCGGGCGGTACCGACGGGCTTCCTGCAACCGTCCTCTGGAGGTACCGGGACGAGTACTAGCCCGAGCCCTGACCTCTGGTAATTTCTTGCCCTTAGACGTGCCGAGATCGGTCACGATTTTGTCCAGCTCGACCCCAAAGAGCAGCTTGCCTTTAAAAGGCAACTTAGCCAGGCGGGATTTAGAGGCGTGGTCAGCAGACCAATGTTTCAGCCAAAGCCACCGCCGCGCAGAGATTGTCTGAGCCATGCCTTTCGCTGAGGCCCTCAAGACATCATACAGCAAGTCTGCCAAATAGGCTAAGCCCGATTCCAGGGCCGGCCAATCAGCCCTCAAGGAATGATCCGAGGGGGAAGCCCGCTGCACCATAGTCAGGCACGCCCTGGCCACATAGGAGCCGCAAACTGAGGCCTGCAAACTTAAAGCAGCCGCCTCAAAGGACGACCTTAAGGCCGCCTCCAATCTTCTGTCTTGGGCGTCCTTTAGGGCCGTGCCACCTTCCACCGGCAACGCCGTTTTCTTAGTCACCGCAGTGATTAAAGAATCCACGGTAGGCCACAGATAGGCCTCACGTTCACTCACAGCCAAAGGATAGAGGCGGGACATAGCCCTAGCCACTTTAAGGCTCGCTTCTGGGACATCCCATTGAGCCGAAATTAAGGTGTGCATGGCATCATGCACGTGGAAGGTTCTAGGCGGGCGCTTCGTCCCCAGCATAATGGCAGAGCCAACAGGGGCTGAAGGAGAGACGTCCTCCGGAGAGGAAATCTTCAAAGTGTCCATGGCCTGTAACAACAGGTTGGGCAAATCCTCTGGGCTAAAAAGCCGCGCTGCAGAGGGGTCATCCGCTCCATCCGAGCGGGGATCCGTCTCCTCCAAGGAATCCGCAAAGGACCGTTGGGAGACCTCAGACACGCTGCCCTCATCTACATCGGAGGAGACAAAGTCCTCCAAGGCCTGGGAATCAACCCGAGGGCGTTTACCTCTGGGAACCTCAACCTCTTTACCAGACGAGGGAGCAGGGGCAGCGTTGTGCATGAGGAAGGCCTGATGCAGCAGCAAAACAAACTCGGGGGAGAAACCCCCCAGACTGTGCACTTCCGCAGCCTGGGCAACAGCCCTAGACGCACTCTCAACCGGCGCTCGCAATAGCGGGGGAGAGACATGCTGCGCATCCAAAATGGCGTCCGGCGCGAAACTCCGCGAAGGAGCCGCGCGGGAAGAACGGCTCTTAACTTTAGCCGCTTCTGTGCCGTCGCCCAAATTAAGGGCGTTCATGGCATTAATGTCTCCAACCTCAAGGGCGGCCCAAGAAGAAGCCGTCCGAGCCGCGTGGCCAGCCAAGATGGCGGAGGCGAGGAGCGGGGGATGGGCGTTTATGGCGGGGAAAAACCGCCACGCCGGAGGAAGGACCGGGACATTCATCGGTCACGAAACTGTCACCCAACAAGGGCGAATCAGGCTTTAAGACCACCAGTCTATGGATTGATCAGCTTGATGATATGGAAGTGGGTTTTGGTGGAAAGACGATAAGCTCGGTCTTGGACATGTTCAGTTTCAGGTGGCGGTTGGACATCCAGGCAGCAATGTCAGAGGCTGAGCAAACTCTGCAAACCAGCTTGTTCAGCTCAAAGTTGCAAAATTGATATATTAAGAAGAGCTCAGTGGCTCACAAGCAATTCCTGTAGCAAGCTCCTTGTGCACATTTACTTAACAAGTGCATGCCCATTTTTGCAAAGCTCAGCTTTGTAGTTACAAGTTCAAATTTCAGTTCTTACAAGCCTATGCACAATGCTAGCACAGTACCAATCTTTGCACACTCAGTCATCCAAACGGTGTTCAAAGAAAAAATATATGTCCTCTCACATAGGAAGCCCCTGGAGGCAGTGGAAAGGGTATGGAAACCCAGAATTAGCATTAGCTCCTACAAAAAGTAATATAAGAAAGGTCCATGGTAAACCACAAAAATCAACCCCTGCGAATAAGTGCAGGAAAGAGAAATCACCTGAATGCAAAAGACAGGCCCCCTGGTTTCTTCAGAGTAAGGAACCAGAATTATTGTTCAATCCAGTAATGGGGTGCGGTTTGGAGGAGGAGTTTGCTGGACTATAAGAGACAGAAGCCAGTCTTCCTGTGGGAAGGCTACTACTACTTAACATTTCTAAAGCGCTACTAGGGTTACGCAGCGCTGTACAGTTTTAACATGGAAGGACAGTCCCTGCTCAAGGAGCTTACAATCTAAAAGACAGATGTAAATCTAGAGACAAGTATACAATCTAAAAGACAAGTGTAGAGTCGATCTCATAGGGCATACTATATTTCTCGGAAGGTTAGGTACCGAGAGCAGCATTGAAGAGGTGAGTTTTAAGCAGAGGTTTGAAGATGGGTAGGGAGGGGGCTTGGCGTAGGGGTTGAGGAAGATTGTTCCAGGCATAGGGTGAGGCAAGGCAGAATGAGCGGAGCCTGGAGTTGGCAGTGGTGGAGAAGGGTACTGAAAGGAGGGATTTGTCCTGTGAGCGGAGGTTATGGGCGGGAACATAGGGGGAGATGAGGATAGATAGGTAGTGAGGAGCCACAGACCGGGTGCATTTGTAGGTAAGGAGGAGAAGCTTGAATTGTATGCGGTAACTGATCGGAAGCCAGTGAAGTGACTTGAGGAGAGGGGTGATATGAGTATATCGGTTCTGGCGGAATATAAGACGTGCGGCAGCGTTCTGAACGGATTGAAGGGGGGATAGGTGGCTAAGTGGGAGGCCGGTGAGGAGTAAGTTGCAGTAGTCAAGGCGAGAGGTAATGAGAGCGTGGACGAGAGTTCGTGTGGTGTGCTCAGAAAGGAAAGGCTGAGTAGAAGAACCCTGGACCAGAAACTGAGGACTGCACTGCAAGGACACGCTATAGGGACAGGCTTAGGAACCTCAACATGTATACGCTGGAAGAGAGGAGGGAGAGAGGAGATATGATAAAGGTGTTTAAATATCTCAAGGGCATTAACGAACAGGAAGTGAGCCTTTTTCAAGTGAAGGAAAACTCTGGAACGAGGTTATACGATGAAGTTATGAGGGAATAGGCTTAGGAGTATCTAAGAAAATATTATTTCATAGAAAGGGTGATAGAAGCCTGGAATGGCCTTCTGGTGGAGGTGGTGGAGTCGAGGACTGTGTCTGAATTTAAGAAGGCACAGGATAAGCACGTGGGATCGCTTAGGGAAAGGAAGAGGTAGGGGATACAGAGGATGGGCGGACTGGGTGGGCCATTTGGCCTTTATCTGCTGTCATATTTCTATGTTTCTAAGGAAGGAGGTACTGAACTGCTACTATTGTTCTTTGTGATTCTTACCTATAAAACAGTTGGAACCTTACGTGTGGGTGGATGTAGCCAAGAAAAAAAAAAAGCTACGAGGGAGGAGGGCAGGCTCTGGTGGTACACCTAACCCTGGACATATAAGAAGTTCTGAGTTCTGAGAAGTTCTGAGAGAAGAGGACATTTCTCTGGTAAGTGAACACTATTTTGCTTTGTGCTTTGGGAACTTAAAGATTAGGGTTTAAAGGAGGAATTGTAGGTTAGTGTTAGGCAAAATAAAAATATAAAAAAGCAAATTTTATCAACTAATCTCCATAATCTTTTCCTCTTAGTTTAAAAAACTTTGTACCACAGCATTAACAGATAGAATCTAGCAGGCACTACAGGATCCAGTTTAATCTTCCCATCCACCCCTAGGACAACTCTTCATTTATAGTCAGTTATTGTAATTAGGGTAACAAGCAAGGAGTGCTCTTAAAGAGTTTTAAATACATTTCATTAACATCTAAGAAGGAAACACTAAATAAATCATACAATATACTATATAAACTAAAACATATTTTTATATTAGGCTAATATCCTTAATACTGTAGCAAGTTGTAAATTATTGAAAAACTCAAAAATACTAAGATGGAGTCAGCAGTCCAGCAGGGGTGCTGTCCAGTCTTTTGCACTGAATGTCACATGTATGATTATCTCCCAGTTGGCGAGATGTCATGTGTGTGTGCCCGATGCAAAGAGCTCCTAGCTCTCAGAGAACTTGTCCGTTCTCTTGAGGCTAGAGTAGCAGACTTGGTGCAGCTGAGGGATACAGAGAGGTACATAGAGGAGACCTACAGGGATTTTGTAGAGAAGTCCCACCTGAGAGCATCACCCTGGTGAAATAGGAAGTACTCCTGTAGCCAGGACCTGCCCACCAGGGGATGTACTATCCTCTCACACTGAGGATATGTCTCCAAGTGCTGCCCAGGAGGGAAGGGTTAGGACAGCTGTTGTAGTTGGTGATTCGATCATTAGGCGTATAGATAGCAGGGTGGCTGGTGGACATGAGGATCGCCTAGTGACTTCCCTGCCTGGTGCGAAGGTGGCGGACCTCACACGTCACCTAGATAGGATTTTAGATAGTGCTGGGGAGGAGTCGGCTGTCTTGGTACATGTGGGAATCAATGACATAGGAAAATGTGTGAGAGAGGTTCTGGAAGACAAATTTAGACTCTTGGGCAGAAAGCTCAAATCCAGATCCTCTATGGTAACATTTTCTGAAATACTACCCGTTCCACGCGCAGGGCCCAAGAGACAGGCAGAGCTTCGGAGTCTCAATGCGTGGATGAGAGAATGGTGCAGGGAAGAGGGTTTTAGATTTGTTAGGAACTGGGCAACATTCTGGGGAAGGGGGAAGCCTACTCCGAAAGATGTCGTTGATACATTGAAACCTTCTGCTCAGTGCTCTCGTCCATGCTCTCATTACCTCTCGCCTTGACTACTGCAACCTACTCCTCACCGGCCTCCCACGTAGCCATCTATCCCCCCTTCAATCCGTTCAGAACGCTGCCGCACGTCTTATATTCCGCCAGAACCGATATACTCACATCACTCCTCTCCTCAAATCACTTCACTGGCTTCCGATCAGATACCGCATACAATTCAAGCTTCTCCTCCTTACCTACAAATGCACCCGGTCTGCGGCTCCTCACTACCCTCATCTCCCCCTATGTCCCCGCCCGTAACCTCCGCTCACAGGACAAATCCCTCCTGTCAGTTCCCTTCTCCACCACTGCCAACTCCAGGCTCCGCTCATTCTGCCTTGCCTCACCCTTTGCCTGGAACAATCTTCCTCAACCCCTACGCCAAGCTCCCTCCCTACCCATTTTCAAAATCTCTGCTTAAAACTCACCTCTTCAATGCCGCGCTCGGCACCTAACCTCTCATGAAATATAGTATCACCTACCAGACGGACTCTACACTTGTCTTTAGATTGTACACCTGACTTTTTAGATTGTAAGCTCCTTGAGCAGGGACTGTCCTTCCATGTTAAATTGTACAGTGCTGCGTAACCCTAGTAGCGCTTTAGAAATGTTAAGTAGTAGTAGTGTGCTGCGGTGGCTAAGAAAGCAAATAGAATGTTAGGTGGTATTATTAGGAAAGGAATGGAAAACAAAAATGAGGATGCTATAACTGTTGTAATCTGCCTTGGGAAGCCAGGTGTTACAAAGTTGATGGAATATATTGAAATTAAATGGAAGTAAAATTAAACTCTCCTTTCATTGGGGCTCATGGAATCACATCTTCACTTCATGTTTTGTAGAAGGTTACATTTTAGATACGCAAATACACAAAGAGGTGCTGACTTGGGAAAGTGGAAAGGGGGGTGGCTGAGGGAAGAAGAAGGTGCTGGACTAAGGATAGAGGTTGAGGGGAAAAGGAGCAGTGATGGTCTCAAGGGAGGGCTAGAAAAAAAGCGAGAGTAGTGCTGGATTCAGGAGACACCTGAGAGATAAAGAGAAAATGGTGCTGGACTCACGGGGGAGGGGGGCTGAGAGATAAAGAGAAAGTTGCTGGACTCAGGAGAGGCTGAGGGAACGAGAGGAAGAGTTGCTGGAATCATGGGGTGGGGGGGGGGGGGGGGGCTGAGGGCAGAAGGAGAGGTTCTGGACTCCAGGGGGACTTAGGGAAGGAGAGGGAAAGGTCCTAGACTCATTGGGGAGAAGGGAGATATGCTGAACCCATTGGTGTGGGGGGGGGGGGGGGGGGGGGAGAAAGAGGGAGGGAAGGGGTCAGGTGCTAGATCTGCAGGGGTAGGGGGATAGGAGAGATGCCAGACTACAGGTGAAGGGACCAGGGAGAGAGGAAGAAGATGGAAGGCCATAGGCAGATGGAAAGAGCAAGTAAGAGAAGGGGAGAGATGCTGAACTCACAGGAGATGCAGGTACACAAACCTTGATGCGGTGCTCCTTCCTGGGTTGTGTAGGGGCTAAACCATGCTTAGCAGGCTTTTACTTTTACTGTGCAGTTTGCCACTTACACAACTGAGTCACTGAGCACACATATATGCCTATGAGGATTTTAACCCTTTCCTCTCTTCCGGCCTTTCAGCCTCACACTGGCTCCTATTTTACAAACATCTGCTCTCCCTGATGTCAAAAACTGGTTAGCCTCTGAAACACTGTGGTTACGTCACATAAATGACTTACATTGACTATGAGTCATCTGACGAAGAAGGGAAACCTTCGAAAGGTAATCAAGAAATGTATTAAGTTATCTAATATAATAAAACGCACCCTCAACGTTCTGAGGACAACGTTCTGAAGCCATCTGACGTCACTCCCAGGCTGAAGGGTTCGTGGATTCGTGGTGTGAAGCCTTCAAGCCAGCCAGCCGTCTCTGCCCCGCCCTCGCGTCAAACGTCATGACGTCGAGGGCGGGGAAAAAAAAACCCAAACAAATCCGGCAGCGAAGCGTCAGGGAAGGAGGCGGCGCTCCCGACGTCTAGCCTTCCCTTCGCTGTGTTCCGCCTTCTTCTGATGTCAAGGATGACGTCAAAAGAAGGCGGAACACAGCGAAGGGAAAGCTAGACGTCGGGAGCACCGCCTCCTTCCCTGACGCTTCGCTGCCGGAACCGCCACGGAGGTAAATTTAAAAAGAAGAAAAAAAACAAAAAGGGATGTTGGGGGGAGAGAAGAGGGTGGCCAGTAAAGTAGAACAATGGGAGCGGGAGGGCAGGGGAGAAACGACAGCATGGATGCGAAGGGGGGAGGGGGCATGGATGCGAAGGGGGGGGGGGGGGAGAAGAGGGCGGGCCAGGCTGGGACATGGGAGAGAGAGGAGCATGGATGCGAGGGGGGGTCATGGAAGGGAGAGAGGGAACTTGCTGGAAAAGGATGAATGGAGGCGGCAGGGGACAAAGGAGCATGGATGGGCATGGATTGGGAGGGCAGGGCTCAGGGAGAGAGGGGAACTGCTGGAAAAGGTTGAATGGAGGCGGCAGGGGACAGAGGAGCATGGATGGGCATGGATTGGGAGGGCAGGACTCAGGGAGAGAGGGGAATTGCTGGATAGGGATGAATGGAGGGGACAGATGGGCATGGATGGATATGGATTGCAGGGCAGGCCTCAGGGAGAGAGGGGAATTGCTGGATAGGGATGAATGGAGGGGCCAGGTGACAGAGGAGCATGGATGGGCATGGATTGGGAGGGCAGGACTCAGGGAGAGAGGGGAATTGCTGGATAGGGATGAATGGAGGGGACAGATGGGCATGGATGGATATGGATTGCAGGGCAGGCCTCAGGGAGAGAGGGGAATTGCTGGATAGGGATGAATGGAGGGGCCAGGTGACAGAGGAGCATGGATGGGCATGGATTGGAAGGGCAGGACTCAGGGAGAGGGGAATTGCTGGATAGGGATGAATGGAGGGGACAGATGGGCATGGATGGATATGGATTGCAGGGCAGGGCAGGGCTCAGGGAGAGAGGGGAATTGCTGGATAGGGATGAATGGAGGGGGCAGGTGACAGAGGAACATGGATGGGCATGGATTGGGAGGGCAGGGCTCAGGGAGAGAGGGGAATTGCTGGATAGGGATGAATGGAGGGGACAGATGGGCATGGATGGATATGGATTGCAGGGCAGGGCTCAGGGAGAGAGGGGAATTGCTGGATAGGGATGACTGGAGGGGACAGGTGACAGAGGAGCATGGATGGGCATGGATTGGGAGGGCAGGGCTCAGGGAGAGAGGAGAATTGCTGGAAAAGGATGAATGGAGGGGGCAGGGGACAGATGGGCATGGATTGGGAGGGCAGGGCTCACACTCTCTCTCTCATATACAATGTCTTTCTGACTCTCACTCTCACACACTCTGTATCACATTCACTCTCTATGTGGCACACAGTCACTCACACACTCGCTTGGTCTCATACACTCACTCTCACAGAGAATCTGTGTCTCACACACACACTCTCTCTCTCTCACACTGTGTCTCACATACACACTTGCACACACTCTCATTCTCACACACACACTCTCTCACAAACACACTCACACCCAGACTCATTCTCTCTCTCACACACTCACACTTTCACTCTGACTCTCACATACACTCTCCGAGGAAAACCTTGCTAGCGCCCGTTTCATTTGTGTCAGAAACGGGCCTTTTTTACTAGTGTTCAATAAAAAGGTATCATCTTATTTTCTTTTCCATGGCATGGGCGTGGCATGAGGGAAGTTTAATACTCATCCCTCTCGTGGGACGAACGAAGGCATGTTCTTGTGATCGGGGGGGGGGGGGGGGCTATGCGTTTTAAAAGCCTCAGAAACTGGTCTCCCCTTGGCAGTTGTGCAAGAAATATCGCCCGCCTGTTTTTTTTTTATAACGAAATGAAATCACTAAAAGAATGCTTGTGCAAAGTTTCTTCTGTGTCTCCCGGCTTACCTAAGAACAAAGTGCAAAGCACGAGCAAAAGAAGCAGAGTCCGGTCCCGGGACAAGTGGTTCAGCTCTGTCCCCAGCAGTACAAAAAGCCAGATAGTCGCCTTGGCTGATTCCGATCCTGCCATTGACGTCGTCGGCAACTAAAAAAGTCCGAAGGAGGTTTAAAGGAGGCGGGGTTTACAAGGAGGCGGGGTTTACTAGGAAGCGGGTTACTTACTTTTAAAGCGCAGCAAATTGAATTTCTGTCTCGCCTTATTCAACAAACCGCTGCAATTTTTTTTTGCAAAATATGGACGAGGCAGCGAGTTGCTTTTGCTATACTTTTGTAGCGCTATAGAAATGCTAAATAGTAGTAGTAGTTCTTTTCAGGTAAAGTGATGTTTTCCTGAAGCCACGCCCTGGCCTTTTTATTGCACCACATGACCTACACTACACCGTGACCTCCCGGGGAACTTCTTCATTGACAATAGAAAAATGCACTACTAGGCGGAAGCACCTTGCTTATGGGCAGGCAGTTTTGTTAATAAAGAAAAGTATGCTAAAAAAAAAAACTTGAAAGAATCTAGCGTAAAAACAACACTGAAGAATGGAGGAAAGCCATCTGCGATTATAAGTCGGCTATAACATTTGCCAAATGCACATTTTATGAAAAATGCAGAGGAGATGTCTGGAATAAGACTCTTATCATTTAGTTAACAACGTATTCAGTACCAAAGAGCTCCAGTCATCTGAAGAGCAAGTACCTTCAGCCTGTGACTTAGCAAATTATTTTGAGCAAAAAGTTGTAAAAAGAAGAAATTAGCAGATCTGATGTACTAGACAAAAGCCCATCACAACACCTCTTGACCCTACTGCTGGAATAAAAACCAACAGAATATGGTCCTCTTTCCCATCTCCTTCTATTGTGAGTTTAAAACATTCCTCTATAAATATGCTAGATCCCATTGTTCCATTGACTTTTGTCCTAGCTACATACCATCATTATCTCACCTACATGCTAGATAATAGCTCTTTTCCTGCTGAACTGGGAATTATAATACATAAGTGTTGGAATGTATTGTATTTTGCATGCATTGCCTGTCACCTATTATTTCTCTGTGATTACTCTGTGACCTCTGATGTGAATTACTTAGAGAGGTCACATAGCTATGTAACTTCCTGTGGGGGTTAGACACAGCAGACACAGCACATGGAGCTCATGATCTCTCCTAACCTGAGAGGATCTATGGTGGTGTGAGCATCCATTGCCATCTAAGCACATGGAAGGAGCTGATAATACAAATGTATAGTAATATGTAAATATAAGCCTGTCTGATTATAATCTAACTACAAACTGTGAGTAAACAGATGTTTTGTTACTTCAACTTTAAAGTGACTCAGCAGTGAATTATTCAGGGGTGAATGAGAGAGAGATGAAGAAAGAAATTAACATTTCTAAAGCTGAAGCTGTGTGTACTAAAATCTGCTAAATTATTTACTACAAATAATCCAACAAAAGGGTTATGGGCCCAGGGGCCAGGAATTGAAAAAGAAGAGAAATATTACCAGGCAGAAAAAAAAGGCCACATTTTTCTCTTAAGTTTTAAAGGAAAGATTCAGTCTGTCTCTCTCTCCCCCCACACAGCAGACAGAAGGCTAAGAAAATGGCTGAGGGAAGAAATTCACCATTTTTCTATTCTCTCAAGGTGCCTAAATTAACTGAGTTTAATTATCAGCAGTGGGAACTAAGATTCATATGTCTCCTTCGAGCAAAAGGATTATATATATGCTTAGATCAAGACAGAACAGCTGAAAATATGGCTGAATGGGACAATGCAAACTATTATGTGAAGTGCATGCTTTTGGAAGCTCTCTCAGAGAAACAAGCCATATTAGTAGAGGGAAAAGATACACCAAAGGACATTTTATGTAAGCTGAGAACTATGTATGCAACTACATATGCAAAGCAGCAACCAATTTGGTTGGCAGAGTTGAATGAAACCAAATTAAGGGATAAAAGTAAATGTAATGATCACATTATGCATCTTATGTCTTCATTTCAAAAGCTAGAACTTTCTGGAATTCCCATGTGTGATGCATTGAAAAGAGCATTTCTTTTTACCTCACTATCAAAGAAGTTTGATGTTTTTAGGTCTGTAAATGAGGCCATTGAAAGGCAATCTTTTGAACAGGCAACATCAAAACTAAGGCAGGAATGCATAATAAATGATTCTGAGGAGATGTGTTCTCAAAGCAAGTCAGAGAGAAATGAAACAAATTTCTTGGCAAAGAACAGAGGAAGGCGGAGCTATGGGAAAACTCCACCCAAGGGCAAGCTGATTTGCTACTCATGTGGAAAGGAGGGACATGTATCTAAATGGTGTAAGGAAACACAAAACACTCCCTCTAGCTCACCTAAGCCAATGGAACTAAAGAATTTTCAAACCAGGAAATGTATGAAGGACAAAGATAAACACAAGGGCTTTCTAATGGCAGAAAAATCTTTGACTATGGTAAATAATAATTCAAATGAAAGTACTTGGATTTTGGATTCAGGGAGCACATGCCATTTAACCAATTGTAAAGATTTCTTTCAGGAAATGTGTCCAGAAGAAGGAATTCTTAAAACTGCAAACGCAGGGACTGCTAAGATCCAAGCAAAAGGTATTGGATTCTTAAAATGCAAAGTGTCTAATGAAGTTAAAGAAATTCCTGTAAGTGATGTCTTGTATATTCCCCAAGCAGTTTGCAATATGCTTAGTGTATCTACATTAGATAAGAAGGGATTTGTGATTCATTTTGAAAACAGTAAGTGCACAATCTCTAAAAATGATGAAGTGTATGCTGAAGCTTTTATGCATAATGATGTTTATAAACTGAGCATTTCAGGTGAAGCCTCACATATGGCGCAAGTAAGGAAGAATGATGGTAAATGTAGTCTGGAAATCTGGCACCGCCGCCTGGGACATCGTGATTCTAAGGTGATCCAGGATCTTTACAGTAAGCAACTGGCCACCGGCATTCAGATAAGTGCAGATGCTGGTAAAATGGAGAAATGCATAGACTGTGTTACTCAAAAAGGTGTGAGACCCTCATTTCCTGCATACACAGGAAATAGGAGTAATAAAGTGCTGGACTTAATACACAGTGACTTATGTGGACCGTTTAATATCCCATCATTGGGAAATAACAGATTTGTGCTAATATTCTTGGATGATTTTTCTAGATATTGTGTGGCCTATTTGCTGAAAGAGAAAAGTCAAGTCACAGACATGCTGAAGAAATACGTAGCCATGGTGAGCAATAAATTTGAAAGAAAACCAAAGGTTCTTCAGACCGACAATGGTGGTGAGTTCACTTCACAAAGCATGCACACATTTCTAGAACAAGAAGGCATTCAACATATCACAACAGTAGCTTATACACCAGAGCAAAATTCTGTTGCAGAGAGAAAATTTAGGTCACTTGTGGAAATGACCAGGTGTATGCTGTCAGATAGCAATCTCCCTAAAAGACTATGGGGGGAAGCCATTCTCACAGCAGTGTACCTACAAAACAGAATGCCAACTAAAGGCGCTGAGCGCACACCACATGAGACATGGCATGGTAGGAAGCCAAACCTGTCACACATAAGAACATTTGGAAGTACAGCATATGCTCATATACCAAAGCAAAGAAGGCATAAGCTGGATTCCACAACAGAAAGGGGCATTTTAGTTGGCTATACTCCAGGACACAAAGGATATAGAATTTTGAATCTGAAAACTGGCATTGTTGGCATAAGACATGTTACATATTTTGATGAAAACAAAAGGGTTGATAAAGGCTGGATTATCCCAGATGAGCCTTATCATCCAGAATATGAAACTAGAACCATAATAGACATGCCAGTGTATATAAATGCCATACCAAGGCAGATGTCTGAAAGCAACTCATCTGTATCTAACGAGGAACAGGCAGAGGAAGCAGACACAGAAAGGATCATTGAAGAAGACAGTACAGTTGGAGAAGGGGAATCAATTGGAGAAGGACTCTCAGATTTAGAGGATGCAGAAAGGTCAGACCAACCTGTTGTCAGACGCTCATCCAGGGAAAACAAAGGTGTTCCACCCCCAAGACTGTCTTACCTAACAAAGTCAGCAGAAGCTCAAGAGCCCTTAACATGGGATGAGATTGAGAAAATGCCAGCAGAAGAAGCTGCTGAATGGCATAAAGCTGCACAAGAAGAAATTGATGCATTGGATAAAAATAATACTTGGATTCTTACAAAATTACCTCCTGGCAAGAAAGCTATAGGATGCAAATGGGTATTCAAGTTAAAAAGGAATGCACAAGGAAAAGTGGAAAGGTATAAAGCCAGATTAGTCGCAAAGGGATATCTTCAAAAATATGGAGAAGATTTTGATGAAGTGTTTGCACCTGTAGTGAAACACACGACAATAAGAACACTTCTGAGCATTGCAGTCTCAAAAGGCATGCAAGTCAAACACATTGATGTGAAAACAGCGTTTCTTCACGGAGATATAACTGAAGACTTGTACATGGAACAGCCAACAGGTTTCATAAATACAAAACAAAGACAGCTAGTGTGTAAATTAAACAAAGGTCTTTATGGATTAAAGCAAAGTGCAAAATGTTGGAATGAAAAATTGCATGAAATATTGACAAATTTAGGATTTAAGCAAGGTGAAGCAGATAAATGTTTGTACACTAGGTGCACAAATGGACAATATGCATACATTTTAGCTTTTGTTGATGATCTGCTCATTGCAAGCAAAAGTGAGCAAGAGTACAAGGACATTGTAAAATGTTTAAACCTCAATGTTGAAATAAAAGAACTTGGTAATGTGTCATACTATCTTGGTATAGAAATTGAGAAACAAAATGATGGTTCTTATCTTCTAAGCCAGAAGCAGAAAATAAATGAGCTTATTGAAAGTTTAGGTATGCAAGATGCCCAAGTTGTAAGCACTCCCATGATCACTGATTTTCTGAAGGATGAAACAGTAAGAGAACCTTTACCAGATAACATCCAATATAGATCAGCCATAGGTAAGCTTTTATATCTAGCTACCACATACAGGGCTGATATAGCAAATGCAGTAGGAATTTTGAGCAGAAGGGTCAGCTCACCTACCAAATCAGATTGGACTGCAGTTAAAAGGATGGTAAGGTATTTAAAGGGTACCATTGATTGTAAATTAAAGATTTCAGCCAATAGTAATCCAAAACTAATATGTTACTGTGATTCAGATTGGGCAGGGGATCATTCTGATTATAAATCCACAAGTGGATATGTGTTTATGTATGGAAATGTACAAATTTCATGGGCCAGTCATAAACAAAGTATTGTGAGTTTGTCTTCTACAGAAGCTGAATATGTGGCTGCATCGGAAGCGTGCAGAGAACTGATGTGGATTGAAAAACTTTTGCTGGATTTTGGAATAGCTGAAAAAAGACCAATCCAGATAATGGAAGATAATCAGAGCTGCATCCGACTGTCACAGAATGACAAGGTTCAGTCACGCACCAAGCACATCGCAACGAAATACCACAACGTGCGAGAGTTGGCGAAAGAAGGGGTCATCAGTCTACACTATTGTCTCACCAGTGAGATGACAGCTGACATCATGACCAAACCGTTACCCAGAGAACATTTTGTGAATCTGCGTATAAAGCTTGGACTTTGTATGAATAAATAATTGCATGACAGTTATGCATGAGAAGGGGTTTGTTGGAATGTATTGTATTTTGCATGCATTGCCTGTCACCTATTATTTCTCTGTGATTACTCTGTGACCTCTGATGTGAATTACTTAGAGAGGTCACATAGCTATGTAACTTCCTGTGGGGGTTAGACACAGCAGACACAGCACATGGAGCTCATGATCTCTCCTAACCTGAGAGGATCTATGGTGGTGTGAGCATCCATTGCCATCTAAGCACATGGAAGGAGCTGATAATACAAATGTATAGTAATATGTAAATATAAGCCTGTCTGATTATAATCTAACTACAAACTGTGAGTAAACAGATGTTTTGTTACTTCAACTTTAAAGTGACTCAGCAGTGAATTATTCAGGGGTGAATGAGAGAGAGATGAAGAAAGAAATTAACATTTCTAAAGCTGAAGCTGTGTGTACTAAAATCTGCTAAATTATTTACTACAAATAATCCAACAATAAGTACATAAGTAATGCCATACTGGGAAAAGACCAAAGGTCCATCGAGCCCAGCATCCTGTCCCCGACAGCGGCTAATCCAGGTCAAGGGCACCTGGCAAGCTTCCCAAACGTACAAACATTCTATACATGTTATTCCCCAAATTGTGGATTTTTCCCAAGTCCCTTTAGTAGCGGTCTATGGACTTGTCCATTTAGGAAACCATCCAAACCCTTTTTAAACTCTGCCTTCACTACATTCTCCGGCAACGAATTCCAGAGTTTAATTACGCGTTGGGTGAAGAAAACTTTTCTCCTATTTGCTTTAAATTTACTACACTGTAGTTTCATCGCTTGCCCCCTAGTCCTAGTATTTTTGGAAAGCGTGAACAGACGCTCCACATCCACCTATTCCACTCCACTTCTCCACCTGTTCTTCTCCAACCTGAAAAGCCCTAGCCTCCTTAGTCTTTCTTCTTAGGGAAGTCGTCCCATCCCCGCTATCATTTTCGTCGCCCTTCTCTGCACCTTTTCCAATTCCACTATATCTTTCTTGAGATGCGGCGACCAGAATTGGACAAAATACTCAAGGTGCGGTCGCACCATGGAGCGATACAAACGGCATTATAACATCCTCACACCTGTTTTCCATACCTTTCCTAATAATACCCAACATTCTATTCGCTTTCTTAGCCGCAGCAGCACACTGAGCAGAAGGTTTCAGTGTGTTATCGACGACGACACCCAGATCCCTTTCTTGGTCCGTAACTCCTAACGTGAAACCTTGCATGACGTAGCTATAATTCGGCTTCTTTTTTCCCACATGCATCACCTTGCACTTGTTCACATTAAACGTCATCTGCCATTTAGCTGCCCAGTCTCCCAGTCTCATAAGGTCCCTCTGTAATTTTTCACAATCCTCTCGCGAGTTAACGACTTTGAATAACTTTGTGTCATCAGCAAATTTAACTACCTCGCTGGTTACTCCTATCTCTAAACACCAATCCCTAAAAAACACACCAGGCAAAAGAAATGATATCAACTACAGACCGGTTGCTTCAATACCATTATTCGTGAAGGTAATGGAATCAGTTGATGGATTACTTAAAGTTTAACCTATTAATAATACACAATGAGGATTTAGACCAAATTTCAGGACAGAAACAGTTTTTTTTTTAATTTAAATTTTATTATTTTACAATATATTTCCAGGCATAACATCCTGACAGAAAGTGAAATGTTCCATAATATAAAGGAAAAAACTCACATATTATATTCATAATATTTCAGAATTCACTCAAGTCCAACAACAAGGGGATCCAAAACTTAAACCAGAGGAATCTATAAAGAAATCATTAATACAAAAAGGAAAATAGCTATCCGCGCGGGACTAGGTGATTAACTAAATTACTCCCGTTGTTTTCTTAGAAGCGATTAGTTTGGAGAGTTGAAGTGGATCAGTAAAGGTATATTTTACATTATCAAGCTTAATAATACACTTGCAGGGGTACCTCAAAAAAAAGGTCCCCCCTGCTTGAGTAACAGCAGTTTTCATCATGAGAAATCGTTTCCTTTTCTGCTGAGTCTCTCTGGAGAAGTCAGGAAACAATGAAATTCGTAAACCTAAAAATGGCTTCTCCCTATGCCGAAAAAACATTTGGAACAGCCATTGCTTATCAGGAAATAAGGCCACTGTAGCAACCAAAGTTGCTGGGGTGGCCTGTTGAGTATTTGAGATCTCCAGAAATATATGATATTTGTGGCACATTTTGGTTCAATACTTTTGATGGAAGATAAAAGACCTTCGAAAACAGGGGTAGATTAACTTCAGGTATATTTAAATTCTCTATCAGATATCTCTTCAGCATATCACCAGTCTTTACCAATGGCACACTAGGAAAATTAATAAAACGTAAATTCAAATTCCTGGCATAATTTTCTAAGTTTTCCGTTTTAATTTTTAAATTAGTTAAGTCCTTCATAAGCAAAAATTGAGTGTCCTCTAATTTTTTCACTGATTGTTCAATTTTCTCCATTCTAGGAGTCAACTTTTCAAGTTCTACCTTCTCTTTTTCAGTCTTTTCCTCCAATTCATTAATTTTTAGGGATTGTTTAGTTGAAATTGCTAGAAACATCTGTCCCAAACTGGACATAAGATCCCATAGTGAATCCATAGTTACCATCTCAAGCTTGGAAATGAGGTCCAAGGGAAATGTAAATTCTTGTTCAGTCTTCCCCGCTCCAATCGCTTGTAAATTCCCAGCCATTGTTGGTTGGCGAGTTTCTCCTGGGGAAGACAACTTCCCCTCCTCCGCTATCAAAAGCTGACTGGGTTTCCTTCTCCGAAGCAGCTTCACCACTCAGGGTAAGCGTCAGAGAACCAGGAAGCGGGGAACTCGCTGCCATTGGCTGTGGGGGTGGGAGCCTCTGTTCAGGGCTGAGAGTAGTTTCCAACTCGAGGGACGCCGAAACTTCCTCCAATTCGCCGGCGTCTCGCCTCGGAACAGCCCCAGATTCCACACCAGTCCTCCGTTGCATGTACCGATCCAGCGGTCCAGGTATTTGGGAAGAGGTCTGGGAAACTCGGGCAGAAGCTCTTCCTCTACGCTTAGGCATCTTAGAGAAACGTTAGAGCAACAGCAAGGCGCGTTAGCGTGCAGCCATCTTGGATCCCCCAGAAACAGTTCTAACTACACTTATATCTAACTTAAGGAAATTGATCAGCATTGGAAAGAAAATCACCCTACAATTTGCTATATCTAGTGCTTTTGATATGGTTGATCATGATTTACTAGCTACACTACTCAACAACATGGGCATATGTGGAAACGTACACAAATGGTTCATGGGTTTTCTCAGATCAAGAGCTTACAAAGTCAAAATGGCAGGATCACTATCACCAGCTTGGATTCCCGCTTGTGGAGTGCCCCAGGGATCACCCATATCCCCCATCTTATTCAATATCATGATGGAACAACTAGGGGAAATTGGAGGGTAAAAGATTAAATTCTTTTATCTATGCAGATGATGTAACAATTTATTTAACATTTGACAACAAAATTAATTATAAACACAGTTCATCACGAAATGGAAAATTGGGCCTCCTCTTTTCAACTGAAATTTGAACAGAGACAAAACTAAAATTCTACTCAATCAGAACCAAAACATTATCTAAGAAATCACCAGTTTCACAATCAATAAGAAAACCTCCCCCATCGAACCTAACCCCAAAATACTAGGAGTCATTACTGACAAAATTTTGTCCTGTGAAGATCAAGTAAATGCAGTGATCTCCAAAACTTTTAGATCAATGTGGAAATTTAAAAAGAATCAGACCTTTCTTTTTCATCAATATCTTCCGTTCACTGGCACAAACCATAACCCTCTCTCAGCTGCATTATTGTAATGCTCTTTATATAGGAAATAAGGAATCACTTACAAAGAAACTTCAAACCACCCTCAATACAGCAGCTAGACTGGTCTAGAGAGCTTCTAAATTCGACAGGCAACTCCACTTCTTATCAAACTATGTTGGCTACCCATAAAGGCCAGGATTATCTTCATAAGTACATAAGTATTGCCACACTGGGACAGACCAAAGGTCCATCAAGCCCAGCATTCTGTGTCCCAACAGTGGCCAATTCAGGTCACATATATCTGGCAAGATCCCCAAAAAGTTCAATATATTTTATGCTGCTTATCCCAGAAATAAGCAGTGGATTTTACCCATGTCAATTTAATAATGGCCTATGGACTTTTCCTTTAGGAAGCCGTCCAGACCTTTTTTAAACCCCACTAAGCTAACCGCCTTTACCACATTCTCTGGCAACGAATTCCAGAGTTTAAATACAAGTTGAGTGAAGAAATATTTTCTCCAATTCGTATTAAATTTACTACTTTTAATCTTCATCACATGCCCCCTAGTCCTAGTATTTTTTGAAAGAGTAAACGATTCACGTCTACCCGTTCCATTCCACTCATTATTTTATAGACCTCTATCATATCTCCCCTCAGTTGTCTTCTCTTCAAGCTGAGGAGACCTAGCCACTTCAGCCTTTCCTCCTAGGGAAGTCATCCCATTCCCATTATCATCATTTTTGTTGCCCTTCTCTGTACATTTTCTAATTTTGAGATGCAGTGTCCAGAATTGAATACAATGTTCGAGGTGCGGTCGCATTTTTGTGTTCCATTCCTTTCTTAATAGTACCTATTTGCTTTCTTAGCTGCACCCGCACACTGAGCAGAGGGTTTCAACGTATTATCAACGACGACGCCAAGATCTCTTTCTTGGTCAGTGACTAAATGTAGAACCTTGCATTACATAGCTATAGTTCGGGTTCCTCTTTCCCACATGCATCACTTTGCACTTGCTCACATTAAACATCATCTGCCATTTAGACGCCCAGTCTCCCAGTCTCGTGAGGTCCTCTTGTAATTTTTCACAATCCTCTTGCGATGTATACGCTGGAAGAGAGGTAGGAGACATGATAGAAACGTTTAAATATCTCAAGGTCATTTATGTACAGGAAGAGAGCCTTTTTCAAATGAAGGAGAGCTCTGGAATGAGGAGGCATACGACAAAGTTAAGAGGAAATAGGCTTAGGTGTAACCTAAGGAAGTATTATTTCACAGAAAGGGTGGTGGAGACGTGGAATAGCCTCCCGGTGGAGGTGGTGAAGTCAAGGACTGTTCCAGAATTTAAAAAGGCATGGGATAAGCATGTGGGATCGTTTTGGAACAGGAAGAATTAGGGGTTACAGAAGATGGGCAGACTGGATGGGTCATGTGGCCTTTATCTGCCGTCATGTTTCTATGATTTAACAACTTTTAATAACTTTGTGTTGTCAGCAAATTTAATTACCTCACTAGTTACTCCCATCTCTACATCATTTATAAATATGTTAAAAAGCAGCAGTCCCAGCACAGACCCCTGGGGAACCCCACTATCTACCCTTCTCCATTGAGAATACTGACCATTTAACCCTACTCTCTGTTTTCTATCCTTTAACCAGTTTTTAATCCACCATAGAACACTACCTCCTATACCATAACTCTCCAATTTCCTCTGGAGTCTTTCATGAGGTATTTTGTCAAACACCTTCTAAAAATCCAGATACACATTATCAACTGGCTCAACTATATCCACGTTTGCTCACCCCTTCAAAGAAATGTAGTAGATTGGTGAGGCAAGAGTTTCCTTCACTAAATCCATGTTGACTTTGTCTCATTAATCCATGCTTTTGAATATGCTCTGTAATTTTGTTTTTAATAATAGTCTCTACCATTTTGCCCGGCACCGACATCAGACTCACCGGTCTATAATTTCCCGGATCTCCTCTGGAACCTGTATCTCTTTGCATATCTCCCAATGTGCACTCCTAAAGGGTTTTTACTTAAGCTTCAACATCAAGTATTTCATTATATTTGGCAACATAAGCCTCCACGAGTATGTAAGGCCCTAATGCATGCCGGGCGAGAACAGGGAGGAATGGGGGTCCTTGATTTTGCTTAATATTATTGAGCTGTGCAGCTGACTGCTCTTTTTGATTGGATGATATCCCCCTCGAAATGCTGGGTGCAATTGGAACAAACAGTGGCTGATAAGATGCAGTTGACCTATCTAACTTGGCTTCCATTATCCCAGTTACATACATGGATGAATTCAGCACCCTATAGTATGGCTTGTGTGTTGGCTGAATGGTATGACACGAGACGGAGGCTGTTTCCAAAACAATGTTATTTTTTTTATACACCCATCTTATATGCTTCGGGCTTTTTAGCATCTACTTTCTCGGAGTGTATAAAAGATGGGAGTCCAAGGGATTACGAATCTTGGGACAATTGCTAGTACAAAACAGCTTCACCCCCTTTGAGGTTTTGAGAGAACGGTATGAGTTGACTGAAGCAGATTGACATCGTCAATTACATGATTTTATTCATAGAAAGGTATTGCCTGATTGGCGACAAGGGAACCAGGCCAAACTGAAGCTTTTTAAATTGGGAGTGGGGAACGGGTTAATTTCTAGGCTATATAAAGCATTGTTGTATAGTAAACCTATTACCCAAAAATATGAACACAGCTGGGAGGATCTGTTGGGAGTGCCTTTATCTGACTCACAGTGGCAATTGATCTACACAAGGCTCACCAAAGTTACCATTGCCTCTAACTACATAGAACATGGTTATAAGATGCTTTTTCAGTGGTATTATACCCCAGCACATTTGAAAAGGATTTTTGACTCTGTGTTATGATTGGGAATGTGCCCCGACTGAGCACGGCAAAGATGGAGTGCCACCGCGCTCGGTCAGGCAGCCAGACAACCCCAAGCTTCACCTGCACTTAGCCACTGTCCCCCAGGAGTTGAGCCCCTGGGTTCAAGTGGCCAGCAGGACTTCCGGAACCAGCAGGATTGTGTGACCACTGACCAGACAAGCGGGAGCGCAGACACAGTCCCGGCGCAAGGAGTCAGTGAAGCAGCAAAAACAGAAAACAGTCCGAAGTCTGGGCCGGCAGCAACACAGTGTGTAGTCAAGAATCAGTCCGAAGGTCTGGGCAGGCAGCAACACAGCGCGTGGTCAGCAAACAATCCGAGGTCAGGAACACAGGAAAACACTGGAACAGATGAAGACCACAACTTCTACGCGAATAGAAGCCGAAGCATGGAAGGACTGGAAACAGGGCTTTAAATAGTGCAGGGATTAGGCTCAACCATGTGCAGCTGTTCCAAGATGGCCGCCCCCATCAGAGGAGATGCTCTACGCCCAAATATGGGCTTTCTTCCTGAAGCTGCTCAACTCCAAGATGGCTGCCACAAGCTGAGATGCCAACTCCAAGATGGCCGTCCTATCCTGGAGATACCACATCCAAGATGGCCGCTGCATCCTGGAATGCCCATACCCTGCGTGAGCAGGCTGCACCTCTGGAGGAGTGTAGCAGAGCGTAACACTCTGGTACTTGTCTCTGCTGGAGAGAGTGTGGACTGGAGGGAACCTTTGGCCATATCTGGTGGACCTGCCCTAAAGTTCAAAAATACTGGGAGATGGTGTCCCGATTCCTGGGTGATCTGTTGGGAGTGGAATGTGAGCCTTCTGTTCTTGTCTTTTTGCTCAATGTTTACTCTTCATTGGAGGACACGGGAATCATCAGATTGACTCATATGGTGGGTTACTACGGCAAGGCTGTGTCTGGCAGCAGCGTGGAGGAAGCCTGAAGTACCCAGCAAGGACCAGCTGATTGTAAAATTGGACTATCTTTACCTAATGTCAAAATTAACAGCCATTGAGTATGATTGGATGGGTTCATTTTTCGCAGTGTGGGCTCCATATAAAAAATTGATGGGACACTGTAAGTATTACGGGGGGGGGGGGGGGGGGATTGTTGGGGGTAGTAGTGGCCCATAGGGTTTATCAAGATAGTTTAAGCTACTAGTATAACTGAAAACTGTTACCCCATTATTATTTTTTTCTCTTGTGGGGGTGGGGAAGGAAAATGGTGGCAACAGTGTGATTAGATAATTATGTGTGAATTGTTTATTGTTGGCATTCAGCCTGTGTATATTGTGTTATAATTAAGTGGCCTAGTGGTTAGAGTGGTGGACTTTGGTCCTGGGGAACTGGGTTCGATTCCCACTTCAGGCATGGGCAGCTCCTTGTGACTCTGGGCAAGTCACTTAACCCTCCACTGCCCCAGGTACAAATAAGTACCTAAGCCGCATTGAGCCTGCCATGAGTGGGAAAGCGCGGGGTACAAATAAAAATAAAAAAAAAGACTGGAGGGTGGCCACAGGGCTGGTGTTAGACATGCTGGCGCCCAGGACAGAAATTAAGGAGGGGGCCCCCAATCCCTTCTCTTCCTTGCCCCTTTCCTCGCTTTCCCTACCCATCATTACTACCACATATAAAACAACCTTAAATAACTTCTGCACACACAAAACACAAACAAACCTTCACCAAGAACAGAACAAAGGATCACAGATTAGAAATATGAACACCAAAACAGAACTGGGAACCCCAAGAAGTTAAACTCTGCAAGTACTTTATTTTCTGCTGAACACAATCAGTGGTATAACCATGAAGGGGGGAGGGGGGGGAAAGAGAACTTAAACCACCTTCCTCCAAAATTAACATAAACTGGTGGGGCTCCCCAAGCAAGCCTCACCAGCTGATGACCCCCCCCCCCACCCGGTTGTCTTTCACACATTCATGAAATTTAAACATGCATAGTGGTGGGGTGGGGAGGGGACAGAGCTTGGAGATTTCTGGCTGCCAGACTGAAGGAGGAGGTTTCAGTTGATGGGGCTTTGGTGATCCCCGCCAGCTCAAGTATTTATATTTTGCATTCTGGTGGGGAGAAAATTTGGTGCCCACCCATTTTGGGCTCTAACCCCCTCCCTCCCCCTCCCCAAATTAGCCATCTACCTATGCCACAGAATACAGTACAAAACCCATCTGTGATGCACATATCCCAAAGTTAACACATTCCAGTTAATAAATTAAAAATAAAACACTTTTTCTACCTTTGTTGTCTGGACATTTTGTTTTTCCATCATCTTGGTTCCAGTTTCGCTTTTTCTGGGCAAGTCGCTTAACCCTCCATTGCCCCTGGTACAAATAAGTACCTGAATATACTATGTAAACCGCTTTGAATGTAGTTGCAAAAAAAACCCACAGAAAGGCGGTATATCAAGTCCCATTTCCCCTTCCCGTCTAACTTCTGCCAATTCTCTTTCTAGTGTCTTTCTAGTGTCTCTTTTTCCATTCCCTCACTACACCTGTCTCTAACATATTGATTTTCCCTTTTTTTTCCTTTTCTGCCTCTGTCCACTCAAATTTCACTCGCTCTAGCTCACCCTTTTTTAATTTTAAGCTACCTAACAATTTTCCATCTCCTCTCAGTCCCTAGCTCTCCCATCCTTCCATTTTCTTCCATCTCTTCCCCATTACCACATTTCTATCTTGTACTGAATATTCACCACTCACTCATTTTCTTGCCACCCCCCTTTGACTTCTCCCACATGTTCTACCATTTCCAGAATATCCTCTCCCTCTCTCCACTCTTGTAACCCACCCCAATCTCATTGCCTGATATCTCCCTGTCCCTTTCCCTGCACCCCCTAGAATCTCTCTCCCCCATCCATCTCTTTTCCCCCATGGTCCAACATTACTCTCTCTCTTTTCTGGTCTTCTTCCCTCCCCCCTTTTGCAGGAGTGGAGGAGTGGCCTAGTTGTTAGTGCAGTGGACTTTGATCCTGGGGAACTGGGTTTGATTCCCACTGCAGCTCCTTGTGACTCTGGGCAAGTCACTTAACCCTCCGTTGTCCCTGGTACAGAGAGGAGGACGGAGTCGGAGAAGCCACAGAAGAAAGAGCATGAGCCAAGCATGGGAGGGTGGAGGGAGCCGGAGCAGAGCTATGAGCTGCTGCAACCAGTTTTACTGTTGGTAGCATTTTTCTCTCACTTATATTTTCAAACATGCCAGCTTGTGCAGCATACGGATGTAAACAGAGAAAGTATAACTTTTTATAGGTAGAGTTGTTATAAATTGTAATCAGTGTGTCATTTGGAGGGGCTGGTTATAAGGACAACCTAGCATGTGTTATATTCATGCAGACTTTTTTCCTCTCCTGCTAAAGGGCCACTAAACAGATATCATGTTATGAGAATCAGGTGCTCAACATTCAGCGTTTCTATTTATTTACTTATTTACAGCATTTATATCCCACATTGAACATGATTTTGGTTGAAACCTGGCAGAAGTAAAATCTTTTTTTTTCTGTGCCTAGATGTTTGTGATGGCAACTTGGTCCTTTTGTTTTGTGGGTGGATGGATGGATGGATTATGAATGTGTGCTCATTATAATTACGCTGATTGCCTTATTAATATCGCCCTCATTACTATTCATATTGGCCTCATTACTATTCATATTAATATTGGGCGAGTTTGGTGTGGAAAACATTTTGGCACGACGGCAGCAACAGATCCTTTACATTTTAAAACCTATATCAGACCAAACAGTTATAGTACAACTTCTACTTTCTTTTCAAATATTTGAATCCGTTTTAACAAATACTTAAATACCCCAGATCATTCAACCGCATTCACACAAACACTCTTCCATAAACCTATTCCCACTAATACATCAATAACTAACTGGCAAAAAACACATCTGAGCAGCTTACCACCCTTAGCTATGCTGTGGAAAGCAGAACTCTTTATTTATATGTGGCCACCTTAAGAGTCACAACACTTCCCTCCTGTGATGTGAATCTTTACAAGACCTTTGTGATCAGGGTTTCTCATTGTCATGCAGGGTGTTTTTCAAATCCTCTGCATGGAAGAGTGTTTGTGTGAATGCGGTTGAATGATCTGGGGTATTTAAGTATTTGTTAAAACGGATTCAAATATTTGAAAAGAAAGTAGAAGCTGTACTATAACTGTTTGGTCTGATATAGGCGTCTATTAAATTGCAGTTATTTTTAGAGATTTAGAGTGTAAATACATTTTAAAACCGGCAAAGCGACCGAGGCTGGAGTTGCGAGAAAGTTGCAAGAACAGTTACGTAAAACAGGCTGCAGGTTGCAGCTCATCCATTCCTGTGTTCACGGGCGCAATGAAGGCATGTTCTGGAATGAGCGGGGGTAGATGCTAAACATCTTTCGCAGACACTTGTCTCCCCTTGACAGTTGTCCAATCATTCCACCTCTCGCTGCTTTCGTACAACGAAATCGACATTACACAAAATAATACCTGAGGAAGCTTCTCCTGCATGATCGCCCGTCTTACCTGCGAATAGAGTACAAAGCAGAAACCCATCCATCAACTCCATCTAATCCCCAGCCCGTGCTGCCTGCCGGGAAGTGCTGCCAAAAGTGTGCAATCTGCTGCAAAGAAATCTTTCTTGAACAAACGCCCCGCCCCTTTTCCCTATCCACACCTGACCAATAGAAAGGTCACGTGTAGTAGGCGGGAGAACTTTGCCTATAGTGACAGGGTAACAAAAGTAAGTAGATGACGGCAGAAAAAGACCTGCGCGGTCTGCCCAAGAAATGTGCCACATTTTTGTATAGTAAAGAATACATTAATTTACTTAAGTTAAAGTAAAAGAAGTTATTGCCTAATAAAGTACCCTGATGATAATAAATGCAACTATTGGTACTGTTTTTATCTCAACTAATTTATTGCAAAAACTGTCATTTTTGAAAATCTGTCACAGTGCTGGTGCACTTGTAAATCATTATTAAAACAGCACAGTTAAAAAAGGTGTTAACTCCACTGGCAGGAAATGCAGAGCTAGAGCTGCCAAGGAAGATTTTTAGTACACGCCCACAGCCCCCCTAGCCACTTCGCATTGGCTCCGCCCACTCTACTTGGCTCCGCTCCTGGCACATCTCGAGTCCAGTCAGTGTATATTTAAATAAAGAGATTGTTGTTCCTAACTTAAGTGGCCTACTGGTGTTGTTGAAGAGCCTACTCCTCTTACTTCCCCTTTCCTCCGATTCTACTTAGCCAACACCCTTTTCAATTAGCTTTCAGAGTCCAAAACCTCCTGCCTCAGGATGCTGTTATGGTATCCTCTCAGCATCCTGAGGCAGGAAGTATTGGTCTCTGAAACTTTATTAACACAGCTACCATATCACTTTATCCTAAATTAAAAATAAAATGATTTTCTTTACCTTTGTTGTTTGGCCATTTACTTTTTCTATTTGTGTTGCTCCCAGTCTCTTGATTCTGCTTTCCTTTGTCTTCTCTTAACTCATTAGTCATTTTTCTCTCCTTTTTCTTTGTTTTCTTCAATATTTTCTGCCCCTCCCTCTCTCTCCAGATTTAATTCATTCTTACTATCCATTCTTTAATTTCCTTCATCTACCTACCAGAGCCGTAGCCAGGTTTTGATCTCAGGGGGTGCAGACTTTTACAAAATAGGCGCCGGTTGGTGTCAGCTAGACAGCAGTGTCTGTGTAGTTGCTCAGGGGCTGTGGTGGGCAATGATTAATACAGGCTGTCTCTGTTGCATCCTGCCTACAAGGAAATAGTAAGTTACATCAGTAGGCAGGACACGGAAGAGATTCCTGGACTGCCAGGAACCTTATATTCCACCAGAGTCGCTATACTCACGTTAGCCCTCTCCTCAAGTCGCTTCACTGGCTCCCTATCCGCTTCCGCATACGGTTCAAACTTCTCCTTTTGACCTACAAGTGCATCCACTCCGCAGCTCCTCAGTACCTTTCCGCTCTCATCTCTCCCTACACTCCTCCCCGTGAACTCCGTTCGCTGCGTAAATGTCTCCTGTCGTCCCCCTTCTCCCCCACTGCTAACTCCCGGCTCCGTTCCTTCTATCTCGCTGCTCCCTATGCCTGGAATAGACTCCCTGAGCCAGTACGTCAGGCTCAGTCTCTGGCTGTCTTCAAGTCTAGCCTTAAAGCCCACCTCTTTGCTACTGCTTTCGACTCCTAACCATGACTCTCTTACTCAACACCCTCACTTATCACCCCTACCACTGCAGTTTCCCCACCCCTAGCTGTCTGTTCGTCTGTCCAATTTAGATTGTAAGCTCTGTTGAGCAGGGACTGTCTTTTCATGTTAATTTGTACAACGCTGCGTAAGTCTAGTAGCGCTATAGAAATGTTTAATAGTAGTAGTAGTAGGACTGGCCAGAGCAGGCAACCTGTCTTTTTAACTTCAAATAAAAATATTCAAATCGTGACTATCACCTCAGGAATAGCACACCCAGTCCTTCCACTGCTAGACACCTTGTTTAAATCAAGATTGGCTTTTGTTTGTGTGGTGACTCTACAGGATGTGAACAACACTAGTCTTGAGCATTTTTATTTTGGGTGACAAGGGCCCTTGCCCCAGAGCCCACTTTCAAATATGGCTAGACACTTTGTGAAATAACATAAACCTCTGCAAAAAGACACCCAAACCTATACTGAAAACTTACCACACCAAAACAGCCTTAACCCACCTATGAAAAGACAATGCTATAAATATTACAGTGGGTCCTAGAGAAGTGTTTCCCTAGGTGGTCCTGGAGCACCCTCTTGCCATTCAGGTTTTCAGGCTGTCCACAATGAATCTGCATGAATAAGATTTGCATGTAATGGAGGCAGTATATGCAAATCAATGTCATGCATATTGATTGTGGATATCCTGAAAACCTGACTGGCAAGGGGGTACTCCAGGACAGCCCTAGAACACAAAACTTACCACACCATAACAGCCCTAAACCACCTATCAGAAGACAGTGCTATATATATTACACTGGGCTCTGGAGCACCAATATACCTACTATTGGGAAACTGGAACAAGCACATTCCTACACATATACTACATGCTGACAGAATCCTTCACCTCAGTCACACATTCAGAACATGGACAGACCCTCATCTATATAACATAAGAGTAGCCATACTGGGTCAGACCAATGGTCCATCTAGCCCAGTATCCTGTTTCCAATGTGGCCAACCCAGGTCACAAGCACCTGGCAGAAACCCAAATTGTGACAACATTCCATGCTACCAATCTAATGCAGAATAGGGAGCCACAACCCCCCACCCAAAAAAAAAACAACAACAACAAAAATTGAAATAGAGACCCCCTGCCCCAGGAAGCCAGACTCTAAACAGTGCTATACTGGTTAAAAAAAAAAAAAAAAAGACAAATGCATTTTCTCCTGCACTTTGCAAAATAAAAATATAAAAAATGTACATTTTACAAAGCAGGTGCATCTCAGTGCTTACAAAGTATTAAATAAAAATAATTTTTTTCTACCTTTGTTGTCTGGGAATAGTCTTTTTTTTTCCATGTTCCATGAGTCAGCCTTACAAATTCTTTTCCAGGTTGACCTTTCCATTTCTTCTCTCGCCTCTTTCTTCTTCCTTTCCTTCTTTACATCTGTCTCCAAGTGCACCATCATTTCTATGGGAGCGGCTTGTTCCCCCACGATTGCTAATTTGTGTTTATGGAACCTTTGGAAACTCGAAGTATTTACACACTGGAATCGTTCAGACATGCTAGATGCTGGCTACGCTACATCGATGACATCTTTATGATTTGGGGAGGCACAGAGCCCCAGTTGGACCAATTTGTGAAAGAACTAAATGAGTGTCATGGAACTATTAAATTTGAATCTAAACATAGCAGCAGAGGCATTGCCTTCTTGGATATCTGGGTGGATGTGGTTGAAGGACGCCTGGAAACGTCAGTGTTTACAAAGCCCACTGACAGAAATACCACTTTGCAGTTTAATAGTGTGCATCCAGACCATTGTAGGATGAACATACCTTTTGCTCAATTTTTGAGACACAGAAGAATCTGTTCCACTAAGGGGAGGTTTCAAGAACATGCTAAGGAATTGGAATCTAAACTAAGCAACCGGGGTTATCCCAAACAATTGGTGTCCAAGGCTAGGAAGAGAGCTTCTCAATCATAGAGAATGGCTGTTATATCCAAGATCAGAGCCTGGGGACAAAGAGGAGGTGGTGACGTTTGTGACCCGGTTTAATTCTCACTCGAATATCATGACTAGGGTCATTAAAAAAAACATTTAGCTCTATTAAATATACACCCTTGTTTGCAGGATCTTAGGATCCTATTTGCTTTTCAGAGAAACAGCAATTTGAACGACAAATTATGCCGGGCTGATATTTGGAATAGGGAGGTTTCAAGACAGCGACAAGAAGGATCTCATAGAGCATACGGGAGTTTCTCAGTTTGCAGCATCATGACTGAAGCAAGTGTGTTTGTGGATCAAAACACAGGGAATACTTATGTGCTGCATGCTACTACAGATTGTACATCTAAGAATGTCATTAATGTTATCAGCTGTCCTTGTGGCCTTCATTATGTGGGACAGATTTCTCGTGCATTAAAGACATGGTTGATTGAGCACAGACATTGCATCCAGTCTAACAAAACACACGAACCTATGGTATCTCATTGCATGAACAAGCAACATTGTTTTTCCGAATTGAGATGCATCGTGATTGAACAGATCCATGTTACTGAACGAAAAGGTGATATTAGGAGGATTTTAAGACAAAAAGAGCAGAGATGGATTTTCACTCTACAATCTGTAATACCAGGGGGTTTAAATGTCTCCATTGAATGGAAAGCCTTTCTTTGAAAAATCGCACTGATGACGGGATTACGGGAAGACGTCAGTCGTAGAAGATTTAAATACAAAGACGGAAGTAAAGAAGCCGACCGCCATTCTTGTGAGGATGCCAGAGAATGCATTGAAGGCGTGAGTCGAGACTTGGAGGTGCTGTTAAATATTTCTTTTCCCCTGACGCAGCCATTTAGTGGCAAAACAGGGCTTCCCTGTCGGGAATCGGGGACCAAGGAGAGTGCAGGAATGGACTGTGAGAGACACTGCACTGACCCGAAGAAGAACGCGTTGGTTTCACTATCCAAGCTAAGTAACGGCTTGTGGCCGAAAAAAGTTTTTTTGTCTTCATTTATGAGTGTTTGAATGGGTGTTATGGCACAAAGTATGAAAGAAGTTTAGTACATAAGTACATAAGTACATAAGTAGTGCCATACTGGGAAAGACCAAAGGTCCATCTAGCCCAGCATCCTGTCACCGACAGTGGCCAATCCAGGTCAAGGGCACCTGGCACGCTCCCCAAACGTAAAAACATTCCAGACAAGTTATACCTAAAAATGCGGAATTTTTCCAAGTCCATTTAATAGCGGTCTATGGACTTGTCCTTTAGGAATCTATCTAACCCCTTTTTAAACTCCGTCAAGCTAACCGCCCGTACCACGTTCTCCGGCAACGAATTCCAGAGTCTAATTACACGTTGGGTGAAGAAAAATTTTCTCCGATTCGTTTTAAATTTACCACACTGTAGCTTCAACTCATGCCCTCTAGTCCTAGTATTTTTGGATAGCGTGAACAGTCGCTTCACATCCACCCGATCCATTCCACTCATTATTTTATACACTTCTATCATATCTCCCCTCAGCCGTCTCTTCTCCAAGCTGAAAAGCCCTAGCCTTCTCAGCCTCTCTTCATAGGAAAGTCGTCCCATCCCCACTATCATTTTCGTCGCCCTTCGCTGTACCTTTTCCAATTCTACTATATCTTTTTTGAGATACGGAGACCAGTACTGAACACAATACTCCAGGTGCGGTCGCACCATGGAGCGATACAACGGCATTATAACATCCGCACACCTGGACTCCATACCCTTCCTAATAACACCCAACATTCTATTCGCTTTCCTAGCCGCAGCAGCACACTGAGCAGAAGGTTTCAGCGTATCATCGACGACGACACCCAGATCCCTTTCTTGATCCGTAACTCCTAATGTGGAACCTTGCAAGACGTAGCTATAATTCGGGTTCCTCTTACCCACATGCATCACTTTGCACTTGTCAACATTGAACTTCATCTGCCACTTGCACGCCCATTCTCCCAGTCTCGCAAGGTCCTCCTGTAATCGTTCACATTCCTCCTGCGACTTGACGACCCTGAATAATTTTGTGTCATCGGCGAATTTAATTACCTCACTAGTTATTCCCATCTCTAGGTCATTTATAAATACATTAAAAAGCAACGGACCCAGCACAGACCCCTGCGGGACCCCACTAACTACCCTCCTCCACTGAGAATACTGGCCACGCAATCCTACTCTCTGCTTCCTATCTTTCAACCAGTTCTTAATCCATAATAATACCCTACCTCCGATTCCATGACTCTGCAATTTCTTCAGGAGTCTTTCGTGCGGCACTTTGTCAAACGCCTTCTGAAAATCCAGATATACAATATCAACCGGCTCCCCATTGTCCACAAGTTTGCTTACCCCCTCAAAAAAATGCATTAGATTGGTGAGGCAAGACTTCCCTTCACTAAATCCGTCCTGACTTTGTCTCATCAGTCCATGTTTTTGTATATGCTCTGCAATTTTATTCTTAATAATAGCCTCCACCATCTTGCCCGGCACCGACGTCAGACTCACCGGTCTATAATTTCCCGGATCTCCTCTGGAACCCTTCTTAAAAATCGGAGTAACATTGGCTACCCTCCAGTCTTCCGGTACTACACTCGATTTTAGGGACAGATTGCATATTTCTAACAGTAGCTCCGCAAGTTCATTTTTAGTTCTATTAATACTCTGGGATGAATACCATCAGGTCCCGGTGATTTACTACTCTTCAGCTTGCTGAACTGACCCATTACATCCTCCAAGGTTACAGAGAATTTGTTTAGTTTCTCCGACTCCCCCGCTTCAAATATTCTTTCCAGCACCGGTGTCCCCCCCAAATCCTCCTCGGTGAAGACCGAAGCAAAGAATTCATTTAATTTCTCCGCTACGGCTTTGTCCTCCTTGATCGCCCCTTTAACATCATTTTCGTCCAGCGGCCCAACCGACTCTTTGGCCGGTTTCCTGCTTTAATGTATCTAAAAAAAATTTTACTATGTATTTTTGCTTCCAACGCTAATTTCTTCTCAAAGTCCTTTTTTGCCCTCCTTATCTCCGCTTTGCATTTGGCTTGGCATTCCTTATGATCTATCCTGTTACTTTCAGTTGGTTCTCTTCTCCACTTTCTGAAGGATTGTTTTTTGGCTCTAATGATTTCCTTTATCTTACTGTTTAGCCACGCCGGCTGACGTTTAGTCTTTTTTCCCTTTTTTCTAATACGTGGAATATATTTGTCCTGAACCTCCAGGATGGTGTTTTTAAACAGCATCCACGCCTGATGCAAGTTTTTTACTCTGCGAGCTGCTCCTTTCAGTCTTTTTTTCACCATTTTTCTCATTTTGTCGTAATCACCTTTTCTATAGTTAAACGCTAGCGTACTTGATTTCCTAGTTTCACTTCCTTCAATGCCAATATCAAAACCGATCATATTATGATCACTGTTATCAAGCGGCCCTCGTATCGTTACCCCCTGCACTAGATCATGAGCACCACTAAGGACTAAGTCTAGTATTTTTCCTTCTCTTGTCGGCTCCTGAACTAGCTGTTCCATGAAGCTGTCCTTGATTTCATCAAGAAATCTTATGTCCCTTGCGTGTACAGATGTTACATTAACCCAGTCTATATGCGGGTAATTGAAATCCCCCATTATTATTGTGTTGCCCAGTTTGTTTGCGTCCCTGATTTCCTTTAACATTTCCGCATCCGTCTGTTCGTCCTGGCCAGGTGGACGGTAGTACACTCCTATCACTATCCTTTTCCCCTTTGCACATGGAATTTCAATCCACAGTGATTCCAAGGAGTGTTTTGTTTCCTGCAGAATTTTCAATCTATTTGATTCAAGGCTCTCGTTAATATACAATGCTACCCCTCCACCAATCCGATTCACCCTATCACTACGATATAATTTGTACCCCGGTATGACAGTGTCCCACTGGTTATCCTCCTTCCACCAGGTCTCAGAGATGCCTATTATATCTAATTTTTCATTTAGTGCAATATATTCTAACTCCCCCATCTTATTTCTTAGGCTCCTGGCATTCGCATATAGACATTTCAAACTATGTTTGTTGTTCCTAAGTACATCATGCTTAGTACTTGACAGTATTAATTGGCAATCTTTTGTCTGATTTTTATTGTTATTTAAAGATACCCGATCTACTACAATCTCTTTTGCAACCTCACTATCAGGATACTCTATCTTCCCTGTTATGGTGATATCTTTGAAAGATACCTTATCCCGAACCATGCTCTTTTGAGCGACTGTCGGCCTTCCCCCTATGTGGAGTTTTTTTTGAGACCGATGATTAAGGAGGTCCCCTCTCTATCTAAAAGGTGTGTCCTTTAAACAAGAGGAGTGTCCGGTTTCACTGAGGTCTTTTTTCTCCACCAACGTTCATGTTTACAAGCCTATGATCACCCTTGAACACTGGTAGATTGTAGAATCTTTGAAGTAGTAGTGATTATATTCTACAAATTCCGGACATTGCAGTGATTTCAATTACCCCAATATTGACTGGATAAATGTTACATCAGGGAGTGCAAGGGAGATAAAATTTCTAGATGTAATAAAATGACTGCTTCTTGGAGCAGCTGGTCCAGGAACTGACTAGAGAGGGAGCCATTTTGGATGTGGTCCTTGGTGGTGTGCAGGGCATACTACGAGAGGTGGTGGTGCTGGGTCCCCTGGTAAACAGTGATCATAACATGATCAAGTTTAAGCTACTATCTGGGATGAACCCGCAAAGGAAATCTACTGTAACTGCATTTAATTTTCGAAAGGGCAACTATAATAAAATGAGGAAAATGGTTAAAAAGAAACTAAAAAGATCAGCTGCAAAGGTTAGGGCACTAAATCAGATGTGGACGTTATTCAAAAATACCATCTTGGAAGCCCAGTCCAGATGAAGTCCACGTATTTGCAAAGATGGAAAGAAGAGAAAACGTCAGCCAGCATGGTTAAAAGATGAAGTCAAAGAGGCCATTGCAGTCAAAATATTGTCCTTCAAAGAATGGAAAAAGGACTCAAATGAAGAAAATAAGAGGCAACATATGCACTGGCAAGTAAGATACAAAACACTTATAAAGAAAGGTAAAAAAGAATACGAAGAGAAACTTGTCACAGAGGCTAAAACTCACAGTAACAACTTTTTCAGGTACATCAGAAGCAGAAAGCCTGTGAGGGAGTCTGTGGGACCGTTAGATCACGAAGGAGCAAAAGGGGTGCTCAGGGAGGACAAGGCCATAGCAGAGAAACTGAATGAATTCTTTGCTTCTGTCTTTACGGAAGAAGATGTAAGAGATCAGCCTTTGCCAGAATTGGTTTTCAAGGGTGATGATGTGGAGGAACTGAAAGAAATCTCGGTGAACTTGGAAGATGTACTGAGCCAACTTGACAAAAGAGTAGTAAATCACCTGGACCAGATGGCATACATCCAAGGGTACTCAAAGAACTCAAGCATGAAATTGCTGATCTGCTGTTAATAATATGTAACCTGTCTTTAAAATCATCTGTAGTACCTGAAGATTGGAGGGTGGCCAATGTGATGCCAATTTTTAAAAAGGGTTCTAGGGGTAAGAGGAAACAGGAAATACATCAGAAAAGGGCAGGACAATGAGAGGGAAGGGAAGGCTGGAGGCAAGCCTGCTGCTTTCACTGCCGGTCTGCCGCAACTTGAAGTAAAATAAAAGATTTAAACGCAGGGCAGCGGCAAGAAGGAAAGGAGAGCTATCGTGGAGCTGAAGGCAGCCAGGTGAGCCAGGCCTGGGGTTGGAACTGGAATTTGGGGGCTGAAAAGGGGGGCAGGTGGAGGCTGGGGCGAGTCACTGCACATGGATGGGAGGGGAGGATGGGGGCAAACAAGAATTGCAGGACACGGAAGTGATAAGAGGGCAGAGGAGAGAGGAGAATCGCTGGACATGGATGGGAGAAGAGGGCAGGGGAGAGAGGAGAATCACTGGACATGCATGGGAGGGGAGGATAGGGGCAAAGGAGAATTGCTGGATGTGGATAGGAGGGGAGGGCAGAGAGGAATCGCTGGGCATGGAAGGGAGGAGGGGGGACAGAGGAGAGTTGATGGACATGGATGGATGGAGGGGAGGGCAGGAGAAATACTGGACATGGATGGAGGAGAGGGAAGAAAGGAAGGAAGGAGATGCACATGGATGGAGAAAAGGGTAGAGAGGAGAAATGATGGACATGGATGGAGTGGAGGGCAGGGAAGAGAGAAGAATTGTTGGAGGGAAAGAAAGACAGAGGAAGGAGATGCACACGGATGGAGGGGAAGGGAGAGAGGAGAAATGCTGGACATTGATGGAAGGAAGGGAAGAGAGGAAGTGAGATGATCATGGATGGAGGGGAGGAGAGAGGAGAAATACTGGACATGGATCATGGAGGGAGGAGAGGAAAAAAGCTGGACATGGATGGAAGAGAGGGAAGAGAGAGGAAGGAGATGTCTTGTGAGGCCACCATTGTAAGTCTCGGCAGCCATTTTAAAGAAGATGGGGCAGGAGGAGGCAGCGGGTAGGAAAGATTGGGGATCTTTCCTGCCCCAAAGAGTCCACTAGACCACCAGGGACGCTGCCTTCAGGTACGCACTGGGAGTGGGACCCTTTGGCTTGAGGGAGCGGGGAGGAGGTCTGTAATAGGTAGGTGGGGTAGGGAGGATACTGTTAAAAAAAAAAGTTAAATTCCTCAAAATACCGCTGTCTTGTGCATAGGGATGTACACAGAGTTAGTATAATAAGGGAATAATTTTTCATAGGTAGAGTAGTAATTTGTTATAAATCGTAATCAGTGTGTCATTTGGAGGGGCTGGTTTTAGGGACACCTAACCCTGTTATTGGTGCAGAGACTTTTTTCTCCTGGTAAAGGGCTTCTAAAACAGACATCATGTTATGGGAATCAGGTGCTCAACGTTCAGAATTTCTATCTATTTATTTACTTATTTATGGCATTTTATTCCACATTAAACATGAATTAGATTGGAACCTGGGAGCATTTAATTTGGGGGGGGGGTGCAGAAGTGGATGGGGGGCACAAAGGTGTACGTGGGAGAGAGCATGTTAAAAATTTACCAGCACACCACTGGAGAAGGGTAGATAGTGGGGTTTCCCAGGGGTTTGTGCTGGGAACGTTGCTTTTTAACATATTTATAAACTAGTAAAAAAAGGCCCGTTTCTGAGACCAATGAAACGGGTGCTAGCAAGGTTTTCATCGGAGTGTGTATGTTTGAGAGAGAGAGTGTGTGTGTGTGTGAGAGTGACTGTGTGAGAGAGAGAGACAGAGTGAATGTGTGTGTGAGTGTGTGTGTGTGTGTGTGTGTGTGTGTGACAGAGTGAGGCTGTCTGTGTGAAAGTGTGTGTATGAGAATGAGAGTGTGCGGCAGAGGCCCTCCGTCTCCCGCCCTCCTTCCCCCTCCCCCTGTCTTCCTTCCCCCTTCCTTCCCCTCCACCTCCCCTTTTTCCTCCCCTCACCCCTCCCAGCTTCAGGGTCATGGCCCCCCTTCCCTCCGCCTTTCAGGGTCATGTCCCTCCCTCCCACGTTCAGGCTCCCTCCCTCCCTCCCACACTGCCACATTCAAGCTGGCTCCCTCTCTCCCACGTTCAGGCAGGCTGGCTAGCTGGCTGGCTGGCTCCCTCCCTCCCACGCAGGTCTTTTTCTGCCGTCATCTACTATGTTACTATGTTACAGAATATTAAGCAAAGTAATTACTTTTTTTAAAAGTCACTCTTGAAATGCTGCCAGAGGAAAAAGAGGATGGCATTATGAAAGTGTAGCAGATTAAAAAAAAGTATTGAGTAAGAAGACTACCAGCAGAATTTGCTCTGAAATGCACATAGTTTAAGAGGAAGAAAGTTTAGAATCCACTTCCAAGAAGGGAGGAATTATCCTTTTTTTTTTTACCCTTCCGTAGCTGCATGTTCTGCTTTTGACAAATTAGTGAAGGTGTCTGCTTTCCTTACAAGATTCAGGAAGTGTTCTTCACTTGGCAGTTTGTATGTTTGTGCATGTGTGGTCAAATTGATCAAGTGGTTAAAAACAAGTTATAATTTACAGAAAAGCATTAACAAAGACCTGTCTTTCCACCACATCTAGCTTACTCCTCGGAAGCCAAGGTGGGGCTCTGTAAAAGACCAGGCTTACTGCTACAAAGAGGAGGAAATATGACATGAGTGTGGCCCCACATAAACGTCATCACCACTGATGGCAACGCTAAGAAGGGTTTTGGAAAGAATCCTGGGTGTGGCAGAGAATAGGTCTGGCTGAGGGGAATGTCCAAGGTATTACAGAGAGATGCTGCTTTTAACTCCTAACCCTTATTCACTTGTTCAGAACCCTTATTTTATCCTCACTTTAATATTCCCTTATCCCTTATTTGTCCTGTTTGTCTGTCCTAATTAGATTGTGAGCAGGGACTGTCTCTTCATGTTCAAGTGTACAGCGCTGCGTATGTCTAGTAGCGCTATAGAAATGATAAGTAGTAGTAGTAGAAGGAGGTTCATCTTCCAGCTAAGCAGTGGCCTAGTGGTTAGAGCACCGGTCTTGCAGTCCGGAAGTGGCCAGTTCAAATCCCACTGCTGCTCCTTGTGATCTTGGGCAAGTCACTTAACCCTCCATTCAGGGCCGGTCTTAGGGCAAGGCGACCGCATAGGGCCTCGTGCTCAAGGGGGCCCCGTGCGGCGCATCTGCAGTTGCCCCGCCCCGCCCCGACCGCCCGAGCTCCAGTCCCCCCTATCTATCTATCATTTCCCTCTGAACAGTGGCATAGCAAGAAGGGCGGTGGGGGCGGTTTGCCCCGGGTGGGGGGGGGGTGCTCTGCTCCCGCTGCTCCCACCCTGTCCTGCCTTAAAAAAAAAATTTGTCAAGCGCCGGAGTGGCAGGCAGCGCCTCGCTTCTGCCCTGCTAGTAAAAATCTCCCACATTGAGTCCCGCCCTCCTCTGAGGTAACTTTCTATTACCGTGAGGGCGGGTGGGACTCAGTGTGGGAAGGCCTGACGATGTTGAGGAGAATTTTACTAGCAGGGCAGAAGCAAGGCGCTGCCTGCCACTCCGGTGCTTTGCAAATTTTTTTTTTAAAGGCAGTGAGGGTGGTGGCAGGAGAACGGAGCTGGTAGGTGGGTCGGGTTGTGGGGGGGACTGGGGTGGGGAGGGGTTTCTCAGATGGGAGGGGACTGGGGTGGGGAAGGGGTTCTCGGATGGCAGAAGGGACTGGGGTGGGGAGGTGAGGGGGTTTCTCGAATGGGAGGAGGGGAGGGGGCTCTCAGATGGGAGAAGGGGGCTGGAACTGGGGTCTGAGAAGGGGCCCGGAATTGTGGATTTTTCCCAAGTCCATTTAGTAGCGGTTTATGGACTTGTCCTTTAGGAAACCGTCCAACCCCTTTTTAAACTCTGGTAAGCTAACCGCCTTCACCACCTTCTCCGGCAACGAATTCCAGAGTTTAATTATACGTTGGGTGAACAAATCGGAGAAAATTGTTCTTCACCCAACGTATAATTAAACTCTGGAATTCGTTGCCGGAGAAGGTGGTGAAGGCTGTTAGCTTAGCAGAGTTTAAAAAGGGGTTGGACGGTTTCCTAAAGGACAAGTCCATAAACCGCTACTAAATGGACTTGGGAAAAATCCACAATTCCGGGAATAACATGTATAGAATGTTTGTACGTTTGGGAAGCTTGCCAGGTGCCCTTGGCCTGGATTGGCCGCTGTCATGGACATGATGCTGGGCTCGATGGACCCTTGGTCTTTTCCCAGTATGGCATTACTTATGTACTTATGTATATGCCTGGGGCTGATGGGAAAATGGGGCATGCGTGGGTCAGGTGGGAGAATGGTTCTGGGGCTGAAAAGGGGGGCCCTAATACAAGGCATGTGCATGAAGGGGGCTGGAACTGGGGGCTGAAAAGGAGGGTAGGTGGGATAAGGGGGCTAGTACTGGAACTGGAGGCTGAAAAGGGGCAGGGGCTGAAACTGTGGGGACTGGGGGCTGAAAAGGAGACAGGGAGAAGTGGCTGGGGCTGAAGCTCGGGACTGGTGGGAGAAAAGGGCTGGGGCTGAAATGGGGGACTGGTGGGATAGTGGGGCTGGAACTGGGGGCTGAAAAAGGGGCAGAGAGAGGGGCAGAACCTGGATGGAAGGGGGAGTGAGAGGGAGGGCAGACCCTGGATGGATGGGAGAGGGATGGCAAATGGTGGATTGAAGGGGCAGAGAGAAAGGGCAGACAGTGGATGGAAGGGATAGAAAGGGCAGACAGTGAATGGAAGGGGAGAGAGAGAGGGCAGACAGGGGCAGATGGTGGAAGGAAGGGGCAGAGATAGAGGGCAGACATTGGATGGAAGGGACGGCAGAGAGGGCAGACACTGGATGGCAGAGAGAGAGAGAGAGAGAGAGAGAGAGAGAGAGAGAGTGAAGACAGATGCTGGATAGAAGGAAGACAGTGAAAAGAAGATGAGGAAAGCAGAAACCAGAGACAACAAACTGTAAATAAAATATATATTTTTATTTTTTTGCTTTAGGATAAAGTAGTATTGTAGCTGTGTTAATGTTTATAATAGAACATGTAAACAAGGTAATCTTTTTATTGGACTAATTTTAATACATTTTGACTAACTTTCGGAGAACAAAACCCACTTCCTCAGGTCAGGATAGGATACTGTAAAAGCACTATACTGTATTGACCTGAGGAAGGAGGTTTTGGCCTCTGAAAGCTAAATGTATTAGTCCAATAAAATTGTATTATTTTATTTTCTATATTTGTTAATTTGTAAAGTTGTGATTGATATTTGTTAGTTTTTTTCAAATTTACATCTGCTGTCTTTATGTTTTGCACAGTACTAGGGGACATTTTCTGTTTCTGTGGTGTTGCATTGCATGCAGAGTGTGGTATCTTGGGGGTTCAATTAAATTTTTGTCTAAATAGAAAGTTTATGATTACTTATTCTATAGTGGATTAGGGTGTATCTGTGTTTGTGAAAAAGACATGGCTTTCAGTTGGCATTGACTGTGCAGGATCGACAAGCCCTGGAGCTGGGGGCCTTGGAACTCGGAGGGAGGGATGGCCGGCCCTGGAGCTAGGGTGGGGTGGAGCTAGGGTGGGGCAGGGCTAGGGTGGGGCCCATCAAATTGGTCTGCATAGAGCCCTGCACTTGCTAAGACCGGCCCTGCCTCTATTGCCTCAGGTACAAGCTTAGATTGTGAGCCCTTCTGGGACAGAGAAATATCCAGAGTACCTGAATGTAACTCACCTTGAGCTACTACTGAAAAAGGTGTGAGCAAAAATCTAAATAAATAAATTTAGTTCCAGCTACATATACAGGTTTCTATATATTTGATGTAGAACATAGGAACCACCATACTGGGAAAAGACCAAGGGTCCAACAGTGGCCAATCCAGGCTTCAGGAACCCAACAGTATTTATTGTGTGTGTTTGCTTGTTGTTTTATTAATTATATTATTACTAGTAAAAAAGGCCCGTTTCTGAGAAATGAAATGGGTGCTAGCAAGGTTTTCCTTGGAGTGTGTATGTGTGAGAGAGTGTGTGTGAGATGGAGTGTGTGAGAGCGAGCGAATGTGTGAGAGTGTGTGTGTGTGACAGAGAGAGTGTGAGTGGGTGCGAGTGTGCCTGTGAGAGTGACAGTGTATGTATGAGAATCAGAGTGTGTGGCAGGGGCCCCTCCCTCCCTCCCAGTTCCAGGGTTCCCTGTTCCTGCCTCTGAGTTGCAGGGGCATACCCTCCCTTCCCTCCCAGTTGCAGGGTCATCCCCCGTCCCAGTACCAGGGTGCGTCCGAGTCAGAGTCCGAGGGTGTCCCCACCCTCACAGTTCAAGGGCCACCTTCCCTCCCAGTTACAACAGCTGTAGAGATGTTTGTGATGGAGCAATAATTTAAAAAGGAGAATGTGGAGCAGCAGCTGTTAGGTTTGTGTGGTTTTGAGTGTATGAGAATGAGGGCAGCGTGGTTGAGTGGAAACAGAGATTAAGGAATGGGCTTCGTTACTTACAGTGGACGTGATTGGCGCATTTCCAGTATTGTGCATTGATCCTGGAGTAGCATGTGGTAGGTTGGCTTGGTTTGGGTTGAGTGAAGGGGGATGAGGGGCGCGCTGGAGTGGGAGCAGTGCTCTGTCCGTCCGTCCCCCCTGGCAAGTCGCCGGTGGACCCCATGCCGCCTCCGGGCTCAGTCACCATCAATGACCCTCCTCCCCGATGGACACTCGCAACAGGCAGTCGGTCGCCGTCCCGCCGTCCCGCCGCCCTCCCTCTTCGTCCTGTCCGAGATTCGTAATGTGGACTTAGAGAGGAGAGGGAGGGCGGCGGGATGGCGAGCGAGTGGCTGGTGCGAGTGTCCATCGGAGAGGAGGGTGGGTGAGGGTGACTGTGGGTGGAGGGACCGGGGTCCAGCGGCGATTCGGGAGGGGGGAGGGAGAGAGCAGCAGCGACTGTGTGTCCGGGTGAGGGAGGGAGGGCGGACGGGGGGTTGCAGCGCTGTGTCGGGGAGGAGGGGGGGTGCACCGTGCAGCCAGCGTGGAGGTTTTCTTTGGTTTTGTCCTTACCCGCCCTCGACGTCATGACGTTGGCGCGAGGGCGGGGCAGACAGTCTGTGGCAAACCGGATATCTATGCCACCTCAAGTTTCCGGCTGGAGGCTTCAATTAGAACGTTGGAGGTGCCTTTTATATAGAGAGATTATTATATAATAAATATATATTTTCCATGTTGGTATATTGCTTCATTGGGTATTACCAGATGGAAAATTAATCCTGTTTGTTGTTATTCTTTTTTCCCTGTATTGAGCCCCTAGACATACATGAGTCCAGATTATTGTTGTACTGTGAACTCTGCCTGTGGTAATTGTTTAGTATTCTGCAGTTACTACTACTACTATTTAGCATTTCTATAGCGCTACAAGGCATATGCAGCGCTGCACAAACATAGAAGAAAGACAGTCCCTGCTCAAAGAGCTTACAATCTAATCAGGACAGACAGGACAAATAAGGGAAAAGGACAAAGAGTAGCAAGATTCCGTGCAGAATCTCAAAGAGTAGCAAGATTCCGAGTCCCACTGTAGCAACATTCTGTGCAGAATCCCAAAGAGCAGCAAGATTCCGGAATCTCAAAGACTACTACTACTACTTATTACTACTACTACTATTTAGCATTTCTATAGCGCTACAAGGTGTACGCAGCGCTGCACAAACATAGAAGAAAGACAGTCCCTGCTCAAAGAGCTTACTATCTAATCAGGACAGACAGGACAAATAAGGGAAAAGGACAAAGAGAAGCAAGATTCCGGAGTCCCACTGTAGCAACATTCTGTGCAGAATCCCAAAGAGCAGCAAGATTCCGGAATCTCAAAGACTACTACTACTACTTATTACTACTACTACTATTTAGCATTTCTATAGCGCTACAAGGTGTACGCAGCGCTGCACAAACATAGAAGAAAGACAGTCCCTGCTCAAAGAGCTTACTATCTAATCAGGACAGACAGGACAAATAAGGGAAAAGGACAAAGAGTAGCAAGATTCCGGAGTCCCACTGTAGCAACATTCTGTGCAGAATCCCAAAGAGCAGCAAGATTCCGGAATCTCAAAGACTACTACTACTATTTAGCATTTCTATAGCGCTACAAGGTGTACGCAGCGCTGCACAAACATAGAAGAAAGACAGTCCCTGCTCAAAGAGCTTACTATCTAATCAGGACAGACAGGACAAATAAGGGAAAAGGACAAAGAGAAGCAAGATTCCGGAGTCCCACTGTAGCAACATTCTGTGCAGAATCCCAAAGAGCAGCAAGATTCCGGAATCTCAAAGACTACTACTACTACTTATTACTACTACTACTATTTAGCATTTCTATAGCGCTACAAGGTGTACACAGCGCTGCACAAACATAGAAGAAAGACAGTCCCTGCTCAAAGAGCTTACTATCTAATCAGGACAGACAGGACAAATAAGGGAAAAGGACAAAGAGTAGCAAGATTCCGTGCAGAATCTCAGAGAGTAGCAAGATTCCGGAGTCCCACTGTAGCAACATTCTGTGCAGAATCCCAAAGAGCAGCAAGATTCCGGAATCTCAAAGACTACTACTACTACTTATTACTACTACTACTACTATTTAGCATTTCTATAGCGCTACAAGGCGTATGCAGCGCTACACAAACATAGAAGAAAGACAGTCCCTGCTCAAAGAGCTTACAATCTAATAGTTAGCTGCTGCCTGCTAAGCTTGCTTAGTAATTCCCACTACAGGCCCTAAAACAACAATAGTGAGAAAACAGAACTGCTACAGATCTCGGAATAGAAACTACATGCTAGCAGAATACTGCACCTTGATCACACATGCAAAACACAGACAGACCCCTCGACAAATATGAAACAAGGGACCACGGAAATATGAAGGCAAAAAACAAACTGTAAACCTCAAGAAATCAGACTAGAGACAGAGAAGTGGAAGATATCAGAGTTGCACATTTCCCAAAGGCAGCACATTCCAATTAATAAATACAAAATACAAAGCTTTTTTCTACCTTTGACATCTGAGCATTTTATTTCTCCAGTCAATTTGGTCCAAGTGTCTCTTGTGCTTTTCTTTGTTTTTCCTGTCTTTCCAGGATATCCTGTCCACTTGACATTGCTCCTCTCGCCTGTCCACCATCCATCTTCCGTCTACGTCCTTATTTGTCTTGTCCAGCATCTCTCCTCTGTGTCCCTATTCCTATCCTCCCCTTATATTCAGCTGTCCTCTCAGTGTCCCTATCTGTATGCTAGTGTAACCTGGTCTCGCTCCCCCTCCCCCCCATTTTCCAGCATATTCAGCACATCTCCACCTCCCCCCATCCCAGGCCTGCATATCTCCATCTCCCCTCCCCACAAACCATCTTTCTCTCCCCCCCCCCCCAAAAAAAAAACTGGGTCCAGCATATCTCCACTCCCCAATCCCAGTTCCAGCATATCTCCAGCTCCTTCTCTCCACCCCCCAAAACCTGGACCAGCACATCAAATTCTAACCCCTCTCCCCCCATCCAGCATAGCTGCCTCTCCCTCTCTCCCACCTGCCCCCACCCACATCAGCACATCTCCAGCTTCCTTTCCCTCCCCCACCCCGAGGATCCAGCATTTCTCCTGTACTCCCTGCCCAGATCCTCCTAACTTGCATGCATCAGCGGCAGCAATTAAGGTACTCTGCCTCTGGCCAAGCTCAGGCCCATTCCTGTTCATCTCCAATGTCCCGACTCCCGCGAACAGAAACAGGCCTGAGCTCAGCTGGTGGTAGAATGCGTTAATCACTACCACTGATACCCGTTTCCCTTCGTGTGTCATGTGCTGTCATAATATTTACACGCTAACCCTCTCTGGTGCATGTTTCGTATGTAAGTCGCCTAGACACTAACCCTGATAGGTGGGATACTAAACCTCTTAATAAACTTGAAACTTGTCCCTTTTACTAAGCTGTGTTAAGCTGCTAGCATAGGGTGTATCATGCAGTAGACAGTAGAGCAGACCTGCACTGTTGCCTTCTGCGTCTAAAAGGCTGTCTAACGTGGGAGTGGGTGAAATAAGGGTGCGGCATGGGTGGGCAGAGATGTGGACATCTGTGACAGCTAGCATGCGGATCAGAACCAAGTGCTAGTTCTCATAGCTGCCAACAGTGCAGCCAAACTTAATGCCATCTGTGCTACTGGTAATCCAGTAGTGTTGCATCTAGAATTACGGCACTGGTGCTCCCAATCCTCCCATAGTACTTCCCCTCCTGTCGTTCCCCCACCCCAACACAAGAACCTGAAAGGGATCTAGGTGTCGTCATTGATGATACGTTGAAACTTTCTGCTCAGTGTGCTGCGGTGGCTAAGAAAGCAAATAGAATAGTAGGTATTATTAGGAAAGGAATGGAAAACAAAAATGAGGATGTTATAATGCCTTTGTATCGCTCCATGGTGCGACCGCACCTTGAATATTGTGTTCAATTCTGGTCGCCGCATCTCAAAAAAGATATAGTGGAATTAGAAAAGGTGCAGAGAAGAGCGACGAAAATGATAAAGGGGATGGGATGACTTCCCTATGAGGAAAGGCTAAAGCAGCTAGGGCTCTTCAGCTTGGAAAAAAGACGGCTGAGGGGAGATATGATAGAGGTCTGTAAAATAATGAGTGGAGTGGAGCGGGTAGACGTGAAGCGTCTGTTTACTTTTTCCAAAAAAGGAGTACATTTAAAACAAGTCAGAGAAAAGTTTTCTTCACTCACCATTTAAGTTTTAACAATTTTATTGATGATCATTCACATACAGTGCAAGATACATAAGCCATGTTCAGGATATAACAGGAAACATATGAACAGGACTAGTGCTAGGCGGGACTAGTGCTGGGCAGACTTATACGGTCTGTGCCGGGGCTGGTGGTTGGGCGGCGGGGATAGTGGTGGGCAGACTTATACGGTCTGTGCCGGGGCTGGTGGTTGGGCGACGGGGATAGTGCTGGGCAGACTTATACGGTCTGTGCCAGAGCCGGTGGTGGGAGGCGGGACTGGTAGTTGGGAGGCGGGGATAGTGCTGGGCAGACTTATAGGGTCTGTGCCAGAGCTGGTAGTTGGGAGGCGGGGATAGGGCTGGCCAGACTTATACGGTCTGTGCACTGAAGAGGACAGTACAAATAAAAAAGTAGCACATATGAATTTATCTTCTTGGGCAGACTGGATGGACCGTGCAGGTCTTTTTCTGCCGTCATCTACTATGTTTTAACTTATAATCATAACATAAGTAGTAGTCATCACTTTTTGTGTAGTTCCCCTCCCCCCTTTAACTCCCCCCCTTATTCCCCCTATCCATACCTCTGTATCCTACCCCGCAGCCCCCTGCCTGTCTTCCTTCCTAACTTCTCTACTATCCCATCCCCCTATTATCTCCCTCCCCCCTTAGTACGTCCCCATTCCAGGCAGCAACATATCTCCAATAGCCCAGGGAAATGGGCCTTTCCACTAACCAAGTCCCTTAGCTATCTTCGCTGGGTCCAAACGCAGTCGATTAAGGATGGAACTTCGGGCCCTAGGGGCCAAAGTATTAATATACGATTCCCAGATTAAATAGAATTTACGCTGACTTTTTGGGTTTATAGTATGAGTCTCTCAGCTCCAATAGTAGTAATGCATGCCACCTGTTGCACCACTGCCAAAACGACGGTGCCTCTGAATGTATCCAGTTAACTAAAATGCATTTTTTTCCCACTACACATGCTTTAAAAATTAGCAGGTTGTGACAGACAGTACTTTTCCCCTTCAATAAGTTGACCCCCAAAAGGGCCGTCTCCGGTGTCAGTGTCACCCTCCGTCCCAGAATTTCGCCCAAGAACTTCGCTATTTGCTCCCAGTAGGCGGCGATCGCTGCACAACCCCACATAGCATGGTAATAATTATGATTAGGATCTCCGCACCTCCCACAAACTGATGATTCCGCCCTACCCATTTGATATAATCTCGACAACGAAGTGTATGCCCTGTAAATACTTCTTCCTTGGCATTCCCTCAATTCCGCACTACTAATCCGTTCTTTTATTTGCCTCAAGCTGCCCCGCAAAACATCTATACTAATCTGTTTCTGTATATCTGCCGTCCACCTCCTGGCCAACTTATCGAGGTTCTTTAGCGGTCTACTCCCTTACAGCCTTTTGTGCAACAGTGAGATAGAAGCTGGATCAGTTGTTGGCATGTCATAAAGTTCATCAAATTTGGAGGCCACATCAACTTCCAAGAAGTGTGTAGGCAGCGTGAGAATGTAATGGGAAACCTGTTGAAAAGCATAGGTATCTGCTCATGCAGTAGAATCAAGATTCAAAGAATCCATGGATCTAAGGCGCCCATCTTTGTCCTTCACTCACCATTTAATTAAACTCTGATACTCATTGTCAGAGAATGTGGTAAAGGCGGTTAGCTTAGCGGGGTTTTAAAAAGGTTTGGACAGCTTCCTAAAAGAAAAGTCTATAGACTATTATTAAAATGGACTTGGGGAAAATGCACTGCTTATTTCTGGTATAAGCAGCATAAAATGTATTCTACTGTATTGGGATCTTGCCAGGTATTTGTGACTTGGATTGGCCACTGTTGGAAACAGGATGCTGGGCTTGATGGACCTTTTGTCTGGCCTAGTATGGCAATACTTATGCACTTATGACTCCCCCCAACTCAGACCCCACCCCACCTGGTCAAGCCCATGAATTCCCCTGTTACAAATTCAGGTCTCCCTGGCACAAACCCCCCTTCTACCCCCCCCCCCAAGCCTAACCCCAACCACCCAACAAAGAAACCCTGGAATAGTGATCACAGAACTTAAAATATACAACCTTGGTGACCTCACCGTGACAGCTGGAACAATAGAGCAGGATACAGGAGGTGCTGCTCTCACTGTCAATCTTCTGTTGATGTCATCGTTGTGTGTTGGGCCAGTTGTTGCTCTACCTTGGCAGGTGAACTTTTATATCATTTGTTTTCAACAATGTCCTGCACAGAGTGATATCGTGATAGATGATTGCTCTTTGCCCTTTTGTGGTGGTTAGGCATAACCCAAGAATGTGTCTTACGTTATCTCTGGGTATCCTCCAATACTTGGGGCATCAAGTAGCCGGGGGCTGTATAAACAATAGTCCTTGTCCAATGTTGCTTCCATTCCTCAAGATTAAGTCAGATGGGTCACCAGATGGACAGATCCTTCAGGGTCACAGTCATTACCTTTATCAAATTATAAAGCAGGGCACAAGTCTTTTAGCACAGAGTATAAAACATCCATGTGATATTACAAGGCAGCACAAGTTTGCTCAGATTAAGGTCTGTGGTACACTGGGTATATTGTGGCAGGGACTTTACCCCTTACAGCAACTTGTACAAATCACAAGGAGCCACCGTGGGATTTGAACCAGGCCTCCTTAGTTCTCAGCCTTCTGTTCTAAGGTTTAGGCTACTCCGTTACTGTGATTAGTAAATGCATAAAAGGAGCCCCATTGTTCTTTTGTGTGTTGGAAGAAGAGAGGGCTGAGGGGTTTTAGGGCCCAAAGTGTCCATAAAGGAAATATAGAAAAGTAAGCATTTTATTTTTGGTTTTAGTGATTTGAATTTGTCACTTTTGGAATGTGATTGTATAGCAACTTTGTATTCTGCACAGTACAGGAGGAAATGCTTTTCTGCTCTAGTGTTGCACTGTTAGGGGGTTGAGGCAGCCATTTTGATGCCTGGAGGGGGAGGGGTACTTTTTTCAAGCACCAGTCCCTTCACATTAGCAGCCCAGTGCTCCTGGGGAGGAAATATACCACCATTTGAAAGGTAGCGTTATCTTTTTAAGAAAAACACAACTTGTGATATTAAACAGAAGCTGCATTTTTAATTTTTGCATAATTATGAGTTGCTTTGCATGCATTTGCATTTTATTATTTAACATACATTGCACTAAAAAAAAAAAAAAGCATGTGTTAAGGGCAACTAATGCACATTTCTCCTCAGGGCACACCTCAGCTGCATGCAAATCAAACTCATGAATATTCATTGTGGATATCCTGACAACCTGATGGGACCAGATGTACCCCGAGGACTGGGTTGGGAATGGCTGGTCTGGATGATAGGGAAAATTGATCCTATGGTTGAAGGTCTTTCAGCAACTGGTCCAGCTCCTTGCCATGAACAGTTTTATCCCCAGATATTTTTACCAGCTGGGTGTCATGAAGAGGTAACTGGGTGAGTGCGGGGGAGTACTGCACAGTGCTATCAAATTTTCTGTTAGCTTGTCAGTAAAATCAGCCTGACACAATTCTTTTAATTTAAATGAAGTCTTTATTGAACATTTAAACAAATAAATATGTCGGGAACATTTCCCTGTAACACATTAATTTGTAATGCTCAACAGAGCCAGTCTTAGGCAGAGGCGGCCGCATAGGGCCCCGCGCTTAGGGGGGCCCCGCGTGGCGCACCTCAACTCTGCCTCACTCCGACTGACCCCCGCTCGGACGACTGCATCATGATCCCGCTCGGCCGCCGCCACTCCGCTCCCATCCATGTTGCGGCATGGTGCTCGCCTCCTGCCTCCCCGGACCCGACAGACAGTTGCAGCGCCAGCGCGACGGCCCCGGCTCCCGACAGAGAGTTGCAGTGATGGCTCACCCCAGCATTTCACTTCCCGCTCAATGTCCCGCCTTCTGATGAGGTATTTCCTGTTTGGCGGGCGGGAGTGACTGAGCTGGAAAGCTGCCTGGAGACCGGCCCTGATGCTCAAGATTGCATACAGCTCAACTACAACTTTTTAAGTTTTTTTATTTGAAAAAGCTCCCCCCACCCGAACCCCCCCTACCAGCCACTCTCTAATTCCACCCCCTCCCCCCCTTCCAAAACCTACTAACAGGAGCAGTTTTTCAAGAAGGGCACCCATATCACCTCCCGCTTAGAAAGTGAGCGGGCGCGCACCGCCCGGAGTCTCTCCAGTTCGCAAATATACGATAACTTATTTAACCACCTCATCAAAGAGGGGACACCTGCAGACTTCCAAGAGGCTGCAGTAACCCCACGTGCAGCCAGCATAGCCTGCCTAACCAACAGTGCCTGTGATTTAGTAAGACCCGGAGGCTTCTAGGCAGTGCTATGGCTCCTGTTTTGAGGAATTCACTTCCACTGTGTATTTGCTCTGAGACTACTTATTCCAAAATGTAAAGTCGCGTTAAAAACTACTACTAGTACTACTATAAATCATTTCTATAGCGCTACCAGTCGTAGGCAGCTTGCTCAGCATTCCCCCAGCAGTGCCATGATTCAACTTAACCTGCCCATTTGTGGACACACTGGCTCCTGCACCCCTTCTTTTCTGTATAAGTGTTATATGTATTTCTTTCTATTATCTTCTCTCCTAATATATCCTAGTGTATATTAATCTAGGGATCTTTTTCTTTCCTGTCCACCCTCTTCATCTTTTATCATTGATTTTAAATTTGTACACTGCTTAGATCATAGTTTTTCTTATAATGTAATATATCAAATAGATTAAACTATAAACCATAAATGCTTTAGGCCATTTTTGTGGCGGGAGGGCTTATTTCTCTGGTTCCTGGTCCTGTTTGGATCATTTTCAAACCAGGTGTGTGTGTGTGTTTTGTTTAATCATTTTTTGTCATCCAATTCCGTTAAATTTTTGGAGAGTTATTTTGCCCCCAGAAATATTTCTCAATGTCTTTTGTATAATTCTTTCCAACATCCATTGGGTTTGAAAGAATACAAATTTACACTACCAAAGATGTTTATTTGTATTAAAAAAAATCTCTACTGGAGCACAGCTGTCCCCCTTCCCTGTTACATGAAGACTGCTTTGTAAGTCTCAGTGAATCACCCCAGTGCTTTCCTTTTCAGAGGACGAAGCAAGAGGAAGACATTTATATTTGTGATATTCTGGCATTTTAAACCCCCCCCCCTTCCGACATATATAGTGGAATTAGAAAAGGTACAGAGAAGAGCGGCAAAAATGATAAAGGGGATGGGACGACTTCCCTATGAGGAAAGGCTGAAGCGTCTAGGGCTCTTTAGCTTGGAGAAAAGACGGCAGAGGAGAGATATGATAGAGGTCTATAAAATAATGAGTGGAGTGGAATGGGTAGACGTGAATTGTTTGTTTACTCTTTCCAAAAATACTAGGACTAGGGAGCATGCGATGGAGCTACAAAGTAGTAAATTTAATACGAATCAGAGAAAATCTTCACTCAACGTGTAATTAAACTCTGGAATTCGTTGCCAGAGAATGTGGTAAAGGCGGTTAGCTTAGCGGGGTTTAAAAAGGGTCTGGACGGCTTCCTAAAGGAAAAGTGCATAGACCACTATACATTGACTTGGGGAAAATCCACTGCTTATTTCTGGGATAAGCCTCATAAAATGTATTGAGCTTTTCTGGGATCTTGCCAGGTATTTGTGACCTGGATTTGCCACTGTTGGAAACAGGATACTGGACTTGAATGACCTTTGGCCTGTCCCAGTAAGGCAATACTTATGAATATGTGTCTGTAAATGTAGCACAGACCTTTCTAGTTAATGTCAGTTCTTGTTCTTCTGTGGTCTGTACTCCAGCAGGTTTACCAGAATAATAGCAAAGATCTCCAGAACCAGGAACACAGACAGGATAATGTGCCGCATGCCAGAGTCTTCTGTCGCAACCTCTGGCCATCCTGCATAGAAGGAAGAACAGAGAAGGATGGAATTAATTTCTGATCACAATAATGGCCACATCTGCCTGCACTCTATAGACACTTTACATGCCCCTTAGTCTCAGCCCGTGCAAGACATGCTATTGGCATGGAATTATGCTGGATCACATACATACTAACATTTTAACAAGTATTAGCTCTCCCTGGACACAATGAAGGAACTTGCTCAATATTGGGGGTGTTCAGCACCCACAGAGAACCTCTAAGATGGTTTAAGGAGATACTTGGATCTGGTCAGCCTTTTATCAGAAGAATTCATTCTTTTAATGGCAAGGAGGGAAGAGGTTTAGAGCGGAACACGCAAGATTATTTCTCGTGGTGTACTTTCCTTGGGATCACTGAGTAGAGAGGTGTGTTAGCCGTGTTAGTCCACTTTTAAAGGTAATCAATAGAAATAAAACATGAAAAAGAAAATAAGATGATACCTTTTTTTTTATTGGACATAACCAGTGTTGCCAGGTGGGCGGTTTTCACCAGCAGTGGCGGGAAAATTTCGCCGGCCGTGGGATGCAGTTTTTTTGGGCGGTTTTCCCGTCGCCGCTGTGCGAGTTCGGCGTTTTTTCCGGGGCTTCTATTGGTCCAATTTGGTCCAAAAGAAGCCTTTCAGAGGTGGGGTTGACGTCAGAGATGACATAGGAGGCGGGGCTAGTGACGTGGGAGGCGGGGCTAGGTGATGCGGGAGACAGGGATTGGCTACGGGCGGGTTTACGGCTCGTTTGGGGCTGGGAAACTTTTTCCCAGCTGGCAACCCTGGACATAACTTAGTACATTTCTTGATTAGCTTTCGAAGTTTGCCCTTCTTTGTCAGATCGGAAATAAGCAAATCTTGGTAGATGACAGTATATATAAGTGAGACATCAAAGCATTTCAGTGACAATCTAACAGGGTGGGGTGGAGGTGGATGGGTGAGACGGGGGATCACTGAAATGAACACTCGCCCATGTGTGGCTAGACTGAATTAGAACCGGCAGAACAATGTCTTTCTTCAGAAAACATACAGGATGCAGTGTGTGTGCTGTCCCCAGGGGTGATGTCACTAATACACAGTAAAATAAATGTGTGAGCCATTTATTTCACATCATCAGCCATAGCGCCTTGCAAGTGTGAGGTGGAGAAGAGAGGAGGAGCTTGCTGCCTATGTATTTACTGTACAGGTAACTGGAGTTATAAATCTGCTCTTGGCTCTCCTTACCCTTTCCAAGCATACAGCGCATTCTGAGGTCAACCAGGACTGTAAAACAAAGATTGATGACACCGGCATAGCCTGGTGAGGGAAGCAGCTACCATTTCTAGAATCGTTTGAGTAGGCTCACCACACATATGTGCTATTCCCACCTGCTGCTGTCGTGTGGGACTTCGTCAATTTTCTCTTTTTCATGGTGGGCACCCTAACGCTTTTGTTCAATTTTCATGGCATTTTGTGTATAAGCCCTGTCGCTACTGCATGGATTTTTTTTTTCTTTCATTCCCTCATAGTGTCTTTAGGGTTTTTGGTTGTTTTAACATTTTCTCTCGTAAGTACATAAGTACATAAGTAATGCCATACTGGGAAAAGACCAAGGGTCCATCGAGCCCAGCATCCCGTCCACGACAGCGGCCAATCCAGGCCAAGGGCACCTGGCAAGCTTCCCAAACGTACAAACATTCTATACATGTTATTCCTGGAATTTTGGAGTTTTCCAAGTCCGTTTAGTAGCGGTTTATGGACTTGTCCTTTAGGAAACCGTCCAACCCCTTTTTAAACTCTGCTAAGCTAACCGCCTTCACCACTTTCTCCGGCAACGAATTCCAGAGTTTAATTACACGTTGGGTGAAGAAAAATTTTCTCCGATTTGTTTTAAATTTACTACACTGTAGTTTCATCGCATGCCCCCTAGTCCTAGTATTTTTGGAAAGCGTGAACAGACGCTTCACATCCACCTGTTCCACTCCACTCATTATTTTATATACCTCTATCATGTCTACCTCTATCATGTTAGCTCAGTTTGGGCCTTAAGCTCCTGCCTGGTGAATTTTTGTCACACTTGAGTTGTTTGATTTTGCTGTGGCTAGTTTTATTGATATGTCCCAAAAGAAGACCCCAAGTGGATTTGAAAGTTGTTCCCAGTAAAATGGGAACATTTGTATTACAGATACCTATTCTTGGTGCCTGCAATAACTGGGACCCAACCATTGTATTCTCTGTTCACAGATGTCAGAGAGATTTGTAGTAGAGAAAAGCTTTTCAGTGACAAGACCGGTTCATAGACATTGGCAGTGGAAACACAGTCTCAGAAGCTGCATTGGACACTAGGGATGCATCAATATGGAGAGTGTCTCAATGACCTTCAGCACTGGAGTTGAGAAGTAGCCTAGTGGTTAGAGCCCCAGGCTGACAACCAGGGAAGCCTGGTTCAAATCCCACTACTGCTTCTTCTGATCTTGGGTAAGTCACTCAGTTTTCCATTGCCTCTGGTATAAAAATCAGATTGTAAGCCCCCAGGCGTAGGGAAATACCTATTGTACTTGAATGTAACTCACTTTTAGCTACTACTGAAAAGGGTATGACTAAATCCAAAATAAATTGAGCATCAGTAGAGGGCACTGGGTGTAATCATTGTCTGAGTCCCCATCACTGGGTGAAGGCTGGGATGCCTTGGCATTAATCCCTATTGAGGCATGGAACCAAAAGCACTGAAGCCAGCATTCTTGAAGTGCCCTCAATGCCCTCAATGTGAGGACTGCTCATCCTGTGCCAATGGAGAGGGTGTGACAGTCTCCACAGACCCAAAACCCTGGTTTCAATACACCTCATGTAACTCAGGAGGGTGGCCACTCCTCCTGCAATGCCCCTGCCTTTGTCATGGTGGCCTTCAAGAAGCAGCTCATGCAGACACTGGAAGAGTGGATGAAGTACTTCTTTTCCCAACACAATGCTTCTGCTTCGATATCATCAGTGTTGAGAGTAGGCACAGTCCAGCCAATGCTTTATCCCATGCTCTGCCTACAAGAGGCATTTTGATGCTGCAGCTTTGAAGGCGCATGAGGTCGATGTTGGCTGCACCAATGTCAATTTCCAGTGTATTGAAAGAGGAACTTTGCCAGTGCATCAGGAATCCTTGGTAGAGGCCTGACAGTGGTCAGTGGTGTGAGACATGTAGAGTCTCAATCTTATCCTAGAGGGTACTTCTATGAATCTGAGTCAGAGAGCTTCTGAGATTCTAAATAGGAGCCAGAGGTCTTCTCAGAGGAGGGGTTCTCAGGTATTTCTTCATATCCCTCTCTGCCTCAAAAGAGCTATAAATCCCCTCCTGAGGAGTTCTCATGTATTGCTTTTGTCCAGGAGATGACTGAAACCATCCCATTTCAGTTAGAGACTGAAGAAGAACCCAGGGTAGAAGCATTAGATATTCCCCAATTCCTCAACCCACTCAAGGAGGGTGTGACCATGCCTGTTCAGAGAATCCTTAAACAGGTTCAGAGAGGACCTCCCCCCCCCCCCCCCCGTTTCTTCTATTGATAAGAAGGTTGACTATGTATAGAGTCCAGAAGGCTCAGGGGTTTGAGAAGTAGCATCCTCCTCAGCATTCCATGGTGGCCAAATCCTCTTCAAAAGACCCCAAAGTTCCAAGACCCATTCCTTGTTTCCCTCTGGGAGGGAATCTTGGACATTGGAATTTTTGGGGAAATTGTTTTTCAGAACGCTAGGCTCACATTCTGCATAGCATCCTGCCTGTTTATGTGCAGTTTTACTGAGTTTGCAAACACTCTCCCTCAGGAGATCAGGCCAAAGAACTCTGCTCATTAGGAGCTAAAGGAAGCAGTGCAGAAAAAATGTTATATTTTTGAGATTGCACTGAAAGTTTCTGCTATGGATATTAGCTCACCACTCTCTATACAGGAAGTACTGCTGGGCTACCGTAGCATCCTGGCAGTGCTTCCCACCCCTAGCGCGCTGTCATTTTCGGCATTACAAAAATCAGGGACAGTCATTCCTGGACTAAACCAACAAGCGATAGTTTTTTTCTAATTCAATACTAATTTCTTTTCATTTAACCACAATCAGAAATAAGAGTTAATCAATCTTGAAGAGGGGCTAGGACAGGGTTGTATGAATGAGTAGGGAAAAGAAGTAAAATGTCAGCCTAAAAGTAGAAAGGGGACAGAGGGCAGGATTTTCTTCCAACTATTTTCTGGTCACAAAGAAGATAAGAAGATTTTCCCTCATCCTAGATCTAAGGGCTGTGAACAAACATCTCTCCAAACAAAAATTCAGGGTGGCTTCCATAGGCTCCCTCATACCACTTGTCCAAAAAGGATGCTGACTATGTTCTCTGGACTTAAAGGATGCCTAAACCGACATACAGATACATCCAAGTCATAGGAATTATCTGCAAGTTGTCACAGGAACTGCCTTTTGGCTTTGCATCAACTCCTTGAGTTTGCACAAAATGTCTAGCGGTTGTAGCAGTGTTATCTAAGCAGACTGGGGTGTTATGTGTTTCCCTATTTAGATGATTAGCTGGTAAAGCACATTACTGGAGAAGGAGCAGAAAGATCAGTTCAGTCAATAGGGTTTGCCATACATTTTCCCAAGTTTCATTTGAGCTCAACACAACAGGGTTTAAAAAAGGTTTGGATGGCTTCCTGAAGGAAAGTCCATAGACCATTATTAAGATGGACTTGGGGAAAATCCACTGCTTATTTCTAGGATAAGCAGCATAAAATGTATTGTACTATTTTGGGATCTTGCCAGGTACTTGTGACCTGGATTGGCCACTGTTGGAAACAGGATACTGGGCTTGATGGACCTTTGCTCTGTTTCAGTATGACAGTACTTATGTACTTCATAGGAGTTTTGCTAATCACATCTCAGGCAACTGATTTCCACAGCAAAAGCACGCCACACTGGAAGAAACTCAGGAGAGTCAGCAAGTGTGAGCTGGTCAAATGTTAAGGATACAGGTCACATGGCATCAATAGTTCACATGACCCAAATGGCACCTCTCTATTTGAGATGGGCCCAGTGAACCTTATCCACTCTGGACTAAGTCCACAGGCAATCTCCAAGAAGTAGTGTATCACCAGGTCCTCTGTGGGACTCGCCGCCCTGGTGGATGAATCATTTCAATCTGGCAGGACAGAAATCATGATAACTATCCTTCCTTCCCGAAGATTTGTATTCCTGTAAGTTTATAATGGACTGCAGTGGTTCTGTGCAACAGTGGAAGGCAGGCACAGCCATACATATATGGTGAGCCTGCTCAAAAGCTTCTAGAAAATAGTAGCTGGAGAATGGCTTCCCATTCTGGGCTCCATCAGTGACATCACTCGTATGTCAGGATTTATGTCCTGCTCTCCTCTGAAAACACTTGGTATAGGTAAATTTATCACCCTCATGCTTTCCAAGCATGCAGGTACATCTGCTGCCTGTGTTTTTCTTTGGAGAAAGGGGATAGTTAAACAGTGTTGATTCACATGGAGGGGCATTTTCGAACGGGGCCGGCCATCTCAGAGGATGGTGCCACGAAGGGGCGGGGTGGACCGTATTTTCAAAACAAGATGGGCGTCCATCTTTCATCTCAATAACACGGTCGGCCCCGCCCAAATCTCAACATTTGGGTCGACCTTAGAGATGGTCGACCTAAATGCTGAGATCGCCGCCGGTTGTAGAGATGGGCGCCCTCGGTTTTCGCCAATAATGGAAACCGAGGGCGCCCATCTCAAAAACGAACAGCTCCAAGGTATTTGGTCATGGGAGGGGCCAAGATTTGTAGTGCACTGGTCCCCCTCACATGCAGGGACACCAACTGGGCACCCTAGGGGGCACTGCAGTGGACTTCACAAATTGCTCCCAGGTACATAGCTCCCTTATCTTGGGTGCTGAGCCCCCCCCCCCAAACCCACTCCCCACAACTATCCACCACTACCATAGCCCTAAGGGGTGAAGGGGAGCGCCTACATGTGGGTACAGTGGGGTTCGGGTGGGTTTTGAAGGGCTCCCATTTTCCACCACAAGTGTAACAGGTAGGGGGGATGGGCCTGGGTCCGCCTGCCTAAAGTCCACTGCAGCCACTAAAACTGCTCCAGGGACCTGCATACTGCTGCGATGGACAGGAGTATGACATTTGAGACTGGCAAAAAAAGTTTTGAAAGTTTTTTTTTTGGAGGGTGGGAGGGGGTTAGTGACCACTGGGGGAGTCAGGGGAGGTCATCCCCGATTCCCTCCTGTGGTCATCTGGTCAGTTTGGGCACTTTTTTGGGACTTGGACCTGAAATAAATGGGACCAAATGAAGCGGACCAAATTCTCGCCAGGGATGCCCTTCTTTTTTCCATTATCGGCTGAGGACGACCATCTCTCCTCGACCGATAAACACGCCCTGGTCCCGCCTTCGCTACACCTCCGACACGACCCTTTAAACTTTGGCCGCTCCTGCGACGAACTGCAGTTGGGGGCACCCAAAATTGGCTTTCGATTATACCGATTTGGCCGCCCTTCTCTTTCGAAAAGAAGCTGGTTAGTGTCACGTTTTAGGGTGAGTGAGCCCTTGGACTATGGTGGATCAGTACTGCCTGCCCGCTCGCCCGCCCAGGGGACAGACAGACTGTAGCAAGTGGTAGGCAAGTCCCTGCTAAATGGATTGCTCCAATAGAGGCGTTGAAAGACACTGGAACCAGAAATGGAAGCAGGAGCTGTACTGGAGCTGGAAGCAGAGGCTCTACTGGAAGCTGGAACCAAGGCAAGAAGCAGAACGTGTGCTGGAGCTGAAAGCAGGACTGGAAGTTGAAGCTGTACTTGAAGCAGGAGCTGTGCAGGATGCTAGAACCAGGATGACCTGTTGCAAGGCAAAGAGCAGCAACTGAAGAAGGCAGCCCAGGGCGATGATGTCAGCGAGGTGTTGGCCCGAGCAGCGTCAACCCAAATCCAGCCTCCCCCAAGTGAGCACGCACAGCCATTGGCAGGCCGGAGGAGGTAGCAGTGTGGAGGGCAGTGAAGCGCCACATGGGACCTAGACTCTGGAATTCGTTGCCGGAGAACGTGAAGGCGGTTAGCTTAGCAGAGTTTAAAAAGGGGTTAGACGGTTTCCTAAGGACAAGTCCATAAACCATTACTAAATGGACTTGGGGAAACATCCACAATTCCAGGAATAACATGTATAGAATGTTTGTACGTTTGGGAAGCTCGCCAGGTGCCCTTGGCCTGGATTGGCCGCTGTCGTGGACAGGATGCTGGGCTCGATGGACCCTTGGTCTTTTCCCCATGTGGCATTACTTATGTACTTATGAAAGTAGGTGGGGGCGACCCATGACACTTAGCCCAATGCTGTCACATCGAGCTATAACCTGTGTTTACTTAGCACTGTATTAGCTGCCATCATTTCAAGTGTGTGTCTGTAAAAGCTTTGGACATCACTTCTGTGTGTGGCCATTACGAGTTTCACCGTATCCATTTCTGTGTGCATGCCACCTGGTGTGTCCTGTATTCACACAGGTGTTTTACTGTGTATGTGGATTTAACGGGGGAACCCTACCATTGTAGTTTTACCTTTATTCAGACACATGCTGCTTGTGTTAATGGAGACGCTCTTCATATCGGCAGGATTGCTGGCCACACAGACGTAATGTCTTTCCTCTGTACTGTGGTTTAATGAGAGCTGCAGGATGCTTCTGTTCGGCGACGGATAGGATATATGCATGTCTTCCCAGTCCACTTTCCAGGTAACGTTAACAGTTGTATTGGCTGAGACCACACATTCCAGAGTAATGTTACAGTGGGTGGTTATGCTGGAGAATAGTATCTGTAGCTCAGGGGTTGGGACTAGGTTTTCAAGAAGGAAAAAAAGTTACAGTAGTAAAAAGATCATTCCTACTACTACTACAAATCATTTCTATAGCGCTACCAGTCGTACGCAGCGCTTCACAATTGAACATGAAGAAGAGACAGTCCCTGCTCAAGAGAGCTTACAATCTAAATCAGGACAGACAGACAGGACAAATAAAGGATAAGGGTAGGACAGATAGGACACATAGGGATAAGGGACTATTGAAGAGGAGAGGAAGATAAGATAAAGGTTACAAACAAGTGAAAAGTTAGGAGTCAAAAGCAGCATTAAACAGGTGGGCCTTTAGCCTGGATTTGAAGGCGGCCAGAAATGGAGCTTGGTGTAGCGGCTCAGGAAGTCTATTCCAGGCATAAGGTGCGGCAAGATAAAAGGAACGGAGTTTGGAGTTAGCGGTGGAGGAGAAGGGTGCAATTAGAAGAGATTTACCTAGTGAACGGAGTTCCTGGGAAGGAGTGTAGAGAGATGAGGGTGGAGAGGTAGTGAGGGGCTGCAGAGTGATTGCACTTATAGGTCAATAAGAGGAGCTTGAATACTATACGGAAACGGATAGGGAGCCAATGAAATGACTTCAGGAGAGGGCTGATATGAGCATAGCGACTTTGGCGGAATATTAGTCGTGCAGCAGAATTTTGAACAGATTGAAGAGAAGAGAGATGGCTAAGTGGGAGACCTGTGAGAAGCAAGTTGCAATAGTCTAAGAGAGGTGATAAGAGTGTGGATGAGGGTTCTGGTAGTGTGCTCAGAAAGGAAAGGGTGAATTTTGGTGATATTGTAGAGAAAGAAACGACAGGTTTTAGCAGTCTGTTGAATATGTGCAGAGACGGAGAGGGAGGCGTCGAAGATGACCCCAAGGTTACGAGCTGATGAGACAGGAAGGATGAGAGTGTTATCCACAGAAATAGAGAATGGAGGAGGAGGAGAGGTTGGTTTAGGGGGAAAGATAAGCTCAGTCTTGCTCATGTTTAGTTTCAGATGGTGGTGAGACATCCAGGCAGCAATGTCAGACAGGCAAGCTGATACTTTGGCCTGGATTTCGGCTGAGATTTCTGGTGTGGAGAGGTACAGCTGGGAGTCATCAGCGTAAAGATGATACAGAAAACCATGGGATGAGAGAGTACCAAGGGAAGAAGTATAGATGGAGAAAAGAAGAGGTCCCAGGACAGATCCCTGAGGTATACCAACTGACAGTGGGATAGAAGTAGAGGAGGATCCACTAGAGTATACACTAAAAGTACACTGGGAGAGATAAGAAGAAAACCAGGCAAGAACAGAGCCCTGAAATTCAAGTGAGGCCAGAGTATCAAGGAGTAGGCTGTGATCAACAGTGTCAAAAGCAGCAGATAGATCGAGAAGGATGAGGATAGAATAGAGACCTTAATGTCTAAATGTCCTAAATATGTACAATATTTTTAAGAAGTGAGACAGTTATAATCAGTGAGGTTAATTGACGATATTGGTGATTGAGCACAGGGTTGATTAACCTCTAGCCAATAATAATAGTTATTACTGGACTAATAACATCAGAACAGGAGTGTCAGAATTTGGCCCACGGGACCTTTTAGTTATGTCCCCACAGCCAACCCAATACACTTTTGCTTCTGGACAATGGTGGATTGCTTGGGCCCCTCTACTTTTCCTTCACCCTAAATCTGGAGAACTAGCATAGTTGGTGTGGACCCCCAGCTATTGCTGAGCTGTAGTGGAAAAGTAGCAGAAGCTGGGCGAGGCAGAGAGGAGAAGGCAGGCTGGTGGATGACCTTTTTATCACTTAGTCTTCTCAGATCTCTGTCAGAGGTTCTTGGATCCTCCACCAGGCCTCCTCACACATTCATGGTCTGCAATATAGCCCATACTAGTCTCTACCCCGCTGCTCCTTTCCTTTCCCCGGTAGGTTTAATCTGGAATCTTGGGGTGCAAATGTCAATGCTGAGCACGCACGATGTGTCAAATCCTGACCGGACCCAGTTGTACTCTATGCATCATGAATGGACCTCAGAGGCTTTAATGATTGAAAGTCCCTTGAAAGAACCTTGTGGAAAGAGCTGTAAGATTGGTCAGAAGCCATAAGACATGGTGGACCTCTAACTAACCAACGAACTGTGCAGCTAATGAATTGGTGAATTATGCAATGTTCCACGTTAGGAGTTATGGACCAAGAAAGGGATCTGGGTGTCGTCGTCGATAATACACTGAAACCTTCTGCTCGGTGTGCTGCTGCGGCTCGGAAAGCGAATAGAATGTTGGGTATTATTAGGAAAGGTATGGAAAACAGGTGTGAGGATGTTATAATGCCGTTATATCACTCCATGGTGCGACCGCACCTTGAGTATTGTGTCCAATTCTGGTCACTGCATCTCAAGAAAGATATAGTGGAATTGGAAAAGGTGCGGCGAAGGGCGACTAAAATGATAGCGGGGATGGGACGACTTCCCTATGTAGAAAGACTAAGGAGGCTAGGGCTTTTCAGCTTGGAGAAGAGACGGCTGAGGGGAGACATGATAGAGGTATATAAAATAATGAGTGGAGTGGAACAGGTGGATGTGAAACGTCTGTTCACACTTTCCAAAAATACTAGGACTAGGGGGCATGTGATGAAACTACAGTGTAGTAAATTTAAAACAAATCGGAGAAAATGTTTCTTCACCCAACGCGTAATTAAACTCAGGAATTCGTTCCCGGAGAACGTGGTGAAGGCGGTTAGCTTGGCAGAGTTTAAAAAGGGGTTAGACAGTTTCCTAAAGGACAAGTCCATAGACCGCTACTAAATGGATTTGGGAAAAATCCACAATCCCGGGAATAACATGTATAGAATGTTTGTACGTTTGGGAAGCTCGCCAGGTGCCCTTGGCCTGGATTGGCCGCTGTCGTGGACAGGATGCTGGGCTCGATGGACCCTTGGTCTTTTCCCAGTGTGGCATTACTTATGTACTTATAAGTGACCTCCAGCCTGTAGGATTCAGCCTTGCAGCATCATTAGGTTAGGTACTATGGCTAACTGAACTGTTTCTGTGGATTGAGAATAATTCCTACAGAGGAAAGCAGCCCAGAAGAGCCTTATTTCTAGGTCTGTGCCTCTACTAATCTGCAGGACAATTAGAATGCCCCCATGTAGACTGGTTCTTGCAAATTACCTTCATAATCTGGGCAGTTAAACCTCCTTCTCCCCTCTCCCCCCCCCTTATTAATTCATGTAACAAGAAGGCTCTAAACACTGTACTTTACCTTTATTTAGGCATACACTTCCTATGTTAATGGAGGTGCTCTTTCTGTCAGCAGGATTGCTGGCCACACAGACATATTCTCCATTTGCACCAAGGTTTAATGAGAGCTGCAGGATGCTTCTGTTGGGAGATGGAAAGGATAGATACTGATTTTCCTTTCTCACTTTCCATGTAACATTGATAACTGCTTCAGTCCAAGCCACACATTCCAGGGTTACGTTACATCTGTCCGTAATGGTGGAGGATAACACCTGTATTTCTAGGGGTGGGACCGTCTCTGCATGAAGAAAATAATATAACGTTTATTTTCTGGCAATTTTTTTTGTAAGGAACAGCCTGACCAGACAAACACTGGAACACAGCCTGACACATGAGTACGAAGTTACAAAGAAACTGGGCGATCTGGAGTTGTGCAGCTACAGTAAAAGCTCTTGTCTACACAAGAAGAGCTTAGCCATTTTGTGAAGGGGTGTAGCTATCAACAATTGTCCAGCTCCTGGCCTGTGGGCACATTCCATCAGGACCCTACTGAGCTCAGCCACTCATGCACTGTTTACTTGGCCATGGCAATAAGAGACAGTAAGCTGGGAGCGATTTTTCAGTCCTCCATATTTGCATCCTACGAGGCTGTATCCCTTGCACAACCCTTGGCACAGTGTTACATATCATATCAAAGCTTGGAACCTGCATCCAAAACACCTTAAAAGCAAAGGAAGCCAAGTTAAAAGTGAAATAAGCACTGACTGGGAGCTAAGGAAGGCTATGTAGAATGTGGGTCTTAAAGGTTGTGAGAACTTAACTTACAAAAAGGATTCCAGCTGCTGAATTACAGTATAAGCATGTTTTAGCACAAAGTACCTACCAACAAAGTATTACAGTAGTCAGAACAGAACAAGCATGTTCCAAACTACCGAGATTGGGTGGCAGAGCTGGTGGTGGGAGGCGGGGCTAGTGGTTGGGAGGCGGGGCTAGTGCTGGGCAGACTTCTACGGTCTGTGCCCTGAAAATGGCAGATACAAATCAAGGTAAGGTATACACAAAAAGTAGCACATATGAGTTTATCTTGTTGGGCAGACTAGATGGACCATGCAGGTCGTTTTCTGCCATCATCTACTATGTTACCTCCCCCCCCACCCAATTAGGGGAAGCCTGTTACCAGACTCAAGCAAGTTTTACAAATGTACTGGTCTGGATATCTTGCACAATAGCTCCCCATCCGGAAAGATGGGCTCCATCGTAACCAGGGCGGAACCAGGCTGCTGGCATCAACATTTAAAAAGGAGATAGAGCAGCTTTTAAACTAGAAACTAGGGGAAGGCTGACAGTCACTCAACAGTGCATGGTTCGAACAAGGTATCTTTAAAAGAAATCGCCAAAACAGGGAAGGTTTGGCATCCCGATAGCGAGGTTGCAACTGAGATCATAGTAGACCACGTGTCTTTAAATAAAGAGCAGACAGATTTTCAAGATTGCAAACTTAGCAGTGCCAACTGCCGAGCAAGTTGTAAATAAGAACAGCCATTATTTAAAATGTCTATATGCAAATGTCAGAAGCCTAAAAAATAAGATGGGAGAGTTAGAATATATTGCACTAAATGAAAAGATAGATATAATAGGCATTTTTAAGACCTGGTGGAAGAAAGATAACCAGTGGAATACTGTCATACCAGGGTACAAATTATATTGCAGTGCTAGGGTGGATCAAATTGGTGGAGGGGTAGTATTGTATGTTAAGGAGGGCCTTGAATCATCAAATAGACTAAAACATTCTGCAGCACATGAAACACATCTTGGAATCCCTATGGATAGAAATTCCATGTGTACAGGGGAAAAGGATAGTGATAGGAGTGTACTATCGTCCACTTGGCCAGGATGAACAGACAGATGTACTGGGCAACACAATAATATTGGGTGATTTCAATTATCCTGATATTGACTGGGTAACATCAGTGTATGCTATGGAGGTAGAATTCCTTGATGAAATCAATGACTGCTGTATGGAGCAGCTGGCATTCACAAGGGGCACAAGTGAGGGGGCTCTGCTCATGCCCCTAATGTACCACTGGACCACCAGGTGCTAAATGGGGGGCCTACCTTGGGGGGCCGAGGCAAGGAGGGGCCTTCTAAGGGGGATGGAGGGATGGGGAGTTGGGCCTGGCTAGCTGGGGGGGGGGGGGGGGGGCATCGGCGGGAGTTTTTAAAAAGGGAATGAGGGTTATGTGGGTGCCAACCAATATTGAGCGCCAACACCTGGATCGCTCAGCGGGTTAAATTAGGATAGCTTTTGAATATCGCCAGCACCCGCATAACTAGTGGCTCCTCCCCAGCACCACCCACAACACCACTCCTGACCTGCTCACATTTCAGTCGAGCTGTCTGTGGGGATATTCAGCGGCACTCTTCGATTTAAACGTGCACTGCCCACTTAAATCACTCTGAATGTCAGGCCCAATGTCTATACTAAAGTAATTGCACCGCTGCAATCCCATATCAGAGTTCAGGCCATACACCACTGAGATATTTAGGTTCTCACTTACCATAAACAGTGAGGTGAAAAGCTTGTGTTACCATGATTGCATCTGTAAATATAATATAGGCTTGGAAGGTCCCAGTGTCTTTCATCTCCAGTTCATCAACTTTTAGCACGGTCTCATTGTACATCTTTAGTCTATGGTAAAATCTCCCACTGATTTCCTCAAACCTTCCACCTCTGTATTCTCCAATTATTACACGTCTATCAGACTGAAAGAGCCATCGAACTTCTTCTATACTTTTTTCTGGAGGCACAGCAAGAGAAAAGAGGGCAGATCCTCCCAAAACCCCATCCACATAGCGAGGGGAAGCAAGACTGTGTGATGGGATTAGGACAATACCTGGAAAAAGATACAAGCAGCTGAAAATGCCCCTGCAAAAGATACCAGGCTGAATACACACATCTCCCTCACAACCTGCATTGTCTGGGACCAGAGAGCAACCAAACCCCCCAAAATGTTCTGACCTGGAATAAATGACTAACGTAGCAATGAGTCCCTAACCAGCAGAATCTAGTTTCTGGCCTCTCGTTTCCTCATCTTATTACTCTCTCCCCTGTGGTTACCCACTTACTCAGTTGACAAGAGAAGTGGAGTACTGAGGTGCGAGTACCCACCTAGAGTAGCCAGGATTTGATATCAGGGGGAACAGACCTTTGGTAAAACAGGCGCCGGTGCAAGGCTGAAGGGCCGATCTGCATAGGCACCATTTCATTCAAAATTCATTTGTGAGAGTGGCTGCTCCCCTTGTACCCCACCTAATAGCAGACAGTGTGAGTTACAGGGTTTACAAAAATAATTAATAAATAGTAATTTAATAAATCTATTATTGGGCAAATCTCAGTGTTATTCAATCTATGTCTTCCTTTTTGTTACAAATTCTCTAGAAATACCAGTGAAATGCCACTTTCACCTCTGTTGCAAGGACTAAATAACATTATTGTATATATTTCAAATTCCTTTGAACAAGGTCTAAAACAGCTTATCTTTGTAATCAGACCATATTTCAGATTTCATATGGTGTTGCCCCTTGTTACTTTGCCTTCTCGCAATTCAATCTTTGGTGCAAGAGACTACCTACGTCTTCATTTTCCTACCTGTAAGAAAGTAGTTTATAAAATTATATAACAATGACTCAGATATTATTTCCTACCAACCTTCTTACCCTTCATGCTCTTCCTCAACTTCTCCTTTATCGCTCCACCTCATTATCTTCCCTATCTTTTCACTCATACCTCTTTTATCCCATTTATTCCTTGTTCATTGTCCTATCACATACATCCTTGTTTATTTATTTATTGTTTGTATTTGTATCCCACATTTTCCCACCTCTTTGCGGGCTCAGTGTGGCTTACAATAAGATATGAATAATGAGAATACAGTTGTTACAAATTGGTTATGGGTTACATTGTACAAGTTATGCGAGATAATCGAATTATCATTGGGAATATCACAATGGGACATCAACAGGGAGAGTTTGGGAGGAGACAATGGGAAGCTTAAGGGCAGTGTTAAGACACATAGGCACATGGTGTACATATTCCTGTAAGTATATGTATGAGTAATGTGGAATTAGGGGGATGAGAGATCATAAGTGGATGTGTGATGCATTTATGTAAGTGAGTGTGGGCTCTATGTGTTTTGGTTTTTTCCGTAAATTGTCTCAAATAGATGGGTCTTCAGTAATCTGCGGAAGGATGCTTGTTCGTGGATCGCTCTTAAGTTGCATGGCAGTGAGTTCCAACGTTGCGTGCTCGTGTGAGAAAAGGTTGATTTTGATACTACAGATTGTATTCTCTTGTTACTATGTAAGCTGCATTGAGCCTGCAATGAGCGGGAAAGAGCGGGGTACAAATGTAATAAATAAATAAATAAATATATATATATATATATATATATATATATATATATTCAGCTACTTTTTCATAACAAGGTACTAAATGGTGGAATTCCTGCGTAAAAATTTAAGATCCCAACTTGAGTATTTGGTTTTTCGTTTGTTTTTGAAATCTTTCCTTTTCAAAAAGTTTCTGTCAATTGTTCCCGGTGCCTAATCTCCCCCTTATGCTGTATTATTTAATTCTTTTATATATATATATGATGATTCTTTCCTTATTGATATGTGTAGGTTTATGTATTTTGTTTTGTATTTTGTAATGACTTCTTTTTAGCTTGTTAGCCACATTGAACTCTAAATTGTATGGGAAAATGTGGGGTAAAAATTAGAGAATGACACGGGGACAGGGACCCGTGGTAACCGCGGAGATGGGGACGGGGACAGATCCCGTGAGGATGGGGACAAACTTTGTCACTGTGTCACTTTCTACTTTGAAGCCTGTTAATGAACTGGACTGTTATTTATGTTTTTTTGATGTGGATGACAATGTTTTGATTTTTTAGAAAAACAAGCAAACATGCTGGCCACATCTAGCAAAATTTGCATGAGGGATCCTGTACATCCTGCTACCAGCACATCTTCTAAGAAGACAACTTCTATTCCAGGAAGGACTGTCGAAAACAGGAGAGCTAGACTGAATCCTGAGATTGTTGATGACTAATTATTAATCCACAAATTAAAAAACCATAACAGTGCTTCGTAGGGCATATTTCTTCCCTCTAGGGCATACAGAAGGGGTTGTATTTTGTACCCCTGGACATTTTAATAGGGTGGATTAGGATTCCTTGGGGTAGTCAAAATCAGCTATTGTTGGAGTTGGAAGGGTAGAGGGTGGTGGAGGTGGTGGGAGGGTTTATTATAGTTGCTCATTGTTATTATTGTTTTCTATTTTTAATTAATACTCAACAGCTGCACAGCATATTGTTATTTTTTATATTTTAATAAAAATATTTAAATATAAAATCATAAGTGTTTGAGGTTTCTGCAGATGAGCCCATGGGGATGGGGCAGGGACGGGAACACAACCTGCGGGGATGGGGCGGGGACAGAGACATGGCCTGCAGCGACGGAGAAGGGATGGAGATGGGACCTGCAGGGGCAGGGTGGGGATGGAGTCAGAACCCATGGGGTGAAGGCGGGTTCAGATTTTATTCCCTTGTCGTTCTCTAGTTCTACATGGAATGTTGCTACTCTTTGAAATTCTGCATGGAATCTTGTTACTCTTTAGGATTCCAGAATCTTGCTACTCTTTGTGGTTCTACACGGAATGTTGCTACTCTATGGGTTTCTGCCAGGTACTTGTGACCTGGATTGGCCACCGTTGGAAACAGAATGCTGGGCTTGACAGACCTTTGGTCTGTCCCAGTATGGCAACACTTATGTACTTATATAAATAAATAAATATGGCACATCTTCAAATGGAGTTCATTAACCGATTCAAGGAATCCTGGGAAATTTTGCTGTCATGCAATAGAAGTTCGCCACATTATTTTTCTAACAATTCCAGGATGGATTTCCCATAGGGATTCCAAGATGTGTTTTGTTTCCTGCAGAATTTTCAATCTATTTGATTCAAGGCTCTCCTTAACATACAATGCTACCCCCTCCACCAATTCGATCCACCCTATCACTCCAGATTTGCCAGAGGGAAAATTGATGACTATCTCCAACAACACTAATAGAAAATCCAAGCATTCCTTCGCAATTAAGCCAGAATTCAAATCCCAGGTCGGCCATATCGCGTTAACTAATCCCCAGCACTCCACAGTGAAGCAAACTCAGGTTGATTCTCTCGTAATTACCAATCAGATGACATAAATACACTTTATGGGAATATATAAGGAGCATCTTGTACGGAGTAATGTGGGTAAAAGGGTCAACCAGACTCCTGGGCAAGAGAGAGAGATTTTAAAGTACGTTAAATAAGACCATGCAAAGCTGTAATTTAAAAGAGCTTTTGCTTGATCTCTTCTGATGGGAATCTAGAGTCTTCCTTCTTGATCCTAAAGAATTGATAAAAACAGTTTGCTCTGTCAGGGCAGTTGGTCCACACTTCTATTATTTATGTGTCCATTATTTATTTGTAACATTAGTATCCCACATTTTCCCAACTATTTGTAGACTCAGTGTGGTTTGCATGGTTCCAGAAAGATGATTACAAAATCTGGTGTTAACAAATACAAGGTGATAGAATGGTTAAAACGAGGCTAGTGTAGTTCACCCATACTAGGGGATCGAGCAACAGAAGGGTTTGTGTTATGTCCATGTCGTGTTTTAGTGATAATTGTGTTTCTGTGGCTGGGCGTTTATGTTGGTTCTGTGGGGTATGCTTTCCTAAAAAGGTGTGTTTTTAGGTTCTTTTTCCGGAAGTTTAGGTGGTTGTTCATGGATTTCAGGTCTTTTGCTAGTGCGTTCCATAGTTGTGTGCTTATGTAGGAAAAACTGGACACGTATGCTGCTTTGTACTTCAGTCCTCTACGTCTTGGGAACTGAAGGTTTAGGTATGTTCTTGCCGACTCAAATGTGTTTCTCATTGGTAGGTCGATCAGGTCGGTCATGTAGCCAGGAACTAGTCCGTGGAGTATTTTATGAACCAGAGTGCATAGTTTGAAGGCAATGCATTCTTTGATTGGTAGCCAGTGTAGTTTTTTGCGAAGGGGTTTTGCGCATTGGTTTTTCACTTCTCCTTTCCCCTCCCCTACCCCCTCGAATCTTGATGTCTGTCCTGAAATCTTAAGACCTTTATAAGCAGCTCACCTTACGATTACCAAGACCCCACTCCTCTGATGGAGCCATGTTTGAAACATTCTTATAGGTACCTCACCTGGAAACGGGCCCATTGCCATGTTCATGCAAAAATGTTCTTTGGTGATACCCCAGTCAACCTGGAGCGATCAGATATAGCATATTTGTGAGAGATATGGTACATGACAGAGGTTTTGATTTAAAGCAATATATCACTTTGTTAGAGTGTGGATACAATAAGAAAAATTTTATAGAAAAAGCTCAAGACATTTTTGGGTCCCCCAAGTGCGTTTATTGATGTTAAGAGGATTCAGATGCGATTAAATGAGAGATTATTAATATCTGATATTAACTGCATTCTCATGTATGTTGCTGGCTTTAGATAATGGACCTTTTTTGCTGCTAACAGAAGAATAGACAAAGCCTTCCATGAGAGTGTGCACATCTTTTTTAAAAACTACACTTATTAACGTTTTATTAAAAGGAAAAAAAAAAAACTTACCTGAAAACTGTAGAAGCAGACCCAGCGCAGAGCTGCAGCTCAGAAATTCCATTTCTCTCTTAGTGACAAGTTAGAAGCTGTGGTTTGGTCTGTGCTCAGCAAGTTAGTGTTCAGCCAGGACAGGAAACAGGAAGAAGGGGGTCCACGTCTTCCACAGACACGCACGCAAAGCAGACCAGGGGTGGAAGTATAGCGAATCCAAATGACCAGCCCACACAGGAGAGTACGAGCTTCAACACAAGGGTCCCAATAAACTTGTTTTGAAGCTCGCTGGAATGGAAATAGCTCTAAACTTAACGAGCACCAAGAAATTTATTTTATTTATGTTATATTGTACCCCGCGCTTTCCCCACTCATGGCAGGCTCAATGTGGCTTACATGGGGCAATGGAGGGTTAAGTGACTTGCCCAGAGTCACAAGGAGCTGCCTGTGCCTTAAGTGGGAATCTAATTCAGTTCCTCAGTTCCCCAGGACCAGAGTCCACCACCCTAACCACTAGGCCACTCCTCCACTGTTGCTACTATTTGAGATTCTACAAGGAATGTTGCTATTCCAACATTCCATGTAGAAGTCGGCCCTTGCAGATCACCAATGTGGCCGCGCAGGCTTCTGCTTCTGTGAGTCTGACGTCCTGCACATACGTGCAGGACGTCAGACTCACAGAAACAGAAGCCTGCGCAGCCTTCTACATGGAATGTTGCTAGTGGAATAGCAACATTCCATGTAGAATCTCCAATAGTAGCAACATTCCATGTAGAATCTCCAATAGTATCTATTTTATTTTTGTTACATTTGTACCCCGCACTTTTCCCACTCATGGCAGGCTCAATGCGGCTTACATGGGGCAATGGAGGGTTAAGTGACTTGCCCAGAGTCACAAGGAGCTGCCTGTGCCTGAAGTGGGAATCGAACTCAGTTCCCCAGGAATAGTCTGCTGTACTAACCACTAGGCTACTCCTCCATTAGCAACGTTCCATGTAGAATCTCCAATAGTAGCAACATTCCATGTAGAATCTCAAATAGGCTGGGATTCTGGAATCTTGTTATTCTTTGGGGTTCTACATGGAATGTTGCTACTTTTTAAGATTCTGCATGGAATCTTGTTAATGGGACTTGATATACCACCTTTCTGTGGTTTTTTTCCAACTACATTCAAGGTGGTTTACATATTATATACAGGTACTTATTTGTACATGGGGCAATGGAGGGTTAAGTGACTTACCCAGAGTCACAAGGAGCTGCCTGTGCCTGAAGTGGGAATCGAACTCAGTTCCTCAGTTCCCCAGGAGCAAAGTCCACCACCCTAACCACTAGGCCACTCCTCCACTCCAGCCAAACCATATTTCCAAATCAAATTAAAACCACGGCACGGGTAGCATCCTTTCCCTAGTACCTTGAGCAAAATCCTAGCAAATGATGATCCGGTCTACACCTAACCATGGAGAACTGGCTGATGCTGTGGTTTGAAGAGTTCCAGAGCACATATCACACTGTTTATTTGACATCCTTTGTGCTTCAGTGGTCAATCAGCAGCCAGTGAATCATTTCCTGCCACTCTGCTTCAGCTGTACCCACAGAAAGGGCAGAAAGAACCAGACCCTATTTCCGGTAGCCAGATTAACAATAGCTAGAAATGTCCTGGCCTTTATGTCATCAGTCAATCTACTACTACTACTAACATTTGTATAGCGCTACCAGGTGTATGCAGTGCAAGAGTTTTATCCATTCTCTTCTATTAGCTGAAAAAAAAGACCCCCATATATCCTAAGGAAAGCTACAACCACAAATGTCTCTGAAAATGCAGTTAATACCAGATACAAATAATCTCTCATTTAATGGCATCTGAATCCTCTTCAAAAAAAGCACTGGGGTGGGGGGGGTGGGGGGGTGGGGGGGGGGATGGGACCAGAGAACACCTTGAGCTTTTTCAATAAGAATGGATCCTAAGGAGCTTAGACGAGATTGGGTGGCAAAGCCGGTGGCGGGAGACGGAGATGGTGCTGGGCAGACTTATACGGTCTGTGCCAGAGCCGGTGGTGGGAGGCGGGGCTGGTGGTTTGGAGGCGGGGATAGTGCTGGGCAGACTTATACGGTCTGTGCCAGAACCGGTGGTGGGAGGCGGGGTGGTGGTTGGGAGGCGGGGATAGTGCTGGGCAGACTTATACGGTCTGTGCCCGGAAAAGGACAGGTACAAATCAAGGTAAGGTATACACAAAAAGTAGCACATGTGAGTTTATCTTGTTGGGCAGACTGGATGGACCACGCAGGTCTTTTTCTGCCGTCAGCTACTATGTTACTATGTTACTATGTATTTATTTAATAGGGATTGCTCTGGAGGGAAAGGTGTTGATTTGGCAGTGCTGGGAAGCAGCAGAGCTCCATCACACCAGCAGAGGCAGCAGCCCTGAGAATGGACCTTGGGACCAAGCTTGCAGTACCCTCATGACCTGTTGGTATTCTCACCAGTAGAACAAAACAAACATGAGTGAGGTACCATTTAGAGAATGACATTGGGGATAAAATTTGTCCCCGCCCCATCCCCGTGGGTTCTGTCTCCATCCAGCTAGCTTCTCCATTATTGAACACTGGGCTCAGGTGTTTCGGTTTAAACTAAACAAGGAAAAAACTCAATGTCTCATACTCTCGTCCACCCATAACCAAATAACTGACACAACACTTCACATTAAGAATTATGTTCTTCCAATTTCCAACAGTCTGCGGCTTTTAGGAGTGAATCTGGACATGCACCTACAGTTAGACAATCATGTGCATTTGGTCCCCAAAAGAATGTTTAATGCTATGTGGAGGCTCCGGCGCATACGATATTTCCTTACCAGAGAGCTGTTCCGTACCCTTGTGCGTTGGCTAGTCCTATCCCACCTAGATTATTGCAGCGGGATTTATGCGGGCTGCAAGGTCTCTTTATTGAAAAAGTTCCAGACAGTCCAGAACACTGCCGCGAGACTGATTCTGGGAAAACAACGATTTCCACATGCTGAGCCTCTGCGCTACAACCTACGTTGGCTGCCTGTAAAGGAATGTATTATTTTTAAAATCTGCTCCTTAACCCACAAAATCATCTATGGCCTTGCTCCAGACTATATGCTCAACTTGATAGATCTTCCACCAAGGAATGCCACGCCTGCAGCACGGTCATATCTCCAACTACACTTCCCAAACTGCAAAGGCATCAAATATAAGAGGATTTGCACCTCTTCTTTCCACTACTGGTGTCTTAAATACTAGAATGCTCTTCCGCAGCACCTCAAAACGCAAGTGGACCACATCCTCTTCAAAAAATGCTGAAAACTTATTTCTTTGTTAAAACGTACTCCCCTAGTTACTCTGCTGCTTGATACTCCCTTCATGATCCCCCACCCTGCTTAGTTCTCCACTGTTAGCTACTGCTCCCCTTGTCTATTCTTTGTCAACTTTACAATATTTTCTTAAATTGTAAATTTTCCTAATTTCTCTGCAAGCCACATTGTGCCTGCATGTGTAAGAAAATGTGGGATACAAATGAACCATAAATAAAATAAAATAAATCCCCAACCCGTCCCTGCAGGCCTCGTCTCCGTTCACACCCCATCCCCGTGGGCTCTGTTCTCATCTGCAGAAGCCTCAAACACTTATGATTTTATATTTAAATCTTTTTATTAAAGTATAAAAAGGAACAATATGCTGTGCAACTGTTGTGTATAAATTACAAATAGAAAACAACAATAACCCCTCCCACCACCACCACCCTTCTACTTTTCTGTAAAGGATGTTAAAAATTGCTTTTCAACTCTGAGTGACCGACAGTGCACTCGCTCATTAAAATGATTGTTTATTCTGTTTGTGTGAAAATGATTTGGAATGTGGAAGAAGATAAGACACAGCTCTAATTAATTTGGTATGTGAAGGGAGAGTTGGAGCCTGTTTTGAGTTCAGACTGGCCACCTGGACTGAGAAACATGTGACCACATCCCCACATTCAAGCATATTTTGTATGGCTTGTTTACCAAAACAGAGAAATTCTCAAGCATTCTGTAATTTTCCTTAGCACTGAACATGAGGTCTAAGTCTAATAAAAAGGGGAATTTTTACCAGTGAAATGGGGAGCTCGTCTGTGAGTAACGTACGTACTGTGCAGAGAACTATATTTCCTGGTCAAGAAACTCCTGACTTTCACTGTGAACAGGGCCCCCCAGCTGATAAGAGCCTGGCTGTAGAGATTAAGGACCAGTGATGTATGTATAGTTATGATGTATGTATAGTGTAATATTGTTTCTTTTCCTGGTCTAGAAACTTCTAGCTTTGCTTGGATGTAGTGACCAGTGATGTAATGATTGTTTCTTTTTAACTATAGATAGGTATTGTTTCTTTTCAATTATATATCTTAATCATTGTGTATATATCTTAATCATTGTTCAATCTCTGATTGAAGTGAACCTCTAATAAAAGTCTCATTTACCTAATATGAATCCAAAAGAATCCACAGTAATTGTTGAGTAGCCTGTGTTAGTGCTGTCAGTGAGGCAGGCTGTAAAACCAGGTCAGAACACCTTCCAACCCCAACAATAGCTGATTTCTACTACCCCAAGGAATCCTAATCCACCCTGTTAAAATGTCCAGGGGTAGAAAATACAGCCTGTTCTGTATGCCCTAGAGGGGAGAAATATGCCCTATGAAGCACAGTTATTATTAATCCACAGATTAAAAAACCATGTCATCAACAATCTCAGGATTCAGTCTAGCTCTCCTGTCTTCCACAGTCCCTCCTGCAATAGAAGATGTCTTCTTAGAAGATGTGCTGGTAGCAGGATGTACAGGATCCCCCATGCAAATTTTGCTAGCTGTGGCCAGCACGTTTGCTTGTTTTTCCAAAAAATAAAAATATTGTCTGCATCAATCAAACATAAATAACAGCCCAAAATCCACGCCTACACTACCGCAAGCCATTTTTCAGGGCGCCTTAGTAAAAGGACCCCCTAGTTACTTCTGATGCTTGCAATTAAAAGTGAAAGTGGCAGAGAGACCTAAATGATGAATCTGCAGTAAACCAAATGAAGCAAAACCTGGAATGGGATTTTGCAATTGGAAATCTTGTCACACAAACAGTGGATCATCTGATCTTAAATTTTGGTGTTCAGGGAATACAGCCTATGAGAACAATAGAGTTGCCTGTCTTTGTTGAACTGGTTACTAGTTGGCGCATGCAGTTTCCCGTGATAGAAAATAATTTTGTATTTTCTAGTGTGGGGGGCGTTCCTGGTGATAATTGGCAGCAGTGTCAATAAAGGGATGGGATACTTCCCTATGAGGAAAGGCTAAAGCGGCTAGGGCTCTTCAGCCTGGAGAAAAGGCAGCTGAGGGGAGATATAATAGAGGTCTATAAAATAATGAGTGGATTTGAACGGGTAGATGTGAAGCCTCTGTTCACGCTTTCCAAAAATAGTAGGACTAGGGGGGCATGTGATGAAGCTGCAATGTAGTAAATTTAAAATGAATCGGAGAAAAGTTTTCTTCACTCAACGTGTAATTAAACTCTGGAATTTGTTGCCAGAGAATGTGGTAGAGGCGGTTAGCTTAGCGGAGTTTAATAAAGGTTTGGACGGCTTCCTAAAGGAAAAGTCCATAGACCGTTATTAAATGGACTTGGGGAAAATCCACTATTTCTGGGATAAGCAGTATAAAATGTTTTGTAGTTTTTTGGGATCTTGCCAGGTATATTGTGACCTGGATTGGCCACTGTTGCAAACAGGATACTGGACTTGATGGACCTTTGGTCTTTCCCAGTATGGCAATACTTATGTATTTATGTACTAAATAAATGGTGTTAAGGGCTCAGGCAGTAAATAGCCATGCGCTAATTTTAATATTAGCGCACAGCCATTTACTGCTCCATTTTTAAAAAGGCCTTTTTCCCACCATTGTAAAAAGTAGCCCAGAAAGTGCCAATTTCAATGTCTTTGTATCGTCCATGGTGCGACTTCACCTTGAGTATTGTGTTCAGTTCTGGTCGCTGTATCTCAAAAAAGATATAGCGGAATTAGAAAAGGTTCAAAGAAGAATGATCAAAATGATAAAGGGTATGGAACTCCTCTCGTGTTAGGAAAGGCTAAAGAGGTTACGGCTCTTCAGCTTGGAAAAGAGACGGATGAGGGGAGATATGATTGAGGTCTGCAAAATGCTGAGTGGTGTAGAATGAGTAGAAGTAAATTAATTTTTTACTCCTTCCAAAAGTACAAAGACACTCAAGGACGTTACATGGAAATACTTTAAAAACAAAGAGGAAGAATTATTTTTTCACTCCAAGAATAGTTAAGCTCTGGAACTCTTTGCCGGAGGAGGTGGTAACAGCGGTTAGCGAATCTGGGTTTAAAAAAAGGTTTGGACAAATACCTGGAGGAAAAGTCCATATTGAGGCAGGCACGGGGGAAGGTACTGCTTGCCCCGGGATTGGTAGCATGGAATGTTGATCCTAATTGGGTTTCTGCCAGGTACTTGTGACCTGGTTTGGCCACTGTTTGGAAAACAGGATACTAAGCTAGATGGACAACTGGTCTGACCCAGTATTTATGTTCTTAGGATTGTCATTACACAAGACGAACACGAGATGCTGCTGGTGTACCAGAAATCTGTTCTTTAACTTAAACACTGACAATACAGTTCCCGATGTCTAACTTCTGCCAGGTACCAGTGTCCATGGCAAGGGAATAGAATAAGTTTTGTGTGTGGTGCATTCAGTCCTGCTGCACCTAACTTACTCTCAGAATAAAGGTGATACCCTCAATGTAAATACCCACCTGTCAAACATTATTCCCTCCACAGAGTTCAATCACCCTCTAGGTTTCAAGTTTCAGGTTTATTTAATTTGATTAACCACTTAAGGGCATCCTAGTGGAGGAGTGGCCTAGTGGTTAGGGTAGTGGGCTTTGGTCCTGGGGAACTGAGTTCGATTCCCGGCACAGGCAGCTCCTTGTGACTCTGGGCAAGTCACTTAACCCTCCATTGCCCCATGTAAGCCGCATTGAGCCTGCCATGAGTGGGAAAGCGCAGGGTACAAATGTAACAAAAATAAAATAGATACTATTGGAGATTCTACATGGAATGTTGCTACTATTGGAGATTCTACATGGAATGTTGCTATTCCACTAGCAACATTCCATGTAGAAGGCTGCGCAGGCTTCTGTTTCTGTGAGTCTGACGTCCTGCACGTACGTGCAGGACGTCAGACTCACAGAAGCAGAAGCCTGTGCAGCCACATTGGTGATCTGCAAGGGCCGACTTCTAGTGGAATAGCAACATTCCATGTAGAATCTCAAATAGTAGCAACAGTGGAGGAGTGGCCTAGTGGTTAGGGTGGTGGACTTTGGTCCTGGGGAACTGAGGAACTGAGTTGGATTCCCACTTCAGGCACAGGCAGCTCCTTATGACTCTGGGCAAGTCACTTAACCCTCCATTGCCCCATGTAAGCCGCATTGAGCCTGCCATGAGTGGGAAAGCGCGGGGTACAAATGTAATTAAAAAAAAAAAAAAAACGGACTACAAGGGAACATAAAAGTCTAACATTAGTAACAGAAAAGAATGCCAACAGAAAAGAACAGAAAGAGAGAAAATGGGGGGGGGGGGGGGGGGGGGGGGGGATAGCCTCCTGTGTTGCCATAGCTCCAGGACCCAGTACACAGCTCCAACCCTCTGCCAATCATTTCCCAAGGAAAGCCAGATTAAGAATTAACTAAAAAAGCTTCCCAAAAAAGTGGGCTTTAAGTAGCCGTTTAAAAGTTGCCAGGGAAGCTTCCAACCTCAGAGCAGTCGGCAACTGGATGCCCAGTGTAGGACCTATGTTAAACATGGAATTGTGCATCATTCCTCTCCATAGGCTTCAATGGACTCACTTCTTAAATCTCTCTTCCCCACATCATTCCTTTCTATAGATTTCAATGGAGTCACCTCTTAAATATCTCTTCCCCATATGTCGCCTCCATATTCAATGGCATCACCTTCTTAAATATTTCTTCCCTCTGTCAATCCCCTCCATAGACTTCAATTGAGCCATTCTCTAAAATATCTTCTTTCCCCGCAGCATTCACCTCCATATCACCCTCTTTAATACCACTTTTTAAAATGTTACAAGCCACTGAAGACCACACAGATGTTCCTCTGACTTGAGGGATCAAGACTTACAGCTCTCAGTAACAAGATTCTGAACTGACCGTTCCACGTGTCCTGTAACTAGCCACAGAGCCTGCCACTTGCAAATGCGGCTTCAGATCTTACTACTACTACTACTATTTAGCATTTCTATAGCGCTACAAGGCATACGCAGTGCTGCACAAACATAGAAGAAAGACAGTCCCTGCTCAAAGAGCTTACAATCTAATCAGGACAGACAGGACAAATAAGGGAAAAGGACAAAGAGTAGCAAGATTCCGTGCAGAATCTCAAAGAGTAGCAAGATTCCGGAGTCCCACTGTAGCAACATTCTGTGCAGAATCCCAAAGAGCAGCAAGATTCCGGAATCTCAGACTACTACTACTACTTATTACTACTATACTACTACTATTTAGCATTTCTATAGCGCTACAAGGCGTACGCAGCGCTGCACAAACATAGAAGACAGACAGTCCCTGCTCAAAGAGCTTACAATCTAATCAGGACAGACAGGACAAATAAGGGAAAAGGACAAAGAGTAGCAAGATTTCGTGCAGAATCTCAAAGAGTAGCAAGATTCCGGAATCCCACTGTAGCAACATTCTGTGCAGAATCCCAAAGAGCAGCAAGATTCCGGAATCTCAAAGACTACTACTACTACTTATTACTACTACTACTACTACTATTTAGCATTTCTATAGCGCTACAAGGCGTACGCAGCGCTGCACAAACATAGAAGAAAGATAGTCCCTGCTCAAAGAGCTTACAATCTAATAGACAAAAAATAAAGTAAGCAAATCAAATCAATTAATGTGGACGGGAAGGAAGAGAGGAGGGTAGGTGGAGACGAGTGGTTACGAGTCAAAAGCAATGTTAAAGAGGTGGGCTTTCAGTCTGGATTTTCACCTGCAGTTTAATCACTTCTAACATACCCCAACATAAATTACTGCAAGAATTTACTTCTGCAGATTCACTGAGTTTTCTCTTTTTTTTTCTTTAAAGTTATGAAAAGTTATAATAAAGTATTCTCTTTATTATATTCTATAACAAAGTGGAAATGTTTTCTGAATGTTAAATACAGAAAAATCCCTGCTCACAGCACATAACAGGTATTAAGAGTTGAACCATCTGCCTCAGTTGCAGACAATCAAACTGGCCTTCAGGTGCCGATTTCTGGGTTCTTCAGTATACGAGAATATCTTTGTACAAGGCCATTTGGGACATGTCAAAGCAAATGGGGAGCAACTGACAAAAAGCACAGAATGCAAGGTTTCACGGTTCTTTTGTATAATGTTTTGTGTGGAAATTGTCAATAAAAGATTGGAAACCCCCCCACATATTATTATAGTAAACTAGTAAAAAAAGGCCCGTTTCTGGAACGAATGAAACGGGCGCTAGCAAGGTTTTCCTGGGAGTGTGTATGTTTGAGAGAGAGCCAGAGTGAATGTGCGGGTGTGTGACAGAGTGAGACTGTCTGTGTGACAGTGTGTGTGAGAATGAGAGTGTGTGACAGGGCCCCCTCCCCTGTTCCTAATGCCCCTCACCCCGTTTCCTTCCCTCCTTTTCCTCCTCCTTCCCACACTTAAGGCTTTCAAAAGTCTATGTACCCCCGTGGCCCTAACGCCCAGTATCCGGATACCCCACCGCTTTCCTCCTTACCCTCCCTCAAGATGTAATACTTTCACGTCCTTAATTTTTTAAAAAAAGTGTCCTATCTACTCTGTGTACAAATGCCCGGCATTCAGATTGTGTTCCTCTCGTAAATTTTCATTTCTTTCATTCATTCAGAACTCTCCCCCCCCCACTTTTGGTTCCTTCAGTCTTTTAAAACTCTCCTATGTACCCTGTGTGCTAATGGCCAGCATTGAGATTGTTTTCCTGTCCCAAATTTGCATGTCTTTCAGTCATTCACAACTCCCCCCCTCCTTCTCCAGTTTAACACTTTCGGTTCCTTCAGCCTTTTAAAACTCTCCTATCAACCCTGTGTCCTAATGGCCAGCACTCAGATTGTTTTGCTTTGCCAAATTGTCTGTTACTGAGGTCAGTGCGTGCCTGTCTAGCAGACCACTTTGGGCAGGCACGGTCCCAAGCACATCCTGTTGGAGGTGAAAATTATTATATAGGAAATGTTTTAAAGAGAATATTTGAAACAGTAATGATATCTAGTTCTACTTCAATGATATAAATTGTTCCTAGAACTACATTTCCCATTTTGGATATTTTTAGATAATTCCTCTCCCAATCATAGATATGCAGAGAATCAACACAGATATAAATACACACAAACACGTCCATACATCTATGCACAGAAAACGCTTGTACACACACATGCAAACACACACATAAAAACTTGTATAGACATACCTTCTCATACAAACATATATAGAAAAGAAACATACAAGCTGAGGGAGATATGATAGAGGTCTATAAAATGCTGAGTGAGTAGGACAAGTAGACGTGAATCGCTTGTTCACTCTTTCCAAAAATATTAGGACTAGGGGGCATGCAATGAAGCTGCTAAGTTAGTACATTTAAAATGAACCAGAGAAATTATTTCTTCACTCAACATGTAATTAAACTCTGGAATTTGTTGCCAGAGAATGTGGTAAAAGCACTTAGCTTAGCAGGGTTTAAATAAGGTTTGGATAATTTTTGTTACATTTGTACCCCGCATTTTCCCACTCATAGCAGGTTCAATGCGGCTTACATATTATATACAGGTACTTATTTGTACCTGGGGCAATGAAAGAAAAGTCCATAAGTCATTACTAAGATGGACTTGGGGAAAATCCACTGTTTATTTCTAAGATAAGCAGCATAAAATCTGTTTTACTCTTTTGGGATCTTGCTAGGTGCTTGTGACCATAATTGGAAACAGGATACTGGGCTTGATGGACCTTCAGTCTGTCCCATTATGGAAACATTTATGTTTTTATGTAGGTTGTGGGATTACTTCTTGTGAAAATCAGTTCTATGGGGAATTCCTTGAGGTGTTTACATTTGGGTCTCCAGTATAGGCAAGTATATGTGATATATATGCCCTAATTCTATATATGGTACTCAAAATTGTGCATACTAATATGAGCATGCACTAATTTTCACATGCAATTTGATAAAAGCGAATTAGCGCTGATAATTGGGCACTAATTATCAGCGCTAATTGGCATTAATTTAAATTGGCACACCCATCTTTAGGTGCCGGGATCACACGTGGATCTGAAAAGGGGTTGTAACTATGGGAAGGTCATGGGTGGATCAGGGGCGTTCCTGGAATTTGCAGTTGTACTGAATAAGTGAGATCCATACGTAATTTAGTCAAAGGAATGTACTACAGGTTTTAGTTGGTGTAGATCCTCACTTTCAAAACTGGACGTGGATCCCGGCGCCAAACGCTATTCTATAAACAGTGCCCAGCTCTGATCACTGTTTATAGAATAGCGCTTAGCGCTAATTTTTATTGATGACGATTTTTCAGTGCCATATACAGAATTCAGGCCATAGTCATTGTGGAGATCCTGAACATTGGCTGTAGGGTCACCAGGTTAGGTTTTTGAAACCTTGAAATGCACGTTGCTGATTTAGGACCAGGACTCGCTAAATCTGGCAAGACTGACCAGGATATTGTAGCCATCTGTTCCGACGAAGCATTCAATCTGCAGGACAAGATTTCTTGAAATTCCATAACAAAGGTTCTTAACTTAGACCTGGGAACACCCAGCCAGGCAGGATATCCATAATGCATATCCATCAGAGAGATTTGCATGCACTCACTGTCTCCACTGTATGCAAATCTCCGACATGCATTTTCATTGCAATAATCCTTAAAACTTGACTTAGCTGCATATGGTCCCAATCACTGGATTTAGAACTATTGTTTTCTAGCGTATGATTATGATCAGAGGGCCCCAGCGAACTTCAAGAAAAATATTTACTCCCACCTGATGCTGAGATTTGAATAAGGAATTTGCCCAAGGTTGGCATGCCTTAGGGTAAGAGGACTTCAAGGTGACTTCATCCGTTGTTTGGTAATGTGTCTTCTACCCGGATGGAGCTATCTATATTGCATTGGTGAGGCCTATCCTAACCTTTGGCCAACCACATCTCTTTCACCTGTGTGAGGCCATTCCTGAGTTAATAGAGAGAATTTTCCTTCTTTAGTTTTTGCACAGTAAACACACACACCACCTCATATGTAGCGACCCAGGCAGTGACACGCAGAGGTGCATGCATACACACATATGCATCTGAAACAGTCACACCTCACTCAGTCCCTAAACAAAGACACCCACTCCCAGCCAAGGTGAACACCAGCACGACTTCATCTGCACCCAGAGGATGCACACGCCGCATCACAGAACACAGACGCCAAAACCCTTTTTTAAACATTTATATTTATATATATATAAAAAATTAAATATATATAATATATCGTTTAAGACTAAAAAATATAGTTACATAATATTTAAAAGAAAAATATGGGGAAATGCAACGGGAGTGAGAAAAGAGCAAAAGTGTGAGGAGACATATACACAGTTCTAAAAATCTACAATGGCTTGTGCTCACAAAAATAATGCTTTTTAAAATTTTTGTACATATTATTACCATTGGGTTTTACACATCATTATTTTTTAAAAATTTTTGGATTAAATTTAGGAATAAGTATGATGTATGACAAATGTCACCCAAGCACCAGGCTGTTTCTGAGACTTGGAGGTGGATTGACTGGAATCCAGCTGCCCATTGATTAAGTTCACAATACATCTGACCCCGCATCTTTCTTGTTGGCCAACCAGATGGCTCCATTTCCTTAAATTCTAAGAATGCTGCATCTCCTCCATCATCCATTCCCCCAACAAAGTTTTGCAATGAAATCAATGCAAGGAAAGGTGGAGGATGAAGAGATGAAGACAACTCAACAGCGTTATCAATATACTTCCAGAGCCCTGGGATAACACAGGTCAACCTCAGTGAAAGCAACGGTTCTGGAGTTATAATTAAGGACATGCCCAGACATGTAGATAGCTCTACACTAGATTGTATCTATAATGTACAGAGATACAACTCTATCCTTTAACCCTTCATGGTAACACTCAACCTTCCTCTTCCTACCCACCCTCCCATATTTTTCCTGCGGCCTAGACCAAGACTGAGCTGGGTTCCAGTCAGAGACTCCCCCTGACAGCACGAGAGACTCTTTCCTCCAAAGGGACGCCAACAGTGTCTTTTACCATCAGAATGCTTCATCAACACAGACATCAGTGAATTGAATTCAACCTCCTTGGCCTCATACGCTTTTTTGAGTTTGCAGTAATAAGGTATAACTGTTGTGTGGTTACAGTATTTGTTTACTTGGACACACAGAAATAAAAAAACAAGAAATGAACTACAGCATGGACCTTTTTATTGGACTGACTTAATACATATCCAAGTGGATAAACAGTCACGCATGAATTAAGTTAGCTCAATGAAAGGTAAACAGCTAGGGGTACAGACAGTTGCTAAAGGGACTACTCTGGGTTGATGTGTACGTAACTTATTTCAGAAAAGACATAAGGGAGAAGAAACAACAAAATTAGAACTCATCTACAGCTGAAGAGACCAACGCACCATGATATAAAATTAATGGCCCGGTGTTATTCATGCAGAAGGTTATTGGAAGAGTGGGGGTTAGAGTCCAAGCCCCAGAGGTTCTTCTCATTTGTAGATACATCTTGTAATTTCTAAAAGATACTTACTCCCAGTGAGGAAGACCAAACACCTACCTCACACTAATAGGACCCTATGGGAGTTGGCTGGTCAATCTCCATCTCCACCCCCAAGTCATAGCACCAAAGAGAAGGCTGCAGAAGTACAAGACTGATGAGATGGACAGAAGAACTGGTGAGACAGACAGGAAGAAGTGAAACCTGCACAGAGTACCAGATAAACATTGGTCGCCTTGTTGGGCAGACTGGATGGACCTTGTAAGTCTTTATCTGCCAACATTTACTATGCTACTATGTTAGACCTCCTTGAAACAGCAAGTTGCTACTAACTAGGTAGTGACAGGCAGCTACCAGTCTATGAGGGAGAGTGCCTGGTTCATAGAGGCCTACAATGATAACACCATGATCTTTCCATGGCTGCAGAGTTTATTGCCTATTGAGGGCTTTGTCGGATGGCCCTACTGTTAGAGAAATATCATAAAGCAGAAAAGAGAGGCAGCACCTTGCTAAATATTCAGTCACGTATATATGCGCAAAGTGCATATGAGAAAGGAGAGCCTACAAAAAGGCGGCTCTGTACACGAATGGTTACCAGACCTGGCTTGGTCCGTTCCACAGCCTGTCGAGTTTGCAGGATACCCACAAGGAATGTTATTTTGCATATGTAAGGATGACTAAGCTTCACCAGAAGTAGCTATGGTAAGAGGTGTGTAATTGAAATGGAATGATAGACATGTCCATCCTCACTGGGTGGGCACCTTTCGAAAATTTATAGAGGTGTTTCAGGGACACTAGGAGTCAATATCTGGAGAAGAATGGAGAGTGGCAGCAGAGGCCCTGCTTAACCCATTAGTGCCCAATGTTCCCATAATAAGCCATATGGGAACACTGAGCACTAATGGGTTAACGGAGAGTTTTATTCTATTTCTCATAAAAGACCGTCACATTTTCTTTCCACAGATGCAGCGCGAGCTTATTTCTCATTACGTAGAAGATTCCAGTCTTTTTGCTCAGGATGTCTAGAAGGTTCTAGAAATCCACAACCATTTGCTGTATATGAGTTTTGGTTAAGCTTGTGTAATGTTGGGAGGATGGGCATCCCAAGAAGCAGCCAGTGGAGCCTTTTATGAAGGACTGTGGCACTTTGAGGTATAACTAGTGGGAACTTGTGATGGTAACAGCAGAACTGGTACTCATTCTTGAAAGGTCTTGGAGGCAGTAAGTAGCAGAAAAGCCACTGTGGATGTGTACTGTGTTGCATTTTTCTAATTTGGACTATGGTTTGGAAAAACTAGCTGTGCAACAAAATCTATGATGTTTCTCTGCAGTTTTATGTATTTTTAGTAAAGTGTTTTTTTTTTTTCCGAAAACACCACCGGAGGTGTGAAGAGTTGTCATTGAGTGACTATGGTTGATCCTCTTATGGCCTTGTAGACATCCATTCGAGAATCCTAATCCTGGGACTGAATCGAGTTTTTCCATAGGTAATACATGAACTGGGAGCGCCCTGAGGAAGGGGAAATGCATCTCATGCCATAGTCATTGTAGATACCCTGAAAATCTGACTGGCTGTGGGGCCATCAAAGCGGGTTTGGGGACTGTTGCTATAAATCTTATAGTGGAATCCACCAATGAGAGAAACTAGGAACAAACCCCAATAGAAAGACGATAAAGACGGTGACAGATTTAGATCGAGAATGTGAACTAGGATATCTATTGCTCTTCAAAATATACTCATGCAGTACAGTGCTGTGTACACCGTTGGTTCTGTATAAGAATATAATTGTAATCCGTGTTAGAGAGGAGATCCCCTCCCCCCCAAAACACAAAGCCATCGCAAACCATGCCTAATTAGCTGTGGTGTAAGTACAGGACACAGCATATGCCACATGCAGTGGGAACGGTCAGATGGATAAATAAAACGTCTTTATATTCTGTGAGAAAAGCAGGTGAAAGACAACGGCTGAATTTTCTACTCTACGCAAGGAAACATTGGCTTTTTTCACTCAGAGATTCCCCAGGATATAGCTAGTGCTCCTCAGTCTCATCACACAGGTGAGTTAAAGCAAAAAAAAGTATCTGTTGATCTCAAAGCTGCCAAATTCCAAAGTCCTGGATTTAATCTTACATCCCAAAGCAGTGTGGGATTTGTGGTCCCCGATTCTACCCTCAATGCATTACGATGGGGTTGTCACAAATCCAGGACTGGCATAACATTTCTCTCCTGGTACTACTTGGCAGCTTTGTAATCCACATCCTGTCATTCTTATCAACCCTCTCCTGGAGGCACACGTAGACAGTCAGGTTTTGGGGATTACCAGAATGCATATGCATGACATATATTTGCATAAAGTCTCTAGCATATACAAATTTATCTCTTGTAAATTCATTGTGGCAACCCTGAAACTCCGACTGGCTAGGTGTGCCTCCAGGGTAGGATTGGGAAGTATTGCAATACACCCTTGGGTCTTCACCCCCAGTCCTCAAGGGTTGCCAACAGGTCAGGCTTTCAGGATATCCCTAATGAAGATGCATTCCTATAAATCAACCACTTTAAGATCGATATCAAAATATGCAAACGTTATTAATAACACAATTATATAAACAACATATTCACTCTTGAACACTACATTAGAAAATATTGTGACTTGTTATTCATTACTAAATACTGTCCGTGGAAATCTCCACGAAACATGTCGCAATAATTTTCTAATGTAATGTTCAAGAGTGAACATATTTTTACTATAATTTTGTTATTTAGATTGTGAACCCAATTATTTAGAAAGATATTGAATATATATGAGAGATTTGTGCATGCTTACTACCTCCATTATATGCAAATGCTAAGCATATCCATTAGGAATATTCTGAAAATCTGACCCATTAGCAGCCCTCAAGGACTGAGAGTGAAGCTCAAAGCAATCCTTTGAAACCTATTGATGGTGGCTGTGTAACTTTGGCCTTTTATGGTGCAGATATAGGGCTCTCACTTCACTCAGGTCAGCCCAAAGAGGCTGACCCAGTCCAGGTCTTACCTCGTCCTACCATTGCTTACATGGAAATACAATTCATATTTTTCTTAGATAATATCAGCACTGTAATTTCATGCATAGAACGGAGAAAAATCAGGGCTGGATCAGCCTGTGCTAGTGACATGGAACGCTGGTCGACAACCACTCACAGTGCAGGATTCCTTCCTTCATCCCTGGGAAAGGTTTTAGCCAGTTCAGGATTTCCTGCACTCCAGCATGCGAGCTCCAGCTGATTTACCTTTTTTCATTAATGTGTTCCGAGATCACAGCGGAATACTTCAATCTCAACAGATAATGAAAAAAAACAAAGGGAATATGGTGGCAGGCAGAATTGAATGTCATAAAAGCACTTCCATTTTCTGAGGTGTTATTAATTTTAGGAAAAAAATAGCATGTTGCTTGCAATATCTCTTAAGACCCGTCGCTGCACTTGCTGTAGGTTAGGAAAGGGGAAACCAAAGATGTTTCCCTTTCTGTAATAAGGGATGCTGAGGAATACAGAGAAACATGAATGCTCCGAGCTGAGCATCGCTTGGTCCACTGCAGGGGTTCTCACCGAGACACAGTCCACAACGAATATGCATGAGATAAATTTGCATACAATGGAGGTAGTACATTCAAATTAATCTCATGCATATTCATTGTAGATATCTTGAAAGCCTGACTGGCCGAGTGTGTTCCGAGGACTGAGTTCAAAGACCCTGGTCTACTGGCTATAACCTTGTTCTTCAAGCCCATTCCGCAAGGGCTGCCAACAGGTCAGGCATTCCCTAATGAGTACGCATGAAGGAGTTTTGCATGCCTACTACTTCTGTTGCATGCAAATCTCTCCATGCATATTCAGTAGGGTAGCCCTAAGACCTAACCATTGGTGGCCCTCAAGGACTGGCCAGTTTTTCAGGATTTCCGCAATAAATATGCATGAGATCAATTTGCATAAAACGGAGGCAGTTCATGCAAATATTTCTTATGCATATTCATTGGGGAAGTCCTGAAAATCTGACTGGGTTGCGGTCCTCGAGGGCCGAGACTGCCCACCCATGTGATATAGGGTCTGCCCTCTAGCCTGATCCAGACCTGGTTCTGGCCCCATAGAACACACCCAAACCCATAGAAAATGTTGGCACAGTTAATCCACTCAATCGGCCTGTTTGTATATCTGCTGTGCTGTCACAGGTCTACGCGATCTTCTCCCTCCCTCTGATACTGTCCCTTTGGGCGTCATTCTGTAAACACGAGAGTGCTGGACAGGATGATACACACTCCAGAATGATTCATAAAATTGCTCTGTGTAGACATGCATAACAATGGGTGCTAGAAAAACACAGCATCTACTTGTATCTGACATATGTGTGGGCATTTCTGGGGGCAGAACTGGCACCTCTATGTGTGTACAGGGATAGTGCAAGAGTTTGGGAACCCTAGGCAAACCTTCTGCCTTCTAGAGCCTTAATTGGCCATAGTCCCACCCTCTGAGACTTTGATAATTAATGACTCTACCACCCTTTCCGGAACAATCCTGTATACACATGAGGACAATTTCCAAAAGCCATTGACTTGGGTAAATGGGCTATTTGAAATCTACCCACCCTCCTTGCACATGAAGGTGTCTGCTGATGGCTCTGAGTGTGTGTGACTATCAGGATCTATTGTTTTGCTTTGATCTAAGCAGGGCATTTTTTGAGGGGGTACTTAGGGGTACTGAGTACCGGCACCTTTTCCAGGATCTGCTAAAATTGACCCATGGTCCCCAAGCTTTAATGAAAGAGCTCAGGCTCTACACACCAATTCTGCCTTGTCATAGATTCTGTGACAGGTTGCAGGGGGCCTGGCTATTCTGGGGTGGATCTCTCAGTGATCACCCCATCCCTGAAGGGTGGCCTGGCATTTGAGTACCGGCACCTTTTTTGCTAGAGACAACACACTGGATCTAAGCTGCTCTTTGCCTCCCCCTCCCCCCCAGAAGCTGCTGCCCTGGGTGATTGCCTAGTCTTGCCAAATGGTGATGCTGGCCCTGTTGAATGTATATCATAGATGATAGTTTTGTGCTTTCAGAGAAGCAATTTTAGAAAAGGCACATGGGGAGGGGGGGGGGCATGTGTTGCCATTATAAAATAGATGCGACATGTGTGCTTATGTGCCTTCCCCGTCTCAGTGTACTGTTATGAAATCAGCCTCTTTGAGAAGCCTCTGTGTCTTCATAAAATACTAGCGCAAGCGGCAGAAACCGTATCTTTCTTACAGGCATGGGGTCTTTACCTGGATCATTCAGGTACGTGCACAGATCAGAGTGTGGTACCTGTGGATTCTACCCCCCCAATGTGCCCAAACTCTGGCTCTGTACATGTCTACTGGCATAGAATATGCCATTATGGTATCTACTTTTATGCTGGTCTGTATTTCCTAAGATTCCATGAACACACCCACATGGTTTATAAAATGAACCTCTAAGTGTCAATCTCATGCACACTTGAATTTTGTCACTGGTCTGGCTCATATAACCTCCCCTGGAAGTCTTTTCCTGGTGTTCGCCATGCTTGAAAAGTATTTCCTAAGAGAATCCACGCGAGTGGAGAACTCAGGGGTCCCACAGGAAAACTCCGACAAAGAGGAAAGTGGGAACAAAAACCAGGATATCCAAAGACAGGACCACAGTAGTACTGGCATAAAGCGGGATTTATTGGAAATTAAAAATGACTCAACACAACGCTGTGTTTCAGTCACCATTAGTCCTTTTTAGATCTAACGTCTCGGTCAAATCAAATTTTAATTTTCTGCACCATGATCAATCAAGGTTATATTTTGTGATAGTTTAATATGAAATATGTTAATCACATCACTACATATTGCCTTATGTTTGTGATATATTTCAATATATTCAGTATTTTGAATGTTTTACTGCAAATCAATCATTTTTTGTGTTGCACAGACATTTATATATTTATTTGTTACATTTATACCCCACATTTTCCCACCTATTTGTAGGCTCAATGTGGCTTACAAAGTATCATAGTGGCGATTGCCATTACGGTTGATAACAAATACAAGGTTGTGTTATAGTCAAAGTTAGAAGTGTTTCAGGCGTTGTGGGGTCAAGGATAGTAAATTGTCCAGTACGATCGTAGATTATGTTGTGTTGCTGGGTGTGGGGATTTATGTTGGATCAGTGGGATAAGCTTTTTTGAAGAGGTGGGTTTTCAATGCTTTCCTGAAGTTTAGGTGGTCATGTATTGTTTTCACTGCATGCGGGAGTCCATTCCATAGTTGTGCGCTTATGTAGGAGAATTGGATGCGTGAGTTGTTTTGTATTTTAGCCATTTATAGTTTGGGTAATGTAGGTTTAAGTATGATCGTGCTGATCAGAGTCTGTTTCTAGTTGGTAGATCAATAAGGTCTGTCATGAGTCCTGGGACTATGCCGTAGATGATTTTGTGGACTAAGGTGCAGATTTTGAAGATGATCCGTTCTTTGATTGGGAGCCAATAAGTTACACGTTGTTGTTTTTGTTTGATTTTATTTTTTATGTTTTAATTCATAGACTCCTGATGCAGGCCTTCTGGCTGAAACACAGCGTTGTGTTGAGTCATTTTTAATTTCCAATAAATACCGCTTTATTCCAGTACTACTGTGGTCCTGTCTTTGGATATCCTGGTTTTTATTCCCACTTTTCTCTTTGTCTGAAAAGTATTTCCTAACATTCCACTTAAGCTTTATACAGTGACCCCTGGGTCTTTGAACTATTCATTCGGTAGGAAATGTTTGCTCTGATCAATTTTATTTTTTTTTTCCAGACTTTAACAAAGCAGTCTCTGAGTTATCACATCTTATACAATGGATGCTCTCCTGTTATGTTATATTGTTAAACTTTATATTGAGATCATGTAAGAAAAAAATGTTTCAATAAAAAGATTTTAAAAATAAAACGTTTCCTGTTTGGAAGAAAGGAGAAACAGGGGTGATATGATACAGACGTTCAAATATTTGAAAGGTATTAATCCGCAAACGAACCTGTTCCGGAGACGGCAAGGCATTGGAACTATAGGACATGAAATGAGGTTGAAGGGGGGAAGACTCAGGACTAATGTCAGGAAGTATTTTTTTCACAGAGAGGGTGGTGGGAATTCAAAAATGAGTGGGATAAACATAAAGGAATCCTGTTCAGAAGGAATGGATCCTCAGAAGCTTAGCGGAGATTGGGTGGCAGCACCGGTGGTGGGAGGCGGGGCAAGTACTGGGCAGACTTCTACAGTCTATGCCCCGAAAACGGCAAGGATAAACCAAGATCAGGTATACATATAAAGTAGCACATATGAGTTTATCTTGTTGGGCAGACTGGATGGACCATACAGGTACTTTATCTGTCGTCATCTACTATGTTACTATGTATATCTTATTAAAGCTTGCTAGATATTTGGAAATTTCATAAAACAAACAGAAAACCGCCCTCCAAACCCCCCACCCCCCAAACAGAACTACAACTCCCTGCAAAACCAGGACTGCATCAGCCTATTTAGCTGACCTGGAACGTGGTTGTGTCTATTAGCAGAAATTAAGTCATTTGTTCATATATTATGTAAGATTAGCTCTGGGACTTCAGCTCTATGCCAAAAAAGCAGATTCTGTTCAGAATGTTTTGTCTTTTTTCAACACTGGAAAAATTCCACCAGCAGGTAGAAACACCACCAAAAAGAATATATATATATATATATATATATATATATATATATATATATATATATATAATGGTTTGGGAATCTCATTAGAAGCAGAATGTCAATAAATGTGTCTTCGTATTAATAAACCCTGCGTAGGTGGGGGAGGGGAACATGAAGGCTTTACTCACGAGTTGATCATCCTTAAAATTTAAATGAACTAAAACTTCTCCAGGATAAGAGCCAGTTAACTGTTCTTGTGACAAAGCAAAAGATTTTTTAATACTGACAGAGAAGAACATTTATGTACGTTCTTCCAGCTCACACTGGTGATATATTTACAGACAGGTAAAACTAATCTTCGCATCTATGGAATGAAGACAGAAGTTGTCAAGATTAGAATTTTTAAACTTTACAAAAGAAGAATAAAAAAAAGAATCCCATAAATATTTTCAGTCAGAGGTAGGATAACTACCTTGTCCTAAGTCAACCGAACAGGATAATCTGATCTGGTCTTGCCCCACTGCATGCAGGGAGTTGTAGTTCTGCTTTTCTTAGGGAAATCAATTGACGAATCAGAACTATAACTCCCTACATGCAGTTGGGCCAAACCAGGCCTGGAACAGCCTGTTCAATGATCCTGTTATGAAAATGAACCTCCCAGCCCTACAGGTCTCAGCCTGGGATTAGAACTTCTCCAGGGAGGAGTCACTTGCTCCCAGCGTATGCCAAATCCCCAGAATATTAAAAAACATGTAGTGCTATAATATAGCATAGCTGCCAGGTTATCCGATCCAGAAGGGAGACTTTTTGGCCAGTCCTGGTTTTAAACTCACATCCCAAAGCAGTGTAGCATTTGTAGTCCATGATTCTAGCCATTGAAATCAGTGCTGCCAGTCCCATAATGCACCAGGATGAGGTTGGCAGCAATCCTGGACCGACCAGAGAGTCTACCCCCTGGAACTTGTAACTTGGCAGCTCTGGTATAGCGCTCCGTTGAACTCTTAGGTTACTTTGGTAAGAGTCCAGGCAAAAGCTCTATTTTGTTCTGATTTTCACTGTACTCCAAACACTTTGTTTCTTAATTTGAATGATAGCAAAGGAAGTTGAGGGGGGGGGGGGGGGGGATTTCCTTTCCTTTATAGATGACATTTGACTGGGGCATGTTTCACTGCAGTCTGTTACTCTGCGTCGATAAGTAATTCTGCTTTAAAAAAGTCTTTTAAAAACCAAAGGGTCGATATTTTGGACGGGCAGTCTGGGGCTGGAGTTGGAGCTGATCTGGAAGAATGCCTGTGCCTGGATAGGGGGGGAGAGAGGCTGTTCTTATCAAATACTCATGATCAAATATTTGTAGCAAGGGCCCCCAAACTTAGTCCTCAAAGGTCACAACCCAGTACAGTTTTCAGGATTTTCACAATGAATATTGAAGAAATACATCTGCTTACATTACATCCACTGTACGGAGATATGACTAATGTATACTCTCATCAACTGGGGTTGCAGCTCTCGAGAGCCTGGTACAAAAATCCCTGATCTCAAAAGTAAGGTATCCCACGATAAACAATTCATGCCATGGACTAAAAAAGCCAGCTGATCCAAGTTTCTCCAAAATTATATGTATTTTTAAACCCATATGCACTGCCAAAAAAAGCAGCCTCATCGCTGAGGAAGATACAAGATCCCTTCTGTGCACCGGTTTTATGGCCGATAAAGTAACCCGGACAAGCTGTGCACATGGGAAGTATGAATAACACAGGAAAACGGAAAATCAAACCAAGGGTTAGCTTCGGACTCGGGCCCCACGGGTCATAACAGAGCCACTGAAGACTCTTCTAACGTGATCCCCAGTAGCAAAACTTGACACACGTGAGATGTGCATTTGCAAAAGTAACGCAGCACGGAGACAGGAATACGGCGTTAAGGGACGAAAACGTCTGGGCTTACACCACGCACAGTGCAATCTAGAACAGACGTTGGTTATGGCACTTATTTGAAGTTTATTCTGTAAAGAAAAGCAGGCGCCTAGTTTTCTTTACATAACACGAGCGCATATGGCAGAGAATGCTCCTACATCTCGGCGCGACTACTTACGCCCGTCCTAGAGCTGGTGTAAATGCTGGCAACTAGATTGAACCTCAGTCCCAGTCCCAGCATTCTAATTCTTAGCTGAAAACAATTCTTTGTATTTCAATATCTTCAGTCAATAGTCACATAATCTGGGCTGAGTGCTCTTTGACAACTATTGTCATCAGTCCAATTGGGTTCTTTTTTTTTTTTTTTTTTAAATCTTCCAATTTCAAAACTTTTTTAGCATTTGGTAGTATCTGTAAATTACTAAACATTTTAAAATAATCGAATATTTTTTTTTGTTACATTTGTACCCCGCGCTTTCCCACTCATGGCAGGCTCAATGCGGCTTACATGGGGCAATGGAGGGTTAAGTGACTTGCCCAGAGTCACAAGGAGCTGCCTGTGCCTGAAGTGGGAATCAAACTCAGTTCCTCAGGACCAAAGTCCACCACCCTAACCACTAGGCCACTCCTCCACTTAAATGTGGAGTGAACGACACTATGATTCGACCAATTCCCTGATGAGAGTGAAACACTGGGGATAGTGCTGGGCAGACTTATATGGTATGTGCCCTGAAGAGGACAGGTACAAATCAAGGTAGGGTATACACAAAAAGTAGCACATATGAGTTGATCTTGTTGGGCAGACTAGATGGACCGTGCAGGTCTTTTTCTGCCATCATCTACTATGTTACTATGTATGTTACTATGTAAGTTGTTGGTAGTGGGTCTGGCATAGCAAAGCTAGGTGCATATTCAATTATTTAAAAAAATATTTTGTACTTTACAGATATATTACTTTAAAAATGAAGTTTTGAATTTGGAAAGTGAAAAAAATATTGTGGACCGATGACGATTGTTGGCGGAGAACACACAGCCAAAGATTATGTGCTTGAAATATGCCATTTTTCTGAAGGTCCTTTTAAATAAAGCAGTATAATTGACTATCGACTGGGATGACGAAATGAAGATGTTTAAATATTGAAATATAGATAATTGCATATACGCATCAAAACGCTGGGAATGTGACTGAGGTTTTCTGAATTATATAAATTGGTCCAATTAGAGTAGATTTGGCAAATAGATCTATGCATGTATTATGCGTGTACACGTGTGCTCTGCTCAAACTCCACCCACGCACAAGCCCACTGGCAAAACAGAAGCCGTCGAAGCATGATGCATATGCTTCAGCTAATCAGTATTCTATAAGAAGCCTTTTTCGTGCGGCCAATGACTAGAATACCACCACTTACGCGGCTAATTGCTGCCGGAACCTAGGGGGCTCCTTATAGAGTCACCCCCAATATGGCTCCGAGTGTGAAATAGAGCCCCAGCTCCAAGTGCGATATGGCGCCCTCTACTGGATCCCACCCAACAGGACTCTTCGCTTCTGGGAGGGGCCAGGGCACCAAGGGTGAGAAGCCGTCAGGCCAGTCTGCTTTGCAGGATGCCTGTGAAGCACATGTATGAGATATATTTGCGTACAATGAAGGTGGTGCATGTAGATCTCATTTCATGTATAACGGGGACAAGCTTGAAAGCCAGCCTGGTCGGATCAACATCGATGACTGAGAGGGGATTTTTGTTCCTTTTGCTTTATTTTCATTTTTACTGTTTTTAAATTATTATTATTGTTGTTGTTATTTTTTTTAGAAAAATAGCATTTGCTTTCTCTTTTCATATTGCATAGACTGGGCTAGCAACTGGCTCCGGTTTTGTGTAGAACGAGGCAGATCCCATCCAGGTTTTACTTCTGAAGCTTGGACTTCAGCGTATGGATTCCCTTTCTGCGCCATGACAAGCGGGGCTACGAGTCCGCACACACAGCAGGGGAGGGGGTAAGCCCAGGACTAGATCGGCCCATCCTGAAGCAAAATAATGGAGCCTGTTGGGTCACCCTATGCATAGGCCACTTCTGATGCTGCGTGCTCTGCTTCCTTCTCTTCCACCTCCCCAATCATGAAGCTATTTGGTCACTATCTACAGGGCAACTGGATCCTAAGTACGAGCTGGAACCCTTTAGTAAACTGCGGAAGACTTACAGCTGGATCAGTTACTAAAGGGCCCTTGGAGAACTTCAACAGAAAAACACCAGAATGTCCCCCACACTGCTTCTCCACCCTCAAACATGCAAGTGTCCAGACAGCACAAGTGATATGGGGGCATAGAAGAGATACAGTCTGTTGGGGAGAATGAAATCGATACTTTTAGGTCTTAATGAGCATGCAATGCATTCTCCTGCAGAAATTCATCTGCTCAGGATGCATGTCACTTCCATGCATGCTCCATGCAGAGATTCCTGAAACAGCGGACAGGGCAACTGAAATGCAAAATGGAAAGAAGTGATGTACGGTGGCCCCTCAAGAATCAGCAGCCTGAAAACAGTGGTCTTGAAAATACTGAGGGAGAGTGGTTTTCAGCTGGAGCGGGTCCTTTGACCAAAGCCCAAACAGCTAAGCTTTGAATCTGCTGCCTTGGATGATCCAAGTGATTCCATGACCTTTGGAAAACATTTTTCCCTTGTACCATCCAGTGTGGACCATCATCGACACATGATCCCGGTGGGGAGATGCCACGCAGACAAAATTGGGATCAGAACTGCTGCCATATTGGCTGGTGCAAGCCTAGAGAGTGGCATTAAAGGAGCACAGGAAGTGATGCAATGCTACACCCACACAACTGTATTCACCACCCCAGTTTCTCATCAAATGGCCAAGTCAACCTGGACTCAGACTTACCAGAAGAAGGTGGTCACGCTGCTACTTCCCCATCCATGAACTAGTCCTTCATTATCCCACTGTCTCCCTTCACTAAGGTGTTTAATTACATGCCACCCTCCCCACCCTTCTTCCATTTGAGGAAACGTTATGTAGAAACTGAGATCCTGTGCTCCTTTGAGTCCATGGACTCAACAGACAACATTAACAAAGGTTCTTGAGTCTTAAGCAGTTGTGTCTTTACTGGCTAAGTTGTACCTTTGTATTTGCTCTTTTACCCTGGCCTGGCTCTGTCGTGTTAGCTTAGGCTGTGAGGTGATAGAATGTGGTGCAAGCTTGACCTTTCAAAAACAAAAAGCTTTCCACCATTTGTTTTGAGTCAGATACCTGGTTCTCAACTGTGCAGTCACAGTTGAAATCAAAATGGTGGGTCAGCCAACAGACACCAGAGGGCAGAAGAGAGTTGGCAATAGTCTACTTCCTTCACAGGAATGTGCCACTTTCCATGGAGTTGAAAGTGGCTGGTCTCTAGGAATGTTAGGTTGTTGCCAACTTCCCAAGTAACACTTGGTCACAGCATTGGAGGTTCCATGGAAACATCAGAGGTGAAGACAGGAGAGTCCCTGAGTATCAGGGGACAGTCGAGAGGAACATGTCTGCCTCTCCCAGTGTCCCTTCATACTACTGATTTCTTCACACTTTCCTCTCACAGAGGTCCTGTCTGTAGCAGCCCTCTCCTTGCTGGTCCCCTCTGTTTCTCCCACCCCGTTCACAGTGTCCCAAGCCTCTCGTCTTCCCTCAGACATGTGTCTGCATCCTTTGTTGAAACCGCTGTCCATAGTCAGAGTGCTGGGAGGTGTAGGAGAACCGGGTGGCGCTAGTATACTTGCCAACGGGATCGTAGGTATCATATGGCCCTCGATCCAGGCTGGGGGTGGGCGGCTGCGTGTACCCCAGACGGTATGTGGTATAACCAGCATTGGGTGGATATGCATGGGTCCCAAACTTTTCATAGTTCTCGTAGGAAAGTTGACTAGCTGTTTCTGCTGCCGTGGCTGGGGTGACGCTGGGTGCAGGCTCTGTGCTGTAGTCCGATGTAGGACCTCGGCTGTAAGTATTGAGCTGGGCATAGCCACTGGAATGGGAGAGTCGGGAGGAAGGGCGGGTGTCATACCGGGCAGGTCCGGGCGTGCGATAGTCCGCATAGAGGACTGTCCGAGAATTTGGCCGGTCCTCATGGGCGCGAACATTGTAATATCCATTGGTGGGATCCTGGGGGGGGGGGGGGGGGAGAGAGAGAGAGAGAGAGAGAGCGATACAAGTGTTAAATGAAGACCATTAGTTTCAGCCAACAAAACTGCTGACAATACTTTCTGAAATGTTCTAATCCACAATTGTAATGTATCATAATCAGAAATTTGAACATATTTAATTATGGCTACTGCTAATTGCTTTTGCACATAGAAGTAATTATTTAGGGGCTAACCTCCTCGAGGATGCAGAGAGATATAAAGTGGTCACTGGGGTTTTTTTTGGCCAATAAGCCTTGGGAGAATAAGGAATAGGTCAATTCAGATGAGGTCTGGGGCAGTGTTTCTCCCCCCGTTTAATTCTTAAGATCGTCCTTCAGGTCAAGGTAAGACAATATGTGGATCGATAATCAAGGCAATTTAAGTGGCCACAAACAGCTCCTGACTGGTTAAATTACTTCTTCGGGGATAATAGTCATATTTAGCGGCACTTAACCAGTTAGTGCCAAAGTTTTAAAAAACAACTATTTGGGGGCATTCTGGAGGCAGGGTCGGCACTTAACCATACAAGGTCACCACATAAAAGTCAGTTTTATCTTTATGCGGTAATCAATAGCCAGTTAAGTGCTGAATATCGCACTTAACCAGCTTTGCAAACCCGGTGCATAGACATGGCCTGGCACTGAATTTCCAGGTTTAAAGCTGGCGTTGGGCAGCGAAATGGTGAGCGCCGATGGCTGAACATCAGGCCCATGGATATTAATCCAGTGTTAGAACAAGTGCACACTTGCTACTCCCAAGTTCAACATCACTGTTTATTAACATATAGAGAACTCCTACGGTTCGGAAAGGCTGGCACATCTCAGCTTTGCATCACCAGGTTTAATGGCGTAGAAGAGATGCTTTGGTTTTCTGTATAAAGGGTCATTTCCAGTTCGATAAATACTATTTCTCCAGGTATCTTCTTAGAATGGCTAAAACGTACACAAGAGGATCATAGTGCACATTATGTAGCTTGGAAAAGGGGGTAATGTTTAGTTTGGGGGAGTATAGCAAAGTTTCTACTCTAATTTCATATTTGTTGACTGCCAAATCCAAATTTCTAGTCCAAAGCAGTGTACAGAATTAAAATACAAATTAAGTACACATACATAATAAAAACTACACCCAATAATACACATAATCAATGTAAATGATATGGAATTTTCAATTCCACTTGCATAATTTTCCACTCATTTCTCTATCTACTGAAAAAGAAGGTTCAATGGACATAGAGGTTTTTGTGTCCATGTCCACGTGTAAGCAAACTGTCAAAGACACTGTAGACCTTTTGTTTTTGAAAACCACCTTCCGGGTCCTCGGGTACAGAAGGCGGCCATGGTGTTGTATCTAGGAGGGCGCCTGAAAACTTCCCTGCCCTCAACCCCTCAAGATTTTAATGACAAAAGCCAAGTGCCTAACCTTTAGCTCATACTCCTCCCGGGTATCAAGGGTATCACCCCGAAGGTCCTGCTTCAGATCCACATCATCCTTGAAGGACTGTTGAGACAGATAGACAGACAATAAGAAATGGAAGGTCTCCTTAGAAAACCAGGTCCTCCTGAGTCCCATCATGCCATTGTACTTTCTCAAGACACCAGGGCAACATAACAGAGCTGGGCACAGAGGTGACAGAGTCATACTGGTGCGAGAAGGTGGTCATATGTATACAGAAGCTAATTAGGTTTTGGAACAACTAATGTGTCAGGTTTGAACTAAAGACTCTACCTGGGTCAAATGCCTACTGGAGAAGCTTCTGAAACCACCAGCTGAAGCAGCAATGACAGATGCGGACCAGTACAGGAACAGCGCCATCTAAAATTCCCAGCATGAGTATCAATCCAAATAAATACATGCAATTTCCCCCCTTCTTATAAAAGAACATTTGAAATGTATAAATAGATAAGCTTATATTTATAGTAGCGGTGAAATTTCTGTGTCTCTAATGATTTTTTATGTGCTTAAATGGACTTGTATGAAACTGTGTGTACAGACTGTACCTGGGAGAACTTTCCCTGAAGTGAGCTGGGGTATCCCTGGGGGCGAGGCTGGGGAGGGGTTTGCATTAAATGTGAACCCTTGAAATGCATGCACATGTAGGTGCCACAGAGCAGGTATAAACATAGGGGAATGTGTTCCCCAGAATAATTTTCAAACTGGAAGTATGTGCAAAAATTTTATTTTGAAAAATTGTCAGCAGTTGCACAGGGAAAGGATGTATACACAATGCTATGAACAGCTCCACACAGCTATGAAATAACTCTGTTATTTGCGTAACACTTCCAGGACTACGCAGGACTTCACAGAGACACACGAGAGAGAGAGCCCTTGTCCCCTGGAGCTTACAAACTAGTCTAAGACAGGTGGACAAGACATGCAGACAAAAATGAGAATGAATGAGGCCTGTATATTATAAATTCTACATTGACACTTTAGTGCAGTGTTTCCCAAGTTGGTCCTGGAGTACCCCCTTGCCAGTCAGGTTTTCAGGATATCCACAATGAATATACATGAGATTGATTTGCATATACTGCCTCCACTTAGGGTTACCATATGTCCGGATTTACCCGGACATGTCCGGGGCGTCCGGCGGGTTTTGCCCGCCCGCCTGTTTGTCTGGATTTCTGGACAAACGGGCGGGCAAGCGGCGCCGTGGGTCTCCCCTCCCCTTACTTACTATCTGCCCTGGTGGTCTTGTGACCTCTTCGGGGCAGGAAAGAGCCCCCTCTTTTCTGCCCGGAGCGCTGCCTGCCCTTGCCCTGCATCGTTCTAAGTCTCGGCTCGGGATTCAAAATGGCCGCCGAGAGTTGAAGCGGCCTCGCAAGACTTCAACTCTCGTCGGCCATTTTGAATCCCGAGCCGAGACCGAGACGGATGCAGGGCAAGGCAGCGCTCCGGGCAGGAAAGAGGGGGCTCTTTCCTGCCCCGAAGAGGTCACTAGACCATCAGGGCAGTAGATAGTAAGTAAGGGGAGGGGAGGGAAATATGTGACAAGGGGGAGGGGAGGTGACGGGGTGGGGTGAGAGTGAGAAAGGGCGGGGCAAGAATTCGAAAGGGATGCGATGTGGACGGAACAGGTGGCGTGGTGTGGGCATGACATGTGTCCTCTTTTTCAGAGAACAAAATATGGTAACCCTACCTCCACTGTATGCATATTCATTGTGGATATCCTGAAAACCTGACTGGCAAGGGGGTACTCCAGGACCGACTTGGAAAACACTGCTTTAGTGAATGGAATTTACTGTGCTTCACTCTAGAGCAGAGGTTCTTAACCCCAGTCCTTGGGACACACATAGCCAGTTGGGTTTTCAGAAAACCCACAATGAATATGCATGAGGTAGATTTGCACACAATGGAGGCACTGCATGCAAATTTATCTCATGCATACTCATTGTGGATATCCTGAAAACCTGAATGGCTTGGTGTGTCCTGAGGACCGGGCTGAGAAGCTCTGCTTTAGAGCTAGAATAGAACTGAAAATGCAATCACCTCTCTTCTTTTACAGACTGAAGAGGTCTATAAATACTGCATATCAGGGTACTTATGGGCCACTTCAGGTTTTCAATTAAATGAAGGGCCTGCTACTGATCTTTGGTGAGTGCACCCTTGTTTTTGGATGGGTTTTGCTGATATATTTGGGACAGGTTCTCCTAATCTAAACCCTACCTGCTGAGTTCCAGGGAGGTCCTGCCAGCCTGTCAACAGGGTGACCCCCTAGTCCTGCATCTTGAGGGCTAATCCAACATATCTGAGTAGGAGCTTTCACAAATGTTTCTCTCTTGACCCATCAATATCCCTAGAAGTTCCACAGAAGACAACCCAAAGGTTGGGACATGAAGATAAAGCTGGGTTTACCACATTGAGCCCAACCCAATGGCCAGAGGTGTTCTCCCCTTTCCAGATGAGATAACTGTTTCCCCATAAATTCTGCCCTCTCCACACCAAGCATCCTGACTCACCGAGTAAATGGCTTTCATGACACGGGTGGCTGTGGAGATGCTGCTGGTGTCCTCCTCTCGGTCACTGTGCAAGGTGAAAGGCTCCCTGTTCACTGTCTCCACTTTGATATCTATATTCTTCAGTGTGACATCCTTGCGACCTTCCAAGTTTGGTGGGAGGTGGGGAAGGGGGAGGGAGAGGAAGAAAGATCCTTACGTTATCCATGAACTGGAATAATGTGAATGTGGGAACGTTGAAAGACAATCGCCAACATGCAATGCCTCGAACTTGAACGACATTTGTTATCAGACATGAAACACCATGTATGGGCTCCTTCAATCAATGTGATACAAATTATTTGAAAAAATATATATATTTTTTCATGATCAGTTTTACAAATACCATATCTTCCATTTCTGTGCAACCATCAACACAATACAGGTACATACCAGTGGCGTAGAAAGGGGGGGCGGTGGGGCTGTTCGCTCCACTGGTTCCCTGGAACCAGCGGAGCCCACACAGCTCCCAGCGACGTGCACTTGGGGCGGATCGGCCCTCCCCCTTTCCTACGCCAGTGGTAAGAATGCGCTCCGGGCGGAGGGGGGGTGCGCAGTGGCGAACCGCCCCGGGTGTCAGCCGCCCTCGCTACGGCACTGGTACATACAATACACAAGCATGAAAACATCAATAAGGTGCCAAATTACCAAGGAAGTGTACTCTGCACTGATAACTATGAAAAGAGGCTGGATTGCCAAAGGAGTACACATTACAATGACAACACTGCAAGAACCACACGTAGCTATAAGTGGCAACACTGAACACTGAGACTCACTTCCTTTACGGCGTCTGTACAGGAAGAACACTAGGAAAACAGAGAACAGGAGGAGCAGGATCCCAGCCGCAATCGTGACTCCAACAATGATACCAACCGGCAGGACTTCTATAAAAGGGGGAAAAAATACATCAGCGAAGGAGGAAGGGCAAAAGTTTGAGAAGGGGGGTCTTTGATATCACTGTGCATCTTGTGGCTTTCTCGTGCTCTCTGTCCCATGTCACACAGCAGGGCCATCTTCCACTCTCAAAGCAATGAAATGTGTTTTTGGTCTGTTTTGGTTTATCTTCCGCCATTTTTTGTGGCTATTCCACTAAGAACATTCCATGTAGAAGCCTGCCCTTGCAGATCAGCAACGCGGCCGTACAGGCTTCTGTTTCTGTGAGTCTGACATCAGACTCACAGAAACAGAAGTCTGCGCAGCCGCATTGCTGAGTAGCCTAGTGGTTAGTGCAGTGGACTTTGATCCTGGGGAACTGGGTTCGATTCCCACTGCAGCTCCTTGTGTCTCTGGGCAAGCCACTTAACCCTCCATTGCCCCTGGTACAAAATAAGTACCTGAATATATGTAAACCGCTTTGAATGTAGTTGCAAAAACCTCAGAAAGGCGGTATATCATGTCCCATTTCCCTTTTCTTCACATGTACATGTGAGGCACAAATCATCTGTCTACGTGAGTTTTACTGAGGCTTTGGCTACAGTATTATCTACATATTATGGGAACCCTCTAATACTGAATAATTCACACATGGAATAAAAAAAAGAGTGTTACAATATAGACTGAGACATCATTTCCTTACCAGAGAACTGTGCGCTCTAGTGTACAGTAACCCCTGAATTCTACACACTTGCATGCCCAACCTTATGCTTAGCGCAGAAAGTTTCATGCGCAAGTTACAAAATAAAGCCAGTTGTGCGTGTAAATGAATTTAATAATGAGCTGATAATTGGTGTTCATGAGCAATAAGAAACTACAATCAGCTTTAATTGGTGCTAATTGGCAGCAATTAGCGGTTACGCGTGCAACTGCCCTTAGTTGATATTCTATGCGCGCAAATTCTATGGTGCACACCTACTTGAGGGTGTGGCCATGGGAGGGGCATGAGCAGATCAGGGGCGTAACTAGCAGTTACAGGAACATGTTTACAATACAAGCATTTACGCAACCAACCGCCTACAGTTACACGCTAGACTTTACATCAGCCTTTGCCATGGCATAAGTGCAATTGCTGTTACAGAACCTGCATTCAGTGAGCTTATCCCAGAGTCTAACTGTTGTCGCCCTTTATTGAATCTACCCCTAAGGGGTTGATATTCAAAGCAATTTAACTGGCCAGAAATGGCTCCTGGCTAGTTAAATCGCCTGTTCAGGGGGTCAACCACTAATTTTCAGCGGCACTTAACCGGTTACTGCTAAACTGGCTAGTTTGGGGACATTCCAGGGGCGGAGTCAGCACCTAACCAACCAATGGGACTACATAAAACTCAGTCTTATCTTTATGTGGTTCACCAATAGCCAGTTAAGTGCTGAATATTATGTTAGCTGGCCCTGAAAACCCAAAACTTTAGTGTCAGTGCCCGGACACGGCCCTGGCACTGAATTTCCAGGTTTAACACTGGCGGTGGTCAGCAAACACTGATGGTCACTGGTTGAATATTTGGCCCTAAGTGTCTAGTACTATCCCAGAGTACCTTTCTCCTCCAGTTGGATGATGGCTGTCGCCAGGCCGAAGCTATTCCAGGCTGTGCAGTTGTAATGTGTCTGGAAATCGGTGTCCACCACGTTGTTGATGGTCAGGGTGGAGAGAACGCCATTGCCCGTGTTCATTCGTTCCACCGTGTACCGCTCCACTGTCCCACCTTCCAGGATGTTCTCTTTCCAGGCCCAGGCCTGACGTGTGAGAAACAAGAGAGAGAGAGCAGTTCTGACAGCAGGAAGTAATAACATTTACCGAGGGTCTCTTCGGTTCCCTGTCCTGTGTCCCCAGTTCCAGATATGTACACACGCACCATTTACTCCCTCAACCTAAAACAACTCCCTCGTCTCCAGAAACAACCTGTCCAATATTCAAAACAGTTTAACTGGGCAGAAGAGGCTTCCGCTCAGTTAAACCCCACGGAGTGACCAAACACACCCATCTTGTAACCAGTAAGGTTAGGAGTGGGTAACGGGTGGAGCATGGCCAGAGTGATTTTCAGTCCACTGACTGACTAAGTAACTGCATTACGTAAGAACAGCAAAGAGGCTGTCCTTTTTGTGCTCAAGTTAACCGGCAGGGCTGGGTTAACCATTGGACCAGGTAAGGCTCTGACCCAGGGCACCAGCAATTAAGGGCATCAAAATATCCAGCCTCTGACCTCACCTGGTTTACAAGTTAAGCCTTTTCTCCCTCCCCCCCCCCCCACCTGTTTAATCTCTCCCCTTCTCTCTTTCCCCCTCCCCCTCCCCATGAGTCCGTTACTGCTCCCTCACCTCTCTCACTCCCCTGCGGTCATGTAAAGTTTACGTTTGTCGCCAGCGGCAGAAACATGACAGGCTGTCTTCGGCCAGCCCCTGGGTTTTCCCTTTGCTGTGTTACTGCCCTCCTCTGATGCAATTTCCTATGGACGGGATGCAGCAGAGACAAGACCCAGGGGCTGGCTATTCAATTTAAAGCTAAAGTACACTGAATATCTGACTGAGGAATCCAGTCCAGATCCTTGGTCTTCACTCCCAGTCTGAGGGCTGGCAACGGGTCAGGAATCCGGATATCCGTGAAGAAGATTTGCATGCCTGCTGCTCTCTCATGCAAATTCATTTGGGATATCCTGACAACCTGACCCATTGATGACCCTCAAGGACTGGGAGTGAAGCCCAAGGATCTAAGATGTTTTGTACATCTGGACTATTTGGGGAAAAGTTGACTTTGTAATGTGAATATTAAAGATTTTGTTGGAAAATCATGCTTATCCTTGTTAAGCCAAGCCATATGGCTCAAGATTTGTAGGAGGTTTCTTACAGGTTTATGGTCTCCTGTGAACTACAGAGTTGCACGGGGGACAGAAATCCAACCCGTCCTCACCTGTCCCCGCCACAAGTAATCTCCTCCATCTCAGCCCACCCAGCTCCTGCCGCACCACAGTCACTTTACTACCCCTCCCCCCCCCCCCCAGAAAGAGATCTGTGTGAAATATTTATTTTTATTATTTTGACTTATGAAATCCACTTGTCCCTGAAACATGTTCAAAACAGAATAATCCATTTGTACAAAAGAGATGAGGTGAAGCTGTGATTCCGTGTGCCCCAATAAAATGAGAGTTTAATTTTACTTTAAGTCTTTATAACACTGGACTTCCCAAGGCAGATTACAACAGTTAAGATGAACCCATCAGTACACTGAATATCCGCACTGAAATTTGGCCATGTATAGAACAGTGTAGAAAAATGAGCACAAAACACAATCTTTATTAGTGCTGTTTCTACGTTCCTGTATTGTTCTAAAGTTACCTTTCAGTACCAGTGGTTTCACAGTGAGAATATTGAAAGGTAACTTTAAAACAATACAGGAACGCGTAGGAGTTACGGATCAAGAAAGGGATCTGGGTGTCGTGGTCGATGATACGCTGAAACCTTCTGCTCAGTGTGCTGCTGCGGCTAGGAAAGCGAATAGAATGTTGGGTGTTATTAGGAAGGGTATGGAGTCCAGGTGTGCGGATGTTATAATGCCGTTGTATCGCTCCATGGTGCGACCGCACCTGGAGTATTGTGTTCAGTACTGGTCTCCGTATCTCAAAAAAGATATAGTAGAATTGGAAAAGGTACAGCGAAGGGCGACGAAAATGATAGTGGGGATGGGACGACTTTCCTATGAAGAGAGGCTGAGAAGGCTAGGGCTTTTTAGCTTGGAGAAGAGACGGCTGAGGGGAGATATGATAGAAGTGTATAAAATAATGAGTGGAATGGATCGGGTGGATGTGAAGCGACTGTTCACGCTATCCAAAAATACTAGGACTAGAGGGCATGAGTTGAAGCTACAGTGTGGTAAATTTAAAACGAATCGGAGAAAATTTTTCTTCACCCAACGTGTAATTAGACTCTGGAATTCGTTGCCGGAGAACGTGGTACGGGCGGTTAGCTTGACGGAGTTTAAAAAGGGGTTAGATAGATTCCTAAAGGACAAGTCCATAGACCGCTATTAAATGGACTTGGAAAAATTCCACATTTTTAGGTATAACTTGTCTGGAATGTTTTTACGTTTGGGGAGCGTGCCAGGTGCCCTTGACCTGGATTGGCCACTGTCGGTGACAGGATGCTGGGCTAGATGGACCTTTGGTCTTTCCCAGTATGGCACTACTTATGTACTTATGTAACGTAAAACCTTTGAAATCAGAATGATTGAATATTTTGACACCCAACGGACAGGACTTAACAAGGATCTGGGTTTTCTAGCCCACTATAAACCATAAGTTGTATTTCACTGCTTATCACCTTCCCCTCCCCTCCCCTCCCCACAAACATCCTGCTAGACTATGGAATGCTTTGAAGTCCCCATGCACATCTCCTACCCACCCTGCTAGACCATCTATGAGGGACTGTTATATACACTGTCAGCTAACACATTTGCTTATTTCAGATCTGACGAAGAAGGGCAACCTTCGAAAGCTAACCAAGAAATGTATTAAGTTATGTCCAATAAAAAAGGTATCATCTTATTTTCTTTTCCATGTTTTATTTTGTTTGATTTCTATTGATAACCTTTAAGAGTGGACTAACACGGCTACCACACCTCTCTACATGTAGAACCCCAAAGAATAGCAAGATTCCGGAATGCTAAAGAGTGACAAGATTCCACATCAGAATCTCAAAGAGTAGCAACGTTCCATGTAGAACCCGATCTGACAAAGAAGGGCAACCTTCGAAAGCTAATCAAGAAATGTATTAAGTTATGTCCAATAAAAAAGGTATCATCTTATTTTCTTTTCCATGTTTTAATTTTGTTTGATTTCTATTGATTACCTTTAAGAGTGGACTAACACGGCTAACACACCTCTTTACTTAAGACAGAGTAGAATATGCAGTGAAATGGAGAAGTTTAGAAAAGAAGAGTTGAAAAGTGATTTGCAAGCACGGGGATATGGAGTGAAGACACTGAAAGAGGCTGATCACAGAGTGAAATACAATGACCGAAACTGATTATTGAACTGTAAAAATATCTACGATGTCAATGATAACATCTATACTTTTGTTATCAGGTACACTAATGCAAGCCCCACTTTGAAAACGATTATATGGAGGCTTTGGAAGATCATCCAGAGACGTGCTTTATTAAGGATGCAAGTTTGTGAACTGCTTATTCCCGAGGACGCAGCAAATGTTGAATCCTTCGAGTTTACCGAAGGAGAAGAAGAATCGCGGTGCTCGTAAGAATTGTGAAATCACAGTACAATTGAAGTCCTTCACTAATCCAGCAGATGGCAGCTTTTACCAACTTAAGCAGCTAGCAATCACAACAGCTACTTTGCTGTTTATGTTCTTAAATGTCCCTGCAATAAAATTTATGTTGGAAAGAGCACTAGAAGCTTCAGAAGTAGGTTCAACGAACATAGGTTGAGTTTGATTAGAAGCAGAGTGAAAGCACCTCTTGTACAGCACCGCAAAGCAATGCAACACGGTTTTAAAGGTTTGCGTTGTTTTATTATTGACATCATTCCGGATAAAATACAACTCTACCTACTCATCCAACTTCTCCTTCATAGGCACACAACTTTGGAATGCACTACCCAAAATCTTAAAATCAACTCAGAATCATCTAAATTTCAGAAAATTACTGAAGACCACCTTGTTCAAGAAGGCTTACCTTCCAGACTCAACCTAAATTACTTCTTCTTGGTTTCAACAAAATTCATTGACCCTTTTATCTTGTATTATCTTATTATCTTTGCTGTTTTATACGATACCTATTTGATTAGTATCTTACTATCACATTGTTTAATTGTACTTTTCTGAACTGTAGCCTACCTACGGTTATGTGTAAGCCACATAGTAGATGATGGCAGAAAAAGACCTGCATGGTCCATCCAGTCTGCCCAACAAGACAACTCATGTGTGCTACTTTTTGTGAATACCCTACTTTGATTTGTACCTATGCTCTTCAGGGCACAGACCATATAAGTCTGCCCAGCACTATCCCCGCCTCCCAACCACCGGCTCTGGCACAGACCGTATAAGTCTGCCCAGCACTATCCCCGCCTCCCACCACCGGCTCTGGCACTGACCGTATAAGTCTGCCGAGCACTATCCCCGCCTCCCAACCTCCAGCCCCGCCTCCCACTACCGGCTATGCTATCCAATCTCGGTTAACAGAGCCTACAACTAGTGGGAAAATGTGGGGTATAAATTGTAGCACTATAGAAATGATAAGTAGTATAAATGTGTTAAATAAATAAATAACATCAGAGGAGGAGATCGTGCAAGGAAATGGTTACAAACAGAGCAACATTGGATATATAGATTGCAATCCCTACAACCCGTTGGGTTAAATAATTGTATCAAGTGAAAAGCTTTCATATAAGTGTTTTGCTGTGAAAGAAGGTCAGGGACCCTTTTACTAACCTGTGTGAGGGCCTACGTGCGTACAGGGTGCGCCAAATCGGCACCACCACCCTGCTAGTGCGCGAGCCGGGTGAGAACTCTGAATTTGGCGTGCACCGAATCCCACAGTAGACAATTTTTCTATTTTCTACCATAGGCTGCTTAACCAGCGGTAAACAGCAGTTGGCGTGCACTGCAAGCTTATCACGCAGGTAGCGCGTGACACCTTACTGCTAGGTCAGTGTGTGGCAGTAAGGTCTCAGGCTAAAAATGGACACGTGCTAGTTTCAATTTATTTATTTATTTATTTGTAGCATTTGTATCCCACATTTTCCCACCTATTTGCAGGCGGAATATGGCTTACATAATTCCGTAAGTGGTGATTACCAGTTCCGGATAGAAGAAATACATAGTTGGGGCAAAGGGACAGAGTAGGTTAGGTTACAAGAGGAAAGTCCGTCCTATGATAAGAGCTAAAGGTAATAGGTTAAACTTCGTTCATGACAAAAATAGCTTGAACAATTAGGATCATTAAACTGGAAATCAAGATAATTAGCAAAACAGTTGAGATATAGAAAATACATGTTGTATAATTGCGTTTTGTTAATTTGAATTTACGAGGAGTTCTTACTGTATGCTTTCTTAAATAAATAAGTTTTCAATAGTTTACGGAAGGTCATGATGTTGTGTGTTATTTTTATGAATTTTAGTAATTCATTCCAAATTTTAGTACACGTCCATTTTCCAGCCCCTTAAAAAAGGCTCTTTTTCTTAGACGTGGTTAAAATTGGCCCAGCAGGCGTCCAAAAGATGCGCCCACACAACCGCAAGCCACTTTTTACTGTGGCTTAGTAAAAGGACCTCTAAGATGCACTGAAAAATGGCCTGCGGTAGTGTAGGCGCATGCTCTGGGCTCGCGCAGAATTATTTTTTCAGCGCACCTACAAAAAAATGCCTTTTCAAAATTTTTGCCGAAAACAGACGTGCAGCAAAATGAAAAATTGCCGCATGCCCATTTTGGGTCTGAGACCTTCCCACAAGCCATTGACCTAGCGATAACCGAGCGGTAATGGTCTAGGAATGTGAAATGCCACTTGACGCGCGTAGCTGCCGCGCATCAGTAAATAAAAAGTATTTTTCAGATGCAAGTAGCGGACACGCGCCAAAATTGACATTTCCGACGAGGGCCACGCGGTAACCGGGCGGTAACTCCAATATGACGCATATTTGGGCGCACGTAGGCGGCTTAATAAAAGAGCCCCTAAATTTGTTAGTGGTGCCAGTGAGCAAAATCCTATACCTGATTATGGCCTGCGCAGTGCACTCCCTCTTCGATTAATAGGTTGATCGCGTTTTTTGCTGAACGGTGGGGCTGGTTTAAAAGAGTGTTTAGAACAGAGAAGAGAGCTGTGCTGTGAAAGTTCTGTAAGTAATGAATTAACCCACAGGTATTGTTATAATATAGTTTCCCCAAAGTGGCTACATTTCATTGCTTATCAAGATGGACAGCAGTTTATCTGAATGGTATTATGTTAGTCGGCATCTGTAGCGAACGACTGGTGCTGATTTATATAAGGGATAAGCGGCTTTTCTAGCTGCGGCAAAATATAACTTTTTTTCAGAGCCGTATCAATATCAATATAATGCTTATTAACTGCTAATTCCCCTTTAAGGGTTCAGTGTGGTGTACAAAATTACAAACCTCCATCAAACAATTACAAATGACATAGCCTTATCAAATCAAATCAGTTCTTGTATACCGCTAATATCCCTTTTCCAGGGTTCAGTGCGGTTTACATTGTAGGTGAGACAAAAGTCGATAATGTTAGTGTGAGGTATGAGAACAATTAGAGACCACTGGTGTAATGCACGAGACCAAAAACATTATAGGAAAGGATAATGGATGATACTAGGAGGTAGAAGTCAATGGACTGTTATGAAACCGTCTTTGGGAAGAGAAAGGTTTTTAGCTTCTTCCTGAAGCTAAGGTAGCTGGTTTCTGTTCTGATGGCAATAGGTAGAGAGTTCCATATTTCTACTCCAAGCATAGGAGCCAACTTTTCAAAATTATTGGGGGTGGAATGGAAATGACCCCTCCCTGAACACATACAAGGAATTTTTCTCAATATTGGGGGTGCTCAAGCACCCACAGCACCCACAGAGTCGGCTCCAATGACTCCAAGTACAAGGAACAGAGAGCTGAAAATCTTCTGATTTTGAATTATCTTTTGCAACGGTGATGCTACCATCAGTTGTTTATTCAGTGTGTTAGACTGGACCAAGCGTAGCAAAGCAAAGCGACAACATCTTTGTTTGATCTTGTCACTGGTAAGAGAAGCGGGATATCATCCACGTAGGATAATAATAGTTCATTAAGACCCAGGCGTATTGAGGAAAGGGATGACATCAAGAGATTGAACAGGGTAGGTGAGAGGGGAGATCCCTGTAGGACCCCGCAGTTAGGAGACCAGTAGTTGAAAAGTTGGTTGTTTTGCTTGACAGAATAGCTTCGATTTGAAAGAAATTCACTGAACCATTTGATCCCAGTCCCCGTTATTTCTATCTGATCCAGGCGTTTGAGTAGCAGTGTGTGGTCAACCGCATCGAACGCCACAGATATATCAAATTAGTGAACAATTACTGGGTCGCCTTTGCATAGGTGCTGTTTGACATATGCAGTTAGAAATAGCAGCAATGTTTCCGTACTTTGTTATGACCTGAAGTCAAATTGTGATCAGCGTAATGCAGAAAATTTTTCCAGATATAAAGAGAGTCGTTTACTAATGTAGGTTTCTAATACTTTAGTAAAAACGGGTATGCTTGCCACTGGACGGTAGTTTGCAAGGCGATGTTATATCCCTGTACCCTTTCCTACTCCCCTCTCTCCTTCCCGTTTATTTATTTATTTGTAGCATTTGTATCCCACATTTTCCCACCAATTTGCAGGCTCAATGTGGTTTACATTTGCCGTAGTGGCGATTGACATTTCCGGTTAACAGAGTTACAATGGTATTGCATTAAGGTGCATACATACATGATAAGGAAGAATACATTATGTTATTGTCTATAGGTTCCTGAGTAATAGATTTCCCTACTTCTCTCCCCGCCTCACTATCTCTCCACTCCTTATTACCTACATTAGTCTAATTATGTTTTATTTTTAAATAATACTTGAAATCATTGTTAACTTCATGATTTTATTAACTTCATAATATTTGAACATCTGTATGCACTTCGGGAATAGAAATCCACAGGAGACGTATGTGTTAGGCGGGGAGAGTCTGATAGGTACAGACGAGGAGAGGGATCTTGGGGTGATAGTATCTGAGGATCTGAAGGCGACGAAACAGTGTGACAAGGCGGTGGCCGTAGCTAGAAGGTTGTTAGGCTGTATAGAGAGAGGTGTGACCAGCAGAAGAAAGGGGGTGTTGATGCCCCTGTATAAGTCGTTGGTGAGGCCCCACCTAGAGTATTGTGTTCAGTTTTGGAGGCCGTACCTTGTGAAGGATGGAAGAAAGGAGAAACAGGGATGATATGATACAGACGTTCAAATATTTGAAAAGTATTAATCCGCAAACGAACCTTTTCCAGAGATGCGAAGGAGGTAGAACGAGAGGACATGAAATGAGATTGAAGGGAGGCAGACTCAAGAAAAATGTCAGGAAGTATTTTTTCATGGAGAGAGTAGTGGATGCTTGGAATGCCCTCCCGCGGGAGGTGGTGGAAATGAAAACGGTAACAGAATTCAAGCACGCGTGGGATAAGCATAAAGGAATCCTGTTCAGAAGGAATGGATCCTAAGGAGCTTAGCCGAGATTGGGTGGCAGAGCCGGTGGCGGGAGGCGGGGATAGTGCTGGGCAGACTTATACGGTTTGTGCCAGAGCTGGTGGTGGGAGGCGGGGCTGGAGGTTGGGAGGCGGGGATAGTGCTGGGCAGACTTATACGGTCTGTGCCCTGACAATGGCAGATACAAATCAAGGTAAGGTATACACAAAAAGTAGCACATATGAGTTTATCTTGTTGGGCAGACTGGATGGACCATGCAGGTCTTTTTCTGCCGTCATCTACGATGTTACTACGTTTGTTACCTTGTTTAAGAAGGCCTACCCCTCAGACCCAACTTAATTTTCTACTGCCTGTGATACAGCAAAACTATGGACGGTATTGGACTTTTTATCATATCTTTGTTGCCTTATTCTCATGTTATTTATAGGTTTACTACTATTTTGTATTTTACCAAACCGGAGCCTGCCTCTACGGTATTATGTAAGCCACATTGAGCCTGCAACTAAGTGGGAAAATGTGGGGTATAAATGTGTTAAATAAATAAAAAAATACTGGGTCAGACCAATGGTTCATCTTGCCCAGTATCCTGTTTTCCAAACGGAGGGCCAAGCCATGTCACAAGTACCTGGCAAACACCCAAATCGTGGCAACGCTCCATACTACAAATCCGAGGGCAAGCAGTTGCTTCCCATGTCTACCTCCAGGAATTTGTCCAAACCTTTTTTAAACCCAGATTCGCTAACCGCTGTTACCACCTCCTCCGGCAAAGAGTTCCAGAGCTTAAGTATTTGTTGAGTGAAAAAACATTGCTTCCTACCTGTTTTAAAAGTATGTCCATGCAACTTCCTCAAGTGTCCCCTAGTTTTTGTACTTTTGGAACGAGTAAAAAAAATCGATTTACTTCTACTCGTTCTACAACGCCACTCAGGTTTTTGTAGACCTCAATCATTTCTCCCTTCATCCGTCTCTTTTCCAAGCTGAAGAGCCCTAAGCTCTTTAGCCTTTCCTCATACGAGAGGAGTTCCATCCCCTTTATCATTGTGGCCGCTCTTCTTCGAACCTTTTCTAATTCTGCTATATCTTTTTTGATATATGGCGACCAGAATTGAATGCAATACTCCACCTGTTCCACTCATTATTTTATATACCTCTATCATGTCTCCCCTCAGCCGTCTCTTTTCCAAGCTGAATAACCCTAGGCTCCTTTGTCTTTCTTCATAGGGAAGTCGTCCTATCCCCGCTATCATTTTAGTCGCCCTTCGCTGCACCTTTTTCAAGGTACGTAGCAGCGAGGAGGAAAAGACTAAGGAGGCTAGGGCTTTTCAATTATTGTAAACGCATTCCTGACGAATATTTTGAACGTTTCTTTTTTCTGTGTATGCAATTTTTGTGCTAATTCCATTAAACTTAATAAAAAATCACGTTGGGAACCCCCCCCCCTCCAGATCCCTCTCTAATTATTTGGGTCCCTAGTGGCCACATGTTTATAAACGGGTTAATTAACCCGTCTGCCTGTTATAGGAGATATTTTACGATTTATATTATCAGGTTAAATGGTGTGGGTTCCCCCAGAAGAAGCGTAGCGAAACAGGCACTGTCGGGGCTTCTACACACTTCAATCTGAATAACGGAGTTTATATGCTCCGCAAGTTAAGTGTCTTTCTGCACATATTTATATATATTTGCACTTTTTAGTATGTTAAGTTTAATGAATTGTAACTTTAGGGTGGAGGTGGTTTCAGTCAATGATTAAATCTATGCACGTTAATAGTCACCAAGGGAGTGATGTGAATATTCGTGCAAACAAATATATGAGACTCCACCTGTACACTAATTGCAAATATTCTGAAAGACTTTCTCCTCTTTCCATTTATTGTAGTAGCCTATATTATAATAAGAGCAAGTCAAGCCATACAGTTTTTTTGTTTTTGCTTGTTATAGGAGATGGGCAGAAAGCAGAATCTACCTTTTCCTTTATGAGCACTCAGCTCTGGAACGTGCTGCCACGCAACCTGAAATCGGCCCATGAAATGACTAATTTCCGCAAACTATTGAAAACCTCTCTTTTCGACAAGATATATCACAAAGATCAACATGTGTAACTGTACAATCTTTAACATATCCAGAAATGTTCTATAATGTCTTTTGCTCTAACACTGTCATGTATTTCACTACCATGTAACCCAAAACCCTCTGTAAAACCTAATGTATATTCTCTCTATTTCCATCATCCATAATGAATTGTAAGCTACATTGAGCCTGCAAAGAGGTGGGATAATGTGGGATACAAATGCAATAAATAAAATAAATAGTCAGGTTGCCTCATTTCTGTAGGGTTTGAACCTTGCTGTGTGTGAAAGATGTATTTAGTGTCCGGCAGGGGCGTATCTGCGTGGGGCCACAGGGGCCTGGGCCCCCGCAGATTTCGCCCTGGACCCCCCTACCATCGACCCTCTCCCCCTCCCTCCCGCCCGCCACCAACCCGTCGCCGATCTTTGCTGGCGGGGGACCCCAAGCCCCCGCCAGCCGAAGTCCTCTCTTCCGTGCGGGATGCAAGTTGCAACACTTCGCTTCCTGTTCTTCCGAGTCTGACGTCCTGCACGTACAATGTGCAGGACGTTCAGACTCAGAATTTGGAACTCAGTCTGACGTCCTGCCTGTTGTACCTGCAGGACGCCAGACTCAGAAAAACAGGATGCATTGCGACTTGTAGCCTGCATGGAAGAGAGGACCTCGGCTGGCGGGGAGTTTGGGTTCCCCGCCAGCAAAGGTAAGTGACAGCAGTGGGGGAGGGTTGGCGGCGGCGGGAGGGGGTGGAGAGTGTCATTGGTGGCGAGGGGGGGGGGTCTGGCAGTGGCGGGGGGTCCGGAAATGGCAGGGGGGGGTCGGTGGCACCGGGGGGGGGGGGCTAAAATGTGCCCCCTCCCTCTGGCTCTGGCCCCCCCTACCGCCAGAGTCCAGATACGCCCCTGGTGTCCGGTCAGCCGCTTTTCAGGGCGTAGTGTCTGGAGGCGCGCTTTGATTCCTATATTGTTATAGGGATGTCTAATGGTGTTTGGAAATCTCTGCTGACTCCTTCCAGCAAGTTAATTTCTTCTCGGGGTCTTCTGACCGTGTGTAAGATTTTCAAGTGTAATCTGTTTTACCACTCTGGTGAGCTAGATCAGTTTAGTTGGGGGGTGTAAGTTCCATCCACGTGTCCCAGAATCAATTCTTATGTGTTGTCTCCTTGAGTTCAGACAGGATTTTCTTTTTCATATATTCGTATTTTCCCCATTTCAGAGTTCCTTCCTAACTTCACTTCATGAAACAGGCCACTGTGGGTGGAATTCACTAAATGATGCATAAGTTACAGTGGAGTTGCGGAGTGGAGGAATGGCCTAGTGGTTAGAGCACCGGTCTTGCAATCCAGAGGTGGCCGGTTCAAATCCCGTTACTGCTCCTTGTGATTTTGGGCAAGTCACTTAACTCTCCATTGCCTCAGGTACAAACTTAGATTGTGAGCCCTCCTGGGACAGAGAAATATCCAGTGCATCTGAATGTGATTCACCTTGAGCTACTATTGAAAAAGGTGTGAGCAAAATCTAAATATAAAAATATTGGGATGATCCAAGCTAAGCATCTTTTACTGAACACTAATTTAGGGGCCCTTTTACTAAAGGGTTGCCACCCGCCAATCTGGAACTACCGAAAGGAGCTCGGTGGTAGTACCCAACCCCAGCGCGCTCCATTTATGTACAAAAATACAAAATATTTTTGTAGCGCCGGTGTTTACCCGACAGTAATTGGTCAGTGCCGTGCGCTGCTCGGTTACCGTCAGGGTAATTCCTCAATGGGTGGCGGTAAGTGCGCTCCCCTGAAATGGCTGTGCGGTAAGTGGTTCACTTAGCACACGGCCATTTCTTTAAAAAAAAAAAACCCAAAAACTAAAAAGACCCCTTATTCCACCCTGGGCTGCATGAAATAGATTTGATTGCAAATCTCTCTCATGTATATTTATTGTGGCAATTCTGATCACTCTACTACTACTACTATTTAGAATTTCTATAGCGCTACAAAGCGTACGCAGTGCTGCACAAACATAGAAGAAAGACAATCTAGTAGACAAAAAATAAAGCAAACAAATCAATTAATGTGTAGAGGAAAGCGGAGAGGAGGGTAGGTGGAGGCGAGTGGATACAAGTGGACTGGACAGAGTTGTAAAACATTATTGTCAATACACTCACTGTATTTCTCTCCCCCATTCCACCCCATGTCTCCTCCTTTATCTCTCCTTCTCCCATCTAGCTCCAAGTTGGTAGAGAAAAGCTGAGCCAGTCTTGGTTTTCTAGCTATCCGTTGAGAGCTTCCTGTGTGTGTGTGTATTTTTAAGAATGTCGAACTATGATCTCATGCATGCGACAAGAGGCAAAACCAAGGCTGGCCACACCAGGCTGACGTGAAGCTATAGAGGAAATCTTCACCCCACTAGATTTCTTTGGTGAGCTCTGGGTTTCTGATGACTGGGACCTGAAGCCCTGATTTCAATGGGTAGAATCAGAGGCTAGAAATCCCACACTGCTTTGGGGTGTAAGTTGAGGAGTGTGGTAGCTTAAGGTTGAGATCCCCTGTTGCACGGCGGGGAGCTCGGTTTACGATTGGTCAGTCTTGCTGTGACGGCGGATTGGGTTGGCTACTAATCCACGAGCTGATTGGCTTGGGTATACCTGGGGATTTATGTTTATAAAGTTGTTTGAATTTATAAAGTTGTAAACCAGGACTGGCCAAAATAACTGGGTTATTTGGTATTAGAGAATGACACGGGGACAAAGTCTGTCCCCGTCCCCTCCCCATGGGTTCTGTCTCCATCCCCTCCCCATCCCCGCAGGCCCCGTCTCCGCCCCCGCCCCGTAGGCCCCGTCTCCGCCCCCGCAGGCCCTGTCTCTGTCCCCGCCCCGTCCCTGCAGGTTCTGTCCCGTCCCATCCCCGCTCCATCCCCATGGGCTCTGTCCTCATCTGCAGAAGCCTCGAACAATTATGATTTTATATTTAAATCTTTTTATTCAAGTATAAAAAGGAACAATATGCTGTGTAACTGTTGTGTATAAATTACAAATAGAAAACAATAATAACAGCGAGCAACGATAATAACCCTCCCACCACCACCACCCTCTACTCTTCCAACCCCAACAATAGCGGACTTCTACTACCCCAAGGAATCCTAATCCACCCTGTTAAAATGTCCAGGGGTACAAAATACAGCCTGTTCTGTATGCCCTAGAGGGGAGAAATATGCCCTATGAAGCACAGTTATTATTAATCCACAGATTAAAAAACCATGTCATCAACAATCTCAGGATTCAGTCTAGCTCTCCTGTCTTCCACAGTCCTTCCTGTAATAGAAGATGTCTTCTTAGAAGATGTGTTGGTAGCAGGATGTACAGGATCCCACAGGCAAATTTTGCTAGTTGTGGCCAGCATGTTTGCTTGTTTTTCCAAAAAAATCAAAATATCGTTGACTCCATCGCTCAAACACAAATAACAGTCCAGTTCATTAACAGGCTTCAAAGTAGAAAATGACACAGGGACAAAGTTTATCCCTGTCCTTGTGGGCTCTGTCCCCATCCCCGCAAGCTCTGCCCCTCTCCCCATCTCCGCGGGTCCCTGTCCCCATGTCATTCTCTACTTGGTATCTCTGCTTTCTATCTCTCTTTCCCTAAAGCTTCTTTTCAAAACTGGATCCACTGTTTGCACAACGACATACTAAAGTAATCTCCTCATACAGACTGATCCATTAATTAATCACCCTACGGCCCCTGCAGACAGATGCCACTGTTAATAAAATTCCACTGCAGTTAATGGTTCCACAACACACACATTTGCTAGATAAAAATATCCCAACTAACGAATGACATCTGGAGAATCATTAGGGAAGTACTTTAATTAAAGAGAAAAGGACATCTGGGAGACAAAAGTGATCATTTGCTGGTAGTTAATATTCAATTTTTAAATGATCAGAATAGAGAAGGGGGGCTAGAGCACTAAAGCCAAGTGCTTGGGGTGGAGCTGCCTCTTATAGTCATAAGAACGTAGGCTCACACAGCTAAAAGCAATGAAGTTTTTCTCTCAGTGCCAAAATAAGCCAAGAAACAGGGGGTCTGGAGCCCAAGCCTCTTCATTGTGGCAGAGAGGGGGCAGGGCTGAAAGGACAGGGTACATACATGCGAGGTGGGCCTGGGAGGAACATGACGCCCAGTTGGGTACTTACGATTTTATCGGGTGTTGGGGTGCTGCCGATGAAACAATCCACTTTGCCCTGGTCGCCCCGCACTGCATATTGCACAGTCTCGCTGGAAATGATAGGTGGACCTGAAGTTAGGACAGACCACAAAGGACTTATTAGACAATTTTGTGTTATGAGTGGTTGAGCAAGTCCTCCTATGGAGGAGGTGACCTTAAGACATAAGAACACGAGAACAAATAAGATTGCCTACCTAGCGCAGTATCCTGCTTCCAATAGTGGCCTATCCGGGTCATAAGTACTTAGCAGAATCCCAAATGGTAGCAAGATTCCAGAATCCCAAAGAGTAACACAATTTCAGAATCCCAAAGAGTAGCAAGAATCCAGAATCCCAAAGAGTAATAAGATTCCGGAATTCTAGAGCAGCAAGATTCCAGAATCCCAAAGAGTAATAAGATTCCAGAATCCCAGAGAGCAGCAAGATTCCAGAATCCCAGAAAGCAGCAAGATTCCGGAAACCCAGAGCAGCAAGATTCCAGAATCCTAGAGCAGCAAGATTCCAGAATCCCTTCTGGAATCCCAGAGAGCAGCAAGATTCCAGGCTACCAATCCTCAGGGATAAGCAGTGACTTTCTTTGGATCTACTTTATTAACAGTTTATAAATTTTAGCTCCTGGAACTTATCTAAACCTTTTATTTAAACCCAGCTATGGGAACTGCTTTTACCACATCCGCTGGCAATGAGTTCATTCAGGGAAAAAAATATTTTCTCCTATTTATTTTAAAAGTATTAGTTATACAGAGGTGGGTAGTGGGATTTTGGCTGTGCGGATGTACCACATGCCCCAGATACGGGCAAGAAACAAGAGACAAAATTATTCTGTCTCTTAGAAGACCGTCCTGGTACAATTTAGATATTAAATGACGACACATTCATAATATTGACATATTTATAATTCATTTGCTTAGCAAAGGTCGGAGGTGTGGGGGTGGACATGGTCTGCTCTTCCTTGCACCTGAAGAAGGGGGCTGATTCTCTCTGTCTGGTTTCTATTAATGTGTAAGAGTGCCATCCCATGTCAGTTTGATGCCGTCAACCCAGATCTACGGGTTAAGACACTTACACAATCAGAAATACCCTGTGAACACCAGAAACACCTCCAAGCATTGTGTCCTGATATTATTCAAGCTTTAAAAAAAATGTCAACACATGGACAATTCCACCCCTTCTTCCCCCCTTATGCTACAGTGGAAAAATCCGAGTGCATGGACCAACGCTGCATAGGAGAAAGAACATAGAAACTTGTCAATAAACCATGCAGTTTACTTGTCTGTCGTCCCCCACCCCCCCAAGGCCTTATGAGTTTATTGCCACTGTTCTGACAATTGCTAGCGCCCTGCTCACCCCCACTCTCAAAAATCACATTTATACACATTGGGGAATAATTCTATAAATCATTTCCCTATGCAAAGGGGCGTCAGGTACTTTTGACCTGAATTGGCCACTGTTGGAAGCAGAATACTGGGCTAGATGGACCATCGGTCTGACCCAGTGAAAATGGCTCTTATAACAGGATTTCCCAAACTGTACTCGCTGGAGGGGTTACGTACTTTCTGTGGCCATGCAAGTGGGTTGCGCCCACAGAAAGGTTGATAAGCAGTGTTTGAGAAAAATTTGTGTCTGTGTTGGGGGGTGCTGGTAGTACATGGTTTAAAAGTAGATGTAATGAACTAGCAAACTCTCTTATGGGTTTATCTATGCTCAGGTGTTCCCTGGGACGTAGCTTTGGCAGAGTTGAGACATATGTGCTCATTTTATTAATTACACGAGCACATATTTGTACCTTCTTTGGAGCAGGTGTTAGCTGCGTGTTACTGGAGTCATCGTAGGAGCCGAAGACCTGATATTCAGAAAATTCAGAGCTCCTAAATTTATGCTGATAATGTAGCTCACCTATGGGCTCATTTTCGAAAGAGAAAGACGTCCATCTTTTGACATAAATCGGAAGATGGGCGTCCTTCTCCCAGGGACGTCCAAACCGGTATAATCGAAACCCGATTTAGGACGTCTCCAACTGCATTCCGTCGAAAGGACGGCCAAAGTTCAAGGGGTCGTGTTGGAGACATAGCGAAGGTGGGACTTGGGCGTGCCTAACACTTGGACGTCTTTGACCCATAATCGAAAAAAACAAAGACGTCCCTGACGAACACTGCGACGTATTCACCCGGTCCTGTTTTTCTTACGACTAAGGCACAAAAAGGTGCCCGAAATGACCAGATGACCACCGGAAGGAATCGAGGATGACCTCCCGTTACTCCCCCAGTGGTCACTAACCCCCTCCCACCCTCAAAAAACATCTTTCAAAATATGTTGTGCCAGCCTCAGATGTCATGTCCATGACAGCGCATGCAGGTCTCTGGAGCAGTTTTAGTGGGTGCAGTGCACTTCAGACAGGCGGACCCAGTCCCATCCCCCCCTACCTGTTACGTCTGTGGAGGAAACAGCAAGCCCTCCAAAACCCACTGTACCCACATCTAGGTGCCCCCCTTCACCTGTAAGGGCTATGGTAGTAGTGTACAGTTGGGGGTAATGGGTTTTTATTTGGGGGGGGGGGGGGTTGGGTGGCTCAGCACACAAGGGAAGGGAGCTATGTTCCTGGGAGCATTTTATGAAGTCCACTGCAGTGCCCCCTAGGGTGCCCCGTTCGTGTCCTGACATGTCAGGGGGACCAGTGAACTACAAATGCTGGCTCCTCCCACGGCCAAATGGCTTGCATTTGGCCGTTTTTGACATGGACGTCTTTGGTTTCGAAAATCGCCGAAAGTCAGAAACGTCCATGTCTAGGGACGTCCAAATTTAAGGATTTGGACGTCTCTGACGGTATTTTCAAAATGAAAGATGGACATCCATCTTGTTTCGAAAATACGGGTTTCCCCGCCCCTGGATTTCGCCATTTTGCACGGACGTCCAAATCGCAACTTGGACGTCCCTTTCGAAAATGCCCTTCCTAGTGACCTATTTTCAGCCAAACTTAGGAGTAACTTTTCAGCTGAGAATTTATCTTAATTTAAGAGCTTAAAAGTATTAGGCCTGCTGATCATTGGCCTCGATTTATGAGCCCAGTGCTGAAAAATCAGTGTAAAGTTCCAACTTCTTTTCCCCGCCCTAAATCCGCACCAATTACCACCACTTTTTATTCATCTAAGTTTAAGAGTTTAGTGACATTTTGAGTATAACATTATGCACTCAGCCCTAGTAAATTTCCAAAGAGCCAATTTATGAGCTTAACTCTCAAAGTTGGGAATATAAATGCTTTGAATATTGGGCCCCTAAATTATAAGTGCATATAAACTCTGTGTTGCCCTTTTACAAAACAGGTATCTTGGAATTTTCATACAGATGCTCTGAGGACTGCGGGCAATTTTCAAACAGTGGGTGTTGGGGCGGACTGACAGTGATCTAGATCCCTGGGCAGAAAGGGTCATTTGGCCCCCCCAGACCCCTGCAACCATCACCCCCATCCCCGTTTCCAGCACCCCCCTGCACACTACAGGCCCCCCCCCCCCCCACTTGAAGAACCCTGGTGGTCTAGAGGCCTCTTTGGGGGGGAAGGAAAGAACCCCACTCTTTCTTGCCTGCCGCCGCTGCTCTACCCAGTGCCACTGTGTCTTCTTAATGGCTACCAAGGCTTCCTGCGGCAGTCTCTCAGGTTTTGTGAGACTGTCGCAGGAAGTGTCGGCAGCAGTTCTGAAGATGTGGTGGTGTCAGATACAACAGAGCAGCGGACAGAAAAAAAGAGTGGGGTTCACAACCCAGCCGAAGAGGCCTCTAGTCCACCAAGGTCCCTCAAAGTAGGCCCGGGGGCTGTAATGTGTGTGTGTGGGGGGGGGGGGGGGGGAAGAGAGGCACTGGGACCCCCCAAACCCTCTGGACCCTCGGGCACTGCCTGGTTATCCATATGGTCAGTCTGCCCCTGGTGTGTGTGAATCCCAAATTCAAAGTAAAAGCACACATCTATTTTCAAATGTGGCATGGTGTCTTCACACATTCTGCTCTTTAAAAACTACAATTTACACAATTCATTGAAACAAGCCCTTACTTTTCTGCATTTTGAAATGTACCGGTCAATATTCAGTCCATGGTGGTCAGTGTTTTTCACAGCACTGACCACTACAGGGTGAATTTGGCCTGGATAGTCAGCACTGGCACATATCTGGGTCTGGCACTGAATTTCCAGATGTTTGGTGGCACCTGGAGGTTGCCAGATACGGCCGATATTCAGTGCCACAACTGGATAGCGGGCTGCCTCATACGCAGTCCAACATGTCCAGTTCACCAACCAGGTACTGCCACTGAATATCTGTTCGGGTCTGTCTGGGTATTCAGCGGCGCTGTCTAATATGTGCTGTTAAATAACCAAAGGTTGGCTCAGTCATGTGATTTAACTGGGCAGAGCCTCTTATGCCCAATAAAATCATTTTGAATATCCACCCTGTAGCTTTCAGCCAGCAAAATGAGAAAAAAGCACACGGGTGTGGACTTCTGCAAAACCCTGTACTTTTCTGCAGGTACGTTTTTCATTGAAAATACAGTCCCCTGAACAAAGCACATCCCTAGGGACACCTCTCTTCAAAATGTGGCTTCAAGTGTTTGAATTATGGGACTGCGGTGGGGGTGGGTAGTTTACAGACAGACAGTTTCTGCAGAGAAATTGCCATTGCCTTTGAAATTCTGTCTTGCCCAGGGGCTTCTCAATTCGGGAGGGGACAATTAGAGAACAAAAAAGGAAGGAGACCTAGGAGTAAGACCAAGATCCTGCTTTATTTTTCTCATATTTCTGCTTTAATGACTGCATTTATGAGCACATGGTGACAAATATGCTTTTAAATCTATCGATCGCTGTGGAAAGCCACACCACAGTGCCCTAAATGTGATTATAATACACAACATTAAAGTAATGGTCCAGAATTATGCTCTGCACATTACACATAATGGAAGACAATTTGTTTTCTTCATCATTGGGGTTTTGTTTTGTAGGGTTTTTATCGCCTCTTCTAGGCATTTTTATGGCTCTCGCATTATCGCTTGGCCAAACTAAACTCAAAAATGATCAGCGGGGTTTTCTTGCTTTCTGGCTTGTTTATTTCACTGATGCCTCTCGGAAGATCATGAAGTAATGCTTAATCTCTCTCTCTCTTTCTGCATTGCTTCTGGTGCAGAGTGAGGTGGAGACAGACACGTCACCGGTTAACCATTCCCGTGGCACTGAGGATCGCACTGAACCTTTCAATCGTAAACCACTTAGATATCCTGTTTGATGTGTGGTATAGCAAGTATTAAATCAACTTGGAAATAAAGTTAACTTAGGGGGGAAGAGGTGGCCAGTTCCCAGAGGGAGTCCAGACTGGTCCAGGCTTTCCGCCAATGGTCGTTCTCCCCCACCCCAAAATGAAACAGCATGAAAACAGAACCCACAAAGCCAAAAGATTTACGTTGAAAAACAGAGTGGAGGAGTGGCCTAGTGGTTAGGGTGGTGGACTCTGGTCCTGGGGAACTGAGGAACTGAGTTTGATTCCCACTTCAGGCACAGGCAGCTCCTTGTGACTCTGGGCAAGTCACTTAACCCTCCATTGCCCCATGTAAGCCGCATTGAGCTTGCCATGAGTGGGAAAACGCGGGGTACAAATGTAACAAAAATAAAATAGATACTATTGGAGATTCTACATGGAATGTTGCTACTATTGGAGATTCTACATGGAATGTTGCTATTCCACTAGCAACATTCCATGTAGAAGCCTGCGCGGCCACATTGGTGATCTGCAAGAGCCGACTAGGGTGGTGGACTTTGGTCCTGGGGAACTGAGGAACTGAGTTCGATTCCCACTTCAGGCACAGGCAGCTCCTTGTGACTCTGGGCAAGTCACTTAACCCTCCATTGCCCCATGTAAGCCGCATTGAGCTTGCCATGAGTGGGAAAGCGCGGGGTACAAATGTAACAAAAAAAAAAATCCTTGATGGAGAGGGGTGCAGGTCAGTTGACCAGATGCTCCATGTCATAAAGGACAGGCTGAGCCAGTACTGGCTTTATCCCATTGCACGTCTGAGCTTGTAAAATAATATTTTGATGCCAGATAAGAAACAATTAGCAGCCTATTTGGTTTCCTGGTTGATTCCATCTATTCTGCTCTACCTATGGATATCTCCCAGCTTTAACTTATATAAATTTGACTGTCTGCAGAATATCTATATCCAAAACAGTTCTGAGTGGGGGACTATCCCATCTCATTTCCTTCCCCATGAATGAAGGTTCATGGTGCTGGTTCTGACTGAGCTGGAAGCCTAAAAGAGAAGTTTCCTAGCCAAACCCCTTTTCCCTCCAATAAAAGATCAAGCAGGCCACTAAGAAATATCTAGATGACTAATCTCCCTTTTCCATTTTTAATACAGTAAAAACAGGTACCGTTTACGAAGAGGGAGACCTCCCGCTCGCCCACACCGATCCTCGGGACGATGGCTTTACAGATGTACTGACCGGCATCTGCCTGAGTGACCGACTTCAGGTACAGCTGGTTACTGTTGCTGAGCACCTGCAAAGACAAAGGTGTGAGAAATCGAATCACAGGCAGGATGAAGTGAGAAAGGGACATACACCTGGAAACGCGGCAGGGGTGTGCTGGTAAATTTTTAACAACAGGCTCTTTCTCCGGACGTAGCCAGCTCTGCAGTTGGAAGGGCCAGGGGTGGCCAGGAAGGGGGGGGGGGGGGGGGGAGCAACACTTGCCTCTCTCTCCTCCCTCCCTTCGTGCGGGCATGCTAGGCATACCTTTGCTGGCAGCCAATAAATGGACTGCCACCACTCCCAACGTCTTGCTCTAAAGCAGCATGCTGAAACTTCTCACACATGCTGGAGAAGTCCCAGCCTGCTGCTCAGAGCTGGAAACAAGGAGCGGGGAGCAGCAGTAGTCTATTACTTGGCTGGCAGGGCTCAGCATCCCCACCAGCAAAGTAAAAGAATTCAGCAGGGAGCTCAAGCCCACATTTTGGGAGCCAGTTGTTAAAGTAGCCATGGAGGGCCCTACTTTAACAACCGGCTCCCAAAATTCTTAAAAATTTAACAACCGGCTCTTGCGAGCCTGTGAGAGCCTGCTCCAGCACACCACTGAAACGTGGACTAATGCTAGGGGTGGGGGGCTGGTAAAAGAATGATACGGACCTGGCCTTCTCCATCATTGCAGGGACACAGGGTTCAATTAGAATAGGGCGGAGTGAGGTGAGAGATTAAGAGGAACCTCCTAACTCAGGGGTAGGCAACTCCGGTCCTCGAGAGCCGCAGGCAGGTCAGGTTTTCAGGATATCCACAATGAATATGCATCGAACTTGATCTGCAAGCACTGCCTCCATGGTATGCAAATCTATCTCCTGCATATTCATTGTGGATATCCTGAAAACCTGACCTGCCTGCGGCTCTCGAGGACCGGAGTTGCCTACCCCTGTCCTAACTGGAAGGGTGGCTGAAAGGTGGGACACACACAATCCACAGGGAGGGGGTGGGATCTCCGTCCCTGAAGGGTTTTAAGTACAGGTGAGACACATGTCTGTCTGGGACAAGTGAAGTATGATGGAGAAGCCAAGAAAGACTCACTACCTAAGCTCCCTTCCAGTCCCAACTAAGTGAATTTATAGCTTAAAATGACCATTTTATGTATTTATTTCTAAAAATATGTATGTATGAATGTACATCAAGAAAGAGAGAGAGATTATACATCCTCAGGCATGATTACACACTTGTAGCAGACACAATTAATGCTTGGTAGGGGGCTACTGTGTGTTATTTGGACTCTATCTGAGGCCCACACCAAGTCTCTTCCTGATCGTGGGTAGGGAGGGGTGAAAGGGAAGCCGAGGAGCAAAGCACCCAGAACAAGCCCAGACAACAGAGAGTAAAGCAACTTCTTACTGAAAGCATATATAAATGCCCCGAGGACATTTGGTAGAAACTTATTCTATAATATGGTACCTGGGTTCTGTTACAGAATATTACTGCAGCCTGGTATCAACCAGGGGCGTAGCCAGACTTCGGCGGGAGAGGGGTCCAGAGCCCAAGGTGAGGGGGCACATTTTAGCCCCCCCGGTGCGGCCCCCCCCCCGCCGCTATTTTTGACACCCTCCCCCCGCCGCCAACCCTTTTGACCCCCTCTTCCCGCCGCTGCTAACCCTTCGCCGCCGCCGTCAGGTACCAGAACAGGACCAGCCTAAAGCCTCCCTCTCCAAGAAACCGGATCGCTCAGCAGTGTCTATTTAGAGCTAAGGAAGGGATAAACCCTCTACACACATGAATTAGGACTTTTCCTACACCCAAGGCCCTCCACAGCCTGCCCTGTTTATAATCCTGCAGTGGCCTTTTCTTAGTTAAGGTCCCAAAAAACAGACCGGCAAGCGGGTCTGCAAGTTCCAAAAGGGAAGAAGAAGGAGGAGCAGTTAACTAAAAAAAAACAATGTACGCTTTTACCATGTTTGATCCTTTCTTGGTCCAAGTGAGAGTGAGAGGAGGGTTCCCGGCCCAAACGCAGGTCAGGGTCACGTCCGAGCTCAAGTCCGTGGTCGTGGTCTTTGGATTTACCACAATGCGGGGAGCAACTTAAAGAGAAAAGGGGGAGGGGGAGAAAGGATGAGAGAGAGAGAGAGAGACTTATAGCTGATGCACATAATAACGTGTCAATAATCTTCAGTTGTGTGCATCTCTGTGGCTCCTGGGAGCACGTCCTTTGTCACATAGTCAATAGCAGCAGTCACCTCATCAATACCTGACTAAGATTCTTCATCCATCTATGTCAATCGTCTTCTGGTTGCCAGGGCAGCCTGCCTCACTTTTTCCCTTAATAAATATCTCCCAGTCCATTACCTGCCGTCCAGCCCCAGAGCATTATCACTAGTCTGTTTCATTTTAAGAACGGAGAGTGGTTTGCCATCTTCGATAATGTCTCCTGGGAGCAGCATAGATTCTGTGATGAAGCTAAGCTAAAGCTTTCCTGTACTGAAAGGCCATGCCCCCTTATGCTGTCTCTCTTCAGGGAGTTCTCTTGCTCACCTCTCTTCTTTTTCCTTCCTAGCTAAGGTCTTATCAGAAGGACATCTTGCACATCCTTCCTTCTCACGTCCGGTTTGTCCTAATTAGATTGTAAGCTCTGTCAAGTAGGGACTGTCTCTTCATGTTCAAGTATATAGCGCTGTGTACATCTAGTAGCGCTATAGAAATAAGTAGTAGTACTAGTCTTTGGGATTCCGGAATCTTGCTGCTCTTTGGGATTCCGCACAGAATGTTGCTACAGTGGGATTCCAGAATCTTGCTACTCTTTGGGATTCTGCACGGAATCTTGCTACTCTTTGTCCTTATCCCTTATTTGTCCTGTTTGTCTGTCCTAATTAGATTTTAAGCTCTGTTGAGCAGGGACTGTCTCTTCATGTTCAAGTGTACAGCGCTGTGTACATCTAGTAGCGCTATAGAAATGATAAGTAGTAGTAGTAGTAGTCTATGGGATTCCGGAATCTTGCTACTCTTTGTCCTTTTCCCTTATTTGTCCTGTTTGTCTGTCCTAATTAGATTGTAAGCTCTGTCGAGCAGGGACTGTCTCTTCATGTTCAAGTGTACAGCGCTGTGTACATCTAGTAGCGCTATAGAAATGATAAGTAGTAGTACTAGTCTTGAAATCAGGGACTCAACACACTCGGCCTTCCTCCTTCCCCATCTGGCTCTCATCAGAGAGCCATCATACCCAGCCCCTTTCCAGGGTTTCTCAACCCACTCCTCAGGGAAACCCAAGCCAGTTTGGTTTTCAAGATAGTCACAATGAATATGCATGACATACATTTGCATACAATGGAGGCAGGGCATGTAAATTTATCTCACGCAAACCTTGAAAACCAAACTGGCTTGTGGTTCCCCAAGGACTGGGTTGAGAAACCCTGCGGCCACCAGTTCTGCCTCTGATTCTGCCGCATCTTCCACGCACAGGTTGGGGTTAGGGCAGAAGCCAAGCCTTGGTCTGCTGGTTCCGCTGTTCGGGAAATTTGGTTGTTTTTTTTAAAAGCACATCTTCCTCCCAGAAGAACACAAATGTCTCCTCCAGCAAGACAAAAGTGGCTTCACAGTATCAGTATCCTTCTCTGCCCTGGGCAAACGCTCAGCCATGCCAGGGAGTTCTGGGGGCCGCATCCTCAGATGCACCATCGCAGATACAAAGTACCTTTCTCCATGACACGGTCATTAAAAATTCTCTGTTTATAAAGATAAACAAATCTCATTCCAGATCTGAGGTTTGGGCTGGTCCAATTATATCGCCAGTCCCAGCTGTCAGACCTTTTAATATGAGCTGTTTAATTCCTGTGAACGTCCTTTTGACCATCCGTCCTCAACAACACCCACTTAAGATACGTACAGGGGAACCATGAATCACTGCTTCAAATAAGATATGTCAGAAGACGATTTCATTTAATAAAATCTTGCAGAAGGTCTTACTACAAATGAAATGTTTGTTTTTGTAATCACAGTATTTGAAAGTGGGGCTCTCAGATACTTCCTGCAGGGAGAGAGATACATACAGACTGTCAGGGATGCAAGCTAGGTTGGGGGAAAGGGAAGATTTTGCCTGCCCCCCCCCCCCCCCCCCCGAAGACATTTTTTCTTCTTCAAGGATTTGATCATTTTGATTTCCCTTAAGAGAAAATGTTTCATTCAATGAGTGCAGATGGATCAAGATCCATTAAATATTATCTCAAGAGACAGCCGAGGGGAGATATGATAGAGGTCTATAAAATACTAAATGGAGTGGAACGGGTAGATGTGAATCGCTTGTTTACTCTTTCCAAAAATGCTAGGACTAGGGGGGGCACGCAATGAAGCTACTAAGTAGCAAATTTAAAACAAACTGGAGAAAATATTTCTACACTCAACGTGTAATTCAACTCTTGAATTCGTTGCCAGAGAATGTGGTAAAAGCAGTTAGCTTAGCGGGGGTTAAAAAAAAAGGTTTGGACAATATCCTAAAAGAAAAGTCCATAAGGCATTAATAAGATGGACTTGGGGAGGATCCACTGCATATTCCGGGATAAGCAGATCTTGACCTGAATTGGCCACTGTTGGAAACAGGATACTGGGCTGGTGGACCTTTGGTTTGTCCCAGTATGGCAATGCTTATGTTCTAAACTTTCCAAAGGACTCTGGGCTCAATATTTTAAAAGACTTATGTAGTTTGGGCCGACTCTACAAATAATTTCATGCATAGAAGCGCATCTCAGTCCTGCCCTGCAGCACCTCTGCGGTTCCAATGCTGAGTCCCACACACAGCTCTGTGATATCTTTGGTTTGCAGATATTGCAAACAGTGGCGATTCTAGGTCGGCTGCCACCCGGGGCAGATCGCCGCTGCGCACCCCCCCCCCCCCGGGTGCAGCAGCGTCCGTCCCCCCAGGGTGCAGCAAGACACCCCCCCTCCCCGGCGCATTAAGCCCCTCCCCCCCGGGTGCATTCTTGGCTGCTGGAGGGTGCAGAGAGCAGCCGCGCGCCTGTCGGCTCCGCTGGTTCCCTGCTCCCTCTGCCCCGGAACAGATAACTTCCTGTTCCGGGGCAAAAGGAGCAGGGAGCCAGTAGAGCCGACAGGCGCGCGGCTGCTCTCTGCACCCTCCAGCAGCGTGCACCCGGGACGGACCACCCCCCCCTTCCTATGCCACTGATTGCAAGCACATGATTTATCTTGACAATGCTGTGTGTATTGATGGAGTATAAAAAGAATCAGAATTATAGTATTGGGCATGTTTGAGAGGCAGTTTTATAAAGGGAGGCTTATATATTTAGGTTATATTAAGTAACTAAGGGGGTCTTTTATTAAAGCTCAGCCTGAGTTATCTGCAGCAGGGCCACAACTCGAGCTAAGCTTTAGTAAAAGACCCCTTAACTTCTTCGTCTCACACAAACGAGTGACTGGGCTGCACGTACTGCAGCAGGACATGTTTATCCAGTCCTACCCTAGCTGAGATAACATTTAACCATCTCTCTGACCTCATGTGCAGCTTTTATTTTAAATTAATCACCTTATTTTCTAACTCCTCTTACCTATCTATATATTCCATATTTGCTTATACCCTCTGCTGTCTATTAAAATGTCTCACAACTGTCAGGAATAGTGAGCCCTTGGACCAAAGCTGGAGCTTTGGCAGACAAATCCACCTGGGCCGGCACAGGCAGGAATCAGAACAGACTGGACTAGGATTAACTAACAGACTCAACAAGGCAGGACAGAGGTAACTAAACACAATGGACAACACAAAAACCAGATCCAGACGAGGCAAGGAAAAGAAGGAAAAGGGCCAGAACTGAAACCCAGACAGGACAAGGCAAAACACGGATTAAAACTGGGTCCAGAAAAGGGCAAGACAAGGACTGGATCCGGACAGGACTAGACTGAAAGAGACAATACAAAGCACACCTAGACAGGCAAGACAGGGTAGGAGCTAGGCAACAAGAATAACAGAAGCAAGACAATAAACAAGGCAGGAACAGGATTCTCAAACAGGCTTGGCTGGAGCAGGATACTGAAAGGGACTTGGCTTTGCTGGAGCAGGATACTGAAAGGGACTTGGCTTAGCAGGGAACTGGGACAGAACTAGCTCAAACACACACAGGAACAGAACTTGGCAGAAACAGAGCTCAAGAGCCAGGAAGCAAACATGGCAGGCAAAGGATTAAGCAGTAACACATGGCAATAAACCATAAATGGGTTCTCCATACTGCTCGGTATCGCCCTGCCTCCTACTCTTAGCAAGCACCGTCTCTCCACCCTTCTCCCTCCCCAGGTCACCATGGATGCAGTTCTTACAGTGCACGTCCACCAAGGTGCTGACGTTGGTGCTCCCCACATCATTGTGCACCTCACACGAGACCGGCTCCGTGAAGAAGGAGTAGTCCACCTGAGTTTCATACACACTTTCTTTGGCCTCTTCGATGACCACGCCGCCCTTGGCCCACCTGAAAAGAAAAGCAGAAGAAGCCTAGTTGGAACAGTTTGCAACCTTCTTCTCACCTGTTTTTGTTCTGTCCCCCTTGGCCATTTCCTGCTTCTGCCTCCCGTCTCTCGCCTCTTTTCTCTTCCGTCATCTGCATTTCCATTATCTTTTTCTCCTTTCCTGTTGCTCCCTCTCCTGTCTTTCTCCTAACAGCTGCCCTCTAGATTGTCTATCAGGAACCTGCTCAAGGACACAGAGGCTCTGTAACATGTCGAGCAGAGAGGGCTGGAAAGAATAAGCATTCTTCTAATACAAACCAAGTCCCGGGGTTCTGAGTCTGTTATTTTCAATGAAAAATATTTCCCATTTTGGGGTATATATGGGTACGTTAATGCCAGGTGCTCATGGGAACCATGAAAATACCAGATGGCCATCAACCCCCCTTTTCTCTCTTCCTTTAGTCTGATGGTTAGAGAAAGCCTAAAAGGCTCTGGGCCTTCTTTTGAGCTCTTGATAACTTATGGCTTTTACAGAACCAGGACAAAGGTTCATTAACTGAAAGGTCCTTTTTGGATGCATTACCAAAGAGTGATTCCTAGAGTTGCCCTTTCACCAGTGCCGTAGCGAGGGCGGCTGACACCCGGGGCGGGTCGCCGCTGCGTACCCCCCCCGGGTGCAGCACGGCGCCCCCCCCCTCCGGCGTGCATTCTTTCTTACTTACTTTAGAAGCGAGGGGCGGGCGGGCAGGAGGGCCAATCCGCCCCCGAGTCCACGTCGCTGGGAGCTGCGTCGGCTCCATTGGTTCCTTGCTCTCTCTGCCCCGGAACAGGAAGTGACCTGTTCCGGGGCAGAGGGAGCAAGGAACCAACGGAGACGACATCCCCCCCAGCGGCGTGCACCCTGGGCGGCCACTGCCTTTCACCTGCCTGATTTTGCCCAAAATAGGGTTGGATAGCTGGGTCTTAACCAGGACTGTGGAGTCGGAGTCAGAGTAGGAAGCAATATTGGGTGGAGTCAGAGCCAGTAAAAATATACGAACTCTGACTCAAGCTTCAAAATAAAAACTTACAACATTATAATACACGGTAAATTTATCATTTTTATACTTATATATTATTTGTCATAGATCTAAAGTTCTGGTAAATAGTTATATTTCGCAGTTTTTTAGATCTAGGGCAAAAAAAATTAAAGCCTAATATCAATAAAAGTTGGATGCAGAGAGTAGAAAAATAACTGAGTCAGAGTTGAAGGGTTGGTGTGCTGACTCCACATGCCTGGTCTTAACACCTCCCATCTCAGCTGATAAGCCACAAAGGGACTGTTCCCCAGCTCAGATGCTCTACTCAGATCATAGCCAAAAAAAGAGGCCAAAACCAATGAACTACATCTCCCAATATGCAACAGGACAAAACCAGCGAGGGATCAATTTTTGGCAAACAATGCCTCCTTGGTATGCAAATCTATCTCATGCATATTCACTGTGGATATCCTGAAAAAACGTGACTGGCTGGGGTTTCCCCAGGACAGGTTTGGGAATCCCTGGCTCTCTGGGATGATCTTGGTGAGGCAGCCGCCCTAGTAATTCCTCTCTACTTTAGCAGTAGAAGACAATGGCTGCTTAAAAAATAAAAACATAAAAAAAAAGCTGAGCCACATATGCAAATGCATCTCATGAATATTTATCAGGCAGAGAAGCCAGACTTTGTTTGTGGCATCTGAGGACAGACGTTCCCTATCTCAGCTTTGAAGCTTATAATAACAGTTTCTAATTTGCCTACATCCCTGAATACAATACATCAAAGCACTGGACTCGCTAAGTAGGCAATAATGCATATTTTTAAAGGCAAACCAATTTTATGAGTTTTTTCTTTTTTTAATTTTCTTTCACTTCCCATATGGCAGGCATTAAATGAATGCAACATAATGGCCACAGGCAGTTAGCACCAGACACTAAACCAAATATTAAGCCATCTATTAAATTTAAATATACAAGAGCACAGAATTAAAATAGCACGCTCCAAACGTCACCATAAAGGAATGGGGAAAAAAAACGCAGCCCTCCCCCCCCCCCCCCCCCCCCCCACCACCACTCACACAGAGGCAGGATTTATGGCTCACCTCACAGGCCTGCAGTAAACTTTTAATTCTTATGAACTGACAAAGGAAGGGACTCCTTCGATGCAACTATGGGATAACATTTTTAAAAAGCTACCCAGTGTTTCCCCCCAGGCTCTGCATGAAAATTCTTGTTACCCTCTTCCATTCTGCAGAGTCCGTTTTCAAATCAAATTGCTTTTTTTAAAGGTCCCGTGAGACAGATTAGTACTTTTTATTTTTCAATTAAAAAACTCTTTCTGCAGGGTCACAAGTGCTCCAGTTTTCGCCAAGTAAGCCCTGGTATTAACCCCTTCTCCCAGGGACTGTGATCCACACTTTTATAAAAGAAATCAGAAGCTTCCAGCCCATGAGTGCAATGGGGATAAACTCAGGCCTGGGTGAAAATGCTGGTTAAGTCCCATTGTGTTTTATGTCTTTGTTTTATTAAAATTCATAGCCTGCTTTTCTTTTCAGAACAAAGTGGTTTGCAATTTTTTAAAAAAAGTATACAAAACACACACACACACAAAAACCCTAAACAAAAATAAAAAGAATTCCTTTTATTTTTTTTAAACAGGAAAGCCTATCCCCACCACACAAGAACATACACACCGCCTATTCCTCAGGGTGCAGTGTTACTGCTCTGTGTTCTTACATAAGGCTTTTAGATATGAAATAATTTTTTTTGTTTTGTTTTTTAGGCAAATGCTGAACCTTATAGAAATTTTTAGGTTCAGCTGTTGGCAAAACAAACCACAACATATTGATATGTACAGCTCCCAATAGCTCCTTGACATTGCTTCTGACCATGAAAATACTTCTAACCTCCTGGGTTTTCTCCCACAGTTCCTGAGCAATAAAATAACTCTCTCAGTTGTCTGTGCTCCCACCCACAGTTTCTGACCAATGGAAGAGCTTCCAGCTTCCTTCCACCACTTCTAACCAATAGAAAAACTTTCCCAGCTGCCTGTGCTCACTCCCACAGCTTCTGACCAATAAAAGAGCTTTCCCAACTGCCTTTGCTCACTCCCACAGCTTCTGACCAATAGAAGAGCTTTCCCAGCTGCCTGTGCTCACTCCCACAGCTTCTGACCAATAGAAGATCTTTCCCAGCTGCTTGTGCTCACTCCTACAGCTTCTCACCAATAAAAGACCACTCCCAGCTGCCTGTGCTCCTTCCCACAGTCCCAACCAATAGAAGAGCTTTCCCAGCTTCCTGTGCTTCCTCCCACAATTTCTTACCAAGGAGGTTTAATGACAGGAGGTGCTATGACATTATTGGGCCCATTATCTGGGCTGAAACCAGTGGGCGAAGTTTGCCACCACCTTGGTTTGTCCAAAACAATAGCAAGCGCTATTGAAAACAATGCAAAACACGCTACCCCAGTATCAAGAGAATTCTAACCAAAGACCGGTTCCCATAATAAATATGGAAAGGTCACATTTTGCCAAAACATGATTCAAACTAGGCTCTATTCCATCCCGATACCTTAAGAAAAAAAAAGAAAATTCAACGTACATGAGTTTCAGGCAGATAGGGAGAGAAAATCAAGCACCGTGAGAGGTGACAGGACGATAGCCCAGGGAAGGGGATGCAGGTTTTATCACTCCCCACCTCCATTATAATCAAGCATTCCAGCGCTTCTCTCAGTCCTACCTTAATCGTCTTGTCCATATTGTCATGTTCCGACATCCTTCAAGTCCTCTTCGGGCTGCAATGGCGCGAGCGTCCAAAAGATTGAAAGGCAGGGAGCCCAGTCATGGGAAATAGCCCTGGAAGGTCGAGGACAGAGCCACGGTGGGCAGACAAAGAAAGGAAAGGGAGACCCAACTGGCGGAGGCTCACGGGCAGTGGAACCAGCATCAGCTCCTGCCCGAAGCTGAAGAGGGGAGGGGTATATTTAAAATGTTGTTGTCTGCTCCATAGCCTGCTTTAAGTGCAGTGCTGTATTGTGGATTTCAGTGCTGTGCTATATGCCTTTAATGTTTGCTTATGGTGACAATAAAAATCTTTATTGCCATCATAAGCAAAAAAAATAAAGCCACAAAGCACAGCACTGAAATCCACAATACATCATTGCAGATAGCAAAGCAAGCTGTGGAGCACTGAAATATATTTTGAATTTAACCCTCCCCTCCCCAGACTCTTGAAAACTCCCCAACCTCTTCCCCCCCTCCCAATGATCCCCACCCAACAGAGAGATTGCAAAATCTAGCTTTGCTATTGTTTTGGACAAACCAAGATGGCAGCTACTGCGGGAACTGGCTTCAGCATTTTTGGCGTCATTCTGCCTCCTGTCATTAAACCTCCTTGCTTCTTGCTCCCAGCTGACTGTGCTCCCTCCAACAGCCTTTGACCAGTAGAAAAAGCTCTCTCATAGCTATTGCTAGCATCCTGGGAATAAAATGAGTGGTGGTGACCTGTCTTCGTTCCCAGCAATGCTGACCTGTAGCCTTTGATCTCGGGATTAGCGGCAGCCATGCAGGTGAAAACAACCCTTTCTCCTTCCTGTACCGTCTGGGGATGGATTGACAAGGTGACTGTTGGGGGATCTGGGAAACGGAGAAAGAAAGCATCACAGGTCATTTATAAGAGGAGATGGGGACCGCTGGCCAGCCAAAAGGGGAAATCAGATTGTAGGGAACAAAAAGCGAGAGATTTAGGGGAGGGAGAAGCGGTAAAGAACAGGGGAGAAAAAAGTAGGCATTTAAGCACCTTGCAATACACAATCTTTCTGCAATATGATATTTACACTGGATGTAGAAAAGCACTTTACAATGGTTTAGCGATACAGACAGAACCTATATCCACACTACACCTTGTCATGGCGTACAGCCTCACTGCACTAATTCTGAGCAGACCCTGGGCACCAGAGTATTTTCAGGATCCCGTCTTGCATCCAAGTTGTTTCAGCTTTTCACATTATTCTTATTTTACAGCTGAGAAGGCCCTTGGCTACTGCCTGGCAAGTAAAGACCTTAGGCACACTTATTGCCATTGAAAGATTTATATAGTGTTGGAGAGTGGCTGAAACTGCTATGTAGTGGGAGTCTTAAAACATTTCCTGTATCATCCCCAGTGCATTCTGGTACTTGTAGGCAGAATGCACAAGCATGAAGTTTAGAAGAAACAACCCCTATCTGGAATACCCAACGGCAGAAGCGTAGCCAGGTTGAGATATCGAGGGGAGCAGACAGCAGAATGAGCAGATGCGCATAGGTGCAACGGACTGGCAGGCAGCGTAATAAGATATGCGCTGGCGCCGTAAGAAGTCCGTTTGTGGCCGCTCCCCTGGCGATCCACCTAGCTACGCCACTGCCCAATGGTAGCATCAAGGGCTAAATTCTCTAAATGGCGCCCAAATTTGGGCGCTGAAAAAAAAAGAATCCGAGGCCAACTTTAGCTGCAAGGATTTGCACCAACTGAATCCTGGGGTAAATCCGTCTGCCTAAATCTATAACACTGCGTGCAAATTCTAGGAATGCCCCGACCCGCTCATGCCCCTCCTACGGCCACGCCCCCTTTTTCGGATCCGCACATATTAGAATACCGAGTCTAAAGATGCGTGTGTAAATGCAAACTGTTGCCAATTAGCGTCCAGCAATTGGAACTAATTGACTTGTTCAATTGAATTGTGCGTACAAATTCGGTGTATGCCCAAATCTGTGCGTACAATTTTCAGCACCACATATAGAATTAGGGGGCCAAATGCAGATATTATACAAGTCAAAGTATATGTATTATACAGTGTGATGAAATGTAAGCCATCTCGGAAGGCTAGTGTGGCATTCGCCTGTGTAAATAGCAGCTTTTACACATGAGAACAAGTCTTACGTGTGTAAATAGTGATGTCGAATGCTGCTACTTGCAGTTTCCAAGGGTGTATGAAGAAAGGCTAACGAGGTTAGGACTCTTATGCTTCAAAAAGAGACAGCTGAGGGGGGGAAATGATTGAGGTCTACCAAAATCCTGAGCAGTGTAAAACAGGTAAAAGTGAATTGATTTTTCACTCTTCCAAAAAGTACTAAGACCAAGGGACACTCAATGAAATTACATGGAAATACTTTTAAACCAAATAGGAGGAAAAATTTTTTCACTCAAAGAATAGTTAAGCTCTGGAACTCGCTGCCGGAGGTTGTGGTAACAGCAGTTAGCGTATAGGGGTTTGAAAAAGGTTTGGACAAGTACCTGGAGGCAAAAGTCCATAGTCGGTTATTGAGATGGATATTGGGAAGCAATTGCTGTCCCTAGGATTGGGTAGCATGGAATCTTGTTGCTCTTTGGGATTCCGGAATGTTGCTACTACTTGGGTTTCTGCCAGGTTCAATGTTGCTACTCTCTGGGATTCTGCATGGAATCTTGCTATTCTTTGGCATTCCGGAATCTTGCTACTCTTTGAGGTTCTGGAATGTTGGTACTATTTGGCCCACTGTTGGAAGCAGGATACTGGGCTGGATGAGCCATTGGTCTGACCCAGTATGGCTATCCAAGGTCTAGGGGGATGGTTGTCAGTAGTCGTAACTGTAGTTCGCTAATGGGGAAATTAGCGCATGCTAAAATATCGGAATAGGTAGAATATTCAATCCACAGTAATCCAAAAATAATTCTACAATTAATTATGAGTGTTTATAAGGGTGAGATGGTATGATAAATATGAAAGTTAATAACGTGGAATTTTTTTAAAAAGACTAATGATTAAGAGGTTCCCTCTCTAATTAAAAGGTGTGTCCTTTACTAAGAGGTGTATCCGGTTTTCACTGAGGTCTTTTTTTTCTCCACCTTTTTTCAATTGATTTCCACCTACCCTTGAACACTCATAATTAATTGTAGAATTATTTTTGGATTACTGTGAAATTAGCGCATGGCCATTAAAAAAAAAAAAGCCAACCACAGCTAGAAAGTGACAGGAGCAAGTGGCAATTCTGCCATGAGCCCTTACCTATTTAGGTGGCCGTAAGGGCTCCCCGTGCTACTCATGCGCTAATCAGATAGCATGCAGTAACATGCCCGCACAATCCGATTAGCTCAGGCACACCTACTCTCTCTGCTCCCAGACATGCCCTCCTGCGACAAAAAATTTAAAAAATATTTTGTTTTTTACTGCAGGAGTAGCGCACACTGCTGGCCAAACTACCACGGGACACCTCAGCGTGTCCCGCAGTAATGCCCTTTTACCATGCGGCAGGCCTGCATGAGGACCCCTAAGTGAGATATTCAGCACTTAGCTGGCCATGGTGAACCGTATCAAGACAGGGCTGCAGGCCTACTTATGCAGTTACCTTGGCCGGTTAAGTGTTAAATCCACCGCTGAAACGCACGCTCCCAAGATGGCTAGTTTTCAGTTAAGTCCAGTTAACAGCTGCTGAAAATGACCGGTTGTCCCTGAACAGTCGGGAGCTATTTTTAGCCGGTTAAATCACTTTGAATATTGACCTGGAAGTGTATATATTAAAGCCACAGAAAGCATACATTATGCAGCATGGTAGAGCGTATATGTTGTATGCTGTGGCGAGTAAATAATAGGAACGGGCTGCCATTTGCAACAACATTGGAAAGGTGAACAGCAGATCCCATATTGCTGCATGACATGAGCTGAAAAAAAACACAAATTATTTGAGGGGTTTTTTTTTTTTCATTTACCAAGACTAGCGTGCTCTCTTGAAAGAGGGCGCACGCTTTCTGAAACATTGTCCACTCTCTTCTCGATGGGGCACCACTGCGCCTGCGAGAGCCAGCTCGCAATGCTAAACACTGCACACGCGCTGGCTCTCTGGAAAGGAATTTGCACGGCGTTCCCTCTTTCAAAAGAGTGTACGCTCGACGTCGTTGCTCCCGAGACAAAACAAATGATCAAATCAAACATTCCCAGAAATGACAAGAAACACAAACGTTCTTGTTGCCCACCCCTAGTATATATTATGTGGTTAAAATGAATTCAGTAATTTTAAGAGAGATTAGGGAGTTCAACTTGACTCTGTGATTACAAAGCAGGTTCTGAATGTAATTCATAAAGTCTTCTAGAAATTGAGAATAATTAGACATATGAAGCCTTCAGTAAGATAGTTCAAAGCGTGCTTTGTGCTTTAATGGACTATTGCAAAAGGCTTTTTCGTTGGCATTGCAAGTGATCCAGATTTCCACAACTAGGGTTATCCACTGCTGCTCCTTGTGATCTTGGGCAAGTCACTTAACCCTCCGTTGCCTCAGGTACAAACTTAGACTGTGAGCCCTCCTGGGACAGAGAAACAGAAGCCTGCCCTTGCAGATCAGTCGTGCAGGCATCTGTTTCTGTGAGTCTGACGTCCTGCACGTTGCTGATCTGCAAGGGCAGGCTTCTACATGGAACGTTGCTAATGGAAGAGTAGCCTAGTGGTTAGTGCAGTGGAACATCGAACGTTGCTACTATTTGAGATTCTAGATGGAATGTTGCTATTATTGGTGATTCTACACAGAATGTTCCTAGTGAAGGAGTGGCCTAGTGGTTAGAACACCGGTCTTGTAATCCAGAGGTGGCCGGGTTCAAATCCCACCGCTGCTCCTTGTGATCTTGGGCAAGTCACTTAACCCTCCGTTGCCTCAGGTACCAACTTAGATTGTGAGCCCTCCTGGGACAGAGAAATATCCAGAGTACCTGAATGTAACTCACCTTGAGCTACTACTGAAAAAGGTGTGAGTAAAATCTAAATAAATAAATAAAATCACATCGTGATTTAGTCACATTCTCCTATTTTAAAGGCCTTGCACTTCCTCCCAATCAAATGTCGTATTGAATTTAAGATTTCAATAACTGTGTTTCCCCACTGCTAGGTTCTACTCTAAGACGATATCAGTCTGCTCGCTCTCCGAGGTCTTCTCAAATAAACTTGCTTGATGCTCCATCTTTTCAGCAAGCGTATAGACCTTCTATTTTTTATGTCATTGGTCCAAGGCTCTGGAATGCGTTACCTACCGAGATTCGTTCAATACAGAACATTGATCAGTTTAAGAAGGAATTGAAAATCCACTTCTTCCTTCAGGTGTATGGACTGCTAGAATAGTGAGAACACTGTTATTATATATATATATATATATATATAGAGAGAGAGAGAGAGAGAGAGAGAGAGTTTTGCCTCCTACTTACACTACACTATTTTGTTTACACAACTGATTATTTTCTTTCTGATGATATGTTTTATGATGTAATGTTTGTACTGTGTTATTTTATTATGTATGTAAATTTGTTCTTTGCTTAGGATGTCATGATAATGGGGGCTACAAATACATTTGATTATTATTATTAATTATATAAATCTATTGAATATATTACATAGAGCAGAACGGTGGGCATATTATATGCTGTGGAGTATATATATTATACAGAGCCATGTAATGTATAATTATATGGTGCAGTGGAGTGTAAATATTATTGTCAGAGTGTACATAGTATATGTTGTGGAATGTATATATTAGAATCATGGAGTATATACGGTATATATTATACACTGTGGAATGTATATATAATATAGTGTAGCAGACTTCTTATATTATATGCTGTAGAGTATATAAATTATAGGCTGTAGAATGTATATATTATATATTACATAGTACATTAGACTGCATATACTATATGCTGTAGATGGTACATATTATACACTGTAGAGTCTATTTATTATATAGTACAGTAGAATGCATATATTATATGCTGTGAATGGTATATATTAAGACTGTGGAGTGTATTTATTATATAGTACAGCACAATGCTTATACTATATGTTGTAGATGGTACATATTATACACTGTAGAGTCTATTTATTATATAGTACAGCAGAATACAAATATTATATGCAGTGGATGGTATATATTAAGACTGTGAAGTATATTTATTACATAGTATAGCAGAATGTATGTATTATATGCTGTGGATTGCATATATTATGCAGAGCTATGGAGTAAATATATATATTATATATCACTTAGTGCAGCAGAGTCATATATTATTATGTTGTAAAGGTTGACTAAAAGCAAATCATCTTTTATTAAGTGTTATCAGTTCAGCAGGCCACTATTGATTTTTCTTCTTGACAAGCCATCTCTCTCTCTCTCTCTCTTTTTCCAGCAACACAGACGCGCTCTGGACTTGCTCTGTTCACGTCTTCCTTCACCACTTCCCTGGCTCCTGCTTTCTCCTCCAGCCCAGCTAGTGCCAGAGCCGCTCACGGCCCGAGTCCGTGACAGGCTCTCATGCTACCCTGTGTGTCTTGAATCCAGAGGATGCGCATGCCGCTGGCTTCCTCTTCCCGCTGCGCTCACTAGGTGTTTTTCGAAGACTTCCATGCTGACGTTTCTGTGTCTATACTCTCTTTGTGATGATATAATTAATGCATGTTGTCATTTGGATAAGGACCAAACATTACAGGCTTCATCAGATGTGCAGCACACATACGGCATAAATATAAAAACCTGACAGTGCTGCACCTTTTATCTGAGTGAGGAGTCGGGGGCCCTAGCCTGCTGTTTACATTATATATTTATATTATACTATATATATAATACAGTTAGACTCAGCACATACTCTTGACTCCCCAAATCCAAGCAACCTTCAAGAGCTGCTTCTACTATTTGCGACAGCTACACTGCCTCTCTCCTTACATCGAGAAGGGAAATCTTATCCCAGTTGTGCATGCCATGATAACATCAACACTTGATTACTGCAATGCACTAAGCTAAATAGCACTGGTCCCAGAACCGATCCCTGCGGCACTCCACTGTTCACCCTCCTCCATTGACAGACATGACCATTTAACCCTACCCTCTGTTTTCTGTCCAATAAGCAATTTCAAATCCACACCTAGAACCTTGCCGCCTATCCCATGACTCTTTAATTTTCTCAGGAGTCTCTCATGAGGAACTTTATCAAAAGCTTTCTGAAAATCTAGATACACTACATCAACCAGCTCACCTTTATCCATATGTTTATTCATGCCTTCAAAGAAATGAAGCAAATTGGTGAGGCAAGACTTCCGTCGGCTGAACCCATGCTGACTCTGTCCCATTAAACCATGTTTGTCCACATGTTCTGTAATTTTATTCTTTATAATAGTTTACACTATTTTGCCCGGCACTGACAACAGGCTTACCGGTCTGTAATTTCCTGGATCACCCCTAGAACCCTTTTTAAAAATTGGGGTTACGTTGGCCACCCTCCAATTTTCAGGTACTACGGACAATTTTAATGACAGGTTACATATTATTAACAGCAGATCAGCAATTTCATGCTTGAGTTCTTTGAGTACCCTTGGATGTATGCCATCTGGTCCAGGTGATCTACTACTCTTTAATTTATCAATTTGGTTCAGTACATCTTCCAGGTTCACTGAGATTTCTTTCAGTTCCTCCGTATCATCACCCTTGAAAACTCCATCCTCGAGGCACTCCATTACTCATCTTTCCTTCCTCCGAGTGAATTCCATTAACCACCACACTCTGTCATCTGTCTATCAACTAGTTCCTAATCCAGTTTATTCAAGAGCCACCTATGAGGAACTTTGTCAAAGGCTTTGCTGAAATCTAAGTAGATTACATCTAGCTCATGTCCTCGATCCAATTCTCTGGTCACCCAGTTAAAGAATTTAATCAGTTCAAGAATTCAATTAGATTTATTTGGCATGATTTACCTTTGGTAAAACCATGTTGTCTCAGATCTTGTAACCTACTGGATTCTGGGAAATTCACGATCCTTTCCTTCAGCAACACTTCCACTGGCTCTCATTAAGGAACTATTCCCAGCCTGGATTCACACCTCAGGAGAAGGTCCTTGATTTGGATGGCTTAGATCCCTTCACATTCAATGGATTGTTTTTTTCCATTTGTCTTGTCTCGGCTTGGTATCTCGTACTCATAAAGCCATTATAGATGATCTGTCTCTTACTCATTCCCATTCATCTCTCATCAGAAAATCACTGTGTGCATGCTCCCTAACTTCCTTCCGTCTGGCTCCCATCAGACAAGACTTCCATCATGACTCATCTAGATCTCATCAAGGAACCACTGAGGAAGACCTATATCATGATTCCTTCCCATCTGGCTTTCATCAAGAAAGAATAAAGCAAGGCCTCCATCATGATCTCTTCCTATCTGGCTCTCATCAAGGAAGACCTCAATCATGACCCCTCCCTATCTGGCTCTCATCAAGGAAACATCATAGAAGACTGCTTCCCATCTGACTGTCATCAAGGAGCCATTAAGTAAGGCCTCCATCATAATCTCTTCCCATCCGGTTCTCATCAAGAGACCATCAAGCAAGGCCTCCATCATGACTCCTCCTCAATGAACCATTAAGCAAGGCCTCCATCATGACTGCTTCCCAACTGGCTCTCATTAAGGAACTATTGAAGAAGACTTCCAACATGACCTTTCCCATCTGGTTCTCATTAAAGAACTATTACTGACTTTTGAGCAGGGACTGTCTTTTCTTCATGTTCAATTGTGAAGCACTGCGTACGACTGGTAGCGCTATAGAAATGATTTATGGTAGTAGTAGTACTGACTTTTTCTGAATCCCATTTTTTATGATCTCTAGTGATTCCAACCTGTACTTTCTTCACATCCTTTCTGAATACCATCTCCACCTGTGCCAGATGCAGAGTACTAATCCTAGCTACCCCTTTCAGTGGCTCTACCTCTTTGTATTGGTCCTGCTTCTCCAGTTAAAAGACTGAGAACCACACACACTGGATAACAGGGGAAGGGAGACAGTGTTTAGGGAGGGGGACATTAAGAATAAAGTGTCCCACAGGGGATACTCACGGTGGACATTGAGCTTGATAGATGTCTCTTTTCCCGATGGAGCGGCTTCATTGGTAGTTTTGCAAGTGAACACTCGACCAATGTCCTGGTCTGTTGGGTTGATCAAAAGAGAGCTGGTTGTGGTCTCTCTCTTCCCATCTGATAATACTTCCTGTAAAGGATGAAAGACAGATGGGTGGAAGAGGGAAGGAGGGAAAGGTTAACACCATTATTTGCCTGAGTTGGAACAGGATAACAACTTTGAATTTTCACCTTTTTTTTTTGCTCTATCTATAGCTAAGCTCCAGAACTCATTGCTGGAGCAAGTGGTAAATGCAGTTAATATAGCTGGGTTTATAAAAGGTTTGAACAAATTCCTGGAGAAAAAGCCCATCAACCATTATTAAGGTAGACCTGGGAAAGCCACTGCTTATTTCTGGGGGAAAGTAGTCTGGAATCTTGCTGTTTTGGGGACTCTTCCAGGTACTTGTGACCTGGATTGGCCACTATTAGAAACAAGTGGAGGAGTGGCCTAGTGGTTAGGGTGGTGGATTTTGGTCCTGGGGAACTGAGGAACTGAGTTCGATTCCCGGCACAGGCAGCTCCTTGTGACTCTGGGCAAGTCACTTAACCCTCCTTTGCCTGCCGCATTGAGCCTGCCATGAGTGGGAAAGCGCAGGGTACAAATGTAACAAAAATAAAATAGATACTGTTGGAGATTCTACATGGAATGTTGCTACTATTGGAGATTCTACATGGAATGTTGCTACTATTGGAGATTCTACATGGAATGTTGCTATTCCACTAGCAACATTCCATGTAGAAGGCTGCGCAGGCTTCTGTTTCTGTGAGTCTAATGTCCTGCACGTACGTGCAGGACGTCAGACTCACAGAAGCAGAAGCCTGCGCAGCCACATTGGTGATCTGCAAGGGCCGACTTCTACATGGAATGTTGCTAGTGGAATCCATGTAGAATCTCAAATAGTAGCAACAGTGGAGGAGTGGCCTAGTGGTTAGGGTGGTGGACTCTGGTCCTGGGGAACTGAGGAACTGAGTTCGATTCCCGGCACAGGCAGCTCCTTGTGACTCTGGGCAAGTCACTTAACCCTCCTTTGCCTGCCGCATTGAGCCTGCCATGAGTGGGAAAGCGCGGGGTACAAATGTAATAAAAAATAAATAAAGATACTGGGTTATGGAACTCTGGTCTGACCAGTAGGGTAACTCTTATGTTCTCCTTACTGTGGTGTCAATGGCTCCTTCCTGTGGTGTGCCATCTCGGAACCACATGATGCTTGCGGCAGGCTTAGCACTGCGGGCATGGCACGTCAAATTATAGGGTGTCCCAGCCCGGAGAAGAATCTCTGGAGAGCCGTCTATGATGGGGTCCTCTGGAGGAACTGACAGCAAGACAAAAAACCAGTGAAACAAGCTCTCATCAGATGCCCCTGCAGAACTGGAGAGTCCCTCACACTACACCATCCACCTTGCTTTTGGACTAGATCATGCAACACAGACATTGAGGCTCATTTTCAAAGCACTTAGCCTCCCAAAGTTCCATAGAAACCTATGGAACTTAGCCTCCCAAAGTGCTTTGAAAATACGCCTCATTATCATATATGGCATCATTTCTTATCGGCAGTAATTGGATGCAAGCAGGAGACATTTTTCCAAACCTGGTTGACCCCAGAGGGCTAGAGAGACAGACAGACAGAGGGAAGGAAGCAGGACTCTTGAACTTTGAGCTCACTCACTGGGTTATTATTGAGAACCTCCCGAAAGCAGACTAGCTGCCTAATGGTTAGTGCAGTGGACTGAGAACCTGGGGAACTAGGTTCGATTCCCACTGCAGCTCCTTCTGACCCTGGGCAAATCATTTAACCCTCCACTGCCCCAGGTACAAACTTAGATTGTGAGCACACTAGGGACAGAAAAAGTACCTGCGTATAGTATATTTAAACCATTTTGGTGGTACCCACAGAAAGGCAGTATATCAAATCCATGACCATTTACCTATGCATTACCAAAATAATGCGCTTAGAGAGGTAAAAAGAGGCTGCACCCTACTGCACAGGCAGCTTGAAAGAAGGCCATGTAATTATAGCAGACTCATGACTGAGTTAATGTAGAGGACAGTGGGTTGTTTTGTTGGTCTGGCCACTAATGGAGCAGTTTACCAGCCATGTGATCACTCCAAATTGTAAATGGCACACTTTCATCATCTGTTTTTGTATACTCTGTAGTCGGTATCGCTTCCTCCCGTGTTAAAATAACTATCTCCCAGGGTTTCTGGTACATTTAAGACAGGAAAACAAAAAACGTTTTATCCTGGACTCAGCATTTTCAGGAGACAGCACTCAGACAAAATGAGAAACTTCTCCCCCCAACCCCTCCAAAGGACCATAAGCACTTAATGTGAAGTGAGATAACAGCGTGAACGCATCAACGTAATTTAAAATAAAGACCTAGAAAAGTGATTTTGCTGGGCTGTTTTCTCTTAATCGAGCATGCAGCAATACAAATCGCAGTTACAAAAATTTGGTCCATGAGGCTAGAAATGGATACCTCGGGCACTGCCCATCCCCCTCCTCTCACCACTTACTGAGGACGGTGAGTTTGGCGCTGCGGGAGCGCAGGGCAGCCTCCGTGGCCTGACACTCGTAGGAGGCGTCGTCGGACAGTTCGGCATCTGTGATCTCCAGGTTGTATTGACCCGAGTCTGCTGTGCCTACGATACGGTAGCGGGGCCAGGCTGGGGAGAAAGGGGAACATGGCGGGCGTTAAAGAGGGTAAACATTCTTGGCAATTTTTACCAATTTAACTGGAATTTATAAGATAGACTCCAAGGTTTGAGTTCTTCACAGACTATGACACCTTTCATTCCACCAGCATGAGAATTAACCAAAGTAGACGCTCAACACGATCTCCTCAGATTACAAAGGTCCCAGTTTCAGACCTGGTAAAAGGAACCCGTGTTCTCAAAAGCTCGTGCCCAGTGATGTCTCTGGATACCACTTTATTTAAAGGTCCAAAAGAAAGGTATTTATTTATTGAACAAACTTATTTCTTGCTAATTAAGCAGTAATTATTCCCCAGGGATTACAGAGTCACATAAAAACAACCAGGACAAGATTCAAAGCCTGTTGGCTAGTGAACATATAACTGCCTCGTTTGAGGATTTTCAGCAATTAAATGGATAGTATCAGGCCGATAATTCAACTGAGAAAGTGGTTTGAGGTAAAAGTGGTAATTATGTATAAGTAATGGAGGAAAAAAGCCTCTGTATCCCTGGTGAAAATTTTCACTTTTGTATGACTCACGGGGTAAACGCTTCATTGGCTAAAAAACCTCCAATTCTTTTAATGTTGACGATTTAGGTTTGTATTTTATGCAATGAAGCCCGATTCATATACAACTTCTGTATTTAGATTTGAGCATAAAGCGCTTATCTTGGTAATCCGATGGGAACCCGTTTCGCCGCTTCGGGACCCCGTCAGACAACCAAGATTAAGTGCTTTATGCTCAAATCTAAATACAGAAGTTGTATATGAATCGGGCTTCATTGCATAAAATACAAACCTAAATCGCCAACATTAAAAGAATTGGAGGTTTTTTAGCCAATGAAGCGTTTACCCAGTGAGTCATACAAAAGTGAAAATTTTGACCAGGGATACAGAGGCTTTTTCCCTCCATTACTTATACATAATTAACACGTTTACCTCAAACCACTTTGAGTATTAAGGAATTCTCTTATTAATATTGTGGTTAATTCCTTTTTTGAGTTAAAGCGATAATTCAACTGAACAGCCCAACACTATCTGTACAAAATGGACCTCGGTACGGGACAGAGTGAGGACAAGCTTTCAAATTATCTGGCTAGTGGCAATATTCAGCAGCTAGATAAATAGTCGGGTCGATATTCTGCAGCCCCAAATGACCAACCACTGATTTTCAGCAGCTCTTTACAGAAAATGCCTCTGAAAATCTTTACTGACCAGACAATAAAGTATAGCAGTCCTAACTCATCCAGCTAGTTACCCGGATAATCTCTGGAAGCCAACGTTAGGGGTGCATATTCAGTGACCTTTTCTGTGTTGTTTTTTTCCCTGAAATGACAGGAAAAATGCCCCACTGGTTCACGAAGAGCGTGCTCCCTCGTCCAGCGGCGGGCGCAAGCACTTACCTTGCTCAAGCACTATCGGAAAAGGACGTGCCCTCTTTCGCAAATAAGGCGCACCACCACCAACATTACTCTCGTAAATATCCTTGCAAAAACGTTTGCTTTTTTTTCAGGATAAGGAATATAATTTCTCGAATTCTTTGCCGTTGCAGCGGTTTCTTAAAGATCACGAGAAGTAAAGCCAGAGACAGTGGAACAATTGGTTAAATGACTTCATTTATGTTATTAGGCCAATGGCCTAATTCTGTTTTTTCTCGGTTCCTGATTTTTGTAATGATTTCCTCTCCTTGTTAATTGAGGAATGTTTATTGTGTTTTTTTTTCTTTTCTTTTATTAATTCCATATCTGTACTTTTCCATGATTTGAAGATCTATAAAATTTCAATATACAAAAAAAGAAGAAACACCCTGAACAGAGCAAAAGTGCCCATAAATGACAAGGAAAATGACATGAAACAAAAATTTGTGGGTTGCAACCCCCTTCCGGCTAAGCAGCACCTGTATCCGGGTATGGCCCGATCCTACATATCCATATATTAGTTTATACACGGCAGTCAGCATTTTAAAGCAATGCCGACCCGCAGAGTTTAAATATTGGGGTGTGTATGTTTACTTTAAACAGGCCTAATCTAAATAGCGTTGTTGTGATCACCACATTGATTTCGCGTACAGTGACGCTGAATATCTGGATTAAGTTGAAAGCAGTGGCAGCATTTAATTTAAGTCAGTCACTGTGCTGGGTGGACATCGACTCCATAATGAAAAACAAACCATCGCATAACATTAAAATCACAATTTGTGCCATCCATGGAGAATTTTGCCTCCCAAGAACAGAACTGGTCCCGGAGCCAAGAGGGAAATCCAGCCACGGTTTATTCCAGAGGGCAAGGAGGACCAGGGGAAAGGATGAAGAGAGCATCAGTGAGTGTTAAAGGTAAATTAAGACGTTTCTTGCAACAAAATCACAAAGAAATCGATATTCAAAAGCAGTTATGCAGTCATCGACAAAGCTGACTGTATAAATGCTTTGTTTTTTTAAACTAAACACTGGTATGGATAATTCTGTATGTATGAATTGTTAGATGGCCAGTGGAGTGGAGGAACAGTCTAGTGTTTAGTGCAGCGTCCTGAGAACCTGGGGAACTGGGTTCAATTCCCACTGCGGCTTCTTGTGACTTTGGGCAAGTCACCTAACCCTTGACTGCCCCAGGTACAAAATAAGTACCTGTATTTAATATATAAAACCACTTTGATTGTAACCACAGAAAGGCAGTATATTAAGTCCCATCCTCATATCCCTAATTATCTCTCAAGAAAGGGCAGGGTTTAGGGTAATCCAGGAGTGGTGCGATCATACCATATAACTTATCTGGCTGATATTTAACTGGCGGCAGTCAGTATTTTTTTTACATGCTGATCGTCACCAGCTAGATTAGGCCCCAATATTCAGTGCTAAGCCATGCCCGTGCACCAGCACTGAATATTGGGGGCAAATTTTGGGCGGACTGGCCACCAGAGGTTATGAAGGCCCAGCCGATATTCAGCTGGGGCCCGCATAAGACAGCAAGGGGGCTTAGCAAAACTGCAGGGGAATAGTGAAGGGTTTGGGAGGGTCCATTCTGGGGGTGTGTGAGGTCTTCGTCATGGCGTGGGCTGGGGGAGGGGGTGGGAAGCAGGGGGGGCTTTGTCTGGGGGCTGGAAGTGGAATCAGGGGACTTTATTTTAAGCTACAAAAGGTTATGTGGGTGCCATCTGATACTTACTGCTGGCATCTGCGTAACTAAGCAGACTAATTTAGGACAGCCTTTCAGCTGCTTAGCTATGCGTGTGCTGGCACTAAATATTGGCAGCACCTGCATAACCCCAAGCTCCTCCTTAATGCTACCCCTGACCTGCCCACTTCTGTGGTGGCGTCACAGGTAATGTTCAATGGCACCGCCCACTCTAGTGCAGGTAGGCGGTGACATATGATTTAAGCGGGCAGGAGCCAGTCCTGCCCGCTTAAATTGTTTTGAATACTATTACTACTATTTAGCATTTATATAGCGCTACAAAGCGTACGCAGCACTGCACAAACATAGAAGAAAGACAGTCCCTGCTCAAAGAGCTTACAATCTAATAGACAAGAAATAAAGTAAGCAAATCAATTAATGTGTACAGGAAAGAGAGGAGGGTAGGTAGAAGCGAGAGGTACAAGTGGTTACGAGTCAAAAGCAATGTTAAAGAGGTGGGCTTTCAATCTAGATTTAAAGATGGTCAAGGATGGGGCAAGACGTAGGGGCTCAGGAAGTTTATTCCAGGCGTAGGGTGCAGCGAGACAGAAGGAGCGAAGTCTGGAGTTGGCAGTAGTGGAGAAGGGAACAGATAAGAAGGATTTATCCACGGATCGGAGCGCACTGGAAGGGGAGTAGGGAAGGACGAGTGTGGAGAGATACTGGATACTATATAGCATGACTTAAGCTGCATGTGCAAATACAGTCCTATTCTGTATTTACACACGCAACTTAACTAGTTAAGCCCATTGGCGCCGATAATTGCCACAATTACTGACACTAATTGACAATAATTAGAATTTAGAAGCACAAATGTCTAAGCATATTCTGTAATGTGATGCACGTAAATTCTAAGTTGCATAGTTGAAATGGGGGCGTGGCCATGGACGGGTCATGGGCGTTTCTAAAATCTATACGCGTTGTTATAGAATACATCCAGTCCATGCCTAATTTAAGCAAGTTTTACTTGGCCTAACAGCCTGCGACTAAATTTAGTCACGCGGACAGGTGCTTGGCTTATTCTATAAAGAACGCCTAAATGTATATATTTATTTATTACATTTGTACCCCGCGCTTTCCCTCTCAAAGCAGGTTCAATGCGGCTTACATAGTAATTGGGATTACAAAGTATTGGTAGAGAGACATAAGTTGAGTAGTATCAGAGTAATAAAAGAAATAAGAATGAAGAAATGCAGAGATGAGGGGAGTAGGAGAAGCATGAGCAAGGGTAAGTGAGCAATTGGAGGGGTAGATGAGTCGGAGGGGCATGGGCAAGAGTGAGGGGTGTGAGTAAGGGTAGGTGAGCAATTGGAGGGTAGATGAGGCGGAGGGGGATGGAAAGAGTGAAGGGAGTAGGAGAGGTGTGAGTAAGGGTAGGTGAGCAATTGGAGGGTAGATGAGTCGGAGGGGCATGGGCAAGAGTGAGGGGTGTGAGTAAGGGTAGGTGAGCAATTGGAGGGTAGATGAGGCGGAGGGGGATGGAAAGAGTGAAGGGAGTAGGAGAGGTGTGAGTAAGGGTAGGTGAGCAATTGGAGGGTAGATGAGTCGGAGGGGCATGGGCAAGAGTGAGGGGTGTGAGTAAGGGTAGGTGAGCAATTGGAGGGTAGATGAGTCGGAGGGGCATGGGCAAGAGTGAGGGATGTGAGTAAGGGTAGGTGAGCAATTGGAGGGTAGATGAGGCGGAGGGGGATGGAAAGAGTGAAGGGAGTAGGAGAGGTGTGAGTAAGGGTAGGTGAGCAATTGGAGGGTAGATGAGTCGGAGGGGCATGGGCAAGAGTGAGGGGTGTGAGTAAGGGTAGGTGAGCAATTGGAGGGTAGATGAGTCGGAGGGGCATGGGCAAGAGTGAGGGGTGTGAGTAAGGGTAGGTGAGCATTTGGGGAGGGGTTGATGAGGTGAAAGGGGATAGAATAAGGGATAAGCAGGGGAAAATGTGGCGGGAGATGTAGTCTAACATAGTAACATAGTAGATGACGGCAGAAAAAGACCTGCATGGTCCATCCAGTCTGCCCAACAAGATAAACTCATATGTGTATACCTTACCTTGATTTGTACCTGCCTTTTTCAGGGCACAGACGGTACAAGTCTGCTCAGCAGTATTTCCCGCCTCCCAACCACCAGTCCCGCCTCCCATCACCAGCTCTGGCACAGGCCATATAAGTCTGCCCTTCACTACCCTCGCCTCCCAACCACCAACCCCTCTTCCCCCACCTGCTCCGCCACAGGTCATTGTCATTGTCTTCTGGATATGTGATGAATAGATGGGTTTGTGGGAATTTCTCGGTCCGTGACGCCCAACGCTGAACCTTGCATAACGTAGTTAGTACATAAGTACATAAGTAATGCCATACTGGGAAAAGACCAAAGGTCCTAAGGTGTACTTTATAGAACACGCTTAAATGTATTTCATTTTGGTACCAATTTTTTTTAGGCGCAATAGAATCTAGTCTATAATGTCTAAGCAACCAGATCTAGCTGTTAAAAGGGCAATTCTGTCACTGGGCACCTGGATTTCTGCGATTCTTATGCGCATAAATTGACAAGAGTACTACTTTCATGTTTAAGTGTGCACTTATGCATATTGAGCCAGATTCTATATGGTGCCTGAAAAATCTGTGCCAAAAGTTAAAATATGCCTTGGTGTATTCTATAAAGTATGCCTCAATTTAGGTGTATTTTTATAGAATAAGCCTAAATTTTCAAACAAATTACAGAATATGCTTCACGCCCATCCATGCAACTAAATTTAATTGCGGGCTGTTATACTCGGAGTGGAGGAGTAGCCTAGTGGTTAGTGCAGCGGACTTTGATCCTGGGGAACTGAGTTCGATTCCCACTGCAGCTCCTTGTGACTCTGGGCCAGTCACTTAACCCTCCATTGCCCCTGGTACAAAATAAGTACCTGAATATATGTAAACCACTTTGAATGTAGTTGCAAAAACCTCAGAAAGGCGGTATATCAAGTCCCATTAACAAGATTCCATGCAGAATCTTAAAAAGTAGCAATACTCCATGTAGAACCCCAAAGCATAACAAGATTCCAGAATCCCAGCTTATTTCAGATTCTACATGGAATGTTGCTATTTCACTAGCAACATTCCATGTAGAAGCTGAGGAGCTGACCCTTGCAGATCAGCAACGCGGCCGCGCAGGCTTCTGCTTCTGTGAGTCTGACATCGTGCACGTGCAGGACGTCAGACTCACAGAAACAGAAGCCTGCGCAGCTGCATTGCTGATCTGCAAGGGCAGGCTTCCACATGGAATGCTGCTAGGGAGGAGTAGCCTAGTGGTTAGTGCAGTGGACTTTGATCCTGGGGAACTGAGTTCAATTCCCACTCCAGCTCCTTGTGACTCTGGTCAAGTCACTTAACCCTCCATTGCCCCAGGTACAAATAAGTACCTGTATATAATATGTACGCCGCATTGAACCTGCTATGAGTGGGAAAGCGCAGGCTACAAATGTAACAAAAAAAAAAAAATCTAGTAACTTTGTAAATGCAGTCAGGGAAGGTAGATTAAACTTTAAGAGAACGAAAGCAATGGGGACAGGTTGGTAGTACTGGGAGAATTGAGAGTGGGGCAGCGAAGAGAAACTGGTAGGAAGGTGCTTGGGTAAAGGAGGACCAAAGAAACTCAATCTTTGTGGAGAAATAATGAGCAAAGCCAGAGGCAGATAGATTAGTGGGAAACCACAAATTAGGGGCCTCTGCGGACAGCTGAGACACAATAGTGAACAGCTACTTTGGGCAATTGGGTAAAACTATCTACTCTAATAAAACTCACCCTCAACGTTCTGAAAACAACGTTCTGAAGTCACTCAGTCACTCCCTGAAGTGGGCAATTGGGTAAAACTATCTACTCTAATAAAACTCACCCTCAACGTTCTGAAAACAACGTTCTGAAGTCACTCAGTCACTCCCTGAAGGGTTCATGGATTCATGGTGGTGAAGCCACAACACTGACCATGTCTCTCTGCCCCGCCCTCGCATGACGGACCAATCAGAAAAAACACCCTCAACATTCTGAAACACAAAGGACCATCACAACACCGTTCCCAGGCAACACTAGGCAACGTAAGACGGACCAATCAGAGGGAAACTACGTGACAATAAGGGAGGAGCATTCCCCAGCAGAATGGCTCATTATCTGTGCAGCACGGAGAGCACAGAACCACCGCTGGAACGAGAGAAGAATATTCCTGCTGTGGGTATGTGCAAAAATAGACCGGGGGGGGGGGGGGGGGGGGGGGAGGGAAGAAACACTCACTCACACACACACACACAAAATAACTCTGTGACACATACACACACACACACACACAAAAAAAGCCACATGCTAGCGCCCGTTTCATTGGTTTCAGAAACGGGCCTTTTTTACTAGTTTTATTTATATTACTTACTAACCTACATAATCCAACAAGTTCTTGGTGGTATACAATAAAAACATACATAACTCTGATGCACGGGGAATTTAAAAGCCCAAACTGCATTTTTGACCAGCAGGTGGCGCTGTTGGCTTGACGCTCAAATTCCATTTAGGCCACAGTCACCACCTTACGCTTGACCCCATAGGAAAGGCCAAGACACTGGCATCAGAGCCAAGAGGAATGGAGGGAGGAAGTTGGGTGTGGGTAAACTGGTGAGTGAGTATGGTGGGGGGGGGACTGGGCACTGACCTTTTCATTTCTCACTAGCTAGTTCCAGGTCATCAGAGCCAGTCCTGCTTTTACACCTATCACATCTCTGGACTTGTAGTTCTCATTTCTCTAAGAAAGGCAGAAGACTCAACTGGTCGAGTGTCAGAGACTGTCAGACTCTGTCCACACTAAAATTTAGACTTTTTAAAAAAGAGCGAAAGAGAGAAATATTTCAGACCTCAGTGGTGGATGACAAGAGAGCCTGAGAGGAAGAGGGCAGAAGGAATGGCATTGATCATTGCTACCATCCATTCTGAGAGAGTCACAGGTGGGTGACTGGGAGGAAAGTAGGCTGATGGGCACACTCCATTCACCAGCCTTACTGTCAAAATGGGCAGTCAGAAGGGTCACTGAAACATCAAAAGGAGGCCCAGAGGTGGCTACACATCTGTATCCCAGCCAATGTGTAAAGATTCAGGTACATCACCTCATTTCAACCCTGCAGCTCCCCCTGTCATTCCCCCATGGCTCTGCCAGTGCACTTCATTTCAGCCCTCCAGCACCCGTGCTACGCCAGCGCTGAGCTCTGCCCATGGCTCTGCAAATGCACCTCACTCCTGTTTCTCCAGTACCGAACCCCCCACAGTTCTGCCAAGGTACCTCGCTCCTGCCCTGCTGCACCTCATGCTATTTCCGCACTAAGACAACCACAATGCACCTCACTTCTACCCTGCAGCACCCCCTGCTATACCAGCACCGAGACCCCCACGACTGCCAATGTACCTCACTCCTGCCCTTCGCCACCCCTCGCCATTCCGGGACTGAGACCCCCTTGGCTCTGCCAATACACCTCAATCTTCCCCTGTAACACCCCCTGCTTTATACCACCACAGAGACCCCCACGCCTCTGCCAATGTACCTCATTCCTGCCCTTCGCCACCCCTCGCCATTCCAGGACTGAGACCCCCCTGGCTCTGCCAATACACCTCAATCTTCCCCTCTAACACCCCCTGCTTTATACCACCACAGAGACCCCCACGACTCTGCCAATGTACCTCATTCCTGCCCTTCGCCACCCCTCGCCATTCCAGGACTGAGACCCCCCTGGCTCTGCCAATACACCTCAATCTTCCCCTGTAACACCCCCTGCTTTATACCACCACAGAGACCCCCACGACTCTGCCAATGTACCTCATTCCTGCCCTTCGCCACCCCTCGCCATTCCAGGACTGAGACCCCCCTGGCTCTGCCAATACACCTCAATCTTCCCCTCTAACACCCCCTGCTTTATACCACCACAGAGACCCCCACGACTCTGCCAATGTACCTCATTCCTGCCCTTCGCCACCCCTCGCCATTCCAGGACTGAGACCCCCCTGGCTCTGCCAATACACCTCAATCTTCCCCTGTAACACCCCCTGCTTTATACCACCACAGAGACCCCCACGACTCTGCCAATGTACCTCATTCCTGCCCTTCGCCACCCCTCGCCATTCCAGGACTGAGACCCCCCCTGGCTCTGCCAATACACCTCAATCTTCCCCTCTAACACCCCCTGCTTTATACCACCACAGAGACCCCCACGACTCTGCCAATGTACCTCATTCCTGCCCTTCGCCACCCCTCGCCATTCCAGGACTGAGACCCCCTTGGCTCTGCCAATACACCTCAATCTTCCCCTCTAACACCCCCTGCTTTATACCACCACAGAGACCCCCACGACTCTGCCAATGTACCTCATTCCTGCCCTTCGCCACCCCTCGCCATTCCAGGACTGAGACCCCCCTGGCTCTGCCAATACACCTCAATCTTCCCCTGTAACACCCCCTGCTTTATACCACCACAGAGACCCCCACGACTCTGCCAATGTACCTCATTCCTGCCCTTCGCCACCCCTCGCCATTCCAGGACTGAGACCCCCCTGGCTCTGCCAATACACCTCAATCTTCCCCTCTAACACCCCCTGCTTTATACCACCACAGAGACCCCCACGACTCTGCCAATGTACCTCATTCCTGCCCTTCGCCACCCCTCGCCATTCCAGGACTGAGACCCCCCTGGCTCTGCCAATACACCTCAATCTTCCCCTCTAACACCCCCTGCTTTATACCACCACAGAGACCCCCACGACTCTGCCAATGTACCTCATTCCTGCCCTTCGCCACCCCTCGCCATTCCAGGACTGAGACCCCCCTGGCTCTGCCAATACACCTCAATCTTCCCCTCTAACACCCCCTGCTTTATACCACCACAGAGACCCCCACGACTCTGCCAATGTACCTCATTCCTGCCCTTCGCCACCCCTCGCCATTCCAGGACTGAGACCCCCTGGCTCTGCCAATACACCTCAATCTTCCCCTCTAACACCCCCTGCTTTATACCACCACAGAGACCCCCACGACTCTGCCAATGTACCTCATTCCTGCCCTTCGCCACCCCTCGCCATTCCAGGACTGAGACCCCCCTGGCTCTGCCAATACACCTCAATCTTCCCCTGTAACACCCCCTGCTTTATACCACCACAGAGACCCCCACGACTCTGCCAATGTACCTCATTCCTGCCCTTCGCCACCCCTCGCCATTCCAGGACTGAGACCCCCCTGGCTCTGCCAATACACCTCAATCTTCCCCTCTAACACCCCCTGCTTTATACCACCACAGAGACCCCCACGACTCTGCCAATGTACCTCATTCCTGCCCTTCGCCACCCCTCGCCATTCCAGGACTGAGACCCCCCTGGCTCTGCCAATACACCTCAATCTTCCCCTCTAACACCCCCTGCTTTATACCACCACAGAGACCCCCACGACTCTGCCAATGTACCTCATTCCTGCCCTTCGCCACCCCTCGCCATTCCAGGACTGAGACCCCCCTGGCTCTGCCAATACACCTCAATCTTCCCCTCTAACACCCCCTGCTTTATACCACCACAGAGACCCCCACGACTCTGCCAATGTACCTCATTCCTGCCCTTCGCCACCCCTCGCCATTCCAGGACTGAGACCCCCCTGGCTCTGCCAATACACCTCAATCTTCCCCTGTAACACCCCCTGCTTTATACCACCACAGAGACCCCCACGACTCTGCCAATGTACCTCATTCCTGCCCTTCGCCACCCCTCGCCATTCCAGGACTGAGACCCCCCTGGCTCTGCCAATACACCTCAATCTTCCCCTGTAACACCCCCTGCTTTATACCACCACAGAGACCCCCACGACTCTGCCAATGTACCTCATTCCTGCCCTTCGCCACCCCTCGCCATTCCAGGACTGAGACCCCCCTGGCTCTGCCAATACACCTCAATCTTCCCCTGTAACACCCCCTGCTTTATACCACCACAGAGACCCCCACGACTCTGCCAATGTACCTCATTCCTGCCCTTCGCCACCCCTCGCCATTCCAGGACTGAGACCCCCCTGGCTCTGCCAATACACCTCAATCTTCCCCTCTAACACCCCCTGCTTTATACCACCACAGAGACCCCCACGACTCTGCCAATGTACCTCATTCCTGCCCTTCGCCACCCCTCGCCATTCCAGGACTGAGACCCCCCTGGCTCTGCCAATACACCTCAATCTTCCCCTCTAACACCCCCTGCTTTATACCACCACAGAGACCCCCACGACTCTGCCAATGTACCTCATTCCTGCCCTTCGCCACCCCTCGCCATTCCAGGACTGAGACCCCCCTGGCTCTGCCAATACACCTCAATCTTCCCCTGTAACACCCCCTGCTTTATACCACCACAGAGACCCCCACGACTCTGCCAATGTACCTCATTCCTGCCCTTCGCCACCCCTCGCCATTCCAGGACTGAGACCCCCCTGGCTCTGCCAATACACCTCAATCTTCCCCTCTAACACCCCCTGCTTTATACCACCACAGAGACCCCCACGACTCTGCCAATGTACCTCATTCCTGCCCTTCGCCACCCCTCGCCATTCCAGGACTGAGACCCCCCTGGCTCTGCCAATACACCTCAATCTTCCCCTCTAACACCCCCTGCTTTATACCACCACAGAGACCCCCACGACTCTGCCAATGTACCTCATTCCTGCCCTTCGCCACCCCTCGCCATTCCAGGACTGAGACCCCCCTGGCTCTGCCAATACACCTCAATCTTCCCCTGTAACACCCCCTGCTTTATACCACCACAGAGACCCCCACGACTCTGCCAATGTACCTCATTCCTGCCCTTCGCCACCCCTCGCCATTCCAGGACTGAGACCCCCCTGGCTCTGCCAATACACCTCAATCTTCCCCTCTAACACCCCCTGCTTTATACCACCACAGAGACCCCCACGACTCTGCCAATGTACCTCATTCCTGCCCTTCGCCACCCCTCGCCATTCCAGGACTGAGACCCCCCTGGCTCTGCCAATACACCTCAATCTTCCCCTCTAACACCCCCTGCTTTATACCACCACAGAGACCCCCACGACTCTGCCAATGTACCTCATTCCTGCCCTTCGCCACCCCTCGCCATTCCAGGACTGAGACCCCCCTGGCTCTGCCAATACACCTCAATCTTCCCCTCTAACACCCCCTGCTTTATACCACCACAGAGACCCCCACGACTCTGCCAATGTACCTCATTCCTGCCCTTCGCCACCCCTCGCCATTCCAGGACTGAGACCCCCCTGGCTCTGCCAATACACCTCAATCTTCCCCTCTAACACCCCCTGCTTTATACCACCACAGAGACCCCCACGACTCTGCCAATGTACCTCATTCCTGCCCTTCGCCACCCCTCGCCATTCCAGGACTGAGACCCCCTTGGCTCTGCCAATACACCTCAATCTTCCCCTGTAACACCCCCTGCTTTATACCACCACAGAGACCCCCACGACTCTGCCAATGTACCTCATTCCTGCCCTTCGCCACCCCTCGCCATTCCAGGACTGAGACCCCCCTGGCTCTGCCAATACACCTCAATCTTCCCCTGTAACACCCCCTGCTTTATACCACCACAGAGACCCCCACGACTCTGCCAATGTACCTCATTCCTGCCCTTCGCCACCCCTCGCCATTCCAGGACTGAGACCCCCCTGGCTCTGCCAATACACCTCAATCTTCCCCTCTAACACCCCCTGCTTTATACCACCACAGAGACCCCCACGACTCTGCCAATGTACCTCATTCCTGCCCTTCGCCACCCCTCGCCATTCCAGGACTGAGACCCCCCTGGCTCTGCCAATACACCTCAATCTTCCCCTCTAACACCCCCTGCTTTATACCACCACAGAGACCCCCACGACTCTGCCAATGTACCTCATTCCTGCCCTTCGCCACCCCTCGCCATTCCAGGACTGAGACCCCCCTGGCTCTGCCAATACACCTCAATCTTCCCCTCTAACACCCCCTGCTTTATACCACCACAGCGACCCCCACGCCTCTGCCAATCCACCTCATTCCTGCCCTTCCCCACCCCTCGCCATTCCAGGACTGAGACCCCCCTGGCTCTGCCAATACACCTCAATCTTCCCCTGTAACACCCCCTGCTTTATACCACCACAGAGACCCCCACGACTCTGCCAATGTACCTCATTCCTGCCCTCCAGCACTGAGCCCCCTCATACACAGCTCCTCCGCTTCGATAACATGCAGCTTGTTCTGCTCTTCTGCACCTGAGTTATTTCAATGTGAAAAAAAAAAAAAAAGAGATAAAATCCCTTGGCTTCTAAATTTTCCTCACTGCAGTGAACCTAAGCCCTTGGCATCTATCATTGTGTCTGCCTGGCACTGCTGAAATGAAGTGTGTGGTGAATCCCAGTTAGTCAGCAGAAATGTATGGCATGGGAGCATCCAGGATAAATCACAGCCTGCCACTTCGCCAGCTCGGGCAGACGCTGGGTGCTGACAAACTCTGCGTACTGCACGTGATGGATGCGAGACACTTACAGCCTTCCTAGCTATCAAGGTAAAGGGGGAGGGGTTCTTAGTTGCACAGCTCTCCCCAGGAGATAGGGACCCATGAGACGTTCTCACTGGGAGAGGGGCAAATGAGAAGCTGTCCTACGTGGAGCAAAGACAAAGAAACCGGCAGTTCAGGGAAAGGGTTAGGGTGACGCCACAGTGGCAAAGACGCCAAAGCAGAGTGTATACAGAGGCAGGGCCGCCGAGAGGGGGGGGGGGGACACGGGTGACAAAATTCCCTGGGCCCGGTGCCACCGCCACAGTCCGGCCTGCCTGCCCTCCGTCGCTCCCTGGCATTGAATTTAAGCACCTCACCTTCGAAAGCGCAGCAAGCAGTGGGCGGCAGACCACTCCTTCCTTCCGTGTCCCGCCCTCACCTGAGGTAACTTCCGCAAGGGTGGGACACGGAAGGAAGGAGTGGACTGACGCTGCTTGCTGCGCTTTCGAAGGTGAGGCGCTTAAGGTCAGTTCAGAGGGCCCGGGGGTGGAGAGAGGGCCCGGTGGTGGGTGGAGGGGGAGCCCGGGGGCGGCCTTGTCCCGGGCCTGGCCCAGTCTCTCGGCAGCCCTGTACAGAGGGGGGTGGAATAAAAGCAGGGTACACAGTGGCTTAGGGCTTTGCAGCCCATCATTTAGCTCACTGGAATAGGAAAGGGACGCCCAGTGTCTTGCAACAACAGAAGAGATCAACAGAAAGCAGATACTGAAATTCCAAACAGTGTCTTTATTCATACAGACCCAACGTGGCCATGTTTCGCCAATAAGGCTGCATCAAAGGGGAGTAACATAAAACAGCCCATGAAGCTGCTGCTCCACCTTCTGTCCGACTACTGTTGACGTCATCTCGGATGATCAGTTTTGCTATCCGGGCTAAACCTTTCTTGTCCCTGGTTAGCTGTTTTACCTGATGCAGCCGTACGAATAAAGAAACTGTTTGAACTTTCAGTGTCTGCTTCCTGTTTATCTCCGTGTACTTCATTCCTGTCCTGCAGCACCTCAGCTATTCTATCTCCGAGCTCCTTACCACCCCACCCCCCCCAAGTTCCTGCCCTGCAGCACCCTCTGCTATTCCAGAACTGAGCTCCCTCCCTATCCCCCCAGCTCAGCAAATACACCTCATTCCTGCCCTGCAGCACCCTCTTCTACCTAGCACTGAGATCTCTATTCCTTGACTCAGCCACTCCTGCACTCTGTTTTAGTACTGGATCACAGCTCATTTCTGCCCATGTTCCGCCAACTTACGTTTCATCTGAAAAGAAGTTGACTTGACATGACAAAATAAACCACATTTTGAGCTTCCACGACCAGTAAAAATAATTCTTCCAGGGCTGACCGATATTGGAGTGACCAGTTTAGTGGACCCATGATACACAGAGGACAGATACAGGTTAGCAAGCAGCAAAGAGCCATACCTATCAAACCCTGTCCTATCCCCAGGGCCAGGCCGTCGATGGTCCATTGGACAATGCCGGAGTAGTTGAGCACCACGCAGGACAGGACCACTTTCTGACCAGCCACCACGATCTTGTCTTCAGGTTCCTGGCTGAACCGGGCCTGCAGCGCTAAGAGAGAAAACACAGTGAATTGCATTAGAAACCAGAACAAAGGCCCAACAGTGTTGCCGATTGCAGTACATTTAAATCAACCACTTCAGTGATTTCTGGACCCCAAAATGGATCCTGGACCCTACAGAAGGTTGCCAGCTGACTCCAGTTCTTTGAGAAAAATAAATCCCATCCTGCTCTTACCCCGTTGCATGTAAGGTTGCCAACTGGATCCTGTATTATATTGCCCCATAAGGTTAATTCAGTCCTAGGTTTACCCCATTGCATGTAGGGATTTGTGGTCTTGTTTTTGCTTAGGCAGGGGTCCTCAAATCCAGTCCTCTAGGTCCACAACCTAGCCTGATTTTCAGGATTTCCACAATGAATATGCCTGATATCTATTTGTATTCACTGCTTCCACTGCATGCAAATAGATCTCATACATAGACATTGTGGAAATCCTGGATTGTGGACTTTGAGGACTGGATTTGAGGACCCCTGGCTTAGGGAATGCAATGGAGAAATCAGAACTACAAGCCCCTGCATGCAGCAAGATCTGGATCAACCCCGTCAGGAAGACGCAGCCATCTGACAATCCTACAGCCCCCCAGTGGATAATGTACTCACATTTTAGGATATCTCTAACACATATGCAGGAGACCAGTGGTGTAGCTAGGGGTGGACCTGGGTGGGCACAGGCCCACCGAGCTGCAGCACCACACTGCTCTCTTCCTCCCCTCTCCTCTGTGGCGTCCTAGCATCTGCACTCCGGTCTCTGAACCTCTTCCTTCCCCAGAGTCAGTACAGGTGTCCTCAGTGCCTGCAGCGATTCATTCTCGCTGCTTGCGCCAGCCCCGAAGGCTTCCATCTGCCACGTTCCACCAGACAGGAAACAGGCAATGATGTCAGCGAGGGCGGGACATGGCAGATGTGGGGCCGGCGCAAGCAGTGAGAATGAATCACTGCAGGCTCCGAGGTCACCTGTACCGACATCGGGGAGGGACAGAGTTCAGAGACAGGAGCGCAGATGCCGGGACGCCGCAGAGAGGGAGGTGATGTGGGGTAGGTGAAAGAAAAACGCTCTTATGTTCTTAAAACATATCTCCGGGAAGATATTTGTGGTGTGTGGTTGGGGGGAAGGGGCATGTCCATGTGAAATGGCCCATCCAATTTAGCTCTGGGCCCATCCAAAATACCGAGTCTGGCTACGCCTCTGCATGAGACAGATAAGGTGTCCTGGAAACCTGAATGTTCTGGGGTCCGGGGGCAGTAGCGCGAATTAATTCTTCTTACAAAATTATAATAAAAAGCTCCCCCCATTGGGGGTTGGAGCTTGGAGCCTGATGTGAACAGACACATTGAGTTAGAGCTCCTTAGCCTGATCATGGCATCTGATTTTTACATCTTGCTACTCTCACACCACTTTCTGGATATGACAGAGAACAAAACTCCAAAATCTGATGAATGGTTCTCAGCATCCTCCAATTTGAAAAGACCGAAGACTAATCCTCCGGACTCCAGACAAAATGGTGGACAGAGCCAAATTGAAACCTCCGGACACTATTCTTGCAGAGATTCACGCACTAAAAGACATGCTGAAAATGCAACTGGAACTGACCAAAAATCTTCAAAACGAATTGGAGAATTTAAATGCTAAATTTAATCTCTCTCAATAACAACTAAATAATTTAGAACAGAGAACATCGACTTTGGAACTAACAGCGCAGAAAAGTAAGCAAAATGAAACAAACATCCAGAAGGTTCAGCTCGAACTGGAGAACTTATCTAACCGCAATCGAAAAAGCAGAATTTTGATATTGCCAGAAACTAGAGGGCTCTGATAACGATTGTCTTTCTTTCCTCCTGGGCTCCTGAAAATACTAGATCTCTCCTTTGAGCCTCAATTGGAAATCCAGCGGACTCACAGAGTCCCTTCGAGGCCTTCTACTGCTAAACATCCAAAGCCTACCGTCGTGAAAATCCTTCATTACCAACACGCTCTGCAAATTCTCTCACTATTGTGAAGTCTCAGCAACATATCCTATTTCAGGGTGAGAAAATATTTTTCATTTCGGATCTTACGAAAACAACTGTACTTAAAAGAAAAACTTTCCTGAATATGAGCAAAACCTTAAAAGTCTTGAAGCTAAATTTGGCCTGCTGTACCCCGCACGGATGATCATGACATATGCTAATAAAACAACTACTTACATTGATTCTGCTCTTCTACAAGATTTTATTGATAGACATAAAATACGGAGAATATAGTGTCGTGTCTTTAAACTGAACTAATCTATTCTGGAATGTTGGCACTAAACCTTTGATTTGCAGTAATAAATTTCACTGCAGTTCACCTTTAGATGCCTGAAATGTATATGAGATTATTTCAGATCAAGATGACATATCGTTTTATAACTGATTGATTCTATACCAGATATACTGACTTATTTTCTTGAAGACATTAAGAAATACTACTCATTCTTTTTCCTTTGATCCGTAATGTACCTTGTATTTGTCCTGTTTTTATTGGACTAATATGTATAGACTAGCCGTTGAGCCCGTTAAAATGGGCTAGTATGGGGTTTTGGCAAGGCCCCCCCCTGAGGTCGCCACTACCGGTCCCCCGGAGTCGCTGCCACCACCCCTGCACCCGGCCCGGGCCCTCTCTTTGGTACTGAACTTACATCGGCAAAACGCAGCATGTAGATCAGCTGAGCTCCCGTCGGCCTTCCTTCTCTGCCTGTGTCTTGCCCTCGTGTGATGTAACGTCGGCGAGGGCGGGACATAGGCAGGGAAGAAAGGGCGGCGGGAGCTCAGCTGATCTGCGTGCTGCGTTTCACCGATGTAAGTTCAATACCAAAGAGAGTGCTCGGGCCGGGTGGAGGGAGGGCGGCAGCGGCGGCGAACTCGGGGGGGGGGGGGGAGCAGTAGCGGTGACCTCAGAGGAGAGCGGTAGCGACGTCGGTGGCTTTGCGCAGTTTCCCTCTCTGTCCCGCCCCCGTCATCACGTATTGACGCGGGGGCGGGACAGAGAGGGAAGTCTCTACTGCGCATTTGCGAGTGAGAACGGTCACTCGCCACTTATATGTTTGATTATAAATGTTTATGGGCCTGATACTCAGGCCTATTTAACAATCCAGGAGCGGCTCCTGGTCGGATAAATAGTACATAGGGGTCCTTTTACTAAGGTACACTGAAAAATGACCTGCACTGGTGTAGACATGCTAAGGTCCATTTTTCAGTACACCTGCAAAAAAGGCCTTTTTTTGGCTGAAAATGGACGTACGTAAAAAAAAAAATTGGCACGCATCCATTTTGGGCCTGAGACTTTACTGCCAACCCACTGACTTAGAGGTAAAGTGTCACGCGTTAACCGGGCGGTAACTGTCAGCATGCGTACACTGACGATTACTGCCTGGTTAGCGCCATGCACCGGAAATTTTCCGTCTCACGTAAAAAAATGAAATTATCGCCTAGGCCATGTGGTAGCCAGGCAGTAGTTCCGAACTGATGAGCATTGGGTGCGTGTAGGCGCCTACGCAGCTTAGCAAAAGGGCCCCTTAGTTGGCTAAGCACTAATATTGAACGTAAGATAGCCGGTTATCTCCACTTAATATTAGCGCTTGTGGGGGGGGGGGGGGGGGGCATTCTGTATATGGTGCCTAAAGAAATCCGTGCAGAAAACAGTGCCAACTAAGCATATTCTATAAGTGGTGCCCAGGGGCAGCCAGAGCCCGAGGTGGGGGGGGCACTGTTTAGCTGCTGACCCCCCGCCACTTTGGACCCCCCCCCCGTCGCCACAACCGCAAACCGCAAACCTCCCTGCCCTGCCGCCGCATCAGGTACCTTGTTTGCTGGCGGGGGTCCCCAATCCCCGCCAGCCAAAGTGTCTTCTTCAGCGCCGGTTGACTCCGGCGCCTTCGTTGTGTGATCATCTGTTTCTGATGCCTTACGTCCTACACGGGACTACATGCACGGTGCAGGATGTAAGGCGTCAGAAGCAGATGATCACACAACAAAGGCACCGGAGTCGACCGGCGCTGAAGACTCTTCGGCTGGCAGGGTTTGGGGACCCCCGCCAGCAAACAAGGTACCTGATGTGGCGGAGTGGGGGTCAAATATAGAGGGGGACAGGGCGTAATCTGTGGGGGCCCATGCCCCCATGGCCCCACGTAGCTAAGCCCCCGGTGAAGTCTAGATTTAGGCACAATATATAAAATACGCTTAGTTAATATCCCAGAACCTACAACTAGGTGCTTCCATTTACGCCAATAAAACCATGGTGTAAATCTCAACGCATTGATTTAGGTACACTGGGCCATTTTCCACAACTACGCGTGTAATTTTGGAACGCCCACGAAACGCTCATTTCCTTGCCCATAGACATGCCCCTTTTTGCCAGTGCAAGTTAGAAGTTAGGCGCACTGCATTACAGAATATGCTTAGCGATTTGTGTTCTTAAAATGTACTTATTGCCAATTAGTGTTCATTATTGCTTGTTAAGAGCTGTTGTCAATGCTGATTAGCTTGTTAAGCTAATTAAGTTATGCGTGTTATAGAATACGCTTGGATTTCGGCGTGGATCTCTCGGTGCGCTATATATTTTCTGTGGATGACCAAGACACTGTGGTGACTCCAATGGCTCTCCTGCCAGAAGGTTGGGCGTGACTGGGGTCTCGAGGCTGATGGATGGAGGAGAAGAAGGGATTTGGTGGTTGGAACCTGGGGCCTGAAGATCAAGATCACCCTAGGCTGTCTATTAAAAATGTTTTATTGCGTATTGTGTTGGCATTGCAATGTAGCATACTATGCCACACTTTGCATTGTTGTTTGACTATTTTTACTGCTGTAATTGTCTATTGCTTATGTTTGACGTATTCTTGATGTACACCGCCTTGAGTGAATTCCTTGAAAAAGGCGGTAAATAAATCCTAATAAAATAAATAAATAAAAAATAGAATCTGGGAGTTAGTGGCTAGTTGCTAAGGGGTGAATTCTATATATGGTACGTAAAAAAAAATTTGTGCTGAATAAAGCGCTAATCTCTAAACTGCGCTTAAAGTTAGACGCATAGGATAGGCACAGGGGTCATGTATAAATTTAGGTAGCGAAATGTGAACAAAAAAAGTGAGGAGAGCCAAGGAGGATACCAAAAAAACTTTGCTGGGTATTTTAAAAACGACCGACATGGCCGTGTTTCGGCACTAAGGCCTGCTTCAGGGGTCTTGATCAATCTCAGATGTTACAGTGTAAAAAATTATACACCGATGAAAATGTGTTGTTAAATCAAAAACGTCTTTGGTCTCCTCTCTTATAAATTTAGGTAGTGCCTGTACCAATGAAAACATGGTGCCAGAACTATGGACCCCTTTTACTAAGTGGCGGTAAGCCCAACACGGGGCTTACCGCTTGCTAAACAGGAAGTACCAGCCAAAACTAAAACAGGAAATTCAATGCCAGTCGCCAGATAAAGCCCGGCATTGAATATCTGGAGTGAGAACTGGAAGCAGCAACTTACCGCACTGTCTGCCGCCAGCTGAATGTCAGGGGTGTCTTTTTAAATTTCATAATATAAAATACATAATCGTTTTCTAACATGGTAGCCTATTTTCATGATTTATGTTTAAATTGATGTATGGATCTACCTAATTATTATAAATCTACTTTAACTTTGCCAGGCATATCCAGATCTGCTGTTTATTATACGATCCACGTTTGATTTCATATTTTTCTTTTGATTGTTTTTGGCACTTGAATCCGTTTAACGGTTGAGGTCTCCCTCTATGCCTCTTCGTTTCATGTCTCTCTCACCCGTTGTGCTTCCACATCCGATCGTGTAGGTTTACAATTTATTTTATTGTTCCTACGATATACCTTTCTTTTATCTTCCTGGAGACTCTTTCAAGATTATTTTATACCCAATGATGGAATTCATTTTTCATTTTTATTTTTAGATTCCTTTGATTACAGCTAATGTTCACATTATATCTTTGAATGTCAATGGTTTAAACCACTCAGTGAAAAGGAGGAAAATTTTTACTTATATCAAAAACAAGAACCCTGATATTATAACATAGTAGCACAGTAGATGATGGCAGAAAAAGACCTTCACGGTCCATCCAGTCTGCCCAACAAGATAAACTCATGTGTGCTACTTTTTGGGTATACCTGACCTTGATTTGTACCTGTCCTTTTCAGGGCACAGACCGTATAAGTCTGCCCAGCACTAGCCCCGCCTCCCACCACCGGCTCTGGCACAGACCGTATAAGTCTGCCCAGCACTATCCCCGCCTCACAACCACCTAATCTCGGCTAAGCTCCTGAGGATCCATTCCTTCTGAACAGGATTCCTTTATGCTTATCTCACGCATGTTTGAATTCCGTTACCATTTTCATTTCCACCACCTCCCCGCGGGAGGGCATTCCAAGCATCCACCACTCTCTCCGTGAAGAAAAACTTCCTGACATTTTTCTTGAGTCTGCCCCCCTTCAATCTCATTTCATGTCCTCTCGTTCTACCGCCTTCCCCTCTCCGGAAAAGGTTCGTTTGCGGATGTTACAAGAAACTCATTTACCTGCACCAGAATGCCTTAAAAAACAAATGCCTTAAAAAACAATTTCCTTGGATTTCTACTCATCTTACCCTTCCTGCACTTCGTAAGAAAGTAGGAGTTACTATACTATTTAGCGAAATATTTCCTTTATTACTCGAATCTCAAAAAGCGTCAATAGATGGATAGCTGTAACAGGCTATATTAATAATGTTAAATACCTATTTTTGAAGGTTTATGCTCCTAATATAGACAAATCCTGATTTTTTCAGAGAACTGTCCCAATTTTTGCTTGAAAATAATGGTTTTTTGTAGCTCCTGATTTCAATCTACCTTTAGATTTAAATTGATCAATCTTCGTCAAAATGTGGACAATCTAACCTTATTTGCAACCAAAATCTCACTGACCCATGGAGGATACTTAACCCCACTGGTAGAGACTATACATTTTACTCTGCTCCTCATGATACATATACCTGAATAGATTTCTTTTTAATATCCAAAATGTTGATATTGGATGGACTGCCTGTACAATTTTCCCAATCTTGGTGGTAACTTTCCTGACTTTTAAATGCAATTTGGTTACAACTGGAACGAGACGTACTGTTCCCTATCCTTATACAGCTTATTATTTCTTGTATTATTCCATCACACTGCACGGACGATTCCCATCTCTTCCTGCCCAAAAAGGTTCTAATCGCGGCATGCCTATTTCAACTGGTCTGGAGGGGTATTACCACAGCACCCCTTAATGGAATGCCTTGCCGAAAGCTGTTCAAACCACTCAGATCCATCTCAGCATCAGGAATCTACCTAAGACCAGCCTATCTTGGAAAGCCTACTCCAAGGGTTCAACATATAACCTAAAGTCCTTCCTAACAACATATCCATGGGCCATTTTAGACTCTCTTACCCTTTCCCTTCTTCCTGTTTCTTCTATCCTATCTAATTTAATTGTAATTGTATAACCACTGGTCTGGCAAAAGCCTTGTCAGTGCACTGTAAGCCACTTTGAGCCTGCAAACATGTGGGGAAAAGTGGGGGTATAAATGTACTAAATAATAATAAGGGTCCAAGAAAACACAAGGGCAAACGGTCTGCAAGCTCCAAGATGGAAAAAAACGAAGCAGATCGCAAAAATAAAACAGTAAAACCTGAAGTTATATATACATAAATAGCCCGACACAGGCCGTGTTTCGCCCGACAGGGCTGCTTCAGGGGAAGTTTAATTGATAATATTGGATATGTGCTGTGCTGAGATGAACTGAAATTTCATACATAGGAGATCACTTTAGAAAAACAGCTCTATCAGAAATGCCAAAAGAGTATTTCAGAGATAAGAGACTGATCGTTTGACGTTGTGTCAATACTCTTTTGGCATCTCTGATAGAGCTGTTTTTCTAACGTGATCTCCTATGTATGAAATTTCAGTTCATCTCAGCACAGCACATATCCAATATTATCAATTAAACTTCCCCTGAAGCAGCCCTGTCGGGCGAAACACGGCCTGTGTCGGGCTATTTATGTATATATAACTTCAGGTTTTAATAATAAATTACTGTTTTATTTTGCGATCTGCTTTGTTTTTTTCCAACCTAAATAATAATAATAATACTCATTCTACCTTATTGTCTATTGGCAATTAATATGGCTAGAAATAGAATTACGCTGCTCGTAACCTTTGCGCTGGAAATGGACAGAGACGCAGTTTCTCAGACTTTCCTTTAGACACTTGGATTCTTTATTTTTGGGATCAAAAGTGAGAGTTTTCCCGGATTTATCCAGGGGAAACTCAAAGAGACGCAAGTTGTTTTTGTTGTTGCGCCCGAGAGCTTTGGCGATCGGGGCCAATTTCCTTTTGAGATTTCCATGTGTATGTAGATTAATCTTGCAGTCTAAGCAATATCAATTTTTTTTTTGACCCAAAACAATTAGAAGATTTTCTAAAAAGCAGAGAAGAGGTCAATGTACAAGTCTAGTCACTTATGCAACGCTGTATGCAGGCTTTGAGTAACCCACTTGGGAATGTAGCTACTTACTTGATTTAACTCAATGTGAAACTGCTTATTTAAGCAAGGAATCTTTTTTCTATTTCTTTCTTGGATCAATTTAATACTCTTGTGGTCGTTAGAAAGAGTATTATTTTGTGTAGAATAATTTTCTTGTAATTATGCACATGATATATATCTTTACCATGATCTGTTCACGTATGTTATGTTACATGTATGTTACCACGTATGTATGCAACTTAACGCATTACCATTTGTAATTCTGTTACCCGGAAATGGCAACCGCCATTACGGCAAATGTAAGCCACATTGAACCTGCAAATTGTTGGGAAAATGCGGGATACAAATGCTACAAATAAATAAATATTTCAATTAGTGTAATATCACTCATAAATGTTATGATCGGTAACATCCCATATCTTACCATGATATAACTCTAAGGGCCTCTTATCAAGCCGCACTAGCAGATTCCGCTCCGCATTGCCGCACTGGGGGCCGCTAGTGCGGTTTGCTAAATGAGGCCCTAAATTTCTTATTGACCATATTATTATTTACTGGTCTCTGTGGAACTCTTTTGGAATTTACTCACTGGATCATCTTATAAGTAAACGATTGTATAATTTTGATGACCTGTCTCTAAAATAGAAGTTGCTTCTTCGCAATATTTCAGCTGCTTTTGACTTACCTAGATGATCAGAAGAAGCTCAGTAGAAATGCATACATTAAATACATAATGTCAGGAAGTATTTTTCGCACAAAGAGTGGTGGATACATGGAACGCCCCCCGCGGGAGGTGGTGGAGATGAAAACGGTAACGGAATTCAAACGCGCGTGGGATAAACACAAAGGAATCCTGTTTAAAAGGAACGGATCTACGGAATCTTAGCGGAGATTGGGTGACGACACCAGGGATTGGGAAGCAAAACCAGCGCTGGGCAGACTTCTACAGTCTACGCCCTGATCGTAACTGAATAAATATGGATGGACTGCACGTGGGAAGCCAAAGATGCTAGAGGAACCTTAAAACGGAAAAAGGCATACTGGGCTGCATGGGACCCTTATATTCAATCGATTAGTGGCAGGGCCCGCAGCTTATTACTTAACACAATACAAACCTATAACCAATAACACGCAGGTGAGGAAACATAGGAGTTTATTATGCGCCAACAGGCTAGCTGGTTGAATGAAGACCGATAAATGATGTTTGTTCATGATAAAGAGGAGGGGTTTAGAATTGGGAGGAGAGGGCGGGTGGGAAAGGAACTGGGGAGGGGGGGAAGGGGGGGGGGGAGAATTTTCAGATTCTAGTTTTTTTTTGGGGGGGGGGGATAGAGGAGATGGGGAGAGAAGGCGAATGTTCCAAGGGGGGGGGGGGGGGGAAACATGATAATGTTAAAAGCTGAATCGAGCTAAGCTACAAACTGTAAAGATGTGGATGTTCTGTAATAGAGTGGAGTGGAGGAGTGGCCTAGTGGTTAGGGTGGTGGACTTTGGTCCTGGGGAACTGAGGAACTGAGTTCGATTCCCACTTCAGGCACAGGCAGCTCCTTGTGACTCTGGGCAAGTCACTTAACCCTCCATTGCCCCATGTAAGCCGCATTGAGCCTGCCATGAGTGGGAAACAAATGTAACAAAAAAAAAAATGTTATGTAACAGTTTATACTTTCAATCAGTGCATTTTCTCTGTGCCGGTACTCAAATGCCAGGCCAACCTTCAGGGATCACTAAGGGATTCACCCCACAATAGCCAGGCCCCCTGCAACCAGTCACAGAATCTATGACAAGGCAGAATTGGTGTGTAAAACCTGAGCTCTTTCATTAAAACTTGGGGACCGTGGGTCAATTTTAGCAGACAATGGAAAAGGTGTCAGTACTCAGTACCCCCAAGTACCCCCTCAAAAAAAGCCCTGCTTTCAATAAAAAATGATTGAACTTAAATATGGATGGACTGGAGAGTAAATTTTAAGGGGATTCGACGTTACCTTCAGAGCTTTTAGTACAAGAACAGTGCTGGGCAGACTTCTACAGTCTGCGCCCTGAGGACGGGAAGGACATGTCAAACTCGGGCATACATATAAAGTATCATTCCATGTAAAATGAGTTTATCTTGCTGGGCAGACTTAATGGACCATACAGGTCTTTATCTGCCGTCATTTACTATATGTTACCTGACACATCTTCTATACATGTCCTTAGTACAAAGCTGATGACTGAAGGAAAAATTCTCTTATCTACCTACAAACTGAAATCATTCTATATTTAATTTAGACAATAGAATGATTTCTCGTTGGATTACAGAACTGAATTTAACAACATATTCAATACCATGGAAACACTTTTGGATCCGAATCTCCAGACCCACACAGTCAGCCAGCGTGCTCCAATCTATGTACTTTTTCGCTCATAGACTTTACGGACTCCAGAATTGAAATATAAAGCAAACTGACATTGGCATTGGCATGGCATTGTAAGTCTTCAGTTCAAACTTTACAGCATATGTTCTACGAACGTCTCCCTCCTACATGGCGTGTGGTGCTCTATCTGAAAAACTATACAAAAGATTTTGAATATTGAGGTACCAAACTCATTTTCTCTAATAATTCTTCAATCACTACACCCTGATCTTAACTTAGAAGATGATTATAATACTTTATTGAACTAAGGGGGTCTTTTAGTAAGCGGTGGTAAGCCCAATACGGGCTCGTTAATCCATAACTACTGCCGGTCTACCGCAGCCAGCCTGGTAGTAATTCCCACCCCCAGCCTGCGCCATTTTCGTCGCTACAAATATATATTTTTATTTTTCTAGCGTCGGTGTTTACCTGGCAGTAATCGGGCAGTGGTGCGTGCTGCCCGGTTACCATGGGAGCCCTTACCACCACCTTGATGGGTGGTGGTAAATGCTCCCCCCCCCCCCCACCCCGAAATGGCTGCATGGCAAGTGGTTCACTTACTGCATGATCCTTTAAAAAAAAAAAAAAAAAAAAAAGATAGCCTTTTACCCGCTACTGTAAAAGGGTGCCTCTGGTCACGACAAAAACACGCACTAACGCCAGATTAGTTAAAGGATCCCTTACTTCTTCCAGTTGGTCTTCAAATGATTTTAGGATCATGGAAAAACGCAACCACTTAAAATGAAACATTTTAGTGGCATACTGTATGCCTCGTATATAAATACAAACTTAAAAGCATCAGAAGAAACCAACAGGGTTCGTAAGGTAACATCTATATGGAAAGTTCTGGAACAATACTTAGAAATCAGAGTATGAATATTCCATCATTGGGTTTTTGTCATTGTCATCATTTTAACTTTCACTATTTTCTTTTTTTCCATTTGGTTCACTTTTCTAATCATTTTCCTACCCGTAACCTCCGCTCTCAAGACAAATCCCTCCTTTCAGTACCCTTCTCCACCACCGCCAACTCCAGGCTCCGCCCTTTCTGCCTCGCCTCACCCCATGCTTGGAATAAACTCCCTGAGCCCATACGCCAGGCCCCCTCCCTGCCCATCTTCAAATCCTTACTCGAAGCCCACCTCTTCAATGTCACCTTCGGCACATAACCATTATACCTCCATTGAGGAAATCTAGACTACCCCAACTTGACATTTCGTCCTTTAGATTGTAAGCTCCTTTGAGCAGGGACTGTCCTTCTTTGTTAAACTGTACAGCACTGCGTAACCCTAGTAGCGCTCTAGAAATGTTAAGTAGTAGTAGTATTCATGCTCATTGTTCACCACATATATCATTATCGAATTGACATGGTTAATTGTTATTTCCAAGATGGTAATTATTGTTACTGTTCGGACTGTATTGGCTAATTCAGCCACTGTTCTCTATTTGAAAATTCAATAAAAATTGTTTAAACTAAAAAAAAAAAAAAAAAAAGCTCTCCATTGATAACTTTTGTTGGTACCTTTCTCTATATTTATACAGAATTTGTACATGTTAAATTTATTCTTTTTGCTTTATTAAAAAAAGGAAAAAAAACTGTTTGAAAAAGAAGGCCCCATTGCTTCAATCACTTCAGTGTTGACAAGGTACCTGCTGGCTCCAAGTCAGTTGGACAAGCTAAGTTCAGTATGTGTAGGGACTCCACAGTTGCTTCTTTACAGAAATTGAAAACCATGAATCCCTAGATATAATGAGGAGTGGACGAGTGGCCTAGTGGTTAGGGTGGTGGACTTTGGTCTTGGAGAACTGAGGAACTGAGTTTGATTCCCGGCACAGGCAGCTCCTTGTGACTCTGGGCAAGTCACTTAACCCTCCATTGCCCATGTAAGCCGCATTGAGCCTGCCATGAGTGGGAAAGCGTGGGGTACAAATGTAACAAAAAAAATAAAATACAACCAGGACCGGCTTATGCTGCCCAAATGACATAGGGTCAAATAAAGTTGGTGACTTAACTTAAAGGGGATCTTCCTTGCCCAGACCTTCTCCCTCCTCCCCACACCACTTCATGGACAACTAGGAGGGTCAACTCATAGAAGAGGCTTATCCAATCCTGGTTTTCCTCCAGCACATTAAGAGAAAACTAATTCTTTCTCTAAGACAGGGGCAATCCAGCCCTCGGGACACACCTAGTCCTATCAGATTTTCAGGATACCCACAATGAATATGCATGAGATAGATTTACACACCAAGGAGGCAGTGTATGCAAATTTATCTCATGCATATTCATTGTGGATATCCTGAAAACATGTTGGGACTAGGTGTACCTCATGGACTGAGTTGAGAAACACTGCCCTAAGACAGGGGTTCTCAACTCAGACTTCAGGACTAGAGAATGACATGGGGACAAAATATGTCTCCGCCCCATCCCGTCCCCGCAGGTTCTGTCTCCGTCCCCACCCCATCCCATCCCCATCCCCGGCCCATCCTCGCAGGCTCTGTCTCCATCCCCGCCACGTCTTCGCAGACCCCATCTCCATCCCCGCCACATCCTCACAGGCTCTGTCTCCATCCCCGCCACGTCTCCGCAGGTTCTGTCCCCATCTCAGAAGCCTCGAACAATTATAAGTCTATATTTAAATCTTTTTATTAAAGTATAAAAAGGAACAATATTGCTATGCAACTGTTGTGTATAAATTACAAATAGAAAACAATAACAGCGAGCAGCTATAATAACCCTCCCAGCACCACCACCCTCTCCCTCCAACCCCAACAATAGCTGATTTCTACTACCCCAAAGAATCCTAATCCACCCTGTTAAAATGTCCAGGAGTACAAAATACAACCCGTTCTGTATGTCCTAGAGGGGAGAAATATGCCCTATGAAGCACTGTTATGATATTTTAATCTGTGGATTAATAATAAGTCATTAACAATCTCAGGATTCAATCTAGCTCTCCTGTCTTCCACAGTCCTTCCTGCAATAAAAAATGTCTTCTTACAAGATGTGCTGGTGGTAGAATGTATAGGATCCCCCATGCATTGCTAGTTGTGGCCAACATGTTTGCTTGTTTTTCAAAAAAAAAAAAAATCAAAATATCGTTGTCTGCATCACTCAAACATAAATAACAGTCCAGTTCATTAACAGGCTTCAAAGTAGAAAATGACATGGGGACAAAGTCTGTCCCCCGTGGGCTCTGTCCCCGTCCCATCCCCACGGTTACTGCGGGTCCCTGTCCCCCTGTCATTCTCTACTCAGGACACATCAATCCAGTCTGGTTTTTAAGATATCCACAGCGAATACGCACGAGATCAATTCGCATGCACTGCCTCCACTGTATGCAAATCTATCTCATGCATATTCATTGAGGGTATCCTGAAAACCTGACTGGCTCAGTGTGACCCAAGGACTGGGTTGAGAACCTCTGCTCGAAGACAAGTAGGAACATGGCTTGTTCAGTTCAGTCCTGGAGGGCTACAAACAGGCCGGATTTTCGTAATGAACATGCATGAGAGATATTTACATGCCCATTACCTACAAAACTTGAATATGTTTTGACCAAAAGTGCATCCTATTTTACAAAACAGGAGAAAACAAAATGCTGGCTTTTTACCCTGTTGGTTTGGGGTAAACGTCGTCGATATATTTCCCATTCTGTTTCAAACAAAAGCACATCCCCAGAGTGCACTCAATTCAACCAGTACCTTTTGTGGCCTCCCAGTCAGTCTCTTTTGGGTCCGTTCCAAGGGTGGTCAGTTGAGTTACGAAGTTGACCGTGCAGAACCGTGTCAAAGGCCTTGCTGAAAAAGAATTTCACCACAAGGCCTGCTCTCCCCTCGTATGTGTTGTGTTATATAAGTAGATGAATATGATTATTTTCTCTTTCAACTGTTATTGTGCTGAAGAGACAATTGTAGAAGTTCATGCCCCCTGCTGGGTTATCAGCCCGCGGCGGAATTGTCTTTCGCCCCTGTAGAGTCAAGAACCGATCGAAATGCCAGCTGCATAAATTACCAGCCGGCCCCCTCCAAAAATGCTAAATCTTGAAACTATATGCTTCTCTCGTCATCTTGGCTGTCCTCGAATGAAGGGGGGGGGGGGGGGAACAGGCAAGGGAATAATCCTCCAAGACCAGGCCAAGGAGATTTGGGGGGAGCGTGTTAAGATCAACATTCCAGACTCTATAAATTGTAATCCAGGGCTACCCAATTCCGATCCTCGAGCTCCACAGGCAGGCCAGATTTTTACGATATCTACCATGAATATGCCTGGAGAGATCTGCATGCCAAAGAGCTGTGACAGCAATTAAAATGCTAAAAAAAATCATCCCGCACATTCCTCAGTCTTCATTTCCCGAATCGTAAAGGTCTCAAATACAAACTAACGCACGTGTCACCTTTTCCTACCTGAGCACACAATTCTGGAATGCGCTGCCGCGCAAATTAAAAACGCTCTATGAATTAGATAACTTCCGAGTTCTACTGAAGACTAATCTCTTTAATAAGGCATACAACAATGAACAACAAATATAAAGTCCTATACGTACATCCAAAATTGCCTCTACTCTGTCAACCTGCCAAAACACTGCCATGTTCTTTCACTATCATGGTACCCAAGATCCTTTAGCTACTACTAAATGTATATTTTCTTATCTAATTCTTATATACTTCTTAAATATTTCTTAATATGTTTGCTTGTTAAAATACTATCATGTTTTATCATTATCATGCTACCCCAAATCCTTCAGTTATCACTAAATGTATACTTTTCCATGTATTTCTATTTACTCAGGGATAGTGCTGGGCAGACTTATATGGTCTGTGTCAGAGCCGGTGGTGGGAGGCGGGGATAGTGCTGGGCAGACTTATACGGTCTGTGTCAGAGCCGGTGGTGGGAGGCGGGGATAGTGCTGGGCAGACTTATACGGTCTGTGCCAGAGCTGGTGGTGGGAGGTGGGGCTGGTGGTTGGGGGGGTGGGGATAGTGCTGGGCAGACTTATACTGTCTGTGCCAGAGCCGGTGGTGGGAGGCGGGGCTGGTGGTTGGGAGGCGGGTATAGTGCTGGGCAGACTTATACGGTCTGTGCCAGAGCTGGTGGTGGGAGGCGGGGCTGGTGGTTGGGAGGCGGGGATAGTGCTGGGCAGACTTATACGGTCTGTGCCAGAGCTGGTGGTTGGGGGGTGGGGATAGTGCTGGGCAGACTTATACGGTCTGTGCCAGAGCTGGTGGTGAGAGGCGGGGCTGGTGGTTGGGGGGCGGGGATAGTGCTGGGCAGACTTATACGATCTGTGCCAGAGCCGGTGGTGGGAGGCGGGGCAGGTGGTTGGGAGGCGGGGATAGTGCTGGGCAGACTTATACGGTCTGTGCCCTGAAAAAGAAAGGTACAAATCAAGGTAAGGTATACACAAAAAGTGGGCAGACTGGATGGACCGTGCAGGTCTTTTTCTGCCGTCATCTACTATGTATGTTACTCATGATGTATTGTAAGCCACATTGAGCCTGCAAAGAGGTGGGGAAATGTGGGATACAAATGCAACAGATAAAATAAAATAAAAAAGTTTGAAAAAAAAAAAGCTACACACTGCTTTCATACACACAACTTGTATGCGTGTATGAAAGATGTCTGTAGCATGCGCCGAGCAGCCACGCTTAGCGACTGGCTGTTCTGCGCATACTTGGGTGACCGATTGGCTTCCCTCCTTCAGAACTCCTCGCTGTGTTTGCGAGTAGCTCATTTACATTCTGTTTCTTTTGAGCATAGCTTGCTATTTCCGGCTTCTTCATTGTTATCGAGGTGGAAATAGCAATCGGTGTTTCTGCCATTTAAGTACATAAGTAATGCCACACTGGGAAAAGACCAAGGGTCCATCGAGCCCAGCATCCTGTCCACGACACCGACCAATCCAGGCTAAGGGCACCTGCAGTGCCGTACCAAGGGGGGGTGGGCGGTGGGGGCAGTCTGCCCTGGGTGCATGCCGCTGGGGGGGGTGCCGCGTGCCTGTCGGCTCTTCGTTTTCATGCTCCCTTTGCCCCGGAACAGGTTACTTCCTGTTCCGGGGCAGAGGGAGCATGACAACGAGGAGCTGGCAGTCACGCGGCACCCCCCCCCCCCACACACCGGCGTGCACCCTGGGGGGGTTCTTTCGCCAGGGGGGGCGTCGCGCTGTTCCGGGGGGGTGCTGCACCCGGGAGGCGGGGCGCATCGGCGATCCACCCCGGGTGTCAGCCACCCTAGGAATGCCACTGGGCACCTGGCAAGCTTCTCAAACGTACAAACATTCTATACATGTTAATCCCGGAATTGTGGATTTTCCCCAAGTCCATTTAGTAGCGGTTTATGGACTTGTCCTTTAGGAAACCGTCTAACCCCTTTTTAAACTCTGCTAAGCTAACCGCCTTCACCACGTTCTCCGGCAATGAATTCCAGAGTTTAATCCCATATAGTCCTTCAGGAACTCTCTGGTCTGCTCAACAAAACCAGTTTATAATCCCTACCTATCATATTATAGTTCATTAAAATATTAGGCACTCTAGGGTCCTTTTAGTAAGGTGCACTGAAAAATGGCCTGAGGTAGTGTAGACGCATTTTTCAGCGCACCGGCAAAAAAAAAAATGCCTTTTTAAAATTTTGGCCGAAAATGGATGCGCGGCAAAATGAAAATTGCCGCGCGTCCATTTTGGGTCGGAGACCTTGCCGCCAGCCATTGACCTAGCAGTAAAGTCTCACGCGGTAACCGGGCGGTAATGACCTATGTGCGTCAAATGCCACTTGGCGGGCGTAGCTGGCGCGTGCCCAGAAAATAAAGAATATTTTTCGGACGCGCACCAAAAATGAAACTCCCGCAAGAGCCACGCGGTAGCCGGGCGGTAACAGCACCTACGTACCTTAGAGTAAAGGGGCACCAGTATCTTTTCTGTTCAACTTACACAACTCTGGAATGCTCTACCAGGCTCCTTAAAGATTACAACCATCCTTTGCAAACTTTAAGCTGGATCTTAACATCCATCTTTTTCATGTTGCTTTTTTTCTGACATTTGCTTTACATCCTTTCCAGGATATGCACTGATCGTACAGAGTTTCCCCCTCCTTTTGTGTCTCCACGTTTCTTTCCTATTATTGTAGTTCTCCCCCCTCCCTCAAATTCTGTTTGTACTATGCTCATTTTATTTATTTCTCTCTGTATTAGATTGTAAACCCCCCGAAGGCCGCCAAAGGACGGGATAGTAAATTCTAAATAAACTTGGTAAGTGCAGGTGTCCATTTGTTGAAGTGCCTCCATAATTTCTCTCTGCTGGTCTCTGTACTGGCTGTGAATATTTTCCCAGATCACGCAGCTCCCTTTTATGAGATGGTGCTAAAGGTCTCAAAAAAAAAAGATATAGCGGACCCAGAAAAGGTTCAGACAAAGGTGACAAAAGGGATATAACAAATAGGAGGAAATATTTTTTCACTCAACGAACAGTTAAGCTCTGGAGCACTTTGCCAGAGGATGTGGTAACAGCAGTTAGCATATCTGGGTTTAAATAAGGTTTGGACAAGTTCCTGGAGGAAAAGTCTATAGTCTGTTATTAAGATGCACCTGGGGAAGACACTGCTTGCCCCGGGATTGGTAGTGTGAAATCTTGCTACTGTTTGGGTTTTTGCCAGGTACTTGTGACCTGGATTGGCCACTGTTGGAAACTGGGCTAGATGGACCATCGGTCTGACCCGGTATGGCTACTCTTATGTTCTTACGAAAGGGAAGGGTTAAAATGGAAGATATGTTTTTGGAAGAATGGAAAGCTGGATGTGACGTCCCCCAGGACTCTCCTATATCACCGGTATTGTTCAATGTTATGACGTTGCCCTTAGGTTCTGCCTTTTCAGTACTAGGAATCCGCTGCTTTATTTATGAGGATAATACTACTGGGTCAATTAGGAATACCAGTAATATTGTAAAACTGGAGTGTAGATCTTGTTCATCACTTAAATCTAAACAAGGACAAAACCAAATTTCTGTTATTAAAAAGACTTTCTATACCACCTTTCCAAAAAGAAGGTCAAAGCAGTGTACTGACTAAAAGCGAGGTAGAAGGCAACGTCAAATACATAAAGGACAGATTCAAAACTCAACAGAATAATCATACGTACCAAAATACATAAGATACTACAACTACATAATAAAACAAGACCAAATAAAGAAAAAGAAACCCTACAGGGCGTCTCCTCCGAAGGGCAAGAAATCCAGACAAAACCTGTTTATGAAATCAACAACTGTGACTGGGGAATCGAAAAGAACTGGAACTACTGAGGGGCGAATAGAACAGCCGTCAACCAACAAGCTGTCGTCTTTTCCTGGTTAAGAACCAGTTTATGATCAATAAATCAGGTTGCCACAGTTTTGAGACATGATTGAAGATTGTGGAAATCTGGAGACAGAAGAGCAACCGGAAAAACTAATAGAATATCATTGGAATACGTATATGAAGATATACCATGTTCTTGAATTATTGTTAACTGTCTCTCTTTATGTCAGGTGTTCAGCGCTGCGTGCGTCTGGTAGCGCTATACAAACGCTAATAATAATGGAACGATGAAACTATTAAAGAGCAGTGGTGAAAGAAGAGAACCCTGTGGAATGCCACAGGGGGAGGAATGAATTGTTGACGCTGATGAAGGCATTTTGACAAAAAAGGAACGGTCAGTCAAAAAGGAAGAAAACCAAAATTTTCCCTGACAAAACTATTTCAGCAAGATGAGTCACAAGAAGTGAGCGATCAATAAAATCAAAAGCTGCTGATAAATTGAGGGAAACTAGAAGAACAATCCTACCAGTCGATCTCACCTCTAACGCTGGAGAATAAGTTCAAGTCATACATAAGCACCTAATTATGGAATGCGCTACCAAACGCCATAAAATCAATGCATGAACTAACAAACTTCCGAAAATCACTAAAAACCAACCTGTTCAAAAAGGCATACCACAATTGATCCATCCTAATTACCAGACAAGGAAACAGATAGTAGGAATAGACAAAATGAACTTTAAACACTTGAATACCCCGCCTACATCCTAGGCTGTACCTTGCGAAGGATGTAAAAAGAATTGAAGCGGTGCAAAGAAAAGCTACGAGAATGGTAAGGGATTTGCGTTACAAGACGTATGAGGAGAGACTTAATGACCTGAACATGTATACTCTGGAAGAAAGGAGAAACAGAGGTGATATGATACAGACGTTCAAATATTTGAAAAGTATTAATCCGCAAACTAACCTTTTCCGGAGATGCGAAGGAGGTAGAACGAGAGGACATGAGATGAGATTGAAGGGGGGGCAGACTCAAGAAAAATGTCAGGAAGTATTTTTTCACAGAGAGAGTAGTGGATGCTTGGAATGCCCTCCCGCGGGAGGTGGTGGAAATGAAAACGGTAACAGAATTCAAGCACGCGTGGGATAAGCATAAAGGAATCCTGTTCAGAAGGAATGGATCCTCAGGAACTTAGCCGAGATTGGGTGGCAGAGCCGGTGGTGGGAGGCGGGGCTGGTTGTTGGGAGTCGGGGATAGTGCTAGGCAGACTTATACGGTGTCTGTGCCCTGAAGAGCACAGGTACAAATCAAAGTAGGGTATACACAAAAAGTAGCACATATGAGTTATCTTGTTGGGCAGACTGGATAGACCGTGCAGGTCTTTTTCTGCTGTCATCTACTATATGTTACATTGAGGCATATTTTCAAAGCACTTTGGGAGGCTAAGTTCCATAGGTTTCTATGGAACTTTGGGAGGCTAAGTGCTTTGAAAATGAGCCCGATTGTCAATTACTGAACTTTAATGCACTACCACTTGATCTCTTACCCCGGAAAAATCTTTAACGATTGACTGCTTAATTCACTTGTAACGTACAAACTTTACTACAATACCACTATGTATTTCTTGATCCGGAACTGGCGATCGTCCATTACGGTACAACGTAAGCCACATTGAGCCTGCAAATAGGTGGGAAAATGTGGGATACAAAGGCAACAAATAAATAAATAAATAAATAGAATCTCACTCAGAGCGGAGTGGTTTACATCAATGATTGAACTTATATTTGTATTTGGTCATTTTACTACTGTTATAATGTTAAACAAAATTGTAAGTTTTATGTTAAACTGGATCTGCTGTACACCGCCTTGGGTAAATACATAGTAGATGGCAGCAGAAAGACCTGCACGGTCCATCCAGTCTGCCCAACAAGCTACGTTTTGTGTATACCTTACCTTGATTTGTTATCTGCCATTGTCAGGGCACAGACCGTATAAGTCTGACCAGCACTAGCCCCGCCTCCCAACCACCAGCCCCGCCTCCCCCCACCGGCTCTACATTTCCAAGGCGCTACCAGACTCACGCAGCGCTATACTGCCACCCAATCTCGGCTAAGCTTCTGAGGATCCCTTCTTTCTGAACAGGATTCCTTTATGTTTATCCCACGCATGTTAAAATTCCGTTACCGTTTTCATCTCCACCACCTCCCGCGGGAGGGCATTCCAAGCATCCACCACTCTCTCCGTGAAAAAATACTTCCTGGCATTTTTCCTGAGTCTGCCTGCCTCCCTTCAATCTCCTTTCATGTCCTCTCGTTCCCAACTTCTTGTTAAGTAAATCTGAACTAAAAAGTACCAGCAAGCAATGTCTCTTCATAAAAGCGGTTAAGAAATCCTAATCAATAAATACTCAAAGTCATTGATCAGAGTTTAGGAGCCGTCAGTATGGGCCTTAAATTGTGGACTTTACCCCGAAAGCTTCTGTCTCTCCTTCAAGACAAGCCTGGTTTTTATACCACGGCTTTTGACTGTTTGCTTTTTTAAGAGGGGGGTTGTAGATTTGGCTTAGGAGGGGTAGGCTTGGGGCAAATGTAGGATTTTTGGTTGGGAGTGGAGGGAGGGGGATTTATTTTTAGTTTTTACCACAGCTTTTGGTGAAGTGTATTATTGAATCAAGAGACAGAAAACACTGCTGCACGGCACCTTTAAAAACAAGAAATACATTTGTAATCTTGGTTCTTAAAGAGCAGCAGGATTCTCATTCCAGGCTAATGGCCCCTAACCAAGTTTCCCATTTCACACAGGAGGGCATGTGCATGATTTCCCACCCACCGCTGAGAACAGTGTTTAAATTCTGCATCAGTTCCAAGCTGAACCTCCCTGAGATCCAGCACTGGCGAGGAGAAAACCAGAGTTACTGCAGGCATTAAATGAACACCATTAGAAGGGAAAAAAAAAGCAAAAGAGAGAGAGCCGGGTGGTCCCTGCACTTGCATGGATATTTATTTATTTATTTGGATTTTTCACATATATATTCAGAAGTGGTTGAAGATGAGGTACATTTAAGCTAGATCAGGTTTGTTCCCTGTCCCTGAAGCCTTTACAAGCTCAATGTGGAGGATAATAGGAGATGAAGTGACTTGCCCAAGGCCACAAGGAACGTCACTGGGCTTTGAACCTTGATTTCCCTGGTTACCAGTCCACTGCTCTAACCACTAGGTTATTTCTTCACTCTTTCAACTAGATTTTTTTTTTTTTTACATTTGTACCCCGCGCTTTCCCACTCATGGCAGGCTCAATGCGGCTTACATGGGGCAATGGAGGGTTAAGTGACTTGCCCAGAGTCCCACTAGCAACATTCCATGTAGAAGTCGGCCCTTGCAGATCAGCAATGTGGCCGCGCTGGCTTCTGCTTCTGTGAGTCTGACGTCCTGCACGTACGTGCAGGACGTCAGACTCACAGAAACAGAAGCCTGCGCAGCCTTCTACATGGAATGTTGCTAGTGGAATAGCAACATTCCATGTAGAATCTCCGATAGTAGCAACATTCTATGTAGAATCTCCAATAGTATCCATTTTATTTTTGCTACATTTGTACCCTGCGCTTTCCCACTCATGGCAGGCTCAAAGCGGCTTACATGGGGCAATGGAGGATTAAGTGACTTGCTCAGAGTCACAAGGAGCTGCCTGTGCCTGAAGCGGGAATCGAGCTCAGTTCCTCAGGACCAAAGTCCACCACCCTAACCACTAGGCCACTCCTCCACTGTTGCTACTATTTGAGATTCTACATGGAATGTTGCTATTCCACTAGCAACATTCCATGTAGAAGTCGGCCCTTGCAGATCAGCAATGTGGCCGCGCTGGCTTCTGCTTCTGTGAGTCTGACGTCCTGCACGTATGTGCAGGACGTCAGACTCACAGAAACAGAAGCCTGCGCAGCCTTCTACATGGAATGTTGCTAGTGGAATAGCAACATTCCATGTAGAATCTCCAATAGTAGCAACATTCCATGTAGAATCTCCAACAGTATCTATTTTATTTTTGTTACATTGTACCCCGCGCTTTCCCACTCATGGCAGGCTCATGCGGCTTACATGGGGCAATGGAGGGTTAAGTGACTTGCCCAGAGTCACAAGGAGCTGCCTGTGCCTGAAGTGGGAATCCAACTCAGTTCCTCAGGACCAAAGTCCACCACCCTAACCAGTAGGCCACTCCTCCACTGTACTGAAGACTATTTCTTTATTGTATTAGGATTTATTTACCACCTTTTTGAAGGAATTCACTCAAGACTAGAAGGTCTGAGAGCTTTGAGCCAAGGCCGGTCCCTTCTTAGCCTTTTCTCTGGTGTTGACAACCTGTATAATACAAGGCGAGGGATTTTTCATTGCCCTGCCTCCCCCTCTCCCCCACCCTCTGAGGGAGATAAAAGTGTACAACCACAGTCAAAGCAAGAGGATTAAACCTCCTGTTAAAATTAGCATTTCGGAAAAACCTGCATGCACGGTCTGGTGGTCCCTCTCTGCTGGAGCCCCCCCTCCCCCACTGTCCGTCTCCTGCAGGCGAACGCTTCGCTGGGCTCCGTGAGAAATTGATTTCCCAACTTCATCTTGCACAGAGCGCGGCTGTCAGAGCAAGCGCTTTCCAGAGGCAGAAATGGCCGGGGGGGCTCCTCTCTAGCTACCTGTCAGCCAAAGCGTGGACTCCGGGATAGAGCTTTGTAACCTGGAAGACATTTCCCCGCGAGCTCCTGAACAAATTCCTAATACAGAGCTGTGGCGGTCCCGGAGTAACCTTGATTCTCTGTGGGCTGTAACACGTTTTATTGCACTGATGTGAAAATTATACAGAGGTGGTGACGTCCATGAGCCTTCCAGACCACACAAATCCTCTTTTCAGACGCTCTGTCCTTTACAGACACTCTTGACAGCTTTGTTGGGAGATTGGTTTAAATCGTAAATATGAAAAATTGGGGTCTTTATCCTCCAAAGCACATCTCTCATTTGACAGTGGTCCCTAAAAACCAAAGGCTTTAGACACAGCATGGGGTTAGTTATGGAATATTTTCCACATCTTGGCAGTCTCTCTCTCTTTTTTTTTTTCAGTATTAGGTACTTCGTCAAAATAAGGTTCACAGTCCCCCTCCCCCGGATCAAGGATTGCTTCAGCTAGGGCTATCTGAAGCAGTTAGTGGAACACATGCTAACTACCCAAATGACTCTCCTGGCTCCCTTACACAGCCTCTGACAAATAAAAAAAAAAAGGGCTCTCTTAGCTGCCTCTGCTCTCTTCCACAGTCTTTGACTAATGGGAGAGCTATCCCACTTCCCTGTGCTCTCTTCCATAAATTCTAGCCAACAGAAGAAATCTCCCAGCTACCTGTGCTCTCTTCCACAATCTCTGACCAATAGAACTCTCCCATTTCCTGACCAATAGAAGAGCTCTCCTAGGTGCCTGTGCTCCCATCCACAGTGTCTGACCAATAGAAGAGCTCACCCAGCTGCCTGTGCTCCCTTACACAGCCTCTGACAAATAAAAAAAAAGTGCTCTCTTAGCTGCCTCTGCTCTCTTCCACAGTCTTTGACTAATGGGAGAGCTATTCCACTTCCCTGTGCTCTCTTCCATAAATTCTAGCCAACAGAAGAAATCTCCCAGCTACCTGTGCTCTCTTCCACAATCTCTGACCAATAGAACTCTCCCATTTCCTTCCAAAGCCTGACCAATAGAAGAGCTCTCCTAGGTGCCTGTGCTCCCATCCACAGTGTCTGACCAATAGAAGAGCTCTCCCAGCCTCTGCCCAATAGAAGAGCTCATCCAGCTGCCTGTGCTCCCTCTCACAGCCTCTGACCCATAGAAGAGCCTTCCCAGGTGCCTGTGCTCCCTCCTACAGCCTCTAACCAATAGAAAAGCTTTTTCATCTGCCTGTCAAGTGAATGCTCTAGCCCTAGTCAAGGAAGTTTAATTGACAGGAGATGGCGGAGCTTGCCACCATATTGAGACACCCAAAACAATAGCAAACGCATATTAGAAATAAGGACTGCCAACGTGTGGACCTAACAGTTTGGTTTGGTTTGAGTGTATCAAGATGGTGGCTACAGCTTCAGCCTGTCACATGACGCTATCTCCTGTCCATTAAGCCTCCTTGGCCCCAGAACAGGTGTACTTATAGTCCAGACCGCAGTCCACAATCCAGGCTATGAACCTAACCCCTGTGGACTGCGGTGATGTCCCCTGGGTCCGGCCAGGCCTTCTTCCTGCTGCACGGGAGTGAGGGAGCAGCTGACTTGGAAGCCGCCGCTGTGGGGCACAGGGAATTGGTTCTGGCAGTAGTGTTTGGGCTCGGGGACGGCGAGAGAAAGATGTGCTGAAAGAAGCAAGGAAACCTGTTTAGTAATGCTTTGGCCTAATAGTTTTATACCTGTTTGCTATTTGTTGCTTCTGATCATTATTGTCCTTGTTTGTTTTTATATGTTTTGTTTTATAGTAACACTAGTAAAAGAGGCCCGTTTCTGGAGCAAATGAAACGGGCGCTAGCAAGGTTTTCCTCCCCAACACCCCCCCCCCTTCTCCCTCCCTCCCTTCCTACCGACCCCTTCGTCGTTCTGACGCCATTGCTCTGCACCTCCTGAATGCACTGTACGCCATTGCTCTGCCCTCGGTGTGTGATGCCATTGCTCCGCCCTCGACGTCATCACATTTGATGCGAGGGCGGGGCCCCGAGACGGCTATTTCGGTGGCTTCACCACTACGAACCCTTCGAACCCGTTTTGATGACGGAAGTGACGTCAGTGTCCTCAGAACGTTGAGGGTGAATTTTATTATATAAGATAGTAGATGATGGCAGAAAAAGACCTGCACGGTCCATCCAGTCTGCCCAACAAGGCAAACTCATATGTGCTAGTTTTTGTGTATATCTTACCTTGATTTGTAACTGTCAATTTTCAGGGCACAGACCGTACAAGTCTGCCCAGCACTATCCCCGCCTCCCAACCACCAGCCCTGCCTCCCACCACCGGCTCTGGCACAGACCGTATAAGTCTGGCCAGCACTATCCCCACATCCCAACCACCAGCCCCGGCTCCCACCACCAGCTCTGCCCACCCAATCTCGGCTAAGCTCCTGAGGATCCATTTCTTCTGTACAGGATTCCTTTATGTTATCCCACGCATGTTTGAATTCCATTACCGTTTTCCTCTCCACCACCTCCCGCGGGAGGGCATTTCAAGCATCCACCACTCTCTCCGTGAAAAAATACTTCCTGACATTTTTTTGAGTCTGCCCCCCTTCAATCTCATTTCATGTCCTCTAGTTCTACCGCCTTGCCATCTCCGGAAAAGGTTAATTTGCGGATTAATACCTTTCAAATATTTGAACGTCTGTATCATATCACCCCTGTTTCTCCTTTCCTCCAGGGTATACATGTTCAGGACAGCAAGTCTCTCCTCATACGTCTTGTAACGCAAATCCCATACCATTCTCGTAGCTTTTCTTTGCACCGCTTCGATTCTTTTTACATCCTTAGCAAGACACGGCCTCCAAAACTGAACACAATACTCCAGGTGGAGCCTCACCAACGATTTGTACAGGGGCATCAACACCCCCTTTCTTCTGCTGGTCACTCCCCTCTCTATACAGCCTAGCTACCTTCTACTTACGATTAGATAATGAAGTATAAATGAACTTTCTGATATTATTTTACACTGTTTTTATGTCTAAAATTTATCCATATATCAAAAGGAGGGGCCAAAGCTTATCCATTTAGTGGGGGCTGCACATACATACAGCAGCTCAAGCTTACATAGATAAGTTATCCATTTAGGTTCAGGCCACATCGTCAATGATCCTACTTAGATCGATTGAGCCGCTGAATATTGGACATAAACTGTAATAAAGTATAAATTATAAAGAGAAGCAGAGAAATCATCCACTGTGGCTAAATATCGACCCCACAATGCCTAATTATATGTTTTTATCATTGTTCTAGGGGAGGAGGATAACTGTGATTGTCGAGTTGTTTAATTATGAAGATCTCAGGGGGAGGGAATGGAAGGCTTCTGGCTCTGAGCCCTGAGTCTTATAAGTACCAAGGTACACCTCATATCTAAACTCCCACCCACAGCCTCTGACACATAGGACAGCCTCCTCAACTGCCTGTTCTACCCCCCTGCCCCCCCCCCCCCCCCCCCCCCCCCCCCCCAAAGTAGGCAAAGATTCCTCTAGTTAGCTTTCACAGCATGTAACAAGCACTGGGTCAGTTAAGTGTGTTACAAAACAAATTTCTTGCAATAGGAGGTTTTGGCAGTAACCCAATGATACCGAAAGTCCCATCCCTATTACATAATATTTATTTATTTGGATTTTGCTCACACCTTTTCCGTAGCAGCTCAAGGTGAGTTACATTCAGGTACATTGGGGTATTTCCACCCAAGGCAATGGAGGGTTAAGTGACTTGCTGAAGATCACAAGGAGCAGCAGTGGGATTTGAACTGACCACCTCTGGATGTCAAGACCAGTGTTGTAACCACTAGGCCACTCCTCTACTCTACTTTGTAGGGACTAAGCACTGGCCCTGTAGACGGAGGGGCTGGCAGAGCTGACGTGCAGAGGTTGTGAGCTTTTCTGTTTACTTATAAGATGACATTGGTCCATTAAATTCAACCTACCCACATGCAGAAAATTTTGTTTAATGAGGTCATTTTAATATTAACAAGGGTACAGTTTTCCCACCCACTCTCACCACATATCACTAGCAATGACCTCAGAGAACTGTGGTGTAAATAGCATTTTAGTCACAACCTTTTTCAATGGTGATCTCACAATCCCCACTGGTACAAAAAGGGAGATCAAAAACCCTACGTCAAAGAACACCAAAAAATCTTTACAGTAGGGATAGACCAATGGATTTCCATGAAAAAAAAAAAAGGCCTAGAGGTGGCATACAAAAAGTCTATTAAAATCACAAAAATCACATATTCATTGCTTGATACAATCCGAAAGCAAGACTCCACCAGAAGATACCACAATGAAGCCCAAGGACCCACAAGCCAAAAACAAGTGTCCACCAGAAGATACCACAATGAAGCCCAAGGACCCACAAGCCAAAAGCAAGTGTCCACCAGAAGATACCACAATGAAGCCCAAGGACCCACAAGCCAAAAGCAAGTGTCCACCAGAAGATACCACAATGAAGCCCAAGGACCCACAAGCCAAAAACAAGTGTCCACCAGAAGATACCACAATGAAGCCCAAGGACCCACAAGCCAAAAGCAAGTGTCCACCAGAAGATACCACAATGAAGCCCAAGGACCCACAAGCCAAAAACAAGTATCCACCAGAAGATACCACAATGAAGCCCAAGGACCCACAATCCAAAAACAAGTGTCCGCCAGAAGATACCACAATGAAGCCCAAGGACCCACAAGCCAAAAGCAAGTGTCTACCAGAAGATACCACAATGAAGCCCAAGGACCCACACAATCCAAAAGCAAGTCCACCAGAAGATACCACAATGAAGCCCAAGGACCCACACAATCCAAAAGCAAGTCCGCCAGAAGATACCACAATGAAGCCCAAGGACCCACAAGCCAAAAGCAAGTGTCCACCAGAAGATACCACAATGAAGCCCAAGGACCCACAATCCAAAAACAAGTGTCTACCAGAAGATACCACAATGAAGCCCAAGGACCCACAAGCCAAAAACAAGTGTCCACCAGAAGATACCACAATGAAGCCCAAGGACCCACAAGCCAAAAGCAAGTGTCCACCAGAAAATACCACAATGAAGCCCAGGGACCCACACAATCCAAAAGCAAGTCCACCAGAAGATACCACAATGAAGCCCAAGGACCCACAAGCCAAAAGCAAGTCCACCAGAAGATACCACAATGAAGCCCAAGGACCCACAAGCCAAAAGCAAGTGTCCACCAGAAGATACCACAATGAAGCCCAAGGACCCACAATCCAAAAACAAGTGTCTACCAGAAGATACCACAATGAAGCCCAAGGACCCACAAGCCAAAAGCAAGTGTCCACCAGAAGATACCACAATGAAGCCCAAGGACCCACAAGCCAAAAGCAAGTGTCCACCAGAAGATACCACAATGAAGCCCAAGGACCCACACAATCCAAAAGCAAGTCCACCAGAAGATACCACAATGAAGCCCAAGGACCCACAAGCCAAAAGCAAGTCCACCAGAAGATACCACAATGAAGCCCAAGGACCCACAAGCCAAAAGCAAGTGTCCACCAGAAGATACCACAATGAAGCCCAAGGACCCACAAGCCAAAAGCAAGTCCACCAGAAGATACCACAATGAAGCCCAAGGACCCACAAGCCAAAAGCAAGTCCACCAGAAGATACCACAATGAAGCCCAAGGACCCACAAGCCAAAAGCAAGTCCACCAGAAGATACCACAATGAAGCCCAAGGACCCACAATCCAAAAACAAGTGTCCACCAGAAGATACCACAGTGAAGTCCCAAGGACCTGACACAGATCTGTGTTTCGACACAAAGTGCCTGCTTTAGGGGTCACAACATCTTTTTCATCTTCCCTGGAGGAAGGCAGCTTGGAGGAAAGGGGATGAGACAAAAGTGGCACAAAGCACATCTTTTCTCCTCAAATGAGCAGTATAACAAAGTGTTTGCTGCCGTGGCCATTTGTTTTATTGCTCATTTATAGAGAAGAGACGTGCTTTGTGGCATTTTTAATTGGCTCATCCCCTTTCCTCCAACCTGCCTTCCTCCAAGGAAGATGAAAAAGATGTTGTGACCCCTGAAGCAGGCACTTTGCACCAACATGGATCTGTGTCGGATCCTTGGACTTCATTGTGGTATCTTCTGGTGGACACTTGCTGTTGGATTGCAACAAGTATGGAATATGTGATTTTTGTGATTTTAATAAAGACTTTTTTCATGCTACCTCTAGTCCCTCTTTTTGTGGAAATCCATTGGTCCATCCCTACTTTGAATATTTTTTTGGTGATCTCACAATCCCAGCATTCCAGTTCCTAGTGTACTTGCTAAATGAGTTCCCCCACTCACATGGTGTCCTATTCTATAGTTCCATCCACTATATTACATACCTCACAAATGGAATCCCAGCACTTAATAAAAGTATCTGCAGCCACCTCCAAGGTGAATGGCATGCCAATGCACTTCCAGTGTATGAACTGCACGAAGGCTTCCAGAGAGGGGTTTGGGGCAGGTGACAAAATAAGAATGTTATTAATATCCAACCTGAGTCAAGCCAAGGTGCAGGAAATCAAGGTGAGAGGATCAAGGTCAGAAAGAGACTGGGTCATGGCTGGATTTGAATTCAATGGCGTAGCCAAAGTTGGGCCTGGGCATCCACTTTGGGCTCAGTCCCACCCAGTAGCAACATACCTATGATGTGGCTGGCAGGGATCCCCAAGCCCCACTAGCCGAAAACTCCCAACAACTGTCCTGCCTGACTACCTTTTAAGTAGCAGATCTTAGCCTGCAGTGAGCAGCGACCGATACATACTGCTTGCACTGGCCCCACAGCCTTCCCTCTGACGTATTCCCACCTATGCGGAAACAGGAGGTTGCATCAGAGGGAAGGCTGTGGGGCCAACATGAGCAGTGTGTATCAGCTGCTGCTCGCTGCCGGTGAAAATCTGCTATTTACAAGGTATGCAGGGAAGGGGGATATTTGAGAGGCCATATGGCATACAGGCGAGCAAGGGAGAGACCAAATCCCTTGTTGGCCAAGGCACAGTTCTGCCCACCCATCTTGGCCCAGGCCCACCCAAAATTGGGTGTCTAACTACGCTCCTGTTTGAATTTGCACCTGGAGAGTTCTCTTGACCACAAATTCCATTTGACCGAGGGCTGGTCAAACCATCAGGCAGTCACCTAGGGCACAAGCTTCTGTGGGACACCTAAGAGCTGCTTCAGTAAAAGCAAAACAGGTCCTCACAGGAGACAAAAGAAGGGAAGTTGGGCAATTTTCAAATAGCCCATTTACCCAGATTATTAAGAAAAGGGCATGTTAGGCCTAAAAGTTAATGGAGGGGGAGGGACCTGGCCCAGCATGTGTCACATATTAGAAAACAAAAATGAGAATGTTATAATGTCTTTGTATCGCTCCATGGTGCTACTGCACCTTGAATACTGTGTGTAATTCTGGTCACCGCATCTCAAAAAAGATATAGTGGAATTAGAAAAGGTAGAGAGAAGGGCGACGAAAATGATAAAGCGGATGGGATGACTTCCCTATGAGGAAAGGCTAAAGTGGCTAGGGCTCTTCAGCTTGGAGAAGAGACGGCTGAGGGGAGATATGATACAGGTCTATAAAATACTGAGCGGAGTGTAAGGAGTAGATGTGAATCGCTTGTTTATTCTTTCAAAAATACTAGGACTAGGGGGCACACTATGAAGCTGCTAAGTAGTAAATTTAAAACAAACCAGAGAAAATATTTCTTCTCTTCACTCTACGTGTAATTAAACTCTGGAATTCATTGCCCAGAGAATGTGGTAAAAGCAGTTAGCTTAGCAGGGTTTAAAAAAGGATTGGCTAATTTCCTAAAAGAAAAGTCCATAAGCCATTATTAAGATGGACTTAGGAATCTCCACTGCTTATTCTTAGGAAAAGCAGCATAAAATCTGTTTTACTGTTCTGGGATCTTGCCAGGTGCTTGCAACTTGGATTGGCTACTGTTGGAAACAGGATACTGGGCTTGATGGACCTTCGGTCTATTCCAGTATGGCAACACTTATGCTAGACTATTGGTAGCCCTGTAGTTGAGATCCCCCTGGCACAGCCCAAATGCTCTTTTTTTACGGGCAGGACAGGTAATAGGGTAAATTCAATCACCCTCAGGTTGTCCCAGATAGCTGTCTCCACTGTGTTACTGGGCACCAATTCCACATGACATTCTAACTAATTATGTCACAATATTGCCTTAAGATCCCTCCCTCCTTTTCTCTCTTCCTCCGAGTCTCACATTTTATTGTTATTTAAATCATTTCCCCCCTCTGTTTGGCTGGTATGAAGGCAGAAGAGAAATACAAATCCCTTCTGGGAGCCAGGCTGCAGGCAAATAAAAAGAATTCTGAATTCTCTCCATGTCCCCAGGAGAGAATTATCACGCTCCCCTTCACTGCATCATGGGCACCACCAGTGAGCCAGTTTCATTTTTCCTTTCTTTTTTTTTTTCCTTTTTAACATCATCTATTCTACGCAATTACAAAAGTGACTTCGATGAAAGAATCTTGAAAAAAAAAAAAATCCCCAGACATTTAATGTTATGCAAGGAAGCATAAAGTGCCTCTTGCAACACTATGAAAACGCAATGGAGCAGCAGAAAGAGGCGGATATTCAAAGGGGACGGGGCTCCTCAACTGATAGATTAATTACCTTCAAGTCAAAACCTAAACTGGCCTCTGAAAACATACTAGGCCTGAGTTCCTGAATTTAGGATTCTAGTTTTACTAGGTGTCCAAATTTTGGGACCTCAAAAACGAGTTCTAAGAGCAGGAATTCTCAACGTGCATGAGAATAAATTTGCATTGCATGCAAATCTGTCTCATGCATATTTATTGTGGGTATCCTGAAAACCTGACTGGTTAGGTGAGTCCTAAGGACTAGGGGCTCCTTCTATGAAGCCGTGCTAGCGATTCTGGCACGGCAAATGAGATAAAGCCCATTCAATTTCTACGGGCTTCGTCGCATTGGCTGTGCAGGAATCGCTAGCGTGGCTTTTGTAAAAGGAGCCCTAGGGTTACCGTACGTCCCCTTTTAAGAGGACATGTCCTCGTTTTGGACTTCAGGTTTTCTAATTTTTTGGAAAATATCCTCTTTTTCTTTTATGTGCCTATGACCAACAAACCTACCCACATATGACTAGATTCTATATTTGGCAACTTAGAATTTACGCTCATCACATTATAGAATACGCTTAGATAGTTGTGTGCGTAAATTCTAATTAATGCCAATTTGTGTCGATAATTGCTTAAGTGGTAATTATCAGCAATGGCGTTCCTGGGGGGGGGGCAGTGGGTGCGGTCCGCCCCGGGTGCACGCCGCTGGGGGGGTGCCGCGCGCGCCTGTCCGTTCGTTCCATGCTCCCTCTGCCCCGGAACAGGTTACTTCCTGTTCCAGGGCAGAGGGAGCATGGAACGAATGAAAAAAAGGCGCGCGAGGCACCCCCCCCCAGCGGCGTACACCCGGGGGGGGGCTCTTTCTCTGAGGGGGGGGGAGGTCACCGCCCCAGGTGTCAGCCCCCTTAGGAACGCCACTGATTATCAGCACTGACTGGCTTGTTAACTAATTAAGCTGCACGCAATCAGGATACGACTGGATTTGCGTCAAGCTACATAAAATCCGGAGGATAATGAAACAATCTCTGGCCTATTAGTCAGTCTGGACACATGGGGGCGCTAAAGAGAGAAAGGCATTGCTGATCTGTTCCTGCAGCACTTTAAGAATATGTCACACAAAGACTTATGTGGAGCGTCTGTTTACGCTTTCCAAAAAGACTAGGACAAGGGGGCATGCGATGACGCTGCAGTGTAGTAAATTTAAAACTAATCGGAGGAAATTTGTCTTCACTCAACACGTAGTTAGACTCTGGAATTCGTTGCCGGAAAAAGTGGTTAAGGCGGTTGACTTAGCGGACTTTAAAAAAGGTTTGGACGGCTTCCTGGAGGAAAAGGCCGTAGAATGTTATTGAATGGGCGTGGGAATAATCCACTATTTCTGGGATGGGCGGGACAAATTGTTTGTTCTTTTGGCCGCTGTCGGAGACAGGGTGCTGGGCTCGATGGACCCTTGGTCTGTCCCGGCATGGCGATGCTTATGTACATGTATCTAGGAAGCCAGCCAAAGTTGTTGAGAGATATTCACTCTTCTGATAAGCATGCTTGGGCTCAGACAAGGCGTAGCCAGACCTCAACGTTTGGGGGGTCCAGAGTCCAAAGTGGGGGGCACAGTTTGGCCCGCCTCCCCGCCGCAACCCCACATACCTTGGCTGGGGGTCCCCAACCCCCGCCAGCCGAAGCCTTTCTCCAGCACTGTTCTCTGCGCATTGCCTGCCCTGCTTCCCCCTCACGTCGCGTGTACCAGTGTTGCATCACCCAGTGTATCTGAATGTAACTCACCTTGAGCTGCTACTACTACTTAACATTTCTAGAGCGCTACTAGGGTTACGCAGCGCTGTACAGTTTAACAAAGAAGGACAGTCCCTGCTCGAAGGAGCTTACAATCTAAAGGACGAAATGTCAAGTTGGGGCAGTCAAGATTTCCCGAATAGAGGTGTAGTGGTTAGGTGCCGAAGGCGACATTGAAGAGGTGGGCTTTGAGCAAGGTGTGAGCAAAAACAAATATATATATATATATATAGACGTCAATGCTTAGTTGCATAAGCACCGGAGTTTACAAAACTGATAAGCACAATGGCCCTTAATCACTGATGCAAACCTCAGGTCCAACCAAGCATTAAGCTGACACTTATGTCCCCCCAATGAGCAGATGTAAACGCCAACATCCATAGCTTTTACAAGTATAAGCATACCGCTGTTGTAAAACTGGAAATGCATGCATACTTTTCCGATCTGTCCAAAAACACCACAACACATCCCCTTTCCAAACTGCAAACAGCTTTCTAAAATCGTTGTTTACACATGAAAAGCCATGCAAGCTTCTAAAAAAAATACAAATGGAGTAACGAAAGCCAGATAAAGGCCATGTGACCCATTCACTCTTCCATCCATACCATCTACTATCCCTTCCTCTCCCCTAGAGCAGGGGTAGGCAACTCCGGTCCTCGAGAGCCGCAGGCAGGTCGGGTTTTCAGGATATCCACAATGAATATGCAGGAGATCGATTTGCAAGCACTGCCTCCATGGTATGCAAATCTATCTCCTGCATATTCATTGTGGATATCCTGAAAACCCGACCTGCCTGCGGCTCTCGAGGACTGGAGTTGCCTACCCCTACCCTAGAGAAATGCAGGTAAAGACCATATGGCTCATCCAGTCTGCCATTTCTCCCCTATAGAAACAGAAAATGACAGTAGATGAAGACCATCTCCCCCAATATTCAGCCGGCAGCTCAGTTAAATGCCTCTGCCGGCACTGACCCTGAATATTCAACGCTGGGCCATATCCAGTGAATATCCAGTTTCAGTTTACTTCGTCGCAACTTAACCGGTTAAGCCGATATTCAGCACTAACCAGTTAAGTGCTTAGCGGTTAAAGATGGGCTGCAAAGTAGGCCTAACTTAGCCGGTTAGCTTTAACGACTAACCACTAAGCGCTAATATTCAGCAGAGATAACCAGAGCAATTCCTGGCTGGTTAAATAGGGCTGAATGACCTAGGAACATGAATAGCGACCCTAAATTTAGGGCCCAAAGTTTGAGGCTCCTAAGTGTGGTTAATTATCAGATAAAAATGTTTTTGTAGGTGCCTCTGTTCTGTTGAAAGTAGTCAGCTAACTTAGGTACCTTAGATGCATAAATTTAGGAGCACATTTTTTTTTTTTTTAAGTATCAGCCTCTACAGTGGAGTCCTTGATTCCTCTCTGCAGGCTGTAAAGCCTTGTGTCAGACCAAATCAAGAAATATCCAGAGATGAAGACATCTAAGAAACTTTCCGAGACCAAATGCGATGCCCCTGGACATCTGGGAATGGGACCTTCTACTTGAAGCTATGCATACACCTTTATTTCTGGGTGCTTCTTACACCAGTCCCTCTCCCCCCACCAAAAACGAAAATAGCAAAAACATTAGCGAACACATAAAAGCCTCTACTTAATGCAGCTCCTTTACAGGGACTTTTTCATGACCAGTTACGATGGGGTTGGTGTAAGGGGATCAGGGCCCATGATTTGCAGTTGTCCATGGTTCTCACTCTACCAATGAGTTTCAGTCCTCCTCCCTTTGTACAGCACATAGAGAAGTGACAGTCCTTGCTAGGGGAACCAGAGACCATAGGTTCTCCCTGAAAACCCCAACCACATGCTCCTTGCACCCTTCTTGGAGATGCTATTCTCCTATGGTCAAAATTCCTCCCCTCCCCTTGACTTCCACATCATGCAGAAGTGTGAACACTGTTCTCTACAGCAGTCTCCGTTCCCTGCTGGACAGAAAAACAATGCTGTTCCCAAGAGTTGAACCCAAATAGCAAGTCATAATATGGACTATGGACATAAGGTCATGGAGTCACCCCAGAGGGTCAATTCTTATTTAGAGAGAAAAAAAAGAGCAGTGGGCCAGTCTACAGGGGGCCAGGGTGGAGGAGTAGCCTAGTGGTTAGTGCAGTGGACTTTGATCCCACTATAGCTTCTTGTGATTCTGGGCAAGTCACTTAATCCTCCATTGCCCCTGGTACAAAATAAGTACCTGAATATACGTAAACCATGCAGTTGCAAAAACCTCAGAAAGGCAGTATATCAAGTCCCATTAACAAGATTCCATGCAGAATCTTAAAAAGTTCCAACATTCCACGTAGAACCCCAAAGAATAGCAAGATTCCAGAATCCCAGCCTATTTGAGATTCTACATGGAATGTTGCTACTATTTGAGATTCTACATGGAATGTTGCTAGTGGAGAAGCCTAGTGGTTAGGGCACTGGACTTTGATCCTGGGGAACTGAGTTCAATTCCCACTGCAGCTCATTGTGACTCTGGGCAAGTCACTTAACCCTCCATTGCCCCTGGTACAAAATAAGTACCTGAATATATGTAAACCGCTTTGAATGTAGTTGCAAAAACCTCAGACAGGCGGTATATCAAGTCCCATTTCCCTTTCCCTTACAAAGATTCCAGGTAAACATCTCACCACCATGTTTAGGGTCAAGAATAAATTTTTATCCTCACAGAAATATAGAAAAAGAAGGTAGGTGAAGACCATATATGGCCTGTAAAGTTTGCCTGTTCATGCCAACTACTAAGGTCTACAATCTCTGTGCAACTGAATTAGTTAAAGAAATGGTTCTCAGTCCAGGTACTGGACTGTCCCAGCCAGTCAGTTTTCAGGATACTTGTAATGTTATGTTTAAACAGTGCATTTGTTCTAGCGAAAAAGGTGCCGGTACTCAAATGCCAGGCCACTCTTCAGGGGTGGGGTGATCACTGAGGGACCCACCCCACGATAGCCAGCCCCCCCCCCCTGCAACCAGTCACAGAATCTATGACAAGGCAGAATTGGTGTGTAGAGCCTGAGCTCTTTCATTAAAACTTGGGGACCGTGGGTCAATTTTAGCAGACAATGGAAAAGGTGCCGGTACTGAGAACCCCCAAGTACCCCCTCAAAAAAAGCCCATAGAAGCTAATCTGCTGAAAGCATTGATGCCTAAAAGGGATCTCTTGTACTACCCTCACCTCCGCTTCCCTCCCCATATTGGCCTGGCTATTGTGAGGTGGGTCCCTCAGTGACCACCCCACCCCTGAAGGGTGGCCTGGCATTTGAGTACCGGCACCTTTTTCATTAGGAACAACACACGGGTGGACACACACACCAGGTCCTGTCTGTATTTATCAGATGAAGCTCTGATTAGAACCCCTGGCTCTTCACTCCCTTCTCCCTCTCTACTCTCAGCTATTAAACTCAGGGCTCAAAGAAAAGTCTTTTATCCATGCCGACAGCTTTCAGATGGAACACAGTCTCTCTGCGCTAGGCTTTTATTTTATCAGTGCCATCCCCTTCCCTCGGCACAGCCTCCTCTCTCTCCCTCTCAACGCTTTTAAATGTAAGCTAGCCACTCAATCCTATTTATATAAAAATACAAAAAAAAGCCTCTTCGTTTTATTCTGTCGGGGAGAAAAGAGGATTGGAGCTTTTGTGGCTGCCCAGTAGAGTGGGAAAGGAAAGAAAAACGCTTATGGGATGGAGAAGGAAACTCGGGAAAAGAGAAAAGGGGGGGGGGGGAATGGATGAGATGGAGGGGGGGGGGGGGGGGAGAACTGAGAGGAGAGAATCAACAACCAAAGTGAGAAGATGAGAAACAGAATGAAGAGAAAAGAAAGGTGCCAACAATGGAAGAAAGAGGGACAGGGAGAGACAGTGGGAGGAGAGAAAGGGAGGAAAAAGTGAATGGTGGAAACAAGTGAAAGTGAGCGAGAAGCAGGGGGTCAGATACAGAGGCGGGGGGGGGGGGGGGGGAGAATGGAGTAAAACAGGTTTAAATTGCATTCACCCCTTCTGCGCTTCAGTCATTATCATATATCTTTCCAAACCTGAGGTCCCTAACACAATTCTGTTCCCTTCCAGGCCCAACTGATGCCTTCCAGAACAGAAGTTGGGTTCGGAAGCTGCCTCGACACCTGGGAATTCTCAGTACTACTACTACTACTACTACTACTTAACATTTCTAGAGCGCTACTAGTGTTACGCAGCGCTGTACAGTTTAACAAAGAAGGACAGTCCCTGCTCAAAGGAGCTTACAATCTAAAGGACAAAATGTCAAGTTGGGGCAGTCTAGATTTCCAGAATAGAGGTAAAGTGGTTAGGAGCTGAAGGCGACATTGAAGAGGTGGGCTTTGAGCAAGGATTTGAAGATGGGCAGGGAGGGGGCCTGGCGTATGGGCTCAGGGAGTTTATTCCAAGCATGGGGTGAGGCGAGGCAGAAAGGGCGGAGCCTGGAGTTGGTGGTGGTGGAGAAGGGTACTGAAAGGAGGGATTTGTCTTGAGAGCGGAGGTTACGGGTAGGAACATAAGGGGAGATGAGGGTAGAGAGGTAAGGAGGGCTGGTAAGGTAAGAACTCTCAGGACCCCTTTTGTTCTCACTCCATTCCAATCTAGTGAATTGGGAGAGAAAGAAAATGTCGATTAAGAGCTGACAACAGTGGTCAGGAGACGAGCAATCCTCTATCCTCACCATGATGCCTGTCTGCCAGTTCATGCCAGACCAGAGTAAACGACGGCTGATAAAGACCAATAGGGTCCATCTAGTCTGCCTAGAAACGATTTATCCATTTTGTGAATCAGCCCACACAAATTTCCTTACGGAACCCAAAACTCACTCCCATTCAACTCCACTCATTATTTTATAGACCTCTATCATATCTCCCCTCAGCCGCCTTTTCTCCAAGCTGAACAGCCCTAGCCGCTTTAGCCTTTCCTCATAGGGAAGTCATCCCATCCCCTTTATCATTTTCGTCGCCCTTCTCTGCACCTTTTCTAATTCCACTATATCTTTTTTGAGATGCGGCGAACAGAATTGAACACAATATTCGAGGTGCGGTTGCACCATGGAGCGATACAAAGGCATTATAACATTGTCAGTTTTGTTTTCCATTCCTTTTCTAATAATACCTATTCTATTTGCTTTCTTAGCTGCGGCAACACACCGAGCAGAAGGTTTCAACGTATCATCGATGACGACACCTAGATCCCTTTCTTGGTCCGTGACTCCTAACGTGGAACCTTGCATGACATAGCTATAATTCGGGTTCCTCTTTCCCACATGCATCATTTTGCACTTGCTCACATTAAATGTCATCTGCTGTTTAGACGCCCAGTCTGGTAAGGTCCGCTTGTAATTTTTCACAACCCTCCCGCGATTTAACGACTTTGAATAACTTTGTGTCATCAGCAAATTGAATTACCTCACTAGTTACTCCCATCTCTAGGTCATTATAAATACCAGGACTCGGGGAAGGCCAAGGGGAGGGGACTGATCGGGGCATCACATCCTGAATCTTGTGCTGCCCATCTGAAAGCTTTTTTTTTAACTTGTTTCATCACTGGGTCCTCACGCCCTGCTCTGTGATCTCTCCACTCTCTTATTACCATCAAAGAAGCAGAGAGCCATGAAAGGCCTACAAGGAGACAGAAAAACTGGGACTCATTGTTCTTCTGACAGCAGACCCTTCTCTCTGAGAAACAAAGGCCCTGTGTTAACAAGAGATTCACCTCAATAAGATTCCCCCCACGCCCACCCCCTAGAAATGTTCTTTGAACTTCCCAGATACAGTCCACAGAGAACTGGAGTGAGCTGTACATGGAGGTGGAGGTAGAGGGTCTCTCTCCCCCGCCCCCCCCCCCCCCCACCGATGAATGGTGCCATTCATCCAAAGATAAAACCCATATGTTTTGCATGACTTGATGCCTCCATGATTAGGGGAGGGAATAGGAAGGAGTCTGGGCCTGCACATTGTGAAGGAATGCACACTACAGCAACAATACTGAAAAGGAATGGACTTAAATGAGTGCACACTGCATCAATGATACTAAAAAGGAGCACACCCTTCAGCAATAATCCTGACAAGGGCCAATTTACCAAACAAAACATAGTAACATAGTAGATGACGGAAGAAAAAGACCTGCACAGTCCATCCAGTCTGCCCAACAAGATAAACTCATATGTGCTACTTTTTGTGTATACCTTACCTTGATTTGTACCTGTCTTTTTCAGGGCACAGACTGTATAAGTCTGCCCAGCACTATCCCCGCCTTCCAACCACCAGCCCCGCCTCCCACCACCGGCTCTGGCACAGACCGTATAAGTCTACCCAGCACTATCCCCGCCCCCAACCACCAGCCCCACCTCCCACCACCAGCTCTGGCACAGACTGTATAAGTCTGCCCAGCACTATCCCCGCCCCCAACCACCAACCCCGCCTCCCACCACCAGCTCTGGCACAGACTATATAAGTCTGCCCAGCACTATCCCCGCCTTCCAACCACCAGCCCCGCCTCCCACCACCGGCTCTGGCACAGATCGTATAAGTCTAACCAGCACTATCCCCGCCCCCAACCACCAGCCCTGCCTCCCACCACCAGCTCTGGCACAGACCGTATAAGTCTGCCCAGCACTATCCCCGCCTCCCAACCACCGGTTCTGGCACAGATTGTATAAGTCTGCCCAGAACTATCCCCGCCTCCCAACCACCGGCTCTGGCACAGACCGTATAAGTCTGCCCAGCACTATTCCCCGCCTCCCAACCACCAGTCCTGCCTCCCACCACCGGCTCTGGCACAGACCGTATAAATCTGCCCACCACTATCCTCGCCTCCCAACCACCAACCCCTCTTCCCCCCACCTCATGCATAATCTGTACATTGATCAAGAAGGAACAATTCGAATGAAACAAGGAGAAGCAGGATGGTTCAAAACTGGCAACTTTCCCCTTACCCGTTCAATCTATATGCAGAACAAACCATCAAAGAAGCAGGATTGTATGAAAAAGAACAGAAGTGGGAAAAGTGGAGCAAGACAGTCTCGACTACCTTTATTAAGCTGATGAGACCATGTTGAGTGTCCAAAGGTGAAGATGATCTGAAACATCTGATTATCAAGATCAAGCAGCATAAGGCCCCACATCTTAATGTGAAGACAAAAAACCAGACAAGTGGTAAACTCAATAATTTCATCCTTGATAGAGAAGTAATAGAAATATGGGACAACTTCAACCTGCTTGGATCAATAATCAATAATGAAACAAAAAAACAATTAAGAAATCCAATGACGTATTGCTCTTGGCAGAATGGCTATGAATGACTTACACAAAAATTCAACTTATTCGAACTATGGTATTTTCAGGGCTTTTTTGAGGGGGTACTTGGGGGTACTGAGTACCGGCACCTTTTCCGTTGTCTGCTAAAATTGACCCATGGACCCCAAGTTTTAATGAAAAAGCTCAGGCTCTACACACCAATTCTGCCTTGCCATAGATTCTTTGACTGGTTGCAGGGGGCCTGGCTATTGTGGGGTGGGTCCCTTCAGTGATCATCCCACCCCTGAAGGGTGGTCTGGCGTTTGAGTACCGGCACCTTTTCCATTGTCTGCTAAAATTGACCCATGGACCTCAAGTTTTAATGAAAGAGCTCAGGCTCTACACACCAATTCTGCCTTGTCATACATTCTGTGACCGGTTGCAGGGGGCTTGGCTATTGTGGGATGGGTCCCTCAGTGATTACCCCACCCCTGAAGAGTGGCCTAGCATTTGAGTAAAGGCACCTTTTTTACTAGGAAATACGCACTGGGTATTTTTGACTATGTCATATGAATGTGAAAGCTGGACACAGTGTAGGATGGCAGTAGATGGGGCGAGAGGGGACTAAATGGTGGGGGATGTGATGGTACTAGGAGTAGAGTGGTGGGGGGTGGGGGGGGGGAAGACAGTCCTCGAGCTCTCTTGTGGCATTCTGAAATTAATTGCACACAGGAGGCCGACGGCAACCATTCCGTGCACACTGGTCTCGAGTTTCTGAAACCTGGAGCCCCCATAAAACAGGCAAACCACTGGTGGGCTACCTTCCTCTCCCAGCCTGGACTGGTACTGGTGTAAGACGAAGCAGACCAGATTACACTGGTGCCCAGTCACATCAAGTGAATTTATTGACTAGGATCAGCAGTTATTACAAACCATTTAGAATGGGAGTGGACTGTACCACTGTTCCCTGCAGAGGAATCGGGTTATACCACTGCTCCGTGCAGAGGCATTTCAGACTACGCTATTGTACCCGGGATACAAAAAAATGTTATCTAAAGATGAAGCAATACCCCTTAGAAATGAAAGTACAACAGGAAATCATTTTCTCTCAGAAACATTAGGAACTACATCTCCCATCATACAGTGGGTCAGAATCAGGCTGACCTATGTGAAAAGTCTCCTTAGTTACTGAAAGGAACATATAAAACCTCAACTACTATAAAATCCCCAACATGTTTCATAAGGATAAGAACTAAGTTTGTCTTTTTGGTAGTTTAAGGATGTTCAGGGTCTGGAGGTATTGTTTTGCTGACTAAAGGTAAGATCCCAATTCCTTCAGTAAGAGGCTACATCGTTTGGGGAACTTCCTTCTCTTGGAGAAAATTAGACTAGGTCCAAGGGTGTAAACCCAGAACTGGCTCAGCCTGTCTCACATGACCAGGGCCGCCGAGAGACTGGGCCAGGCCTGGGACAAGGCCGCCCCTGGGCCCCCCCACCTGAGGTCGCCGGGCCCCCCCTCCACCCGCCACCGGGCCCTCTCTCCAACCCTGGGCCCTCTGCACTGACCTTAAGTACCTCACCTTGGAAAGCGCAGCGAGCAATGGCAGATCACTCCTTCCTTCTGTGTCCTGCCCTCGTGGAAGTTACGTCAGGCGAGGGCGGGACACGGAAGGAAGGAGTGGTCTGCCGCTGCTTGCTGCGCTTTCGAAGGTGAGGTGCTTAAATTCAATGCCAGGGAGCGACGGAGGGCAGGCGGGCCAGACTACAGCGGCGGCATCGGGCCCCCCCTGGAGGCCCGGGGAATTTTGTCCCCCCTGTCCCCCCCTCTCGGTGGCCCTGCACATGACCTAGAAAAAACCCTGGAGTAGAAGGATCTGTCTTCCCAGGTCTGGAATAGCAAAAAGACAGGATCAGACACTAACATAAGCAATGGATATGAAAAAGCTGCAAACAATCTATAAAAACGGTGATCCACACACAATCTTTGTAATGTAAATGAAAACATTTTGCCTGGAGATTCCTTTTCTTTTGCTTGTGAAACCTCCATCACCCGAACATCAGAGAAAACGTTGGACACGGGAGACACATGGCTCCCGGCCAGAGCCGGCGGCTTAAAAATCAGAACAACCACCAGTGATTCTACTGCCAAATGCAATCTGTTGGGTAGAAAATGTTCCTGAAGCTATTTTATGAGCACCACGGATATATATAGGAGGGGGACCAACAAAATAATGAAAGATGTTTTAGCTTGTATGAGGAACAGGAGAGTTTCTGTATTCTGCAGGGGACTGGATACATGATCTAAGCAATATATCATACGAGTGTGTTAGATGGTTCCCCTAAAGAAATGTTCCTCAGCTGCTTGAGCTCCTTCTCACAGGCTATTAAGAATAGAAAAGCTCTCCCTGCTGCCTGTGCTCTGTTCCACAGTTTCAGACCCATTAGGGTTGTCAACTGGCTGGTTTTGAGCCTGACTGGCCAGTTTTTCAATGGCCAGGCCGGCTGCCAACAGACTCCTAAACTCATCAGTGCAAAAGCCATTTTTTTTGTCCCTGCCGTTGTGGTCCCTCTCTCTCCCACCCAGAGTCCAGCATGCATCTCCCTCACCACCCTCCGCTTCTGAGTCCAGCATTTTTCTCTCTTTCCCACCTTCCCCCTCACAAATCTAGTGTCTGCCCCTCACCTCGCCCCTCTCCGTGCCCTCCAAATTCTGTCCCTCATGCCCCACCCAGGTCCGCTGTCAACAGACTCCTAAACTCATCAGTGCAAAAGCCATTTTTTATGACCCTGCCGTTGTGGTCCCTCTCTCTCCTACCCAGAGTCCAGCACACATCTCCCTCACCACCCTCCGCTTCTGAGTCCAGCATTTTTCTCTCTTTCCCACCTTCCCCCTCACAAATCTAGTGTCTGCCCCTCACCTCGCCCCTCTCCGTGCCCTCCAAATTCTGTCCCTCATGCCCCACCCAGGTCCGCTGTCAACAGACTCCTAAACTCATCAGTGCAAAAGCCATTTTTTTTGTCCCTGCCGTTGTGGTCCCTCTCTCTCCCACCCAGAGTCCAGCACACATCTCCCTCACCACCCTCCGCTTCTGAGTCCAGCATTTTTCTCTCTTTCCCACCTTCCCCCTCACAAATCTAGTGTCTGCCCCTCACCTCGCCCCTCTCCGTACCCTCCAAATTCTGTCCCTCATGCCCCACCCAGGTCCGCTGTCAACAGACTCCTAAACTCATCAGTGCAAAAGCCATTTTTTATGACCCTGCCGTTGTGGTCCCTCTCTCTCCTACCCAGAGTCCAGCACACATCTCCCTCACCACCCTCCGCTTCTGAGTCCAGCATTTTTCTCTCTTTCCCACCTTCCCCCTCACAAATCTAGTGTCTGCCCCTCACCTCGCCCCTCTCCGTGCCCTCCAAATTCTGTCCCTCATGCCCCACCCAGGTCCGCTGTCAACAGACTCCTAAACTCATCAGTGCAAAAGCCATTTTTTATGACCCTGCCGTTGTGGTCCCTCTCTCTCCTACCCAGAGTCCAGCACACATCTCCCTCACCACCCTCCGCTTCTGAGTCCAGCATTTTTCTCTCTTTCCCACCTTCCCCCTCACAAATCTAGTGTCTGCCCCTCACCTCGCCCCTCTCCGTGCCCTCCAAATTCTGTCCCTCATGCCCCACCCAGGTCCGCTGTCAACAGACTCCTAAACTCATCAGTGCAAAAGCCATTTTTTATGACCCTGCCGTTGTGGTCCCTCTCTCTCCTACCCAGAGTCCAGCACACATCTCCCTCACCACCCTCCGCTTCTGAGTCCAGCATTTTTCTCTCTTTCCCACCTTCCCCCTCACAAATCTAGTGTCTGCCCCTCACCTCGCCCCTCTCCGTGCCCTCCAAATTCTGTCCCTCATGCCCCACCCAGGTCCGCTGTCAACAGACTCCTAAACTCATCAGTGCAAAAGCCATTTTTTATGACCCTGCCGTTGTGGTCCCTCTCTCTCCTACCCAGAGTCCAGCACACATCTCCCTCACCACCCTCCGCTTCTGAGTCCAGCATTTTTCTCTCTTTCCCACCTTCCCCCTCACAAATCTAGTGTCTGCCCCCCACCTCGCCCCTCTCCGTGCCCTCCAAATTCTGTCCCTCATGCCCCACCCAGGTCCGCTGTCAACAGACTCCTAAACTCATCAGTGCAAAAGCCATTTTTTATGACCCTGCCGTTGTGGTCCCTCTCTCTCCCACCCAGAGTCCAGCACACATCTCCCTCACCACCCTCCGCTTCTGAGTCCAGCATTTTTCTCTCTTTCCCACCTTCCCCCTCACAAATCTAGTGTCTGCCCCTCACCTCGCCCCTCTCCGTACCCTCCAAATTCTGTCCCTCATGCCCCACCCAGGTCCGCTGTCAACAGACTCCTAAACTCATCAGTGCAAAAGCCATTTTTTATGACTCTGCCGTTGTGGTCCCTCTCTCTCCTACCCAGAGTCCAGCAAGCATCTCCCTCACCACCCTCCGCTTCTGAGTCCAGCATTTTTCACTCTTTCCCACCTTCCCCCTCACAAATCTAGTGTCTGCCCCTCACCTCACCCTCCAAATTCTGTCCCTCATGCCCCACCCAGGTCCTCCAACTTTGCTTTGATAGGCAATAGCAGCAGTTAAAACAGACTGCCTCTGCCAGTGTCATGGCTTTCTTTCTACGATGTCCTGCCTCCTCTGATGCACCTTCCTGTTTCTGTGAAGGTGGGGGCACCATAGAGAGAAAGCCCCCAATGCTGGCAGAGGAAGTCTGCTTTAACCTCTGCTGCTGCTGGTGATCTAGGCAAAGTTGGAGGACTTGGGGGGGGGGGGGGGTGAGATGCTGGTCTCTTTGGGGGGGGGGGGAGACAGAGGATGTTGGACCCATTTGGGGGTGGGAGAGACACACACACACAAAGAGGCAGAGACATTGCAATCTTTGAGAGTGGGATGAAAGGGAGAGATGTTAGACATATGGTGGGGGGGGGGGGAGGCACATGGAGATGTGCTGGAGCTAGGGGAGAGGAGAGAAGAGATGGAGATGTGCTGGAGCTAGGGGAGAGGAGAGAAGAGATGGAGATGTGCTGGAGCTAGGGGAGAGGAGAGAAGAGATGGAGATGTGCTGGAGCTAGGGGAGAGGAGAGAAGAGATGGAGATGTGCTGGAGCTAGGGGAGAGGAGAGAAGAGATGGAGATGTGCTGGAGCTAGGGGAGAGGAGAGAAGAGATGGAGATGTGCTGGAGCTAGGGGAGAGGAGAGAAGAGATGGAGATGTGCTGGAGCTAGGGGAGAGGAGAGAAGAGATGGAGATGTGCTGGAGCTAGGGGAGAGGAGAGAAGAGATGGAGATGTGCTGGACCGGGGGGGGGGGGGGGGGGGAGATGGAGATGTGTTGGCCCTGGGGAGTAAAGAGATGGAGGTAAGGCAGACCAGGAGGTGGGAGATGGAGTTATACTGGACCTGTGGAAGATGTGCTGGACCTGCATGGAAGGAGGGACGAGAGAAAGAGAGACTGGAATGGAAGAGGGAAAGAGAGGGGGAGATGCTGGACCTGTGGAGGGGGAACAGGAGGGAAAAGACAGAGACTGGATCGGAGGGAGGGGTCAAACAGAGGCATAGAGACACTGGACCTATGGAGGGAGAGAGGGAAACATGCTAGACTGCAAAGAGGGGGAGGGATGCTGTACCCAGGGTGGGAGGTGTGGAGAAAGGGAAGAGAGAAGGGAGGGACAGAACGCAGAAAAGAGATGTTAGGCATGGAGTAAGCATAGGACAGGGTAATAATGGAAAAGGATGGGATACGGACACAAAGAGGTGATGCCGAATATAAGGGGAGGATAGGGACACTTACCCCTGGATTCTATAAAGGTCACCCAAATTTGGGCACAGATTTCAGATCCACATGCAAACTAATTAGTTAATAAGCCATTAACCATTATTGGTATTAATTGGCATTAATTAGAACTTACAGGCAAAATCTGTCTATGTACTATTTTATAACACTGTGCGCCTAAATTGTCTTGCGTCGACTCAAAAAAGGGCATGGCCAAGAGAGGGGCATGCGCAGATCAGAGGAATTCCCATAAGTTAGCCATAGCGTTATGCGCCAACATTTATACCAGGTTTCAGCCAGCGTAAATCCTCACACCAAAAGTTGGGCATGGGAATCTGCGCTAAGCACTATTCTATACAGGTTGCTTAGTGCTAAATGACCTTTACAGAACTGGCGCTTGGTGCAGATGTTTCCAGCGCCTAACTTTTGGCAGATTTATAGAATACTCCCCTATAACATCAGATGCTAAATGTGGGGGAACACGGACAGAGAAGAGATATTGGATAGGACAGATAGGGACGCAGAGAGAGGATGGATGGTGGACATGGAGAGAGAAGAAATGTGTAATGTACAGGAGACCCTGGAAAGGCAGAAAAAAAAAAACTGAGAAAAACAGAAGAGACACTTGGACCAAATCGAATGGAAAAAATAAATTGCTCAGACCAGAAAGGTAGAAAAAAGTTATTTTAAATTGAATGTATGAATTGGAACATGTCAGCTTTGGGAAACGTGCAAGTTCTGATATCTTGAGGTTTACATTTTTTTTTGCCTTCATATCTCCATTACTGATCTGTGGTCCTTTATTTCATAACTGAGGGTCTCTCTGTGTTTTGCGCATGCGACCAAGACGCGGTATTGTGCTAGCATGCAGTTTCTGTGTAGAGATCTGTAGCTGTCATGTTTATTTAGTTTTTTTCACTAGTTGGTGTTTGGGTGTTTTAGGGCCCAGTGAAATATTTACAGTGCTGCCTTTTCACAGATACGGTTTTTGCAGTTTCAATCCTGTTAGTGCCGTTAAGGTATGAAAATGTTCCGAGTGTGTTTTTGCACAAGTTTGTGCATAGTATTTCCAGTGGAGGGATTATGTTTTGACCTTTGCTGAGGGGACATCAAAAATGTTATATAATTTTAGTTTGCCATAATATCAGATAGGGTTTGTGAAATAATTATAGAATTATTAGGAAAGGTATGGAAAACAGGTGTGAGGATGTTATAATGCCGTTGTATCGCTCCATGGTGCGACCGCACCTTGAGTATTGTGTTCAATTCTGGTCGCCGCATCTCAAGAAAGATATAGTAGAATTGGAAAAAGGTGCAGTGAAGGGCGACTAAAATGATAGCGGGGATGGGATGACTTCCCTATGAAGAAAGATTAAGGAGGCTAGGGCTATTCAGCTTGGAGAAGAGACGGCTGAGGGAAGACATGATAGAGGTATATAAAATAATGAGTGGAGTGGAACAGGTGGAAGTGAAGCATCTGTTCACGCTTTCCAAAAATACTAGGACTAGGGGGCATGCGATGAAACTACAGTGTAGTAAATTTAAAACAAATCAGAGAAACATTTTCTTCACCCAACGTATAATTAAACTCTGGAATTCGTTGCCGGAGAAAGTGGTGAAGGCGGTTAGCTTAGCAGAGTTTAAAAAGGGGTTGGACGGTTTCCTAAAGGACAAGTCCATAAACCGCTGCTAAATGGACTTGGGAAAAACCCACAATTCCAGGAATAACATGTATAGAATGTTTGTACGTTTGGGAAGCTTGCCAGGTGCCCTTGGCCTGGATTTGCCGCTGTCGTGGACAGGATGCTGGGCTTGATGGACCCTTGGTCTTTTCCCAGTATGGCATTACTTATGTACATGTGTCATTTCTTTTTCCAATGGCAACACAGTGCGAACAGTTGATTGCGGAAGGGCGGGGCTGAGGAAAGGTGGGGCAAGGGAGGGACACAGAGAGGGGCAGGTGCTGGGTTTTCCTGTCACAAAGTTGGAATGACCCACAGAAGAATTCCTACTGTCTGTGCTTCCTGCCATAGCCTCTGTCCCAAGAGCACTTCTCAGCTCCTGGAACTGGGAGAGAGCATTGTTTAATTTATTTATTTGGATTTTGCTCACACCTTTTTCAGTAGCAGCTCAAGGTGAGCTGGGTATTTCTCTGTCCCCCCCGAGGGCTCACAATCTAATGGAGGGTTAAGTGACTTGTCCAAGATCACAAGGAGCAGCAGTGAGATTTGAACCAGGCACCTCTGGATGTCAAGACCGGTGCTCTAACCACTAGGCCACTCCTCTACTGTTGACTATGGGCAGAGAGGGTTTTGGATTAGGATGTATGGAGACTAACATACAGCCATCTGCACGTTTTTCATGCCCAGGCTCTGTGGAGGTTTCTAGTGGGGAAAGAAAGATTGCTGACTTTGCGCCATATTTGGCGTGAAAGATTGCTCTCATCATTTATTGAGAAAAATAGCACAAACCAAGGCCTAGAGAGATTCAGTGCCCAAGGTCATAATTAGACAGTCACTGTGAGGATACGGTGTCTGATACTACTGAAATTCTTAGCTAAAAAAAAAAAAAAAGCTCGGGAAGTGAGATACCAATCTTGAAGGCAATACTTGGGGAAAAGTACAACTGTCCTACATTTGTGCCGAGCAAAAGAAAACTGGAACTGACAACTTGATGTAAATCTCCATAGGTAATTTCACCCGAGATCAAACAGCGTCGCAGCAGAGATGTCGTCTCGGGGTGACGTGCCAGGAGGTTTGTTTGGCTGGAACAAGAATGACAGCCACTGGAAATGACTGGAGACCAGATGGTCACATAAGGATAATTTTGTTACAAATTTAATTTTCCTCAATCACAGCTCCTCGGTAAAAAAGAAGAAAGATTGATACAGCAGAAAAGACCAGGGCCAAAAGATTGTCAATCACAAGGTGCGAGGGTGCCCAGAACAAGAAACACAGGGAAAACTATCTGGAACAGCTGAAAGCAGCAGGGAAGGTAGTCAGGATTGCCAAGGTGCAAGTGGAAGCAAAAGTAGCTGAGGTCCCGAGAACTGCATTGGAGGAGCAGCTTAGTGCTTAGAGCAGTGGGCTGAGAACCAGGGAAGCCAGGGTTCACATCCCACCGCAGCTTGTGACCTTGGGCAAGTCACTTAGCTCCGGATTCTATATATGGTACCCAGATTTGGGTGCCGATCTATGATTGTGCATGCAACTCAATTAGATAGCAAGCAAGCAATAATCGGAAATTAACCCCCAATTATTGATGTTAATCGGCACCTAGTGGGATTAGTATACGTATCTGGCTGTGTCTATTCTATAACACTGGACGCTCACATAGCACACAACCTAAAAGGGGGCGGGGCATTCTGAAAACATGGGTACAATATTACAGAATATCAACACTAAACGCCATCTATAAAGGACCCGCGGAAAGTATGCCAGATTCACCCGTGGCTTCTTATGCTATACGAGTCCACTAAGTTCAAAAAACAGATTCTAGGCAGACTACAAACAAGAACTCCTTCATTCAGGAGAATTACAGTAAAAAAAAAAAAAAACATCTATGGACAAACTAAAATACAACCCTCACCATCTCTACAAAACATCCTTCTCATCAAACAAGAATGACTTTAGCATTGTTCGAAAAGAATACTATGGTATTCTCCGCATTTCCAACGGCAAATCTGTTCTAAAGCTTCACTCCCTGATATAAAAAAAAACAACTCTGCAATGGATTTCTTTCAAATACCCTTAAAAGACAGATAATTTAATTTTAAACTATGTTCTGACCTAGCCAAGGAAAAAGAGGAAGGAAAATCCAAATAATGAATCAAGTTACAGTAGAACGCCAGTTATCCGAACGCCGATCATCCGGATGTCCAATTATGCGGCCCAATTATCTGCCCGATATTAATGCACCTTCCCAGCCTATCCTCGCTGTCCGCGGTCTGCTGCAGGAAATGATATGAACAGGAGTGGGGACGCACAGGGCCGGTCCTAGGGTCTCTGGCGCTCCCCAGCAGACTATGAGTTGGCGCCCCCCCCCCCCCCCCCCACAATCTCCTTTCTCTCTTCTCCCACCCTGCCCCTGTCCAGCAATTCTCCTTCGCCCCATCCCCCGCCATACCGCACCGCCCTTGGTACTTTAGATCTTTAATTTTCCTCCGTTCCAGCAGCCACGTCATTTGAAAGCCCTGCCCTGTCTCTAGCCTTCCTTCCCTCGTGAGTTTGTTCCCTCAGAGTCCCGCCCTCGAGGAAATGACGTCAGAAGGCGGGACTGCGGAACGAACTAACGAAGGGAGGGAAGGCTAGAGACAGGGCAGGGCTTTCAAATGATGCAGCTGCTGGAACGGAGGTAAATTAAAGATTTAAAGCACCAAGAGCGGCGCAGTATGGCGGCACCCTTGAAGGCAGGCGCCCCCCTGCGGTGCTTACCCTGCTTACTGGGTTTGACCGGCCCTGGGGGCGCAGTAGAGAAAAGCCCTGCCCTTTCCTTTTCCAGCTTTTCCCCTCAACTCATACACAGCAGAAAAAAGCCCTTTTGACCTGGATGCGGCAAAGAAAACAGCCTTGCTCTTTCAGCTTCTGGGGACGCTGCAGAGGTATTGTACATACTACAATTACAGAACTGTATTGTACGTTGTATTTTTTTTCTGCCAATTTATTGATGAAATAAAACTAATGTTCAACATGATATGCTCTGATTGCATTTTCCTTAGAAAATTTTAATGTGTCTCATTATCTGGATTTATAATCATCGGGACCACGCTCCGCAGAGGATACTCTGGATAATCTGCCCTTCTACTGTACCACCTCCTCCCTGGGCTCACTGATCTCATCTCATGGTTTCTAATATCATCTTTATGCTGACGACACCCAGCTGTATCTCTCCACACTAGACATCACTGCGGAAACCCAGGCCAAAGTATCGGCCTGCTTATCCGACATTGCTGCCTGGATGTCCAACCGCCACCTGAAACTGAACATGGCCAAGACAGAGCTTATTGTCTTCCCACTCAAACCCACTTCTCCCCTCCCTCCACTCTCTATCTCAGTTGATAACACACTCATCCTCCCCGTCTCATCTGCCCGCAACCTCAGAGTCATCTTCGACTCCTCCCTCTCCTTCTCTGCGCATATCCAGCAGATAGCCAAGACCTGTCGATTCTTCCTCTATAACATTAGCAAAATTCGCCCTTTCCTCTCGGACCACACCACCCGAACTCTCATCCACTCTCTCATTACCTCTCGCCTTGACTACTGCAACCTACTCCTCACTGGCCTCCCACTTAGCCATCTATCCCCCCTTCAGTCCGTTCAGAACTCTGCTGCCCGTCTTATCTTCCTCCTAGACCGATATGCTCATATCACCCCTCTCCTCAAATCACTTCATTGGCTTCCGATCAGGTACCACATACAGTTCAAGCTTCTCCTATTAACCTACAAATGCACTCGATCTGCAGCCCCTCTTTACATCTCTACCCTCATCTCCCCTTACATTCCTACCCGTAACCTCCGCTCACAGGACAAATCCCTCCTCTCAGTACCCTTCTCCACCACTGCCAACTCCAGGCTCCGCCCTTTCTGCCTCGCCACACCCTATGCTTGGAATAAACTCCCTGAGCCCATATGCCAGGCCCCCTCCCTGCCCATCTTCAAGTCCTTGCTCAAAGCCCACCAATGTCGCTTTCAGCACCTAACCACCATACCTCTATTCAGAAAATCTAGACTGCCCCAACTTGACATTTCGTCCTTTAGATTGTAAGCTCCTTTGAGCAGGGACCGTCCTTCTTTGTTAGACTGTACCGCGCTGCGTAACCCTAGTAGCGCTCTAGAAATGTTAAGTAGTAGTAGTAGTACCAGAGCCATCACCATGCAACAATTTGTACGTTTTACAAGCTAGCTTAAATTGTAATCTTGAGTATACTGGAAGCCAATGTCGCTCCTTTAATAAGGGGGATGCTCTTGCATACTTTCCCAAACCGTAAATCAATCTTGCAGCTGGTATAGCATTGCAATCTGTGTAGCAATTTTTTTAATAAGACCCCACCCCCCCAACAGCAAATTGCAATAATCCAAATACGGAATTAAAACTGCCTGTGACAGTGTTCTAAAATTATGTGGGTGGAGCTTAGAGCAAATTGCTTTTAGTTGCAGTAATCAGAAAAAAGTTTTTTTTGCTAAGGTCTTCACATGTAGTGAATCAGTTATAACTGCCAACACTTTTTTTTTTGTTACATTTGTACCCCGCGCTTTCCCACTCATGGCAGGCTCAATGCGGCTTACATGGGGCAATGGAGGGTTAAGTGACTTGCCCAGAGTCACAAGGAGCTGCCTGTGCCTGAAGTGGGGATCGAACTCAGTTCCCCAGGACCAAAGTCCACCATCCTAACCACTAGGCCATTCCTCCACATTTGAATGAACTTCAAATCACTAATATCTCACCTGTTCCCAATTCCAAATGCTTTGTTGACAACTTCTCATAATCTCCAAACAAGACAACCCTATGGACCTATTTACTAAGGTTCACTAGCATTTTTAGCGTGTGCTAAAAATGAGCAAGGGGCTAACCGTGTAGACGCCCATAGGAATATTACGGCCACCTACATGGTTGGCGTGTGCTAATGCTTAGCATGCGTGAAAAATGCTAGTGTGCCTCTAATGAGCCGGTGGTGGGAGGCGGGACTGGTGGTTGGGAGGCGGGGATAGTGCTGGGCAGACTTATACGGTCTGTGCCAGAACTGGTGGTGGGAGGCGGGACTGGTGGTTGGGAGGCGGGGATAGTGCTGGGCAGACTTATACGGTCTGTGCCCTGATGAGGACAGGTACAAATCAAGGTAAGGTATACACAAAAAGTAGCACATATGAGTTTATCTTGTTGGGCAGACTGGATGGACCGTGCAGGTCTTTTTCTGCCGTCATCTACTATGTTACTATGTCATTTGAATGTTCTAATTGTACGATTATTAAGTGTATCATTAGTATTATGCTAACATTGTATTATATCTCTGGTATTTGAATTCCAGTGCTGTTAAATGTGTATATTTTTGATACCGTTTCACAGTAGCTCTATTATTAGGTTTCAATTTACTGGTTTCAAATTTACCTCATTTACTGTATTTATTTTTATTCTGGGTTATTTTACTATTGTGATGCTGCTAACCAGACTGTAAGTTTTATGTTAAACTGTACCCTGCTGTGCACCACCTTGGGTGAATCTCTTCATAAGGGCGGTTAATAAATCCCAATAAGTAAATAAATTACAGAGAAAAGACCTCCTTCCCCACTCCAGCCAGCAGCAGAAAGAATACATCTGAGCCTCAATCAAAGCGAGTTACTATTAAATCCAGCACAGTTAATAATTCTGCCTTGCTAACAATAGTTATCTTGTGGCACATCTCCCATGTGTAAAAATCCCTAAACTGCCTTCTAAAATCATTGCATTACCTGTGTTGTAAATAAACTTTATTTGTACCTGAGAATAAGAACCTAGCCCTAATGTGCTCAGCACATTTCCTTAAACATTATACAGTGCAGATGAATGCAATTCCCCAAGTAAATATATATATTACCCCTTTACACCTAGAGAAGTAACTGTAAGGGGCTGCCCAAGACCTCAGTGCCATTACCAGACATGGCCCAACACTGAATATCTGGTTCTAAATCAACCCATGGATGCCAATGTTTAAAAGCCCACTGACCACTGTGGACTGAATATTACCCGGTTAGATTGAGTAAGAAACACTGGCCGCTGTGAGCGGAATATTACCCAGTTAGATTGTAAAAAAACACCGATTGCTGTGGACTGATTATTACCCGGTTAGATTGTAAAAAAAACACCGATTGCTGTGGACTGATTATTACCCGGTTAGATTGTAAAAAAAACACCGATTGCTGTGGACTGATTATTACCCGGTTAGACTGAATAAGAAACACTGACCGCTGTAAATGGAATATTACCTGGTTAGATCGTAAGAAACGTTGATTGCTGTGGGCTGAATATTACCCGGTTAGATTGAGTAAGAAACACTGGCCGCTGTGAACGGAATATTACCCAGTTAAGATTGTAGGAAACACTGATTACTGTGGACTGAATATTACCCAGTTAAGATTGTAGGAAACACTGAGCACTCCGGGTTGAATAGTTTGTCTTGTTTGATTGTACAAAACACTGAACACTCTGGGTTGAATATTACCTGGTTAGCCTGAATAAGAAACACTGACCGCTGTGAGTGGAATATTACCTGGTTAGACTGTAAACATTGATTGCTGTGGGCTGAATATTACACAGTTAGACTGTGACAGAAACACTGCACACTGTGGGCTAAATATTATCTGGTTAGATTGTAAGCCTTCTGCAGATAGGAAGATATCTACTATACCTGAAGGTAATCTACATCTGAAAAAAGGCAAGAGCTATTTCTAAAATCCCTGTCCTTTTCAGAGATGTCAGTGAAAAGAGGATGTTACATTACATACATGATGTAATAAGACTAATTTAATTCCTCATTTCCATCCTGCTTTTTCAACAAGAGCTCAGAGAAGATTCCAGTAAACAAAACAAAAAAATGATTTTTTTTTTTACAATAAAGCAGTAAGTCAAACTAAAGAAACGAAACCAAAATATATTGACAAAAATCATCCATCTCAACATCCCCACCCTAAGAAATTGATCATGCAAAAACTTTAACAGCTCAGCTATTACCAAAAAGGATGGCATACATCCGAGGGTGCTGAAGGAACTTAGGAAACTTCTAGCAGCTCCGCTGGCTAACCGTTCAATGCTTCTCTAGAGTCTGGAGTGGTCCCGGAGGTCTGGAGAGGAGCAGATGTGGTCCCTTCTCAACAAAAGCGGAAGTTTGGAAGAGGTTGGGAACTACAGGCCGGTAAGTCCGACTTCTGTGTTAATGGAAACGGTTTTAAAACATAGACTAGTAAATATTTTGGAATCCAATGGATTACAGGACCCGAGGCAACATGGTTTCACTGGAGGCAGGTCTTGTCAGACAAATCAGATTAATTTCTTTGACTGGGTGATCAGAGAGCATAGGCGGTCAGTGGCCCAACTGTTTGGGGAGGCTATAGGGGGCTTACACCCATAATTTTCTGACAACATACCTAGTTCCGCCCCCACCTAGCCCTGCCCTTGTTGAGAAGATGTGTTTTAAAATTCAAGCAGAACTTGTGCAGAAAAACTAATTCAAATAAGCACAATGCTATCATAGGAAACCTATCTAGCCCATTATATGGGCTGAAGCCAGTAGGCAGAGCTTGCCACCATTTTCACTCACCCAAAACAATAGCAAATGCGATTGAAAACAATAGCAAAATATTATTAGAAATTAGGAACTGCCTATGTGTGGTCCATGTTTAAAAAGTCAAAAGCTGTTCCAGTTGGATAGGATGTGCCTTAAAAGATGGAGGAATATATATATATATATATATATATACTTTTTTTTATTTTTTTTTTTTACTTATTTTAAAGTTTTTCATTTATTTGAAAACTTTCCATATATAGATATAAATATCATGAAATAAAAATTAAATACCAGTGAAACAGCTTTAAAAATATTGTAGCTGGTAGAGACGGCAATTATAAACTCTCTATTTTGTGCTAAATTTTCCACACTGTTCTCTCCAATAGAGATGGCCAAATTCAGTGACGATACCCTTTTTCCTGATGGGTTCATCTTAGCGGCTGTTGTAATGAGCCTTAGGAAGCCTGGTGTTATAAAATAAGATGGGACTATATTGAAATTAAATGGAAGCAAAATTAAACTCACCTTTCATTAGGGCAGTGGCGATCCTAGCCTGCATGACACCCGGGGCGGATCGCCAATGCGCCCCCCCCCCCGGTGAAATGACACCCCCCCGGGTGCACGCCGCTGGGGGGGGGGGTGCCGCGGCGCGCGCCTGTCAGCTGGGTTCGCTGAGTTCGCTAACTTCGCTGCAGCTCCCTCTGCCCCAGCCGGAACAGGAAATAACCTGTTCCGGGGCAGAGGGAGCTGCAGTGAAGTTAGCGAAGTTAGCGAACTCAGCTGACATGCGCGCGCCGCGGCACCCCCCAGCGGTGTGCACCCAGGGCAGACCGCCCCCCCCCCTTGGTACGCCACTGCATTAGGGTACATGAAATCACATCTTCACAGGTCTGTTCTCAATCTAACCTTCTCGGGCTCCCCCACCTCCCGTGGCCACCTCCATTTCAAAACCACAGCCAGCCAGCCAGCCCGCCCCCCCCCCCCCCCCGTTCAAAGCCACGACTCCTTCCCCAGCGGTTCTGACCACTGGAAAAAAAAAAGAGCTGCCAGTATAGAGCCACGTGCTGCGACACTCACTCAAGGTTCACGGCCACGCTCTGCCGGAACGGCAGCAGGAAGTGTGTCATAGGAGAAGGTTCCGGGTCAGTGTTGCCAGGTGGGCGGTTTTCTGCGACCCACCGCGGGAAAGTTTTGCCTGCGGCGGGTTGCGGTTTTTTGGGCGTTTTTTTCGGCCGCGGGGGGCGGGGTTAGTGACGTTCTGGGCGGGGCCGATGGTGGGGGAGGCGGGGCGATGACGGCGGGGGCGGGGTTGATGACGGCGGGGGTGGGGGTGTCAGGGGCGGGGTTTGAGTTTGGGCGGGTTTTGGGCTGGATTTAGGCTGGTTTGGGTGGGAAAAAAATTTTCCACCTGGCAACCCTGTTCCGGGTAGAGCTATCTGTGAGTCTGTGAGTGAGTGTTACATCATGTGGCTCTATACCGGCAGCTTGTTTTTTCTGTGCTCAGAACTGCTGGGGAAGGAGCCTTAGTTAGGGAACTAGGGAATCGGGCAGGCAGCCAGGTAAGAAAAGAAGTGAGCGAGCGGGGGCGGGGCGCTGGCGGGGAGAGGAAGATACAATTTCTTTTTGCGCCTGCCCCAAATTTGAGGAGGGCAGCAGGTACTGACAGAGGAGGCAGGAGAAGGTCATGGTTCCCCAAGCCTCTTATACGGGGCCCCTATGCCAGAGAGTTGGATCGAAGAAGAGTGCTACATGCGACCATGAAGAAACACTGTGTTTTAAGTCTGTAAATTGTATTGGTTATTTTCCTGCATTAATTATGTCTTGAAGTGTAATTCTCCCATTTGGCCAGCAGGTGGTGTTTCTATGTTGTAAGCTGTTACAGAAAAAAAAAAAAAGGAATGTTCTTGCTTTAGTTTAACACAAACAGGAAGAAACGGTAGTATATTTTTGAAATGTTCTTGTTCTGGGTTTTGATTGGCCCAGGAGCTCATTTTCATTTGGAGAGTACTGGCTTTTGCTCCAGTCTTAGCCAGGGAGAAAAGAAACACAGATCTCTTTGCTGAGGCTCAGTGAATTATATGTCCTGATCTTCCCAGGTACTTCTTAGACAGTAAAACAAATGTTTAGTTAATGTTATAATTGATCCATATTTCAGTTACCTGTTATTGTTTGCTGATTGCATTTTTTTGTTCATTGTTCAATATTTTTAAGACAATAAACAAGTTTCAGTTTATTGCCTCTTAGTCTGGGCTAATAAAAAAAAATCCTTGTGGTTTGTGTGTTGGGTCTGTGAGTGCTTTCTGGGAACTGTAGGACCACTGGGTGTGTGGCTCCAGTAACCGAGAAATCACTGGGGATAATTTGAGAGTGGGAGACTCGCCCAGAGGTGGTTGGGACCCAGTCAATGGGAAGAGGGTGCCAGTGTCGAGCACAAACGGTAGGTGCAGGCGGACCTGAGCTGTGCTGGGGATAGACCCTCTCAGTGGCTGCGGGGTAACCCCTGGTGGGTGGCTAGGCATTTTATGACAGTGGTGTATTTAGATTTTAGCAAAGACTTTGACATGGTTCCACATAGACAACTAATTTAAAAAACTGAGTGCCCTCAGTATAGGCCCTAAAGTGACCAACCGAGTTAGGAACTTGAGTGGAAGGCGACAGAGGACAGTAGTAAATGGAGCTCATTCTGAAGAAAAGGATATTACAATTGGTATGTCAGAAGGTTCGGTTCTTTTTAACATTTTTGTAGGCAATTTTGTTGAAGGGCTATCTGGTAAGGGTTGCCTCTTTGCAGATGATACCAAAATCTGCAATAGGGTAGACACCCCTGGTGGTATAGGTAACATGAGGAAGGTCTTAGCAAAACTAGAGAAATGGTCTGGAATTTGGCAGAGCTAAGATTTAATACTAAAAAATGCAGGGTCATGCATTTGGGCTGCAAAAATCCAAGGGAACGGTACAGTTTAGAGGGTGAAGAAATTTTGTGCATGAAACAGGAGTGGGACTTGGGTGTGACTGATGATCTTAAGGTGGCCAAACAGGTAGAAAAGTCGATGGTGAACGCTAGAATGCTTGGGTGCATAGGGAGAGGAATGGCCAGTAGGAAAAAGGAGGTGATGATGCCCCTATACAAGACTCTGGTGAGACCTCATTTAGAACATTGTGTACAATTCCGGAGACCACAACTTCAAAACGATATAAACAGGATGGAGTCGATCCAGAGGGCAGCTACTAAAATGGACAGTGGTCTTCATCAAAGTGTATGGAGACAGACTTAAAAATCTCAATATGTATACTTTGGAAGAAAGGCAAGAGAGGGGAGATGTTTAATTACCTATGCGGCATAAATACACAGGAGGCGAGTCTCTTTCAACTGAAAGGAAGCTCTGGAATGATGGGGCATAGGATGATGGTGAAGCGGGACAGACTCAGAAGAAACCTGAGGAAACACTTCTTCACGGAAAGGGTGGTGAACTCTTAAAACATCAATGATGAGCTGAACTCTCTTCAACACTTGATCAATATACAATGCGGTATCTATTCTTTTTAGATACCGCATTGTATATTGATCAAGTGTTGAAGAGAGTTCAGCTCATCATTGACGTTATAGTGCAGATTTTTGCTGAAATTGTGTCCAGTACTTTTTGAACTCTTAAAACAGCCATTGGGTAGAAGTGGTGGAGACGAAAACAGTATCTGAATTCAACTACATATGATCTCTAAGGGAGTGATAGGGAGAGTAGATGGCATGGATGGGCAGACTGGCGTGGCGTTTATCTGCCTACATTTCTCTATGTTTCTAAATCCTTATTATCCCTTCAAATATTTACGGAATATGAAAGGTCTTAACCAAACGCTGAAAGTTCAGGTAATTCTCAACCTTGTTAGCGCCTCAGGGAAGGAGTTCCACTTGAAGACTGCCTGAAAGGATAATACCTTTTTAAAAGTGCTTTGACAGTAACTTTTGTAACTGAAGGATAAGCCAGCTTAGGACTCCCACTAAATCACAATAACCTATTATTAGTGCGAAAATACCACCATCTGATACATATCAAGAGCAGCAAACGCCACACAGCATTTTTTAAGAGGGAAGAAGGAGAGGTATAGGGAGGGTGATAAGGAGAAACACAAACTACTATGGATTCAGCTTTCAACCACCGCTAAACATTCACCTAATGCTACAAGTGGACATACAGCTGTACTGACACTATGAAAGAATCGCTACTCTGTGGAGCTTAAACAAAAACGTGATTGGGAAGAATCAGCGTTGAAACTGGAACTGAGCCATTCTCGGTTTTGGTGATATTATACGAAAGGCTTTGTAGAGTCTTACGTAAAATACATATAAAGGCATGCAGCAGTGCACATGTATTTCCTTGGAATGCAGAACGGAAGCAGCCATGTTACAAACATAAAAATAGAACAAAAATTAAGACGCTAGAATACGGTAGCTTCCGTGTAGAAATGATGCCTTTTCTCATGGAAGCAGCGATTTCGCTACTTCCTCGTGTAACGTACAAAACAAAGAAAAATGAAGGCAGATAAAGACCATATGGCCTACCTAGCTTGTCCATCCATGCCATCTACTCTCCCTATCGTTCCCTCAGATCCTCTGTAGTTGTTCCAAGCTTTCTTAAATTCAGATAGAGTTTTTGTCTCCATCACCTCCACCAGGAGGCCGTTCCATTAATTCACCACCCTTTTCATGAAGAAGGATTTCCTCAGACTACTTCTGAGTCCGTTCCCTTTCACCTTCATCCAGAGCTTCTTTTCAGTTGAGACTCGCCTCCTGTGAATTTATGTCATGTAGGTATTTAAACGTCTCTATCATATCTCCCCTCTCTCGCCTTTCTTCCAAAGTATACATATTGAGATCTTTAAGTCTGTCCCCATATGCTTTATGACGAAGACCACTGACCATTTTAGTAGCCACCCTCTGAACTGACTCCATCCAGTTTATATCTTTTACAAGGTGTGGTCTCCAGAATTGTACACAATAGTCTAAATGAGATCTCATCAGATTCTTATACAGGGGCATCACCTCCTCCTTTTTCCTACTGCCCATTCCTTTCTCTATGCACCCAAGTATCCTTCTAGTTTTTGCCGTTGACTTTTCTACCGGTTTGGCCGCCTTAAGATCATCACATATGATCATACCCAAGTCTCGCTCCTCTTTTGTGCACAAGAGTTCTTCACCCTCTAAACTGTACCGTTCCCTCGGGTTTTTGCAGCCCAAATGCATGACCCTGCATTTTTTAGCATTAAATCTTAGCCGCCAAATTCCAGACCATTCCTCTAGCTTTGCTAAGTCCTTCCTCATGTTATCCACACCATCAGGGGTGTCTACCCTATTGCAGGTTTTGGTATCATCTGCAAAGAGGCAAACCTTACCAGACAGCTTTTCAGCAAAATTGCCTACAAAAATGTTAAAAAAAGAACCGGCCCAAGAACCGAACCTTGTGGCACACCACCACTGCTAATATCCTTTTCTTCGGAATGAGCTCCATTTACCACTACCCTCTGTCACCTTACTACTACTACTACTTAACATTTCTAGAACACTACTAGGGTTAAGCAGCGCTGTACAGTTTAACAAAGAAGGACAGTTCCTGCTCAAAGGAGCTTACAATCTAAAGGACGAAATGTCAAGATTGGGGTAGTCTAGATTTCCACAATGGCGCCTTTCAATCAACCAGTTCCTAACCTGGTTGGTCACTTTAGGGCCCATACTGAGGGCACTCCATTTTTCTTTATTAGTCGTCTACGTGGAACCATGTCAAAGGCTTTGCTAAACTCTAAGTACACCACATCTAGGGCTTTCCCTCAATCCAATGCTCTGGTCACCCAGTCAAAGAAATTAATCAGATTTGTCTGACAAAGACCTGCCTCTAGTGAAACCATGTTGCCTCGGGTCCTGTAATCCATTGGTTTCCAAAAACTTTACTATTCTCTGTTTTAAAAGTGCTTCCATTAATTTATTTACCACATAAGTCAGACTTAACGGCCTTTAAGAACATAAAAATAGCCATACTTGGTCAGACCAATGGTCCACCTAGCCCAGTATCCTTTTCCAATAGTGGCCAAGCCAGGTCACAAGTACCTTGCAGACACCCAAATAGTGGCAACACAGGTTATCAAAATTTAACTGTGTCTCTGCCTCCTACATCAACCTACACTGGTTCCCCATTGAAGCGAGAGTGTTCTTCAAACTGGCCTGCTTCCTCTTTAAAACACTGCAAAGACTGTTCCCCAGCTACCTACTAACACATTTCTGCTTTGCAACCTCAACAAGATCAAGGAGACAAGAAGCCTCCAATTTCCCCTCATCCAAGGGCAAGAAGAGACTAGCGCTCTTCAACAAATCTCTTGCCATTCAAGCTGCCAGACTTTGGAAAGACATTGCCGGAATGTACTCCCCTATACTATCTTATCTCATGTTCCAAAAATGTTTAAAAAAAACTTTCTTAATTAAGAAATACATATTGTAGTTAGACTTCTGTTTATCTCCAAAGCAACCATTGTAAATCTCAGAGGAATGTTCTGGATCTCTACAAAAACCTTGTAAACCACTTAGAACTGAAAAGGTATTAGCGGGATATAGGTCTGTAATGTAATGTAATTCCAACCTCATCCATACTTCCTTTTGTAAAGAGGGACCAAATCTGCTCTTCTCCAGTCCTGTGGGATCACTTCCGACTCTAGAGAAGCATTGGAAAGGTCAGCCAGAGGAGCCACTTCCTCAAGTTCCCTCAGTACCCTACCGCTTTGTCCACCTTTAGTTTAGCCAGCTCCTCGGGAATATGGTCCTCGGAAAATCATTCAGGGACTACCACCCCTCCATTTCTATTTGTGTTTGCACCACTCCCACATTTAGCTGGTCCATTTTACAAACCGATACATGATAAGCGCTGCCAATTAAGAAGGGAGGCTGCAATATTTTGTCCTTTTAGAGGTAGGAGATAAACAATGGGTCATGAAAGGAGAATGCCTCCCTTAATCCCTGGCTCAAATGAACATGTCTTTAAAATCTGTGTGCGCCATTTTTTCCCTATACATGTATTCCCCTTGTACAATGGGGAACATGTGTAGCTTTTTGGACCGCACAAACCGCTTTAAAACCATATCTCAATCGTGCCCGCTTGAAATCTTTATGTGGTGTGAATCTCCGTGTGTGAAACAGCAGCTTTCTGAAACTGCCATTCACATGTTTATTCAGTCTACAGGCTTCTGAAATAACCGTCTTAATGTCTCAAGGTGGTCGATTTAACTGACAACAGGGGCCGTGTTAATTGGGCTCAGCTGTACTAACTAAATTCTGTTCCACAAAATAAGAAATATCCAGGAAATTGGGTGGGTAGGTGAGGAGTAGGAAGAGAGGGATGTTTAAATAAATTCCACTAGCCATTTGAGACTCAATGCCATCTTTGAAACACAAATTTCAAATCAAAACAACGAAACCACGGTGCTGAAATTGTTCCAAAATATCTTGGCTCTGCAATTGTCCAAACTTCTCCTTTCCTGCTCTCTAAACACACCCTTCCCTTATGCTCCACCCTCACCTCTTCTCTAACCTCACCCGGCTCTTCCTTTATGCTCCACCCCCTCCCTTCCTCTCAAAACTCACCCATTCCCTTATGCTTCACCTCCTCATGATCTCTTTAACCCCACCCCTTCCCTTATATTCCACCCCTCACCTCCTCTGTAAATCTACCCCTCCCCTTATGCTCTACCCCCTCAACCCACCCATTCCTAATGTGTACCCCACCTCTTCCCTTATGATTCATCCCCTGACCTCTCTAAACATACCCCTTTCCCTTTTGCTCCACCCCTCACTCCCTCCCATGAGTCCCTCCCACCCCTTCCCTTATGCTTCGCCCCACCCCCTCTCCTTTCCTCTTCTCTGAGCATGACCCTTCCCTTCCATTTTTTAGCCTTACAGGTGTTTGGATGCAAAAGCAGTAACAGAATTCACTAAAGCCTAGGAGAAGCCGCCGAGAAGTGAAGGGAGAACCAGAGATCATCTGGGGGTGTACGGTACCATACCAGGAACAAAAGTGGGCAAGTGGTCCCGTTTGCACCCTAGTCTTTATTTGTTGCATTTGTATCCCACATTTTCCCACCAATTTGCAGGCTCAATGTGGCTTACATTATACCGTAGTGGCGATCGCCATTTCCGGATAGAAATTAACAAGTATTATTGCAGTAAGGGAGGTGACATACATAGTGGTGTTACATTGAAGTTCCTGAATGATAGAGTGAGTAATAACAATAAGTTAGTTAACTATAGCGAGTTCATTTCTGGTATGAGAAACAGAGTAGTAGTACATGGATTGCGTGCTTTCGCTCGTAGCGATGGCATAAGTTTAGTGTAAGCGTTCAGTTCATGCAGGGCCGCCGAGAGGGGGGCGACGGGGGGACAAAAGTCCCCGGGCCCGGGCCTCCGGAGGGGGCCCGGCGACACCGCAGTCCGACCCGCCCTCCCTCCGTCGCTCCCAGCACTAACCTTAAATGCCTCCTTTCAGCACGTTCGCAGCAAGCAGCAGCAAGGCAGGCCACTCCTTCCTTCCGAGTCCCGCCCTCGCCTGACATAACGTCCGCGAGGGCGGGGCACGGAAGGAAGGAAAGGTCTGCCCTGCTGCTGCTTGCTGCGAACGTGCTGAAAGGAGGCGTTTAAGGTTAGTGCAGGGCCTGGCCCGGTAGCGGGTGGAGGGGGGGCCGGGCGGCCTTGTCCCGGGCCCGGCTCTAGCTCTCGGCGGCCCTGAGTTCATGTAAAGTCTAAAGGCCTAGTGTTTAGGATGCATCCTTATGTCTGTTTCTGTGGGCTTCTTTTTGCCTTTATCCAAGGGCATGTTGGTGTTGTACTCCCACAATCGAACAATGGACAGCAGAGGCCAAGGCAGAAAAAAAAATAGATACTTTCTCCCTGTGAGTGGAGTGGAACAGGTGGATGTGAAGCGTCTGTTCACGCTTTCCAAAAATACTAGGACTAGGGGGCATGCGATGAAACTACAGTGTAGTAAATTTAAAACAAATCGGAGAAAGGTTTTCTTCACCCAATGCGTAATTAAACTCTGGAATTCGTTGCCGGAGAACGTGGTGAAGGCGGTTAGCTTGGCAGAGTTTAAAAAGGGGGTTAGACTGTTTCCTAAAGGACAAGTCCATAAACTACTACTAAATGGACTTGGGAAAAATCCACAATTCCAGGAATAACATGTATAGAATGTTTGTACGTTTGGGAAGCTTGCCAGGTGCCCTTGGCCTAGTTAAATGGTTTTCAATATCAGCTGGTTTGTATCCAGGGAGGGGTAATTTTGACTGAACTTAGGAGCCTCAATCATTTTGGATTCCATAGAGTGAGAAAGGAGAAAAACACAAGAACAACAGTGATTACAGACGTGTTGGTGCTAAGTGTCTATATTCCATGCACCAGAGAGAGAGAGAGAGAGAGAGAGAGAGAGAGAGAGAGAGAGAGAGAGAAGATCCTCAAATACCATCAAACTCAACTGGAGACCAAGAAAATGAGGTCAAAAGATACAGAAATTGTCCTAGCTTTATTGGGACCTCATTAAAAAGAATTCCCAACCAGCCCTCGATTTTGCTGCCTGTATATATTATGAACCCCCAAAAGGAGGCCCTCGTTAGCACGCGAGGGTTGTGGCCAGCATTAGCAGTGAGTCTGAGGGAAGGAGAACGGGACCATGTAATCAGGCCGTCCCTGCTGCCACTGCAAAACAGGGGACGCGACAGCGCTGCCCTGCGCTGCAAAACAAAGCAGATAAAAAGCCTCCAGTCAGCAGTTCAGAAAGAACACATTCCCTTTTCATTACGCAAAGCACTTCATTTACCATTAGCAGGGAGCATCGCTTGCACCCAGCTGCATCGCAGGAAATTGTTTACTTTGCTTTTCGATTCAATTCTGGAATGAGAGTACCTCCAGGGCGAGAATGTTCCATTTCATTTTTATTTTGGAGAGAATATTTATTCCCACCCCCTCCCTTCCCCTCAGTGGCTTCTGCTATGTATGCAGTCTTCATCGTGTGCCTCTGGATTTCGGCGGGGATCCTGCTCCCTGGCCCAGAGGTAGGGGAGGGCAGTGGTTGGCAGTCATGAGGGGGAAAATTGGGTTCCCTGTTTCCCCAACCCTTGACTTTGGGCATCATGTGGGGAGTGACTGGACAAGGGGAGAGATGTTCTGTTACTGCTCCTTTCATACAGTAGCTGAACCATTTATCAGTCACTTAATTGCTGCAGGTCATTAGAGCATCTGAGCCAGTTCTGTTTTTATCCCCTTCTCTAAATTATTCTTGTTCTGACCCCAATCCCTAGTTTCCTCCTGCTCTTTTTTTTTTTTTGTATCAGAACCAGGGCTGGTATCGGCACTATGAGCCTTCATTTTACTCATATTAGCCCTCTCCTCAAGTCACTTCACTGGCTTCCTATCCGTTTCCGCATTCAGTTCAAACTCCTCTTACTGACTTACAAATGCATTCACTCTGCAGCTCCTCAGTACCTCTCCACTCTCATCTCTCCCTACACTCCTCCCCGGGAACTCCGCTCACTGGGCAAATCTCTCCTATCTGCACCCTTCTCCTCCACCGCTAACTTCAGACTCCGTTCCTTCTATCTTGCTGCACCGTATGCCTGGAATAAACTTCCTGAGCCGGTAGGTCAAGCTCCATCTCTGGCCATCTTCAAATCTAAGCTAAAAACCCACCTCTTTGATGCTGCTTTTAACTCCTAAACCTAACCCTTCAACTGTCCCCTATCCCTGATATGTCCTGTCTGTCCTAACCCTTATCCCTTACTTGTCCTGTGCGTCTGTCATAATTAGATTGTAAGCTCTATTGAGCAGGGACTGTCTCTCCATGTTCAAGTGTGAAGCGCTGCGTACATCCAGTAGCGCTATAGAAATGATAAGTAGTAGCAGTAGTAATTTGCAACTCCCCGAGGCATTTTCCCCATTTCATACTCTTCTTCCCTTCCCCCGCCTCCCCAATATACCTAGTCTGGAATTATAGTAACAGTTTTTCCAGAGCCCCTGCAGTCATGTCCTACTAGGTATCACCATTGTGTAATCACTAAAGGGTCCTTTTACAAAGACGTGCTGAAAAGTGGTTTGTGGTAATGTAGGCGCAGGTTTTGGGCATGTGCCGATCCATTTTTTAGCGCCACCTGTAAAAAAAAAAAAAAAGTTTTTTTTTTCTCTTTTGCCGAAAATGGACGTGCGGCAAAATCAAAATTGCCGCGCGCCAATTTTAGGTCTGAGACCTTACCGCCAGCCATGGACCTAGCGGTAAAGAATCCAGGCGGTAATGACCTACGCATGTCAAATGCTACTTGGCGCAAGTCTGTTATGCGCGCCAGAAAATAAACAAATGTTTTTCAGACGCAATAGCGGGTGTGTGCCAAAATTGAAATTACCGCAAGGGCCAGACGGTGACCAGGCAGTAACTCCAATTTGGCGTGCGTTCGGCACACGTAGGCACAGCTTAGTCAAAGGACCCCCTTCCTCCCCTTCCTCTCTGGCCTTCAAGGCTGCCTCCACAGCACCCCCAGACTTAGCTGGCCCAGGGAATGGAAAACCTGACTCAGGGATCAAACAGACCTTCTGCAAGGGAGAAGGGCCTCAGTTTGCTACTTTATTGGGATTCTGTCAAATTTCACTGAAAGGAGCACGCAGGACGTGAGGGGAACAGCAAGTAGGGCAGGCAACTTGGCGGCGCTCAGACTGGCGCCGGATGAAAGCTTCAGCTGGCGGGGGCTGGGGACCCCCACCAGCCAAGATATTAAATTGCGGCGGTGAGGGGGCGGGGAGCTGCGAGGCGGAGGAGGGAGCGGTGAAGCAGCAGGGGGTGGCTGCAGACCAAAATGTGCCCCCTCCATCTCAGACTCTGGCCCCCTCCTGCCGCGAGGTCTGGCTATGCCCCTGTTCTATAAAAAGTGCCTATAAAAAGGGGGTGGGGGTGCACTGATTTTTCAGGCGTCATTTATAGAATCTAGCCCAAAGTGTGTGTGTGTGTGTGTGTGTGTGTGTGTGTGTGTGTGTGGGAGGGAGGGAGGGAGGGAGGGAGGGGGGGGGGTTGCTCGTTTTCACACATTAACATGATGGAATATCTTGTTAACATTTCCCAGGTTGTTGCAAAGGACAACCTATCCCAGCTGGGGTCAGGGGCATTGCCCCAGGAAGTACATTAGGTAGATAAGAGGGGTTTTAGGGTCTTTTATCATCAGATTCCAAGTTCCTCTTAGTTTTTCAAGTGATCCCATGGAATCAATGGAGCCCTTTGCACTCGCAGCTCTCCCCTACTCCTCAGTAAACTGGATATAAATTAGTCAATTAGCTAATTAGCGTCTAGTCAGGCAGACACTATTGGCAAGTTAATTTAATTAGCAGAATTTACCTAAACAGCACAAGGTGGTGGAAAGTTTTGTTAACTCTTAGCGACTGAAGTCCCTCTCACGTGGCGTACTGTGTTTTCTCAGAAGCAGAAACAAATCGCAGAATTTTCACAGTTCAATCCTTTTAATTTTTTTTTTTTTTTAAAAGACAGTGAACCAGAGGCAGACCGACTTTCCAAACCGACACTGGCAAGGTCACATGAAATCAATCCAGTGCCACTGCTGAAGTGGGCTAAGGGAGGTAGAACCGATCCAAAAATCGATAGGTTACTTTTCCATTTGAAAACAAAAAGGGGGTGAATTGAGGGAGGGCTTGAACGCTGTTCGCAAAAGTAGGAAACCGTGCAGAAGGGAAACAAAGATTGAATAATTAAATGGTGGGTAATTTGTACTGCAATGTGCCGTGATTAAAATTTCAGAAATGGAACACATGACATTTGATAGCAGCTGGCTTCTCAGCAGCCCTACGTGCATCTCTGTTTAACAGAAAAAATGGTTATGAAAAATGATTGGAATGGATTCTTCAGCCCAAATGTAGCCCCATCTAACCAAACAGAGGGCTAGATGCACTAAACTTAACGAGCCAGCAACGTGCTTTTCAAACTGGTTCTAGCCAGTTTAACACGCTAGTAAACCGGGACATGCACAAAAGGGCTCTCCAAGTCATTTCCCTGTCACGGTAGCAGCTAACGAAAACAGAATGCAAATGAGCAAATTAATATTATAATGTGTATGTGATCCCAGTGGCATAGCAGGGGCAGCTACCACCAGGGGCGGGGCGGTTCGCCGTTGCACCCCCCCGGGTGCAGCACGATGACATCCCCTCCCCCCGACCAGCTCCCGCACCCTACCTTTAAAAAGAATGTCGGAATCCGAGGCGAGGCGAGGCGCCCTTGCGGAAATAGGAAGTAGCGTCAGCGGAGGGCGGGACAGATAGAGCGAGGGAAGGCCCGACGGTCCACATTTCTTTTACGTGCAGGGCAGGCGCGAGGCGCTGCGCCTCGCCTCAGATTCCGATATTCTTTTTAAAGGTAGGGTGCAGGAGCTGGTCGGGGGGTGTCGATGCGCCGAGAGGGGGAGCTGGCAGGGAGCACCCCCCTGAGCTGACACCCGGGGCGGACCGCCCCTCCCCTTGCTACGCCACTGTGCGATGCTCTACCGTTTTCCGATCCTCTTACCGTGGAAAACCTAACGGGAGGTCTGCACCTCTCGTTGGGGCTGCTGCGAGGGAATCGGGAGGAAAAAAAACAAAACATCCAAGTGCTCGTCAGGGCCGTCCTTCTAAAGTGCCTAACATGGACGTCCTTCACTCAAAAACAAAAAAAGCACGTCCCTAACGAGCACCTGGACGTTTTCCTTCAGCTTTTATGGCGGGCGTCCTTCTCGAACGTGTTTTTCTTACGTGCCTGAAATGACCACAGCCATGGAGGTTCTCAACATTCTCCTCGTCCCCTCCAAGGTTGATTTCAACTTGCGCGCCCCCCCCCCCCCCCAGGATCAGGACGTGCGAGGACGTCCAAATCAAAACTATTTGGACATCCCTCCCTCCAGGTCTCTCTCAGCCAATCACGTCCAGGCGCTCCTCAGGGACATCCTTTTTTTTGTGAAGGACGTCTTTGACGTGCGCGGAGCAGCCACCATAATGATTGGCTGCTCTGCGCATGTCCAGCTGGCTTCCAAAGAAATCTCGTGCAAATGAGCTAACAGCAAGCGGTAGGGCGTTTTGAGGTCTTTTCCTCGATTCCTAAAAAATTAGGTTAGAAAAACTATGACTCTTCGGGGGATGATTTACAGTTTTGTATCCATCCTATGAGGTTGTCTAACTTGGCTAGGACAAGAGTTTGGCCCTTTCCCGCGGGAGGTGGTGGAGATGAAAACAGTAACAGAATTTAAACACGCATGGGATAAACATAAAGGAATCCTGTTCAGAAGGAATGGATCCTCAGGAGCATAACAGAGATTGGATGGCAGAGCTGGTGGTGGGAGGCGGGGCAGGTGGTTGGGAGGTGGGGATAGTGCTGAGCAGACTTATACGGTCTGTGCCAGAGCCGGTGGTGGGAGGCGGGGCTGGTGGTTGGGAGGTGGGGATAGTGCTGGGCAGACTTATACGGTCTGTGCCACAACCAGTGGTGGGAGGTGGGGCTGGTAGTTGGGAGGCGGGGATAGTGCTGGGCAGACTTATACGGTCTGTGCCAGAGCTGGTGGTGGGAGGCAGGACTGGTGGTTGGGAGGTGGGGATAGTGCTGGGCAGACTTATACGGTCTGTGCCACAACCAGTGGAGGGAGGTGGGGCTGGTAGTTGGGAGGCGGGGATAGTGCTGGGCAGACTTATACGGTCTGTGCCAGAGCTGGTGGTGGGAGGCAGGACTGGTGGTTGGGAGGTGGGGATAGTGCTGGGCAGACTTATACGGTCTGTGCCCTGACAATGGCAGATACAAATCAAGGTAAGGTATACACAAAAAGTAGCACACGTGAAATTATCTTGTTGGGTAGACTGGATGGACCGTGCGGGTCTTTTTCTGCCGTCATCTACTATGTTATGTTACTATGTTCTTATTGATTGTAGCGCAAAATTGTAAGCCATTCTGAAATTTGCATGCAACTAAATTAACTAACGAGCCAATTAGCACAAATTGGATGCTAACAATCATTAATACAATAGGACAAACAAACAGGGATTAGAGCTTCATAACAACAAGAAAATCCAGCAGACTAACAACTTTATCTTGTCACTACTAATAGAACATTCTCCACTTAACTTTAATACATAAATCTTTGAAGGATCTTCAGATATTTTGGCAAACGTACTATATTAAACCACTAGTAAAAAAAGGCCCGTTTCTGGCACAAATGAAACGGGCGCTAGCAAGGTTTTCCTTGTAGTGTGTATGTTTGAGAGAGTATGTGTGAGATTGACTGTGTGAGAGACAGTGAGAGTGAATGTGCGAGTGTGTGTGAGAGAGAGCGAGAGTGCTGGGTGCGAGTGTGTGTGAGAGAGAGCGAGAGTGCTGGGTGCGAGTGTGTCTCCTGTGGCCCCCCTGCAGCCACCATGCGATTCTCCTCTCTCCCCTGCTCCCCCTCCAGCCACCCAGTGATGATATTTTTTCCCTTGCCCCCCTGCAGCCACCCACCGATGGCGTTCTCTCCCTTGCCCCCCCTCCAACCAACTTGCGAGTCTCCTCTGTCCCTTGGCCCCCTGCAGCCACGCAACGAGTTTCCTGTGTCCCCTGCGCCCCCTCCAGGCACCCAGTGAGTCTTCTATATTCCCTGCCCCCCCTCCAGCCACCCTGCATTTGTTGTCTGTCTCCTGCCCCACCTCCAGCCACCCAGTGATTATCCTATCTCCCCTGCCCTCCCTGTAGCCACCCTGCTATTGTCCTGTGTCCACTGGCCCCCCTGCAGCCACCCAGCGATTGTCATCTGTCCCCTGCCCCCCTCCAGGCACCCAGCGATTGTGCTGTCTCCCCTGCGCCCCCATCCATCCAGCCAGTGATTTTCCTGTGTCCCCTGCCCCCCTGCAGCCACCCTGCGATTTTGGTGTGTCTCCTAGGTCCCCCCCCCCCCCCCCCGTGCAGCCAGCCAGCGATTATATTGTGTCCTTGCCCCCCTGCAGCCTCCCTGCGAATGTCCTCTCACCCTGGCTGTTTTGCCACGCCCCCCAGTGTCTGTCACCGTTCCCTTTCCCCCGATGTCTCTGTTGCCAGTGCACCCCCTTCCACCCCCACCGATGTCGTCGCTGCCGGCGCTCCCCCCTCTCCAAAGGCCCCCCCACCCCACTGACCTGCCGAAACAGAAAGAAAAGATTTTAGTGTGATGTCAATTCCCCTGCAGTACGAACCCATAGAGTAACGTCTGCCCCGCCCTCGACGTCATCGCGTTTTGACGCGAGGGCGGAGCAGAGCTACAGTGCAGTAGAGCGTTGGAGGTGAGAATGTGCTTCGCCCTCAACGTCATAACGTTTGACGCGAGGGTGGGGCCCAGAGACTGTGATTTTCGTGGCTTCAGATCTTCGAACTTACGAACCTGGCTTCAGTGACGTCAGTCAAAATAGAACGTTGAGGGTGAGTTTTATATATATAGATTCTTACGTAGTACTGGCCATTCTTTGATCTGTTTTTTAAAACATTTTTAAAGCAATATGCAGTGAAAAACTAAGGGGTCCTTTCACTAAGCTGCGTAAGCATCTAAGCGCGCCCAACGCAAGTCAAAATGGAGTTACTGCCCGGCTACCGTGTGGCTCTTGCGGTAATTTCATTTTTGGCGCGCGTCCGATAAGCTCATCCAAAAAATAATTTATTATTTTCGGAAGCGCACCAAGTAGCATTTAATTAGGTCATTACCACCCGGTTACTGGGTCTTTACCACTAGGTCAACGGATGGCAGTAAGGTCACAGACCCAAAATGGATGCACGGCAATTTTGATTTTGCCGCACGCCCATTTTCGGCAAAAATTTTTTAAAAGGCCTTTTTACAGGCGCGCCAAAAAATGGATCGGCATCCGCCCAAAACCTGCGCCTACACTACCGCAAGCCATTTTTCAGTGCACCTTAGTAAAAGGACCCCTTAGCTTTTTCATAAACAGAGCCTCTGCCAATACAGACAGGTTTTGACGACCTGTGTAATAACTAGCCACATTGCAGAAACAGTATAGTAGATAGCCACACTGCAGAAACCCTGTGTAATAACTAGCCACACTGCAGAAACCCTGTGTGATAACTAGCCACACTGCAGAAACAGTAGATAGCCACACTGCAGAAACCCTGTGTAATAACTAGCCACACTGCAGAAACAGTAGATAGCCACACTGCAGAAACCCTGTGTAATAACTAGCCACACTGCAGAAACAGTATAGTAGACAGCCACACTGCAGAAACCCTGTGTAATAACTAGCCACACTGCAGAAACCCTGTGTAATAAATAACTAGCCACACTACAGAAACCCTGTGTAATAACTAGCCACACTGCAGAAACAGTAGATAGCCACACTGCAGAAACCCTGTGTAATAACTAGCCACACTGCAGAAACAGTATAGTAGACAGCCACACTGCAGAAACCCTGTGTAATAAATAACTAGCCACACTGCAGAAACCCTGTGTAATAAATAACTAGCCACACTGCAGAAACCCTGTGTAATAACTAGCCACACTACAGAAACCCTGTGTAATAAATAACTAGCCACACTGCAGAAACCCTGTGTAATAAATAACTAGCCACACTGCAGAAACCCTGTGTAATAACTAGCCACACCTCAGAAACCCTGTGTAATAACTAGCCACACTGCAGAAACCCTGTGTGATAACTAGCCACACTGCAGAAACAGTAGATAGCCACACTGCAGAAACCCTGTGTAATAACTAGCCACACTGCAGAAACAGTAGATAGCCACACTGCAGAAACCCTGTGTAATAACTAGCCACACTGCAGAAACAGTAGACAGCCACACTGCAGAAACCCTGTGTAATAACTAGCCACACCTCAGAAACTCTGTGTAATAACTAGCCACACTGCAGAAACCCTGTGTAATAAATAACTAGCCACACTACAGAAACCCTGTGTGATAACTAGCCACACTGCAGAAACAGTAGATAGCCACACTGCAGAAACCCTGTGTAATAACTAGCCACACTGCAGAAACAGTATAGTAGACAGCCACACTGCAGAAACCCTGTGTAATAAATAACTAGCCACACTGCAGAAACCCTGTGTAATAACTAGCCACACTACAGAAACCCTGTGTAATAACTAGCCACACTGCAGAAACCCTGTGTAATAAATAACTAGCCACACTGCAGAAACCCTGTGTAATAACTAGCCACACTACAGAAACCCTGTGTAATAACTAGCCACACTGCAGAAACCCTGTGTAATAAATAACTAGCCACACTACAGAAACCCTGTGTAATAACTAGCCACACTGCAGAAACAGTATAGTAGATAGCCACACTGCAGAAACCCTGTGTAATAAATAACTAACCACACTGCAGAAACCCTGTGTAATAAATAACTAACCACACTGCAGAAACCCTGTGTAATAAATAACTAGCCACACTACAGAAACCCTGTGTAATAACTAGCCACACTGCAGAAACAGTATAGTAGATAGCCACATTGCAGAAACCCTGTGTAATAACTAGCCACACTACAGAAACCCTGTGTAATAACTAGCCACACTGCAGAAACCCTGTGTAATAACTAGCCACACTGCAGAATCCCTGTGTAATATTTAGCCAAACTGCAGAAACAGTGTAGTATCTAATATTAAGTACATAAGTGTTGCCATACTGGGACAGACTGAAGGTCCATCAAGCCCAGCATCTTGTTTCCAGCAGTGCCCAATCCAGGTTAAAGGTATCTCACAAGATCCCAAAACAGTGCAATACATTTTATGCTGTGTATCCTAGAAATAAGCAGTGGATTTTCCCCCTGTCCATCTTAAATAATGGACTATTGACTTTTCTTTTAGGAAGCTATCCAAACCTTTTTTTAAACTATGCTAATCTAACTGCTTTTATCACATTCTCTGGCAATGAATTCCAGAGTTTAATTACACTGTGGGTGAAGACATATTTTCTCTGGTTTGTTTTAATTTTACTACTTTGTAGCTTCATTGTGTGCCCCCTAGTCCTAATATTTTTGGGAACAGTAAACAAGCAATTCACATCTACCTATTCCACTCATTATTTTATAGACCTCTACCATATCTCCCATCAGCCGCCTTTTCTCCAAGCTGAAGAGCCCTAGCCGCCTTCTCCTTTCCTCTTAGGAAAGTCGTCACATCCCCTTTATCATTTTCGTCGCTCTTCTCTATACCCTTTCTAATTCCACTATATCTTTTTTGAGATGCGGTGACCAGAATTGCGCACAGTATTCGAGGTGCAGCTGCACCATGGAACAATATAAAAGCATTATAACGTCCTCATTTTTGTTTTCCATTCCTTTCCTAAAAATACCTAACATTCTATTTGCTTTCTTAACCGCCACCGCACACTGAGCAGAGGGTGTCAATGTATTATCAACGATGACACCTAGTTCTCTTTCCTGGTCGATGACTCCTAATGTAGAACCTTGCATCACGTAACTATAATTTGGGTTCCTCTTTCCCACATTCATCACTTTGCACTTGCTCACGTTAAACGTCATTTGCCATTTGGATGCCCAGTAGCCCAGTCTCGTAAGGTACTCATGCAATTTAACAACTTTAAATAACTTTTTCTCAGCAGCAAATTTAACTACTTCACTAGTTACTCCCATCTCTAGATCATTTATAAATACGTTTATAAATACGTTGAAAAGCAGTGGTTCCAGCACAGACCCCTGGTGAGCCCCACTATCCTTTTCCATTGAGAATATTGACCATTTAACCCTACTCTCTGTTTTCTACCTTTCAACCAGTTTTTAATCCACAATCCTATCCCATGACTCTCCAATTTCCTCTGGAGTCTTTCATGAGGTCCTTTGTCAATAGCCTTTTGAAAATCCAGATACACAATCTACAAGGTCACCTTTATTCACATGTTTGATCACACCTTCAAAGAAATGTAGTGCATTGGTGAGGCAAGATTTCCCTTCACTAAATTGTTGGGAACGGAATTCAAACATGCGTGGGATAAACATAAAGGAATCCTGTTCAGAAGGAATGGATCCTCAGGAGCTTAGCCGAGATTGGGTGGCAGAGCCAGTGGTGGGAGGCGGGGCTGGTGGTTGGGAGGCGGGGATAGTGCTGGGCAGACTTATACGGTCTGTGCCGGGGCTGGTGGTTGGGAGTCGGGGAAAATGCTGGGCAGACTTATACGGTCTGGCCCAGAGCTGGTGGTGGGAGGCGGGGCTGGTGGTTGGGAGGCGGGGATAGTGCTGGGCAGACTTATACGGTCTGTGCCCTGAAGAGGACAGGTACAAATCAAGGTAGGGTATACACAAAAAGTAGCACATATGAGTTTATCTTGTTGGGCAGACTGGATGGACCGTGCAGGTCTTTTTCTGCCGTCATCTACTCTGTTACTATGTTTCTCACTAATCCATACTTTTGAAGATGCTCTGTAACTTGTAATATAGTCTCTACCATTTTGCCCAGCACCGACGTCAGGCTCACCAGTCTATAATTTCCTGAATCACCTCTGGACCCTTTTTAAAAAATCGGTGTTACTATAGTGCAGTGGTGTAGCCACAGGTGGGCCTGGGTGGGCCGGGGCCCACCCACTTAGGGCTCAGGCCCACCCAACAGCAGCACACATTTAGTGGTAGCTGGTGGGGATCCCAAGCTCTGCCAGCTGAAGACCTCCTCCTGATGGTGCTGAAAACATCGCTCTCCACTTCAGAAGTCTGAGCTTCCTAAGCTGCCGATACTGGCAACTGCGCATGCTCAGTTTTCAGCGCATGCCTGCAGCAGGCTGCCAAGGTAGAGAGCAGTGTTTTCCTGCCAGCTGAGATATTTTTTTTTACGTTGGTGGGGGAGGGGGGAGAACACTTGTGCCCACCCACTTCTTGTCTAGGCCCACCCAAAATCTGCTGTCTGGCTACGCCCCTGCTATGGTGGGGTTGGGTGTGGTTTGGTTGGGAGCATGAGAAGTCAGATGGTTCTGGATTGTGGCAGGAGGGATACACTCCTTTCCTAGGCTTGCCAAGTCACCCAGGTCAGCTTGAAAAGGCTGATCTGGTCCTGGTTTTACTCTCTTGCACGGAAGAAGAGATAGTTGCTATGTTCCTTGGACTACAAGTCCATGAATGCAACAAGGCAAAACCAGGGCCGGATCCTCCTCTTCCAGTCCTACTCGTCCCACCTCCTAAACCCCCTCAGACACACAAGCATCAACATTAAAATCACAGCTGAAAATCAGACAAATTAAATGTAAAAAGCTGTTCCTCCCTCTTGCTGTCAGGTGCTTCTCTTGCCTGTCTTTTGCCGTCTCCTCTCCGCACTCCACTACTTCCTGTTTCTTGCACTGCTCTTTGAAATAACCTAATGATTTCTCATTTCGCTGCCCATCTCTGGTACGGACAAGGCTCCTTTATTGGTTGTGACACCAATCCCACAACAAATTTAGCACCTCATTTCCCGACCGATCAAATATTCCACCTCGATTATCTCCAAGGTATGGGGACAGGGCGCCTGGCGTCCGAAAGAGTGGAAAACACCTCCACCGGGTGTCAGAGTCAATCAGCTTCATGCCAACAAAGACAGAGAGAGACAGAAAAAGCAGAAAAAAAAAAAAGAAAAGAGATAGATAAAAGAGAGACAGTGATAAAGAGCAGGAAAAAAAGAAAGAGAACAGAGAGAGAGGAAAGAGAGAGAGAGAGAAGAGATGGAGAGATAAGAAAGGGAAAAAGATAAAAGGGAGAGGGTAAGTAGAGAGGGAGGTAATGAAAGGGAGAGAAAAAAAGAAGGCAGGAAGACAGAGAAGATAAAGGGGAAAGATATTAGGAAGAAAGAAGGAGAGAGAAAAGAGATAGGAAGACAAAACAGGGGAAAGATGGAGAAGAAAGAGAAGAGAAAAGAAAAAAGAAAAGAAAGAGATACAGAGGCTGAGAGAGATGATAATTGTCTTTTCCCCTCCTCATCTCTCTCAGCCTCTCAGTGATAAGAGAGTGAGGCAGGGAGGTAATGAGAAGGAGAGAAAAGAGAATATAGGAAGATATAGGGGGAAAGACAGGTCATTAGAAAGAAAGGGGAAGAGAAGAAAGAGATAGGGAGACAAGAGAGGAAAGATAGAGAATTGAGACGAAAAGGAAGAAAAGGACAAAAAGGACAGAAACAGAAAAGACAGTGAAAGAGAGAGAAGAGAAACTGAAAGAGTGAAAAGGGGAGAAAGGCACAACAGAGAGAGAAGAGAGAGAGGCAGTGAGGTAATGAAAGGGAGAGAACAGAGAAGGTAGAAAGACAGAGAGAAGATCTAGGGAAGAGAGATTGAGAAGAAATTGGGGAAAGAGGAAAGGTAAAAGAGATCAGGAGACAAGAGGGGAAGACAGAAAAGAGAGGAAAGAGGAGGTACAGAAAGGACAGAAACAGAAAAGACAGTGAAAGAGAGAGAAGAGAAACTGAAAGAGTGAAAAGGGGAGAAAGGCACAACAGAGAGAGAAGAGAGAGAGGCAGTGAGGTAATGAAAGGGAGAGAACAGAGAAGGTAGAAAGACAGAGAGAAGATCTAGGGAAGAGAGATTGAGAAGAAATTGGGGAAAGAGGAAAGGTAAAAGAGATCGGGAGACAAGAGGGGAAGACAGAAAAGAGAGGAAAGAGGAGGTACAGAAAGGACAGAAACAGAAAAGACAGTAAAAGAGAGAAGAGAAAATGTAAGGAGGGGACACCGACAGAGAGTGTGAGAAATGCAAGGAAAGAGACTATAAGTGAAAGAGATGGAACAAGACTATATCAGAGAGATAGGGGCAGAAGGAGGGAGAGAACAGAATGAGAGGCAGATGGGGTGGGAGAGAGAGGCAAAAAGACAGATGGTTACAGAGGGAGAGGGCGATGACCTCTGAGAAAGCGATCCAGGTGGATCCAGTAATGAAGCATCATTACCTGACACAAAAATATTTATTTCTATCCAGTTTCCGGGCTGAAATAAAAATCAGAAAAAAAAAAATACAGAATCTCTAGAATGTTGTTTCGGGTGAAAATGCAGGTGATGGTGCATCCAAGGAAAGCCCCTCTGGCCTTTTAGTTGGTGATACGTTGGCTGCTGTGAGGAGACGGGGAATGGTGGAGGCTCCTCTGCCAACCGACGTGGGCTCCGACGGGAACGCTCACGAGGGTTTGGAGCACCGGAGTGGGTCTACCTGCCTTTCCATTGGTTTTGGAGCCAAAGCAGAAATTCACTGAGAGCTTGGACGCAATATTCGAAGGAGTTATGCTCCGCTTACTAAACTGGATAAAAAGTGGTCCTTAGCACACTTTTACATGGGGGGTTTTCTCGCATACTAAGGTAATTTTTACTGCAGACGGAAAATGGCCAATTTTTCTATTTTTTTTTCTATTAATGGTCATGCGCTAATGTTTCCAAATATATCAACACTAGACCTAATCTGTTTGTAATTGAGAAATGAGAAAATATACTTAATATAAAGAAATTATTATTACATGCAGAAAAAGACCTCGGTGAATAAGGGGTCAATCAACCCACTATCACCATCGTAGGTCATTAAAAAAACCTCCATGAAAATGTGAGTCCATATTTTTCGTATTTCACTTAAAAGTACATGAATCCATTTCTCAACCTGTCCAATATCTTCGACAGCATTTCACTTAGCTTTTGGTCATTAAGTCAGTAAATTCTCAATTTCTCCTTTTATTCTCCGGGCAGCGTCTTTTGGCAGTTAGGAAACTCAACATTCTTCAGCTAACTGCAAGATCCCGACAAGAGCCCCTGTTTCACAAAAAGCTGCCTCAAGGGAAGTGCAAGCGTAGAACCACAACCTAACTGACTAGTGTAGGGACACCCTCTCGCCATCCGACACACCCCCTCCAACAATTTGCAACTTACCACATACATACATACCCATGCATACATCCTACCCACCCCCACCTTGCTAGACTGTCATTGCAATGCTTTGAAGCTTCACTTATATACACTGTCAGCTAGCACATTTGCTTATTTCCGATCTGACGAAGAAGGGCAACCTTCGAAAGCTAATCAAGAAATGTATTAAGTTATGTCCAATAAAAAAGGTATCATCTTATTTTCTTTTCCATGTTTTATTTTGTTTGATTTCTATTTACAACTTACCACAGGATGCCTGAGCACGCCCTGCTGTAAGCTGTTTTAAGCACTGACTTTTATGTGGTTCCCTTGGCGGGTTAAGTGCTGAATACACCCCCAGAACGCACCCCAAAATAGCCGGTTTTGAGTTGTTCACTGTTACTGTTTCTTTAGACTTGCTATAGTGCCTAGCCTAGCTGGTAGGTCCAGTTAGGTGCCGTGAATAAGGACATAAAAGAGTAGGCCATACTGGGTCAGACCAACGGTCCAACTAGCCCAGTATCCTGTTTTCCAAACAGTGGCCAAAAACCCAAATTGCGGCAACATTCCATACTACAAATCCCAGGGCAAGCAGTTACTTCCCATGTCTATCTCAATAGCAGACTATTAACTTTTCCTCCAGGAACTTGTCCACAGTGGCATTCCTAGGCTGCCTGACACCCGGGGCGGATCGCCGATGCGTGCCCCCCCCCCCAGCGAAATTACACCCTCCCTCTGGGTGCATTTTTACCTGCTGGGGGGGGGGGGGGTGCCGCGCGCCTGTTGGCCGAGTCCGCGCGTTCCCTCCCTGCTGCTCCCTCTGCCCCGGAACAGGAAGTAACTCGTTCCGCGCAGAGGGAGCAACAGGGAGGGAACGAGCGGACTCGGCCAACAGGCACGCGGCACCCCCCCCCCCCCGCCCAGCAGCGTGCACCCGGGGTGAACCGCCCCCATCGCCCCCCCCTTGGTACGCCACTGCTTATCCAAATCTTTTTTAAACCCAGATACGCTAACCGCTGTTACCACCTCCTCCAGCAAAAAGTTCCAGAGCTTAACTATTCGTTGAGTGAAAAAATATTCCTTCCTATTTGTTTTAAAAGTATTTCCATGTAACTTCCTCGAGTGTCCCCTAGTCTTCCTAATTTTGGAACGAGTAAAACAATCGATTTACTTCTACTCGTTACTATGTTATGTTACCACTCAGGATTTTGTAGACCTCACTCATATCTCCCCTCATCTGTCTCTTCTCCAAGCTGAAGAGCCCTAACCTCTTTAGCCTTTCCTCATATGACTGGTTAGCCTCGAAGAAGCGATTTAACCGGCTAGGAGCCATTTCTGGCTGGTTTAATCGACTTGAATTTCACCCCCGTCCTTTTCTGCTAGTTATAACAGTTTTTACACATGGAGAAAGCTTTAGAACATCACCTATTACAGCCATGCACTGTGGTTCTAGCTCTAAATCCTCAAATTAGCTGAGAAAAAGCTGTCTCGTTTAAAATTTACTGAGTTGTTTCCCGCTTCTGTTCACCATTTTTCATCTGAGCTAATATTGTGCGAACAGAGCGGCAGACAAATCATGTGTAGGTGTGTGTACACAGGATTGTCTTAGGTACACAGTAAACTGCGTAGCCCTGAATACATTAAGCAATCCCCAATTTATAAAAACACAAAACAAACAAATTTATCCAGTGCCTGAATATCCGTGGACATGTCAAGATAAGATTTTTCTTTTTTTCCTTGTAACAAAAAAAACCTCAAACGAATGTCATCTCCATCTCCCACGCCTGCACGAGTCCTGAGACAGATTCTGGCTGAAATTCAATCATGTTTTCTAACTTTCTGATGCCAGAGCAATGGTCCGGGGCAGACAGAAATAGAGAGTGAATTGTGTGTTTATACTGCGTGGAGGCCCAGAAGGGAAACAAGGGCTCGAACGTGCTCTGTGCGGATTCTTTTTTTTAAACAGGCGTAACAACTGCCAGATTTAAGGAAGTCTGATTTCTGTGAAATCCAGGGGCTCTCAACTTTTAATTCTTGAGGCCTACCCCCTACCCCCCATAATATTCTGCACCTCAGGTTGCTCCCCTCCAGGGCTGGCTCAAGGGGCTGTGGTACCCTGAGCCAACTTTTGCATTCCCCATTCCACACCCATGATCTGGTATCTTCCTCTGTTTCTCAAGTCGTCCCTCCCCCCCCCCCCAACACACACACACACTGGTGATAAATGGTGCCAAAATCCCAGTCTGGCATCCTTCTCTCTCTTCCCTGTGGATACCAAACAGCTGGCAGAAGGGGGCAGAGGAAGGAAGAGATGCAGGTGGGATTTTGCCACTCTGTCATTGGTGCCCTGAGCCAGTGCCTCACCTGGTCCATAGGGCGTAGTTGATTTGGTGACTTCCATGAAAAGGTGCAAAGTTACCCAGTTACAGTACGGAGATTTTAGGACAGTCGTGCATTTCTGACAGGCCACCCTGTTGCATTATGGGATCTGTAGTACTGATTTCAGAGTTAGAATCAGGAACCGCAACTACCACACTGCTTAGGATGCGAGTTTAAAACCAGAACAGGCCAAAAAAGTCTCCCTTCTGGAACTGGGTCACATGGCAGCTCCGTCCACAGCCCTGAATCTACTAACAGATGCAAGCTAGTAGCTGAAAACATTTTTGCTTCCATTTTAGATATCTCAATGGAAGACATCTTCATGGCTTTGAAGGGTAGATGTGATCGTAAACATTTTCCATGATTATTTTAGTTCTGTTTCCAGATTCCATTTTGAAGCGCTTCTCACACAGGTATTTGTAAGAAAGGTTTACCACTGGACTCCCATATCATGCATATCGACCTAATCCAGTCCTGGCTTTACCCCAGTGCATGCATGGATTTGCAATCCTGATTTTGTTAAATAAACCAATGAGATAATGAGAACTATAAATCTATGAACAGAACAGGATAAAAACTACGACTGGATTAGCTCGTTCCTGACAGACCAATCAAATGCAAGACCCTCTTGCCTCTAGTACAAGGATTCTCAAGACACCTAAGCTAGTCAGGTTTTCAGGATATCCACAATGAATATGCATGAGCTAAATTTACATCCATGTAATATAACCTCCAATGAAAAAACGTCAACCAAAGACCTCACTGGATCAATTAGTTTATACCAGTAAGACTTACTACTACTATTTAGCATTTCTATAGCGCTACAAGGCGTACGCAGCGCTGCACAAACATAGAAGAAAGACAGTCCCTGCTCAAAGAGCTTACAATCTAATAGACAAAAAATAAATAAAGTAAGCAAATCAAATGAATTAATGTGAACGGGAAGGAAGAGAGGAGGGTAGGTGGAGGCGAGTGGTTACAAGTGGTTACGTGTCAAAAGCAATGTTAAAGAGGTGGGCTTTCAGTCTAGATTTAAAGGTGGCCAAGGATGGGGCAAGACGTAGGGGCTCAGGAAGTTTATTCCAGGCGTAGGGTGCAGCGAGACAGAAGGCGCGAAGTCTGGAGTTGGCACCTCCTTATTGGTCATTTGGCATGAATCTTGACCACTTAACTTTAACTTCCTTTTAAAAGTTTTATAAGAAACTTGTATATAAACTTTTAGTCTTCCAATTGTCTCTTAAATATCATTGGTTTTAAAACACCAACCGATAATGTCTCAATCAGATGAATATTGGTGTTTTAAAACCAATGATATCAAAGAGACAATTGGAAAACTAAAAGTTTATATACAAGTTTCTTATAAAACTTTTAAAAAGTTAAAAAAGTTAAAAGTGGTCAAGATTCATACCAAATGAACAATGAGGAGGTGAATGTGTAAGTCTTAGTGGTATATTGATTCAGTAAAGTGCACTGCTGAGTTCTTTGGTTGAAGTTTTTTCATTGGAGATTATATTGTATGGATGTATTTGAGGCCCCCTAAAAAAACTGTTTTTTGGTGTTTTATGAAGTATAATTACTAACGAGATAAATTTACATGCACTGCCTCCTTAGTATAAATCTCTCTCACATAAATTCACTGTGGAAAGACTGACTGGTGGGTGTTTCCCCAAGGACTAGGTTGAGAAGCACTGATCTAATATTTCTACAATTTTCAATACTGAATATCTCTAACCCTTTCTATCTATCTCTTTGGACTCAGTGACTGCGCTTTCCCATTTGTGAGGTTTTTTTCAATTTAATCTCTGTCCTTAGAATAGCTTTGGCGAGATCAATGTTCTACATTTTGAGTTGGCCTGGTCACTGATTCAGATCGTAAGCGTTGCACCGTCCCGTGTGGAAGGTCCCTGGCAAAATTCACAGAGGGCTGCAGGGGATGAAGAGCTGTAATTACTGCGAGGGAGTGATGCCTCAGTAGTCAGACTCAAGATCTGTGGTGGCAATCACATGGCCTTGGCCAAAGATGGATGCTACAATGAACCAACTGAGTATGTCCGGGACAGGATGAGATGTAAAATAGGAGAAAAAGATCCCCAGATAGTGAAGATGAAGACTGATGATACCAGATCCCGGCCTGAAGTGAAAGGAAGAAGGAGAGAACTGCCAGTGTATCCCATACTTAAAAATAATTGTCTTCTGAAAACAGGGACACCAATTCAGAGAGTCTCTTCAGGGTGGTTCTTAGTTTTCAGAATGCAAACAGACACATTTTCCCAGGGTTGGCTCAAGGAATTACAGTGCCCTGAGCCAACATGCTTCAGCACCACCCCCTTCCCTGAATTTTTTCCATCTTCGGTGCCCCCCATGAGTCTGGTATCTCTCCCTCGCTTGCTCGGTCCAGCGTCTCTCCCCATCTCTCCCTCGCTTGCTCGGTCCAGCGTCTCTCTCCATCTCTCCCTCGCTTGCTCGGTCCAGCGTCTCTCCCCATCTCTCCCTCGTTTGCTCGGTCCAGCGTCTCTCTCCATCTCTCCCTCGCTTGCTCGGTCCAGCGTCTCTCCCCATCTCTCCCTTGCTCGGCCCAGCGTCTCTCCCCACCCTCCTGGTCCAGTCTGTCTCTTCCTCCCTCTTCCAGTACAGTCTTGTACAATTTTACCTTATTTTTTCCCTATAGACATGAAGGGCAATTCTAGAATTAGCTGCCCACAATTACGCACCACTTATATGCTTAAATGTAAAAAATATGAACAAACCAAAGTGGAGACGGCAAAGAACGCAGACATTACAAGTTCAAATGGAAAAGACTTTATTGACTGACCCGACATGGCCGTGTTTCATGCCGCCAGTTCTGCATGAATTTTCAGAACACTAAGTTACATGGGTAGCAACTACAATTCGGCACTCTTAGGGTACGTCAGGTCTATGACGGTTTCTGCAGGCGCATCAACTTTAGGCTCACCGATGCTGGGTTATGCTTGTATTTTAGAATGGATTCTGGGCGCCTCTCACTGAGTGGCATTGGGGGGGGGGGGGGGGGGGGCTATAAATGGGGGCCCATTTATAGAGTCATCTCCATAATGCAGAAGTCCTTCTCACATGTTATATATATACACAGTCTAATCAGGTAGAAGTTCAAATCTAACGCAAATAATCCAAAATAATGAAATTAACTGGAAAAGTCCAAAATCCCCCCTCCCAATTATTTTCAGAAGGAGTGAGGGTAATTTTTTTTTAATCAAACTTTGAACATTATTGAGGTATTTATTTGAAGGTTGGAAATTCAGAATCTGAAACTGGGTTTTCGATGTTTCACAAATCAGGACTACTTCAATATGTGAGGCCAAAGCACCCTCAGGCGTGGAACTTGGGGAGGTTTATAACGCCTCCAATTTTATCGAAAATGATCTCAGCCGTATCAGTTCAAGGCCTTCATCAACAGAGTAGATCCGAGGGCCATGGTCCTCTCCTCCCCCACCAGACCATCCTGAGCTGAAAGATGCCCTGTGCGACACACCCCTTAGCATCCCCATCCCGTCCACTGTATCTTGGCCAAGCAGGGGAGGCAATGGCTGGGGCACAATTTGGGGGTCCCCACCTCCCTGTCGCTGGCCGTACCACCCGCATGTAGCTCCTTCTGGCTATGCCCCCACTCTAACACAGTCCGACTGTCCGAGTAGTCCTACTGGCAGGAGTTGTTAATGCCTCGGGCCTGGATTTAACTGCATATTAGTGCTTTTCTGCCTTGATGAAAAGCAGTTTAATAAAAGGGTTCAGTCACCCTCCTCCCCCACGCCTGCAACTTTCCCAACTGAAGCTAAAAATCCATCATGAAAATGGACACATGACAGCATATCTGATAAACATGTCACAACATGGATATCTCGGACTTCGTTCACTGCTAGGAATGCGAAAAACGATTTTCAGTGCTTCCTTTCAGTCGAGGCGGCGAATGTCTGGAACTTCCCTCCAAACCAGGGAAGCAAAAGTAGTCAGTGAATGTATTTATGAAGAGAAACCCAGGAGGGAAGAGACACTTCTTTTGAAGCCAGTGGAACAGATATTTCATATTCAGAACACAAGTCACAAATTCAGTGTCCAGGGGAAACTGAGGGATCATTTCGGTTCAATCTGTGCCTCTGTGGCTACCTAGAATGAGGTAGACTGTGTCACCCTGACTCCCATACCGTAGAGATGAGAGAGTGTTAGCCATTCTTCTCCAGCTACCTAGAGTGAGGTCGACTGTCTCATGCTGAATGCTGTACAGTAGTGATGAGAGAGCGAGGATGAGAGAAAAATAGCTTGTTGTGAATGAGTTATTGTGATTTAAGAGCGAGAAAGGTGCAATAAGGTCTTTGATCAGGATGAGCTGTGGCACAGATCAGGAGCTCTTGGAAAGTTAATTTATTCTGAAGCAGTAATGATCACAACGATATTGATCGGTGTCAGCGTAAGCCTGTTATAGGCCTGATGCAATAAGTTTGTTGGCTGCCTTGTTTATAGAGTGTTTCAAAGGAATACGGATCCATACTTAAATGGAGATTAACTGTACTGCACTGCTGCTCAAAGGGCTTGTTCTTGTCACCTAGGGTCATATTTTCCTTTCTGAAGGGTGGTGGACTTGTGGTTTAGGTGCAACTCTACAATAACAGGGAATTCTGCAAACCCTGCCTAGCCACAGAACAGAACTGAGCCATAATCTGGACCCGAACACACAAATTGGAATTCACTGGGGGTTTTTTTTGGCCACAGCTAATTTAGATCGGGAAAAGCCTAGATCAACCCAAAATGAACTGATGCCAGGCTGCAAACCTGAGCCCAGCTGGCCTCAGCTTGGGTTTCTGATCACCATTTTGCAAAGGAGCTGGCTACGGTGTGTTGCCTCGGTCAACGAACTAGAAAGAAGATCCACGGGGGCCTCAAGCTGCCTTTGTGCTGTTAAGCTACAGGGATCATTACTAAAAGGTTGCAATGCTGCCTTCCGCCATTAGGGGGAGACAGGGGCACTGGAATCCGGAAAAAAGAAAAATGGTTGGATCCTGGTGGAAAGAGAAAAATGAATGGGCAAAACCCCTGAAATATCAAATTAACTGTTCCCAAAACCTATTTCTTTTATGATTTTATAATTAAAAATATATGCGTGTGTATTAAGGAGACAGTTACACACTACTTCCTCGTGTCACTGCCGAGAAAATTGGCAGTTAGGCACATAAGTGCGCTAAGTGATATTCTATAAAGACGTGCATAACTAGTTTGGTGCATAGCATGGGTTGCATATGAGCGGAGGTGCCGTCCCTTTCAGGATCCTGAAAGCTAAGTGTGTTCTTCTCGTACTAATGTGCTAACAGTTGCCTCATGTCTATGGCAACAGCATAGCCAGACCCACTATTTTGGGTGGGCCTTTCCAACTCCCCTTTAGCTCAGCATTTCCTCTGTCCTCCCCACCCCCAAAGACCAGCATCTGTCCCCTCCTTGAATCACCTTAATGTGCTTCAGAGGCAACCCAGCGGTGTCAGCGATTCATCTTCACTGTGTGTGCTAGCCCACGCAGGCTTCCCTCTGCCGCAACCCACCAATGAGGAAACAGGAAGTGACATCAGTGAGGGACATTACTGAGGGAAGCCTGCGGGGGCTGGTGCAGGCAGTGAAGATGAATCACTGTGGCCGCTAGGATACCTCTGAGGTACACCGGGGAGATTCAGGGTGGGGGCAGATACCGGGGCCACCGGTGGAGAAGAGGAAGAGAAGGGAGTGAGACGCTGCTGTTGGATGGGCCTGAGACAAGAATGGGTGGGCCTGTGCCCACCTAGGCCCACCCGTAGCCACGTCACTGGTCTATGGCAGACATAACTGATGGCATTTTACACTTTTGGTACATCAGTGGTGGCTTCCGCTAGTATTCTATAATGGAATCTTGCTGCCAAGGTTCTGGTATCGAACTGGCACTCTGTGTGCACCAATGGGGCTCCACAACCAGCACGCAAATTTATCACATTATCCCTTTGTGTTCTCGGAGAGGAAAACTGTTCACATTCCAATGGTTTACTGTGTAACTGGACACACTCTTCTCCTGGGAATCATTTATAGGCTTTGTTCCTGATGCAAATCTAACCACGCAAGCCAAACCACCACGAGGGTGGAGGTACACAAATTCCTACGAAAAGTAGAATCTGAGGAAAGGGGGAGAAGGAGGAGTAGGCTCTTGAACAACACCAGTAGGTGAGGTAGGTTAGGAACAATCTCTTTATTTAAATATACACGCGACTCAACACAGCCGTGTTTCGGAGCTACAGACGCCTTCTTCAGGAGTCTTGTGATATATAGATACAAAAAATATTAAGCTCAAAAAGAATGAACGCAAGGCTCCTGCTACAATTGTAATCCACTGCCGATGCAGGAAAAACAGCTCAGCGTATTCAAAGTCTTTTTGACTTCACGGAAGTGTAATTGAATACGCTGAGCTGTTTTTCCTGCATCGGCAGTGGATTACAATTGTAGCAGAAGCCTTGCTTTCATTCTTATTCTGTGTTCTCCTAGTCCGGAAAACATTGAACTTGATAATTTATTGTTTTTTAAAAATCTTTCAGCCAAACTTTTCTTGAAATTAAAAGTACACAGCTGGTGCTTTACCTTCAACACCCCCCCACCCCCCCGGGGTTATGCTACAGCTGCTTATGCTCGCTGCACAGGGCTGGCCCAAGCATTAGACAAGACTAGACAGTCGCCTAGGGTGGCAGCTTTTCGAAGGCAGAGCAGCTGCAGTCAAAGCGAAACAACAGGTCTTTAAGAGCCACAAAAACTCAAAGAACCATCAGCACACATTTCATTTCTCTGCATTTAAATTTACAGCAAAATAAATTGAATATTTTAAAGAAAGAAATTATCCAAAGAAAACAATCATTAACTAGGCAACAAAATTAAATTAAATTAACCCTATATAGTCCACAAATGGAGAGAGGAAGTCCAGATCCCCAAGGAACTAGGGAAATTCGAAAGGAGACATTATTACTAAGATAAACCGCAAGTTGAATGTCAACGTATTATGGCTCAGACTTATAGAGATGAATTAGTCTCCACTTGTGGCAGAACCTTTCACTTCCAAGAAACACCGCAATCGAGAAACATCATAAAATACATATTGACGATCGCCAAAATGAACAACACATTTACAAGGATATCTTAACTGAAACTTAGCACCAACTTCAACCACACTTTTGTCGGAGGGAAAGGAATTGCCTACGTCTGGATTGAGTGGACCCTGCCACATCAGGAAGTGTAGAAACTTTCCACCAAGAGAGGATAGTGCTGGGCAGACTTATACGGTCTGTGCCAGAGCCGGTAGTGGGAGGCGGGGTTGGAGGTTGGGAGGCGGGGATAGGGCTGGGCAGACTTATACGGTCTGTGCCAGAGCCAGTGGTGGGAGGCGGGACTGGTGGTTGGGAAGCAGGGATAGTGCTGGGCAGACTTATACGGTCTGTGCCAGAGCCGGTAGTGGAAGGCGGGGATGGAGGTTGGGAGGCAGGGATAGTGCTGGGCAGACTTGTACGGTCTGTGCCAGAGCCGGTAGTGGGAGGAGGGGCTGGAGGTTGGGAGGCAGGGATAGTGCTGGGCAGACTTATACGGTCTGTGCCAGAGCCGGTAGTGGGAGGCGGGGATGGAGGTTGGGAGGCAGGGATAGTGCTGGGCAGACTTGTACGGTCTGTGCCAGAGCCAGTGGTTGGGAGGCAGGGCTGGTGGTTGGGAGGCGGGGATAGTGCTGGGCAGACTTATACTTTTTGTGTCCTGAAGAACACAGGTACAAATCAAAGTAGGGTATACACAAAAAGCAGCAAATATGAGTTATCTTGTTGGGCAGACTGGATGGACCGTGCAGGTCTTTTTCTGCCGTCATCTACTATGTTGCTACGTTTTTAAACCTAAACGCAGTAAAGCATCCTCATCTTGGTTGCAAACAAAAGGAACCAGCAAGGCTGTACTTGCAATAACCTCCTCCTGATATGTTTCCAAAATGCCAGTCAAGTTCAAACTATCTGAAGACACGTTGACCATAGGTGATTCTTCTAACTGGAGTTGATTGTTTCTTTGGAATTGGTATAGAACAGATTGTATGTAATAGAGGAAAACCCTCTGGGAAATATTTAAACACTTCTTGCAAATATTTATAGAAAGCTTCCTTTGGTGACATTGTAATTAATTGAGGAAAATTCAACAAGCGCAAGGTTCAGTTGTTTTGTATAATTTTCAGAGTTCTCCAATTTTCTCTGAAACAGAAGACGACCTTGCATTAGAATACTTTGAGCCTGTTTTAACTGTTGGACTTGGCCTGCCTTCTCTTTAAACTTCACCCCTCATCCTATATAATAATTCTCACCTCCAACATTCTGAGGCTGCCTGGAACCGTGGATCCCTTGGAGGTGGTCTGGATCATGTACTAAGTAATAGTGACGTCACACAACCTACACCAGATTGGCCAGTAGAAGGGAGAGGGGCGAAGCCAAGATACAGGGAGCAGCGAATCAGCACAACAGTGGGAATGCACAGCAGCAGGAACAGAAGCCTCTCTCACACAGTCACTCTCACATACACTCTCTCAAACATACACACTCCAGAGGAAAACCTTGCTAGCGTCCGTTTCCTTTCAAACAGAAACTAGTGGGTTTATAAAGTATCTTCTGCTTTTTGAATCCTGGCTGCGTTTTTACCTACAGTAGGCAAAACCGAGGCACATACCTTGTGTCTGGTATCCAGAGAAGTCCAGACTGAGTCTAAAGATGCCCCGGCCTACATGCTAGACCTTGTTGACTTACCACCCAGGAATGCTAAACGGTCAGCCCCCACATTCCTTAATTTACACTTCCCAAGCTGTAAAAAACTGAAATACAGACTAACACACGCGTCCAGCTTTTCATACACGAGTACACAGATGTGGAATGCACTACCACGTAACTTAAAAACAGTCTACCAACTAACTAACTTTCGTAAATCTCTGAAGACATCTCTCTTCAACAAGGCATACCATAACGTTCAATAATTGTGACTGTAACACATCACCACTCTACCTTTATTTTGACTGGTTCCTTCTATGCCTGTCTGCTTATTTTTTTCATGTCAACCTATTCTCTATGTAACACCAACTGTAATTTCAAATCTGAAATGGCGAATGCCATAACGGAACTTTGTAAGCCACATTGAGCCTGCAAATAGGTGGGGAAATGTGGGATACAAATGCAACAAATAAATAAAATAGTCACTTCTGCAGGCTTAATCAGGGCGGGAAGGACAATGCATTTCCCCGGGACTTCCTGACATCCTCCTGAGACAGCCAAGACCTCAGTCCGGCTTCCTGATGGTAAGAGCCCTGAAGCAGAGGGCAACCCCAGCCCTCCAACCAAAGCTGTAGGCGGCAGCAGCAACCCAGCCTCTGTAGGCATCTCGGGGATTGCCATTGGTCGAGGAACAAGAGGATTAGCCAGGGTGGGCGCAGCGTTGCTCTCAAGCACAGGGCTCTTCCTCATGCCCTGTGCATTGGAAACACCCGATACGACATTCTGGCGTTCGAACTGCAAACTCTCTGTCTTGCCTAAGTGGAGGAGCAGACGAGCTGGAGGGTGGCCAGAGTTTCCCCTTGCATGTAGGCATGAAAAAAAGATAAGGCACTCATGAGCACACTAAAGTGAAGGTCGGGGCGGAGCTCAGTTTGCCACGCCCTTGCTGGCCGCCATCTTGCCTCCCATCAGAACATACTTTAACCTGCTTTTTAATAGGCTGTTTGGGCGATGATCATGATTGCTCAGCGAGGGAGGGGCTGCAGGCTATAAGGTTGAAGGTTCGCATAGGGCGTTCACCACCCTTGGAGCAACTCTATATTTCTTTCTATGTTTTAATTCCTTGGATTATTTTTAAATTGCAATAAAAATAAATTAAAAAAAGAAAATTAGTGTGCGGTAACTGCTGAATTACTGCAAAGCACCTTAAAGCACTAGCAGTTACTTTGCAGTAAAATGAGCATATAGGGGAAAATTCTATATATGGCAGTGAACATTAGATACTATTTCACTGCCAAATGTTTGGCATGAAAAAGTGTTCTAACAGCTACCAGGTGCCAAAACGGCGCAGATCCGTCAGATCCGTGTAAAAACACACCTATACGCCCATTTATAGAATATCACGTTTCTGTTCAGATCTGCAAAGGGGGCCATGGGAGGGGCCATGGGCGTTCCCCTTAAAACGCATGCAGTGTTATAGAATTCAGGGAATCTGCGCCCAGCTCGGACGCCGGGATTTACATCTAGTTTCAGTTGGTGTAACTCCTTGCGCCCAAGCTGTGAATCCTGGTGCTACGCACCGATCTATAAAGGGTGCCGATCCCAGAATTTTGAGCACCGTGTATAGAATTTCTCCCAAAGTGCTTAATGTGGTTCAGTAAAAGGGACCCTAAGTCTCTTCAGAGGAGTGAGCGGAATATAAATGTGTAGTGATTGTCCCCCGGATTCTATATTTATTTATTGCATTTGTATCCCACATTATCCCACCTATTTGCAGGCTCAATGTGGCTTACAGAGACCAGTTAATGGCGTCACCATTCCAGGATGTCAAATACAATTGGTAATGCAAAACATTATATATAACGCGACCGAAATTGTGCGGACAAAGCCGGTCATATTCTGGATTTGTATGTGCAAAATTTAATTACTTAACAAGCCAATCAGTGTTGATAATTGACACTTAAGCAATTATTAACACTAATTGGAATTAATTAGAATTCACACGCACAACTTGCTAGGCGTATTCTGTAAAGCGGTGCGCATAAATTCTAATGTGCGCTGCCAAAAAGGGGGCATGGGCATGGAATGGAATGGGTGGGCCGTGGGCATTCTGAAAATATATGCGCAGGATTATAAAATACACCTGTTCCATGTTTAACTTAGGCGCCGGTATTTACACCACGTTTTACTTGGCGTAAATGGACGCACATAAAGGTAGGCGCAGTTTATAGAATACGCCTAGGCAGAAGTATTTTCAGTGCTGATTTTTCGGGCACCATTATACAGAATCTAGCTCTGTAGGTTTATGTGCGTACAAATGAGTTGGCACCTTAAAATTAAAAAAATAATGCCTGCTAAGAAATGTGCCTCCCTATAAAGGGGGTGGTTTGCGCTGCTTTGTTCCAGTTCCTGAGTGAATCATGTTAAACTGAAGAACGCTGTCTGGTCCACGTTGCCCCACTCATATTCCGAACATCTGGATTAATTTGGTTTCTGGGGCATCAAATGAGACAATGACCAAAGAGAAGAGACCAGTACAGTTTGAATTCCACCCCCACTGAACCACATCCCTGCCACTCTTCCAAAAGAATCTATTCTAGGCCTCTGGGACAGGACAAAAGGCACACAAGGAAATACGCAGATGCCCTTACACAGGCTGAGCTTTTAAAAGGCAGGCAGGGCCTCAGCCAGCGGGACAGACTGAATTAACATAGTAGTTTAATGGCCCGGGCCAAATTCTATAGACTGGCTGGCTGAGTGATACCCTCATGCCTTGAGAGAGGGTCCCCGCTGCCATGGATATGAGACTAGAAATGCTTTTAAGTCAATTTATTTACAGCAGAGACGTTTCAGGATACTTTTTTATTTCCATTACAATTTAGCCAGGAATTAAATTGGTCTCACTTTTCAATTTTTAAGTCCCTTTGAGCCTTTTCTAATTCCACTATATCTTTTTTTAAATTCAGCGACCAGAACTGAACGCAATACTCAAGTTGAGGTCGCACCATGGAGTGATACAGAGGCATTATAATATTCTTGGTCTTATTTACCATCCCTTTCCTAATAATTCCTAGCATCCTGCATAGTTTAAAACACGCTTGATAAATAAATATTTTTCAAGCTAAGATGAAAGACGTTTATGGTGGGAGAGCTCAGGGGTGGTAGAAACTGAGGCAGGTCAACACTTGAGAGTCACGTAAGCCTCACAGGATGGTATAATGCTACAGTATAGTGCTACACCCGTTCCCCTCCCCCTTGACCTCAGAAAAAAGTAACTCAGGGCCCCTTTTACAAAGGTGCATTAAAAATTAGCGCGTGCTAAATGTTAAAGACGCCCATTATATTCCTATGGGCATCTTAGCATTTAGCGCCCATGAATTTTTAGCTTGCGCTAAAAACGCTAGCGCGCCTTTGTAAAATGCCCCCTAAATAAACTAACCTCATCACCAAACTTGGACAACTGTTTAGGACATGCAGGTCCTTTCCATAGCCGAGTGACCCTTTGAGAGCCGGTGGTCGGAGGCGGGACTGGTGGTTGGGAGGCAGGGGATAGTGCTGGGCAGACTTATACGGTCTGTGCCAGAGCTGGTGGTGGGAGGTGGGGCTGGTGGTTGGGAGGCGGGGATAGTGCTGGGCAGACATACGGTCTGTGCCAGAGTCGGTGGTGGGAGGCGGGACTGGTGGTTGGGAGGCGGGGATAGTGCTGGGCAGACTTATATGGTCTGTGCCAGAGCCGGTGGTGGGAGGCGGGGCTAGTGCTGGGCAGACTTATACGGTCTGTGCCCTGAAGAGGACAGGTACAAATCAAGGTAGGGTATACACAAAAAGTAGCACATATGAGTTTATTTTGTTGAGCAGACTGGATGGACCGTGCAGGTCTTTTTCTGCCGCCATCTACTATGTTACTATGAGCTTTTCCCCTCAAGTTGGAATATCTTTATTTTGAGGACAAGTACCACCAAACTCCAGAAACATCACATGGTCTAAGAAAAGGCCTTGTGTGGCCTGCTAAATCATAATGTCATCTGCTTTAGTTCGCAGCAGCTAGTGGCAAGGCAAGGGTTGCTTCCGCCTAGATTTCACCACTCATTCTCGATTTGACATCCACCGTATGAGGAAAGGCTAAAGAGGTTAGGGCTCTTCAGCTTGGAAAAGAGACGGCTGAGGGGGGATATGATTGAGGTCTATAAAATCCTGTGTGGTGCAGAACGGGTAAAAAGTGAATTGATTTTTCACTCTTTTTAAAAAAGTACAAAGACCAGGAGACACACTTAGTGAAATTACTTGGAAATACTTTTAAACAAAGTAGGAGGAATTATTTTTTCATGAAAGAATAGTTAAAATCTGGAACTCACTGTCGGAGGATATGGTAACTACGGTTAACGTATCTGTGCTTAAAAAAGGTTTGGACAAGTTCCTGGAGGAAAAGTCCATAGTATGTTATTGAGATGGACATGGGGGGAAACCATGGAATGTTGCTGCCATTTGGGTTTCCGCCAGGTACTTGTGACCTGGATTGGCCACTGTTGGAAGCAGGATGTTGGCTAGATGGACCACTGGTCTGACCCAGTATGGCTATTCTTATGTTCTTCTGAGATTTTCTTCTCTTGCCCTATTCAAAGTATATTGCACTGGCTGATTCTTCTGCACCAATCCCTGGATTCTATATAGCGCGCCTAGAGATTTGTACCAAAATCCAGGCTAATTAGCGTTGATAACAGCACTTAAGCAATAATGAGCTCTAATTGGCAATAATTAGAATTTACGCGCACAACTCGCTAAGTGTGTTCTGTAATGAACTACGCCTAAATTTTAATGTGCGCAGCTAAAAAGGGGTGTGGTTATGGACGGGGAAATGGGCGTTTCTTGGGCATTCCGAAATTTACGCGCATAGTTATAGAACGAACTGAAAGAACGAACTGAACCTAATACATGCTGAACCTAATAGACTTACCACCCAGAAATGCCAGAAGATCAGCCCGCAAGTTCCTCAATTTGAACTTCCCCAGCTGTAAAGGAATTAAATACAAACAGGCATACGCGACTACCTTTGCGTACAAAAGCACCCAGCTATGGAACGCACTACCCATGACCCTGAAAACCACGGACAACGTAACCAGCTTTCGCAAATCTTTGAAGACATTTCTCTTCAACAAGGCCTACAAAAATTATCCTTGATGAAACAAACTACTCCGTGTACCACCCAAACGCTTTAAAACACCTCTAACACGACCTTACCTAATACCTTCTAACCAATTCCACTTCTACCTCCAGTTTATTACCGACTGTATCTAAGATTATGTAATGACTATACCATATTAACACCCTGTAAGCCACATTGAGCCTGCAAAAAGGTGGGATAATGTGGGGTACAAATGCAATAAATAATAATAAAATCATTCATGGTGAAGCCCCGGCATATATGTCAAACCTCATAGACTTACCAACCAGGAACACAAAAAGATCAGCACACACATTCTTGAACCTCCACTACCCCAGTTGCAAAGGACTTAAATACAAATCAATATATGCGTCTAGCTTCTCCTACATCAGCACGCAACTATGGAATGAACTACCAAAGCCTTAAAAACAATGCACGACCTAACAGCCTTCCGGAAATTACTAAACACCAACCTGTTCAAAAAGATATATCATAATGAGCCATCATAAATGACCTAACACCCTAACTCTACCAAACCAGATAAAACCGAATTCTCTACACCTGACCGCTTCAATCAATTTTCACCAATGAACATTAACGCATCACCCCCATATTTCCCATGCCTGAAATGAACTGTCTATCCAACTTACTTTATAATTTACTTCAACATTTTTGAACTTTAATGTAACACCATTGTGTATTTCTCAATCCGGAAATGGCGATCGCCATTACGGCATAATGTAAGCCACATTGAGCCTGCAAAAAGGTGGGAAAATGTGGGATACAAATGCAACAAATAAATATAGCCCTCTGTGCCCAAATCTTCGCACCAGGATTTATGCCCTGTTTTCGTTGGTGTAAATGGAGGTGCGTAGTTTTAGGCACTGGGATAGCAAATAAGCATATTCTAGACATCGCTTAGAGTACGGTTAGGCGGAAATGTTTTCCGCGTCGATTTATTTTTAGGCGCCATATATAGAATCTGGCCCCAAATGCATTAAAGTACCCTCCCCTCCCCCCATGTAATCCTCCTAAATTTCATCTGGTGTCTGCCTGTTCCCCCTATTATCTAAAACCATCTGCAAAGTCAGCAAAGTACAGCAGAGCTTGGTGTCCTTTTGAATAAAGAGAAATACAGGCTGCCGTGCTCCTTGTATCCTTCTCTACTTCCAAAATAAAAAAAAAACCACTAAAGAGCAGTGATCCAAGAACAGATGCCCTGCGCTGTGGTTGCCAATTTGCACACAATTGAGCTAGGTTCTCCAGAGGTCAGTTGAGATCCACAACACTTCTGATCTGTCTAGTCCAAGAGAAGGTAAAACACAGTAATACCCCCCTGTGCATCTGCAGCAAAAGTTGTAGAAACTACTACTACTTATCATTTCTAAAGCGCTACTAGACGTACGCAGCGCTGTACACTTGAAAATGAAGAGACAGTCCCTGCTCGACAGAGCTTACAATCTAATTAGGACAGACAAACAGGACAAATAAGAGAAAAGGACAAAGAGTAGCAAGATTCCGGAATCCCAAAGAGTAGCAAGATTCTGGAATCCCACTGTAGCAACATTCTGTGCGGAATCCCAAAGAGCAGCAAGATTCCGGAATCCCAAAGACTAGTACTACTACTTATTTCTATAGATCTACTAGACGTACGCAGCGCTGTACACTTGAACATGAAGAGACAGTCCCTGCTCGACAGAGCTTACAATCTAATTAGGACAGACAAACATGACAAATAAGAGAAAAGGACAAAGAGTAGCAAGATTCCGGAATCCCAAAGAGTAGCAAGATTCTGTGTAGAATCCTAAAGAGTAGCAACATTCCGGAATCCCAAAGACGACTACTACTACTTATCATTTCTATGGCGCTACTAGACGTATGCAGCGCTGTACACTTGAACATGAAGAGACAGTCCCTGCTGGACAGAGCTTACAATCTAATTAGGACAGACAAACAGGACAAACAAGAGATAAGGAAATATTAAAGTGAGGATGATAAAATAAGGGTTTTGAACAAGTGAGTAAGGGTTAGGAGTTAAAAGCAGCATAAAAAAGGTGGACTTTTAGCTTAGATTGCCCTGAAAGTTGAGTTTTGAAGCAACACCTGTAAAACAACTACTAGCTGGTTCAAGGATGCTGTTGTGCAGGGTTCCAGAGAGAGCTGTGGTCACCTGTATCTCTCAGATAGTCTACCCCACCCCCCCCCAAAATTGCTAAGGGGCTCTTTTGTTAAAGGGTTGGCATGCAACAATAGGCTTGCTGCATGGCTACCTCAGCAGCCCAGAGGTATAGAAGGGAAGTAAGCACATGAAAGAAAGAAAGAAAACAGAAAATTGGACTGGTATGACAAATCTCATTCCTGTATTTTTGTTCCCGTTGTAGATCCCTTTGGCCTGTGATCCTGAAACAGAGATTCGAAATGCTGGCCACCATTGATCATGGTCAGGACCCTGGGAAGAACACAGAGACCTGTCAATTTAAGCTAAGCTTATTACTAAGCTAAGTTCTTTACTCTGATAGAAGTAAGCTACACGGAGGTTTTTGCCAATGATGAGGAAGTCCTACTCCTTGAAGACATTTTAGAAGTCTAGGAGCTTCTCGAGGCTTTTCCTCCAGTAACAATCTGCTCGTTCATTGTTTATTAAGAGAACCCCCCCATATATCGATTGTGCATGTTGGCAGACGTGGGTATTTCACCCCCCCCCCCCCCCCCCCCCCCGAAACTACTATTTAGTTTAGTCCTTCATCTGTTCCACCAGCAGGATCGTTCCCCACGACTTTTCCCTGCGGGCGCTTCCCTGCATACCCATCTGAGGTCTACTGCACCGAGGAGGCAGTTCGAGTCGGAGGCAGCTGAACTTTCACTACCCCTTTCTTAATACGAGTTTGCTCTCTTTGCTGCAGAATGAAAAACAATATTTTCCCGCCTGCCTATCCCTAGCAGAGAATAATCAGTCTACTCTCCCTAGTGAAGCCAATTATCTTTTGTTGCTTCTGCCCTGACCTGCTTCCATTCCCCCCCCCGGCTCCAGAGTTCCACCTCATTTTTGTCTACAAATTAAGGCCTGGACGCTCAGAAGGCGGCACTAGACCAGTGCTTCTCAAACCAGTCCTCGGGGCAGGTTTTCAGGATATCCGCAATGTATATGCGTCAGATAGATTTGTATACCAAGAGGGGCTAACTCATGCATACACATTGTGGATATCCTGAAAACCCAACTGGCTGGATGTGTACCGAGAACTGGGTTGCACTGCACTAGACGGGTATTGAGAGGGTCTTTTACTAAGGCGCGCTCGTGTTTTTGATGCGCGCTAAAAATTGTGGACGCGCTAAACGTTAGAGACGCCAATGCATTCCTATGGGCGTCTCTAACGTTTAGCGCCCACAATTTTAGCGCGCGCTAAAAACATGAGCGTGCCTTCGAAAAAGACGCCCCGAGATTCTTATTTTCTACGTGTCTGCAATGCCACCCCCCAAGACCCAGCATCTCTCATCTTCATCTTTAAATGGGAAGGACACACACTCCCCCCTCCCCTTCAGTCGTGTCAGGGTCATGCCAAGTTACCCAGTTCCAAGCTGGAGAGCTCTGCCCACCCTATCCTGGTGTACAGTGGCGTAGCTACGTGGAGCCTGAGGGGGCCTGGGCCACCGTAGATTTGGCCCTGGCCCCCCTGCAGATGATCCCCTTGAACTCCCCTCCCGCCACCAACCCTCTCCCGCCGCCGCGTCAGATACCTTGTTTGCTGTTGGGGGTCCCCGAACCCCACCAGCCGAAGAGGGTCTTCAGCGCCGGAGTAGCCCCGGGGGTCCCCGAACCCCGCCAGCCGTAGAGAGTCTTCTTCAGTGTCGTAGTAGCGCCTTCGTTCAACAAAATTCCTGGTGTGATCAGCTGTTTCTGACACCTTACGTCCTGCACCGTGCATGTAGCCCCGTGCAGGACGTAAGGCGTCAGAAACAGCTGATCACACCAGGAACTTCGTTGAACGAAGGCACTACTCCGGCGCTGAAGACCCTCTTCGGCTGGTGGGGTTCGGGGACCCCCGCCAGCAAACAAGGTATCTGATGCGGCGGGGCGGGCGGCGACGGCGGGGGAGGGGGGTTCAAGGGGGTCGTCGGCAGGGGAGGGGGTCCAATGTGGCGGTGACGGCTTGGGGGGTGACGGCTTGGGGGGGGGCGGCTAAACAGTGCCTCCCACCTCGGGCTCTGGCCCCCCCTCCTGGCTACGCCCCTGCTGGTCTATTATGAGATTTGCAGCACTGATTTCAATGGGCAGGTTCAGGCACTACAAATCCCACACTGCTTTGGGATGCAAGTTCAAAACCAGGACTGGCCAAAAACCTCCAGTCTGGAACTGGGTAACTTGATTATCTCTCCAGGGTCTTTTCATCCTAACCTTACAAGCCTCGCTTGCCTCACCACCCATCCTCCCCCCCCCCCCCCCCCCCCCCACCACCACCAAGGTGATTGCATGCTGTTCCCAAATCTCCCTGAGACAATGCATCTGAAGGACACCTAAATAAAACTAAAAAAAAAATTCCTATTGTGAGAAGAGAATGGGGGGAGGGGCTGGGGTGCCATTGTTTAAAGTGCCGACAAGGTGAATATGTAAATTTTATTGCAAAGCAATTACAGGCAAAAGGAGCTGCTGAAATCCTCCGGGCAAGAGAAAGGAAAAACACATTTAACTTTTATTTTTTTTTCTGTTTTCTTTATTGCACACAAGAGGGAACGGATATCGCTAGAGCAATTACAACGTCAAAGAGTTCCCAGTAAAATCAGAATAACTCTGTATTGAGCGCTGCCGCACTCCTTATGTGCCAGGCGGCTTATAATACCTTTCCACAAGGAGTTTGAGGAAAATGCTCTACGTAGAAAAGGGGGGAAAGAGTTCTGAAGAGGGGGAAATGGTTTCTGCACACTAAACTCTGATTTTATTCAACTGTACATATAATCTGCCTTCAGTTTTTTTATTTTATTTTATCAATTTCACAATTTTAAACAAGAATAAACTTGATTCAGAAAAGATAGGTAATATTGATCATCATATTACTTAGTAATTACATTTTTACAAGCAAACTTTTATACTAATTACCAGTGGCGTGCCTAGGGTGGCTGACACCCGGGGCGGATCGCCGATGTGCCCCCCCCCGGCTGCAGCGCGACCCATCCACCCCCGGCGAAAGGACACCTCCCCTCCGGTGAAAGGACACCCTCCCCCGGGTGCATTTTTATCTGCTGGGGGGGGTACCGCGCGCCTGTCGCCTTCGCTCGTTCCATGCTCCCTCTGCCCTGGAATAGGAAGTAATCCGTTCCGGGGCAGAGGGAGCAGGGAACGAGCGTTGCCGACAGATGCGCGGCACCCCCCCCCCGAGCAGCGTGCACCCGGGGCGGACCGCCCCCACCCCCTTGGTACGCCACTGCTAATTACTCATCTCTACACTATTAAAAGGAGAAGACAAGGTACAATTCCATGAAATATTATTATAACATTTAAGTGAAAATTAGAAGCGAAACACGGACCAAATTATCATATTACGGAATAGGAGAAGATACTGCTATAGGCTGCAAAACTGGGGTTACAACAGTCTTCAAGTCCCAAAAAAGATACTAAATGCGTAGGATCATAAAAAACGTATTTCACTAAGTTTTAATACACACTTACAAGGAAATTCAACCAAAATAAACCACCTATTGCACCACCCGAAGACGAAGTTTAAGGAAAAACTGACGCCTTTTTTGGGTTGCTCTAGCAATATCTGGAAAAATTCTAATTTTAGAATTCAGAAAGGTTATCAACAGAAATCAAACAAAATAAAACATGGAAAAGAAAATAAGTTGATACCTTTTTTATTGGACATAACTTAATACATTTCTTGATTAGCTTTCGAAGGTTGCCCTTCTTCGTCAGATCGGAAATAAGCAAACGTGGAAGATGACAGTATATATAAGTTAAACATCCAAGCATTCCATTGACAGTCTAACAGGGTGGGTGGGGGTGGGTAGGAGGTATGCATGGGGACATCAAAGCATTTCATTGATAGTCTAACAGGATGGGTGTGGGTAGGTGAGATCTGACGAAGAAGGGCAACCTTCGAAAACTAATCAAGAAATGTATTAAGTTATGTCCAATAAAAAGGTATCATCTTATTTTCTTTTCCATGTTTTATTTTGTTTGATTTCTATTGATAACCTTTAAGAGTGGACTAACACGGCTACCACACCTCTCTACATGTAGAAACCCAAAGAATAGCAAGATTCCGGAATGCTAAAGAGTGACAAGATTCCACATCAGAATCTCAAAGAGTAGCAACGTTCCATGTAGAACCCGATCTGAGGAAGAAGGGCAACCTTCGAAAGCTAATCAAGAAATGTATTAAGTTATGTCCAATAAAAAAAGGTATCATCTTATTTTCTTTTCCATGTTTTATTTTGTTTGATTTCTATTGATAATCTTTAAGAGTGGACTAACACGGCTACCACACCTCTCTACATGTAGAACCCCAAAGAATAGCAAGATTCCGGAATGCTAAAGAGTGACAAGATTCCACATCAGAATCTCAAAGAGTAGCAACGTTCCATGTAGAACCCGATCTGACAAAGAAGGGCAACCTTCGAAAGCTAATCAAGAAATGTATTAAGTTATGTCCAATAAAAAGGTATCATCTTATTTTCTTTTCCATGTTTTATTTTGTTTGATTTCTATTGATAACCTTTAAGAGTGGACTAACACGGCTACCACACCTCTCTACAATTCAGAAAAAACTCTTCTCTCTGTCGAAAAAAATTGTCTCAAAATCCAGTCTCTATCCGGTTCTAATACAAAAGTCACTATTCAAGGTACCTGGTTTAATAACACTATCATCTTCAAGGATTTGTGTTAAGTTTAATGTGTCAAATGTAACTTCAGCTTCTTCAGAAATTGGTTGATTAGTATTCTTCCTTTTATGTAATGACAAATATATTTTAGAGACCGGAGGATAAGCCTGTTCTGGAATCTTCAATATCTCTGATAGATATTTTTTACAAGTTAGAGGAGGAACAGCTGGGACTTTAGGAAAACGGATCAATCTTAATGTTTTAGATCTCTGTTGATTCTCCATATTCTCCATCTTATATTTCAATATCAAATTTTCTTTAATCAAATTGACTTGAGTTTGTTGGGGCGACTGAATATTGGCAACATTAGAATCAATCAGTTTTTCCATAGTTAAAGTTTTTGTTCCCGGCAAGGATATTTTCTCCGATGGAACTTGTGCATATTGTATTAGAGAAAGCAGTTTTTGAGAGAATGAAGTTTCCAAACTTCCCATATAGTGTCCAAGGTAATGGTGGAAGGTTTAATAGGCAGAAAAGACTCACTCAGAGTAATCTGTATTTCTTCCGAAGACTGTTTCTCCATAGCAGCTTCAGAGTCGGCAGAAACGCCAGCTCTCTCCTGTGCCTCACTCGTCTGAGCAGTTGTTTCAGGCGGGTTAACACAGCGACCCAACCCCGCTTCAGGAAACACTCCTTGCGTTGCAACGCTAGGGGGTTTCCCCGACTACATCGCTGTTCCGTCGCCGGCATGAGTGGAGGCATCCGATCTTCAGGGCTGAGAGAAGTCTCAACCTCAAGCCGGGGGGAGCGGGTCACCTCCCACCGCTCCCTCCAGCAACGAGGAATCCAGCCCCACATTAGATCCGGACGTAGTAAAGCGGTCCATTGGTCCGACCACGGGAATCGCAGGCGTAGCGGGGCCAATGCGCTGCTTACCCTCCTTTTAGGCATAGGTAAGTAGGAAAAATTCCTTTCAAATCCACGAGTAAAGGTCAGGAACCGGGCTGCTCAACTGCTTTCGCTTCACGCTGCCATCTTGTCTAAGTCCTTAATCTGCCTTCAGTTTAACTATCCCAATGACTCTGTCCTTCCCACCTTGTCCTGTCTATATATCTCAACTGCACCTGTTCCCTCGGCTGCCTATTCTGATGTTTCACTGTATTGTACGAACAGCGGGATCATCATATCTATGTTATATGAATGTTCTACTGTGCTACCTATTAACGTTTCATTGATACTGTGCTGATTTTATATCACATCTATGCTATATGAATGTTCTACTGTGCTGCCTATCTCTAGTGACACCAGAATGAGGCTTGGAATACACAGAGAGGCAAGTGGAGTGCCAGAATGAGGCTTAGAATACTCATTGGTTGAGTTGAACAGTGAATACATACCACCCAAAAAACCAGGGGAGGCTATTGAGGTCAGGAGGAAATGGAGGGCTGTGAGTGAGTAAGTAATAGCATTGATTCCTGTGGGTATTGGTGGGGATGGAGGAGATTCATTGCAGGGATGGGTGGGGATGGAATGGATCTTAGCAGGTATGGGTAGGTATGGGTTAGATTCCTGTGGGGAGGGGGAATGGGTGAAATTTATGTCGACGTGCAACTCTCTAGCACGGGTGTCCTTCACCTGCATTCTTATCATGGGGGTTGGTTCAGCAATATTGCAGTTCCAGTCACCAGGTGCGGGCAAGTATGGTGGGATTCCCAAGCAATCTATCTGCCCCTTGCATCTGAAACTGCACTACAATGGCATCACCCTCTGTGGTAATGCAGGTGTGGGGGGGGGGGGGGGGGGGGGGGGAGGGGGGAGTCCCACACACCTTTGTAAAATAGTAACATAGTAGATGATGGCAGGAAAAGACCTGCATGGTCCATCCAGTCTGCCCAACAAGATAAACTCATATGTGCTACTTTTTGTGCATACCTTGATTTGTACCTGTCCTCTTCAGGGCACAGACCATATAAGTTTGCCCAGCACTATCCCCGCCTCTCAACCACCAGCCCCGCCTCCCACCACCGGCTCTGTCCCCCAATCTCAGCTAAGCTCCTGAGGATCCATTCCTTCTGAACAGGATTCCTTTATGTTTATCCCACGCATGTTTGAATTCCGTTACCGTTTTCATTTCCACCACCTCCTGCGGGAGAGCATTCCAAGCATCCACTACTCTCTCCGTGAAAAAATACTTCCTGACATTTTTCCTGAGTCTGCCTCCCTTCAATCTCATTTCATGTCCTCTCGTTCTACCGCCTTCGCATCTCCGGAAAAGATTCGTTTGCGGATTAATACCTTTCAAATTGCGGATTAATACCTTTCAATACCTTTGTGCAGCACATGGACCTCTTGGAGGTGCAAAATGCACATTTTGGGATCATGACCCAAAGTTTGAGAAGTCCTGGCTTGGAGGGAACAGGAGTCTCTGCCCATTTTCTCTCTCTGCTGAAATATTTCTGAAACCGCAGCTGAACTTGGGCTTTATCTTTTGCTGTTGCGTCAGAAGGCCCTGGATGTCTGGGGGTGGCAGGCAGGGAGAGATGTCTGGTGCTCTAACCACTGGGCCACTCCTCCACTCCCAGTAATAACCACAAATGTTAATAAAAAAGGGAGTAGAAGGGAGCTTGGTGCAACTCACAGCTCTTGTCAGGAGGTCTTTGCTTTTAATGTCTTCTGCGTTGCTCCCAAACCTAAGAAGGCTTGTACCATTACTTCCGCTCTGCATGCGGCACCCATAAAAAAAAGTCTCAAACGCTAATGGCCCTGTGGAATTTCAGGGCCGACAGAAAGATTAACAAGGGAGAAAAGAAATGCAGAACATGCAAAGGCAGGCGGGAAACATGTCACAGCTCTGATTCTGCAGAGGCACAATATGGTCCCGGGAACTGAAAGATATGACACTGTCCTGTAGATGTAGCCTGTGAGCTCCCCCCCCCCCCCCCCACCACCACCACCACCACATACACACGAATACAACCTGAGCATAGCTGATTTATTCTGTCACCCTGTGTCTTCTATACCCCCAGTAATAACCATCACCCTGCTCCCCCCCAACACAAATCAGCTTGTGTCCTGGACACCCCCAGTAATAACCATCACTCTGTCCCCCCCCCCCCCCCCACACACACAATCACCTCATGTCCTCTACACCCCTAGTAATAACCATCACCCTGCATCTCCTATATCCCCAGGAACACATTTACCCTGCCCCCCCCCCACAATCGCAATCCCTTCTCACCCCACATCCACATCTTCTACACTTAATTATTTTATTATTTATTTAGATTTTGCTCACACCTTTTTCAGTAGTTGCTCAAGGTGAGTTACATTCGGGTACTCTGGATATTTCTCCGTCCCAGGAGGGCTCACAATCTAAGTTTGTACCTGAGGCAATGGAGGCTTAAGTGACTTGCCCAAGATCACAAGAAGCAGCGGTGGGATTTGAACCGGCCACCTCTGGATTGCAAGACCGGTGCTCTAACCACTAGGCCACTCCTCCACTCCCAGTAATAACCACTATTTGCCCTCCCCCAACACCACAATCACTCTTCAGCCCAAATTCTTTATACTCCAGTAATAACCACCACCCTGCTTCCTCCTCTCACCCTCACCTCCTGCCGTGTAGAGCTATAATCTACCACCCTTTACCACCTGGAGCTGCCATCCAGTAACAACAGAAAAGATCTGAACCCCCATCTGATGTCCTGTAACATGGGTACCCCATTATTTATTTATTTTTTGTTACATTTGTACCCCGCGCTTTCCCACTCATGGCAGGCTCAATGCAGCTTACATGGGGCAATGGAGGGTTAAGTGACTTGCCCAGAGTCACAAGGAGCTGCCTGTGCCTGAAGTGGGAATCGAACTCAGTTCCTCAGGACCAAAGTCCACCACCCTAACCACTAGGCCACTCCTCCACTGTTGCTACTATTTGAGAAGTCGGCCCTTGCAGATCACCAATGTGGCCGCGCAGGCTTCTGCTTCTGCGAGTCTGACGTCCTGCACGTCAGACTCACAGAAACAGAAGCCTGCGCAGCCTTCTACATGGAATGTTGCTAGTGGAATAGCAACATTCCATGTAGAATCTCCAATAGTAGCAACATTCCATGTAGAATCTCCAATAGTATCTATTTTATTTTTGTTACATTTGTACCCTGCGCTTTCCCACTCATGGCAGGCTCAATGCGGCTTACATGGGGCAATGGAGGGTTAAGTGACTTGCCCAGGGTCACAAGGAGCTGCCTGTGCCGGGAATCGAACTCAGTTCCTCAGTTCCCCAGGACCAAAGTCCACCACCCTAACCACTAGGCCACTCCTCCACTGTTGCTACTATTTGAGAAGTCGGCCCTTGCAGATCACCAATGTGGCCGCGCAGGCTTCTACATGGAATGTTGCTAGTGGAATAGCAGCATTCCATGTAGAATCTCCAATAGAAGCAACATTCCATGTAGAATCTCCAATAGTAGCAACATTCCATGTAGAATCTCCAATAGTATCTATTTTATTTTTGTTACATTTGTACCCTGCGCTTTCCCACTCATGGCAGGCTCAATGCGGCTTACATGGGGCAATGGAGGGTTAAGTGACTTGCCCAGGGTCACAAGGAGCTGCCTGTGCAGGGAATCGAACTCAGTTCCTCAGTTCCCCAGGACCAAAGTCCACCACCCTAACCACTAGGCCACTCCTCCTCCTTATGGGGAAGGAGCTCCATCCACACGCAGACATCCAGGACTCCATACTCCACGGTGAAAATGTACAAAACACAGACCCCCCTCCCCCCCTCTTGAAATGTTGGCTCATCCTTGCGTGTGCTGAGTCAGAGAAAACAAGAAAAATGGAGCTGAACCAGCAGCTGGTTCTCTCTCTCTCTGTTTTCTCATACAACCTTCTTGTTATTAAAAATCCCTTATTAAAATATCCAGGGGACCAAAAAAATGAGAAGAGCCGAGTATAGTTGGCATCACGGAAAAAAAAAAGCCAGTGTTATTGAATTTCTCTCTTCCCTTATTCCACTAATGATTACAATTTTTTAACAAAAGTCTTAATTAGGCATTGTTCCTAACAGGGTTATTACACAAATTAATTAAATTCAGACCAATAAACACTGCAACAGAGCTTCTGACAGCTGGAGAAATGGAGATCACGGGTTCCCTGAAGTAAAGAGACTGGCTGTTTTATCAAGTCCTTTTCTATGGGGTCTTTCTTGCAAATTCTTTCACACTGGTACCTTCCTCATTGGGCCCCATGCCTCAGGCTAGCATACAAGTACATAAGTAGATAAGTATTACCATACTGGGCCAGACTGAAGGTCCATCAAGCCCAGCATCCTGTTTCCAACAGTGGCCAAGCCAGGTCACAAATACCTGGCAAGATCCCAAAGAAGTACAAAACATTTTATGCCGCTTATCCCAGAAATAGTAGATTTTCCCCAAGTCCAATTTAATTATGGTCTATGGACCTTTCCTTTAGGAAGCCGTCCAAACCTTTTTTAAAACTCTGCTAAGCTAACCGCCTTTACTATACTCTCCGGCAACTTGTCTCTCTATCCACTGCTACAGCCCCATGGAACCCATCTCTTTTCTAATGGTGTTTACAAAATCTGAAATCTGTCTGCTGCTGCCACGTGGGCTCCATATGACCTGTCTCTTTTCCAAGAGTGTTTGGGGCCTAGAAAACCTGTTTCCTTTCCGGTGGCATCAGGACCTCAGGCTTCCAAAAGACCCTGAGTTCCCATATCACCTCTCTCGCCTTCAGCTGGCATCAGCAGCCATGGGACCTGGCTCACTTCCAGTGATATCAGGTACCCCACAGTGGCGTAGCTACAGGTGGGCCTGGGTGGGCACAGATCCATCCGATCTTGGCTCAGGCCCACCCAGCTGTAGCATCACACTGCTCTCGTCCCCCCCTCTCCTCCGCAGCGTCCTGGCATCTGTGCTCCGTTCTCTGAACCCCTTCCCTCTCCGGTGTCGGTACAGGTGTCCTAGGCACCTGCAGTGATTCATTCTTGCTGCTTGCACCAGCCCCGCAGGCTTCCATCTGCCACTCTCTGCCAGACTGGAAACAGGCAATGATGTCAGCGAGGGCGGGACGTGGCAGATAGAAGCCTGCAGGACCAGTGCAAGCAGCGAGAATGAATCGCTGCAGGCACCAAGGATGCCCTGTACCAGTTCAATTACAGTTCAAGCTTGTCCTACTAACCTACAAATGCACTCGATCTGCAGCCCCTCATTACCTCTCTACCCTCATCTCCCCTTACGTTCCTACCCGTAAACCTCCGCTCCCAAGACAAATCCCTCCTCTCAGTACCCTTCTCCACCACCGCCAACTCCAGGCTCCGCCCTTTCTGCCTCGCCTCACCCCATGCTTGGAACAAACTCCCTGAGCCCATACGCCAGGCCCCCTCCCTGCCCATCTTCAAATCATTGCTCAAAGCCCACCTCTTCAATGTCGCCTTTGGCACCTAACCACCATTCTATTCAGGAAATCTGGACTGCCCCTACTTGACATTTCGCCCTTTAGATTGTAAGCTCCTTTGAGCAGGGACTGTCCTTCATTGTTAAACTGTACAGCGCTGGGTAACCCTAGTAGCGCTCTAGAAATATTAAATAGTAGTAGTACCAACATTGGGGAGGGACAGAGTTTAGATACAGGAGTACAGATGCCAGGACACCGCAGAGGAGCAGGAGAAAATGTGGGGTAGGTGAAAAAAAAAAAAGCCCTCTTATGTTCTTAAAAAAATATCTCCAGGTTGGGGGAGGGGCCACGTATGCGCGGAAGCGCCCATCCAAAATACCAAGTCTGGCTACGCCTCTGGACCCCATTGCAAGGCCCTCAGGGCACCATCCAGCCAGTCACACTTTCACTAGTTTACTGGGCTTGCTTCCCTAAACAGATCCTCCACAAGTTTTCACCTGCATTAATCACATCCCTGTTAGTGCTGCGTCCTTGGTGGGCGAGTGTAACCTTGAAGCTTTATTCCCAAGATAAGCTGATATCCACTGTGCTTCTCCAAAGCAGAAATGAATATCCATTTTTTCTGGGGTTTTTTTCTATCATCTGCTTATCATGCACACAAAAAAAACAACAATTAATGAAAACCTGAGACACAGAGTGGCCTAGTGGTTATGGTGGTGGACTCTGGTCCTGGGGAACTGAGTTCGATTCCCGCTTCAGGCACGGGCAGCTCCTTGTGACTCTGGGCAAGTCACTTAACCTCCATTGCCCCTGGTACAAAATAAGTAGCTGAATATATGTAAACCGCTTTCAGTGTAATTGCAAAAACCTCAGAAAGGCGGTATATCAAGTCCCGTTAACAAGATTCCATGCAGAATCTTAAAAAGTAGCAACATTCCATGTAGAACCCCAAAGAATTACAAGATTCCAGAATCCCAGCCTATTTGAGATTCTACATGAAATGTTGCTACTATTTGAGATTCCACATGGAACATTGCTAGTGGAGGAGTAGCCTAGTGGTTAGTGCAGTGGACTTTGATCCTGGGGAACTGGGTTCGATTCCCACTGCAGCTCCTTGTGACTCTGGGCAAGTCACTTAACCCTCCATTGCCCCTGGTACAAAATAAGTAGCTGAATATATGTAAACCGCTTTCAATGTAGTTGCAAAAACCTCAGCAAGGCGGTATATCAAGTCCCGTTAACAAGATTCCATGCAGAATCTTAAAAAGTAGCAACATTCCATGTAGAACCCCAAAGAATAACAAGATTCCAGAATCCCAGCCTATTTGAGATTCTACATGGAATGTTGCTATTCCACTAGCAACATTCCGTGTAGAAGCCTGCCCTTGCAGATCAGCAACGTGGCCGCGCAGGCTTCTGTTTCTGTGAGTCTGACGTCCTGCACGTATGTGCAGGACGTCAGACTCACAGAAAAAGAAGCCTGCGCGGCCACGTTGCTGATCTGCAAGGGCAGGTTTCTACACAGAATGTTGCTAGTGGAGGAGTAGCCTAGTGGTTAGTGCAGTGGACTTTGATCCTGAGGAACTGAGTCCAATTCCCACTGCAGCTCCTTGTGACTCTGGGCAAGTCACTTAACCCTCCATTGCCCCAGGTACAAATAAGTACCTGTATATGTAAGCCGCATTGAGCCTGCCATGAGTGGGAAAGCGCGGGGTACAAATGTAACAAAAAAAAAAAATGGAAAAATCTCTTGCAAGCGAATTTGGTCTACCTGTGCCCACAACCCAAGTTTGACACTGAAGTAAAAAAAAAAAGGTTTGCTGGCCTTGTGGAAACCAATCTGAGCCCGCACAAACCCCGGAAATCTGCTTGTATTCGGAACGGAGTGCTTAATGGGCTCGGAGGAAAGCTCTAAATAAAATCAGATTGTCTCAGCAAAAGCAAGTCTGCTCCCAGTTCTCTCGGTTGAGTGACATATACGATAAAGCGAAAATGAATCACCATCCTGGCAGATTGAATGGGCGATTAGGACAAGCAATAGGGGAGGGAGTTACAGGAAAACAGTGAGGTGCAGGAGCACTGGAAGAGATCCGTTTGGGTGTCAGAACTATAAATCGGCGGGTCTGTTTTGAGGTGCACTGGTGGAACTGGGGTGTCTGTGCAGGGCAGGAGTGAGGTACATCAGCAGAGGTTTGAATGGGTGTACAGGGCTTCAGTAGGACTGAGATGCATTGGTACAGCTGTTGAGTCTCAGGACTAGCCTAACAGAGATGTCCTGGAGCAGGACTGAGGTGCATGGGCAGAGCTATGTGTGTCTCCAAACTGCAGGGGTGGACTGACATAGTAACATAACATAGTAGATGACGGCAGAAAAAGACCTGCACGGTCCATCCAGTCTGCCCAACAAGATAAACTCATATGTGCCACTTTTTGTGGATACCTTACCTTGATTTGTACCTGTCTTTTTCAGGGCACAGACCTTATAAGTCTACCCAGCACTATCCCCGCACCCCAACCACCAGCCCCGCCTCCCATCACCAGCTCTGGCACAGACCGTACAAGTCTGCCCACAGAGAACTAGGTCCTCAGGCAATACTACTACTACACATTTCTAAAGCGCTACTAGGGTTACGCAGCGCTGTACAGTTTAACAAAGACAGATAGTCCCTGCTCCTAGGAGCTTACAATCTAAAGGACGAAATGTAAAGTTGGGGCAGTCCAGATTTCCTGAATGGAGGTATAATGGTTATGTGCCGAAGGCGACATTGAAGAGGTGGGCTTTGAGTAAGGATTTGAAGATGGGCAGCGAGGGGGCTTGGCGTATGGGCTCAGGGAGTTTATTCCACGCATAGGGTGAGGCGAGGCAGAAAGGGCGGAGTCTGGAGTTGGCGGTGGTGGAGAAGGGTACTGAGAGGAGGGATTTGTCCTGTGAGCGGAGGTTTCGGGTAGGAGCGTAAGGGGAGATGAGGGTAGAGAGGTAATGAGGGGCTGCAAATCGAGTGCATTTGTAGGTAAGTAGGAAGAGTCATGGGCCCCTAACCACCTATCAAAAGTGATTAAATTAGATTTTTTATTTTTATTTATTTATTGCATTTGCATCCCACATTTTCCCACCTCTTTGCAGGCTCAATGTGGCTTACAATACATCATGAATGGTGACAACATGAGAAAATGCATTTAGTGTTACAGAAGGATCGTAGGAACATGATAATGAAACATAATATTAGTTTAACAAGTAAAAGTTGTAAGACATTTCTGGATATATGTATAGGAGTACACATTTATTGATCTTTGTGGTATGCTTTGTTGAATAGATGGGTCTTCAGTGCGGAAGTTAGTTAGTTCATAGATAAGTTTTTAAGTTGCGTGGTATCGCGTTCCAGAATTGTGTACTCAAGTAGGAAAAGGTTGACGCATGCATTATTTTGTATTTTAGGCCTTTACAGTTGGGGAAGTGAAGATGGAAGCTAGGGGAGAGTGAGCCCCCTACTACTGGGGGACCTCGGGCACTGCCCTATTGGTTCCAGTGGTCAGTCTGCTCCTGTCGTACTGGAATAACAGGGGCATTGGAAAGGAACACTGAGGTGACAACAGCTGAGCTGCATGTGCGGACCTCGGAAATAGGAGTGCCGCAGGGCAGGAATGAGGTACATTGGCATACTGGTACAGGATATGGGAGCGGAACACAGGTAATCAAAGCTGGCAGGGGCACTGGGCTTCAGCTCTCTGCCCAAGTCAATGGAAACCAAAAATCAGAAAACCCTAAAGATCCTAACCTACAAATGCACTCGATCTGCTGCTCCTCCTTACCTCTCTACCCTCATCTCCCCTTACGTTCCTACCCGTAACCTCCGCTCTCAAGACAAATCCCTCCTTTCAGTACCCTTCTCCACCACCGCCAACTCCAGGCTCCGCCCTTTCTGCCTCGCCTCACCCCCATGCCTGGAATAAACTCCCTGAGCCCTTACGCCAGGCCCCCTCCCATCTTCAAGTCCTTGCTCAAAGCACATCTCTTCAATGTCGCCTTTGGCACCTAACCACTATTCAAGAAATCTAGACTGCCCCAACTTGTCATTTCGTCCTTTAGATTGTAAGCTCCTTTGAGCAGGGACTGTCCTTGTTAAACTGTACAGCGCTGCGTACACCTAGTAGCGCTATAGAAATGTCAAGTAGTAGTAGTAGTAAAATTTAAAAAAAGAGCCATATGATGGTTATACTAATCATTTTCACTGACCAGCCCCCAGCTTCCTTTCTCATGACGTTTGACAGAAGGATTGTTGCTATTGCCCTCTAAATCCCCCCCCCCCCACTGAAAATGCTGGAGGACCCCCCCGCCCCGCCAAGCTTTCAGGGATCACTAAGCAGAAGACCTTGCCACTGACCCCTGACCTAAGCACCATCTTGTTTTCTCTTCCTCTTGGGAGGATGCAGGATTAATTAACCAAGACGTTTTCTTCCCAAGCAGGAGATAATGAAATCCTCAAGGCGCTTGTTTGGGCTGAGGCGAGGGCGGAGTGAGGGGAAGGTCCACAGTCCCTAACTTCAGCCAAGACAGCAGCATCAGACTCCATTTTTGCTAGCTTTCCCACATTCCTCCACATTTCCACTGCTTAAGGATGATTATTTGCGATTTCTGTGCCCAGAGACACGCTATACGCTTAACCCTTTCTGACTCAGCCTTGCCTGTCTATTCCAGATCTTTAACAGAGGTCGAGTAATCCAGTTGTCGAGCATAGGAAGGTCTGGCCTGGCACCCTGGCAACTGCCAGAAGGCCTGCTCCAATTATAGGCCAAACGGGCTACTTGAATTGGCCCATGACCAGCCGAAATCCTGGATCTGGGCTGGTGTGTTGTAAATGCCAGGGTTAAGTTTTAGTCCTGGTGCCTCAGTGAGCATAGGAATGCAACACTTAGAGGGTTTTGAGAGTTCCTCTGCTTGAAAGCCTATTCATTATCCCCTGACCCTTTCACTGCGGTGCAGATGGGCACGAAATGGCGTTTTAAATTCTCAAAATGTCAAGAGGCCCATGTGGTTCGGTTTTTGGCCCGTCCTGGTCCATGAATGTTCCTTCCCAGTGCATCGTGAGATCTGTAGCCACCCCTCCCCCACACTTGCCATATGCAGGTACCAAAATGCATCGGAAGAGGAGGATTTTTTTGTTGGGGGGGGGGGGGGGGGGTTTGAAAGCCCAGGGCTGTCCTAAAATCTCCATCCAGAAACTGAGTCAAACCATCTCGCTGAATATTAAACAAGCCAAGAGCCCAAAATGTAGCACCCTCTGCTCTCTCTGTATTATTAAAACACCTCGCTGAAAAAAATAAAAATGGTAAGAGATCCGGGACCTAGATAAACAACAGAGTGGAGGAGTGCCCTAGTGGTTAGGGTGGTGGACTTTGGTCCTGGGGAACTGAGTTCGATTCCCGGCACAGGCAGCTCCTTGTGACTCTGGGCAAGTCACTTAATGTGGCTTACATGGGGCAATGGAGGGTTGAGACTGCCATGAGTGGGAAAGCGCGGGGTACAAATGTAACAAAAATAAAATAGATACTATTGGAGATTCTACATGGAATGTTGCTACTATTGGAGATTCTACATGGAATGTTGCTATTCCACTAGCAACATTCCATGTAGAAGGCTGCGCAGGCTTCTGTTTCTGTGAGTCTGACGTCCTGCACGTATGTGCAGGACGTTGGACTCACGGAGGCAGAGGCCTGCGCGGCCACATTGGTGCTCTGCACGGGCCGACTTCTACATGGAATGTTGCTACTATTGGCGATTCTACATGGAATGTTGCTACTATTGGTGATTCTACATGGAATATTGCTATTCCACTAGCAACATTCCATGTAGAAGGCTGCGCAGGCTTCTGTTTCTGTGAGTCTGACGTCCTGCACGTACGTGCAGGACGTCAGACTCACAGAAGCAGAAGCCTGCGCGGCCACATTGGTGATCTGCAAGGGCCGACTTCTACATGGAATGTTGCTAGTGGAATAGCAACATTCCATGTAGAATCTCAAATAGTAGCAACAGTGGAGGAGTGGCCTAGTGGTTAGGGTGGTGGACTTTGGTCCTGGCGAACTGAGGAACTGAGTTCGATTCCCGGCACAGGCAGCTCCTTGTGACTCTGGGCAAGTCACTTAACCCTCCATTGCCCGCCGCATTGAGCCTGCTATGAGTGGGAAAGCGCGGGGTACAAATGTAACAAAAACAAGCTCCCCCCCTCCCCCCATGTTTCTCATATTCAAGAAAAATTGTTAAGATGATTTCTATACGTTTTTACAACTTGAATTTTTTTTGTTCTATTTTTCCATCTGTTTCGAGTTGATCAACTCTTTCTCTTGTCTCTTCTCATTCAGCTCTTTTTAGTCTACTCCTCTCTGTCTCTATTTAGTTCTTCCTGTTCTCTCCGGTTCCCCTTTCTCCCACCAATCTCTCTCTCTCTCCTTCCCTCCCTATGTCTCTGCTTCTCTCCCTCCCTCTCTTCCTCTGTGGTTGCTGCAAGCAGTGATCCCACAGGCCTGGAACTCTAGGAATTTCCTGCCGGGTTCCCTTGGAAGAGTGCTGAGACCTAACAATTAACCCCCGACGTTCCACTCATACCAGCTCAGCTTCTTTTATGAAACGAGACCTCAGAAAGACATTTATGAAAAAACAAAAAACACAAAAAATTAATCCTTCCTGCGCACACCTCCATCAAACATGCACAAAGGGGTGAGAGAAGTTATGACCACATTAAAGCACCTCCCCCTCTGTGGTTTCCTTAGGGTACCACCAGTACTGCTAGGAACAATGGGGTTCATTCTTAATGAACAGCCCAGGGATTTTCTTCTTGTTGTTTTGGATAGTCTCAGTTACGTCCTGAGCACCCAGTTCATCTCATTTCCTTTCTATAGTGGACTGTGAGCAGTATGGAGCAGGGGCTCTCGCTTGTTGGTAGCTGTACAGAACTGAATAGCTCTAGCAGAGCCACAAAAATCAGAGGGAGAAGCTGCCTTAGCTGTTTTCCGGCCTATTAAGCAATCTGAACTTTAGTTGGGGGGTGGGGAGTGAGAGAGTGCGGTCTTCCCTCTCATTCTCTCCTCCCCACATTGAAATTCCCCTACATTTTGTTGTTTAAAGCTAGCTGGCATTCTTCTCTTCCCCGGGTCTCTGCCTTTTAGGCTGGCTTGATTACGGCAGCGACGCTAGAGCCGAGTCTGAAATGTCACCCACAGATCTCTCTCTCGGCCTATGAGCTGCTAAGGTTTTCTTCTCTCTTCTTTTGCCGGAACTGGCCCTACCACTAGGTGAACTAGGTGTCTGCATAGGGCAGCAGAACTTCAGGGGTGGCAATGAGGCTCTAGCGCAAAAAGCCAATTAGCGCCCCATGTCCAGCATCTCCCTCCTCTTCTCACTGTGTAAACTTCTCCCAGGCCAGGCCCAAAGCTGCAAAGGATGGAGCATTGCGCAGGGTCTTCAAACCTAAGCCCGCACTCCGCGCTGCTGCATCCTGCCACTCTGACAGGTCTGCATCAGTGTGTGTGTGTGTGGGGGGGGGGGGGGGGGTGGACGTGAAATGGATATGGACAGTGTTCAGTAATTTTGGAGCTTCAGTCAGGCCCAGAAGAGGCAGCAGTGGCAGGCTCAGGTGAGTGGGGAAGAGGGGGGAGATGCTGGCCACCAGCTGGCGGTAGGGAAGGGGAGATGAGATGCTGGCTACCTACAGAGCTGCTGAGAGGACCTGATCATTGAAAGGGAGATTTGAAGCCTTGCACCCAGCTCTGCCCCATTTTGTCCAGCACAGCTCAACTCCACCCCACGCTCCTCAGACCCACCCACCACCTCCTAGCTCCAAGCCCTAACAATCAGCCTCCCCGTCGGGCAACAAGAGATACCTTAAAACATCATCTCCTGCTGCCGCATGACCAGTCTCTTAAGATCAGTTCTTATTGCGAGACTGGTCCTGCTGCCACTGGAAGGGGAGGCCTGCCGAGCAGGAGTCCTTGGGCTCCCCAGTGGGCGGGCCGGAGATGACCCTGAATGTGGGAGACTTGGCAGGCCTGCACCTGGAGGGAGTAGGGAGGGTAAAGGGAGATGCTGGACTGCAGGGTTAAATTAGGTTAGGACCTTAAGCTACTGCTGGGGTGTGATGCAAAAGAGCTAAAGGTTTGTCTAGGGTGTTGGATACACTTGGGCTGGCTTTTTGCTAGGGCCCTCTCACTCATCTCTCGTAGTCAGGTGAATTTGGGAATGCAAGGCCTAAAACAATATCTTTCAATTTTCATTTGGATACCTGAATATCTTATGGATTCAAGATCAAAAGGCAGTGTCTGAACCGTCAAGTTTTAAGAAAAAAAAAAAGGCAGTGAAAAGGCTCTTCAAATTTTAAAATTTTGGACACCTTCTGAGATAATTTTGACAGGTTTTTCTTTATTTAAAGGGTGCTTTTATCTTTGAAGAACGAGAAAGGAGATGCATTTAAAATCTCCCTGACTTCTGAAGGAAATGTAAGAGCAAGTACATAGCCAGGCAGAAGGGAGGGAGAGAATGTTTAACCTCAAAATCCATTTTATTTAACCCCAAAAAATAAAACCCTCTACTGCAAATATCTGAAAATTTTAAATCAACACAGGAAGCCTCATTTCTTACAAACATACCAGCACAAGTTATGCAGCGCTGTAGGGAATATTAATTAAATACAAATAGGATTATTTTAAACTGCAGTTTTAAAAAAAATACATCAATGAGCATATTTTGCTCTGTTCCGAATTTTATTTTAGTCCTGAAAGTATCCTGGAGTTTAAAGAGTTTCAGAACTCCTCTTAACTAAGCTAAAAAGGATCGAACTAAATTCAAGAGTCTGCTCTGCTGAACGTCATCAGCAAACACCCACTCACCTGACCCAATGCAGGCACTGCAGGGATACAGTACGCCACAGGCAGGCTGGAAGCGGCTTTTAAAAATAATATAGTCAGTCCTAATTAAAGGTGCATACCTTAAATTCTGGAAACGTAACCAAAATAGATTAATACGGGATGGAATTAAAGAATTAGAACGTTCTTATTTTGAGCGATTGAAACCATCGTGCTGAAACTATTGAGTGTGTGGTCTCCTGATTCCAGCTCTTTGACTGCTCTTATTCCTCAGTCTCCTTTCCTTTTTGTAAAATATCAAGTTTTGTGGCCCAGCGGTTTCCTTCTGCATCTGTGGACATTCAGCTCAGGCAGGACTGGCCTGCTGAGCAAAAGCACTATGAACTTTTCTTCTCAGCTCGGAGGCTAGTTCCCTATTTGAACATCTGCTTCTCATCTGAATTCGGCCAGGGCGGTGATGTTCCTTAGCCAGAACCAGGGACTTTGCCTTCCTCAGGAGCAGTGGCGATCCTTGGTTGGCCGCCACCCGGGGTGGATCGCCGCTGCGCACCCCCCCACCGGGTGCAGCGGTGTCCGCCCCCCCCCCCCCCCCCCGGTGCATTCTTACCTGTTATGGGGCAGAGGCAGCAGGGAACCAGCATAGCACACAGTCGCGCAGCTGCTCTCTGCACCCCTCCAGCAGCATGTACCCGGGTTGGACCGCCCCCACGCCCCGCCCTCGGTACACTACTGCTCAGGAGCCTGCTACAGCTGTGCTGAGTCCTGCCTGTAGATGCCCTCATTGAGCGGTGACTCCTGCTCCCGTGCGGCAGGGGTGTAACCAGACCTCATGGTGGGAGGGGGCCAGAGCCCAAGGTTGGGGGCACATTTTGAGTGCTGCCCCCCCCCCCCGCCATGTCTCGCCTCCTCACCCCCCCCCCCACCGCCTCACTTCACCCCCTCACAAATACCTTTTGCTGGCGGGGGTCCCCAACCCCTGCCAGCCGAAGCCTTCTTCAGCGCAGTCTCCGGTGCAGCCGCGTTCGCTGCCTTCCCCTGCTCTTCTTTCTTCTTGCTCCTCCTCTGCACACTGACGCTGTGTGCACAGGAGGAGCTGCACTGGAGACCACGCTGAAGAAGGCTTCGGCTGGCAGGGGTTGGGGACCAGGGGCCCGGATGAAATTTGTGGGGGGCCCAGGCTCCCATGGCCCCCCGTAGCTATGCCCCTGGCCTGCGGCAACCAGGAACTGCAGCCAGCCCAACACAGCCCACCGGTGGTAGTTCTGCCTTGCGCACCCCATTTCCAGTGCTACGGAAAATAATTAATTTCTAGCGCTGCGCTAACCCGGCAGTAATCGGGCAGCACCATGCGCTGCCTAGTTACTGCCGGGTTACCGCGAGAGCCCTTACCACCACCTCAATGGGTGGTGGTAAGTGCTTCCCCCCGCATGGCCACACGGTACGAATAATTTTACGGCGTGGCCATGTCTTTTTTAGGGGCTTTTTACCCACTGCGGCAAAAGCAGCCCCCGTTGCTACCGCAGGGAAAAGGACCCTTTAATTTCTTATAGTGATTTTAAATATTTATCTGGGATAAACGATGTCCTTCCAGCATGGCCTCTGTGCCCCCGAGGCGACTTTTGGCCACAGAGTCTGCATACAGGTTTCAGATGGTGCCAGCTCAGGTTCTTGCAAGCCTGAGCACAGCTTCCCCTCACTACAGTAAGCAGGAATGGAAATACAGACTCTGGGAACTCACTTATTCTCTCTGAAAAAAAAAAAAAGCTACCCTCTAATACGTCTGGTGCCTGCAACTAGGTTTGTGGAAGATTGTTTAACAAACTGCAAAAACCCACAAGAATTCTGGTTTCATATTTGGGCAAAACAAACAAAACATTATGGAATTCACACAGAGATGTTTTTTTGACCAACAGAACAGCTCTCTCTGCTGCCTGTGCTCCTCACCACAGCCTCTTATCAAAAAGGAACTCTCTCTGCTGCCTGACCTGTGCTCCTTACCAGGGCCTCTGACCATAGCAAAGCTCTCTCTCTCTCATGCCTGTGCTCTCTCTTGCAGCATCTGACCAATAGAAGAGCTCTCTCTGCTGCCTGTGCTCCTTCCCACAACTTCTGACCAATAGAAGTGCTCTCTCTGCAGCTGACCAATAGAAGAGCTCTCACTGCTGCCTGTGCTCCCTCCCACAGCGTCTGACCAATAGAAGAGCTCTCTCTCTCTTATTCCTGTGTTCTCTCCTGCAGCATCTGACCAATAGAAAAACCTCACTGCTGCCTATGCTCCCTCCTACAGCCCCTGACCAATAGAAGAGCTCTCTTATGCCTGTGCTCTCTCCCGCAGCATCTGACCAATAGAAGAGCTCTCTCTGCTGCCTGTGCTCTCTCTGCAGCTGACCAATAGAAGAGCTCTCACTGCTGCCTGTGCTCCCTCCCACAGCATCTGACCAATAGAAAATGACCCCCCTGCTGTCTGCCTCTGACCAATAGAAGAGCTCTCATGCCTGTACTCTCTCCTACAGCCTCTGACCAATAGAAGAGCTCTCATGCCTGTACTCTCTCCTACAGCCTCTGACCAATAGAAAAGCTCTCACTGCTGCCTGTGCTCCCTCCTACAGCCTCTGACCAATAGAAGAGCTCTCATGCCTGTGCTCTCTCCTACAGCCTCTGACCAATAGAAGAGCTCTCTCTTATGCCTGTGCTCTCTCCTGCAGCATCTGACCAATAGAAAAGCTCTCACTACTGCCTGTGCTCCCTTCCTTCAGTCTCTGACCAATAGAAGAGCTCACTCTTAGCCTGTGCTCCCTCCTACAGCCTCTGACCAATAGAAGAGCTCTCTCTGCTGCCTGTGCTCCCTCCCACAGCCTCTGACCAATAGAAAATAACCCCCTGCTGTCTGCTCTCTGCTACAGCTCTTGACCAATGTAAAGGCTCCCAGTTGGCCCTGGTCCCTGCTGGCATCCCCTCAGCAATCTCTAGATGAGCTGTAGATGATGGTTGCAGAAGAAGTGGCAATTGTACTAGAAGGGCAGACTGGTGCTTATTTTATTTGAGCTGCTTTTTGATTCAAAATAGCAGGTTTATTGCAGGGTTATAGCAGAAGAATACAACATAACTTTATGTTTTCCCTCGGGAAAGCTCTTTCCGCCTCATCAGCATCCTGAGTGGGCCAGGATGGAATTTCTCTTTAAATAAAATCTACCAGTCCTATAAAAACTCAGTTACAGTAGGGAGGCGCCTCCCCCCTCTTAGCTCTGCACCACATCCCAGGAGTAAGCATTTCTCTACAAAACATTAGCTCCTTATAGCACCACGGAGTGTGTTCCGCACATAAAGCATTGGGTAAAATGGAAAGACATTAAAACGGGCCTTCTAGGGCTCAGCCAAAGGAGCAGAGGTTCCTGACCCCCAATGCAATGCATAACATTATAAACTAATAAAAAAGCCCCGTTTCTGATGCAAATGAAACGGGGGCTAGCAATGTTTTCTTCTGTGTGCATGTGGGAGTGTGTGTGTGTCCCTGCCCTCTGGCCTCTCTCCCCTCCCCCCTCTGAGTCCTTCACTGTTACAGAGCCAGCGATTTGATTTCGTGCTCTGCTGTTTTCCTTCACTGACTGTTTGTGTTACAGAGAGGGCGGGGCAGACACTCATAGGGAAACCGGATATCTCGCCCCCTTCACACTTCCTGCTGGAGGCTTCATAGAACGTTGGTGTTGCCTTTTATATAGAGAGATAGTAAAAAAGCCCCGTTTCTGATGCAAATGAAACGGGGGCTAGCAATGTTTTCTTCTGTGTGCATGTGGGAGTGTGTGTGTCCCTGCCCTCTGGCCTCTCTCCCCTCCCCCCTCTGAGTCCTTCAGTGTTACAGAGCCAGCTATTTGATTTCGTGCTCTAAAAAGCCCCGTTTCTGATGCAAATGAAATGGGGGCTAGCAATGTTTTCTTCTGTGTGCATGTGGGAGTGTGTGTGTCCCTGCCCTCTGGCCTCTCTCCCCTCCCCCCTCTGAGTCCTTCACTGTTACAGAACCAGCGATTTGATTTCATGCTCTGCTGTTTTCCTTCACTGACTGTGTTACAGAGAGGGCGGGGCAGACACTCATAGGGAAACCGGATATCTCGCCCCCTTCACACTTCTGGCTGGAGGCTTCATAGAACGTTGGTGTTGCCTTTTATATAGAGAGATAGTAAAAAAGCCCCGTTTCTGATGCAAATGAAATGGGGGCTAGCAAGGTTTTCTTCTGTGTGCATGTGGGAGTGTGTGTGTCCCTGCCCTCTGGCCTCTCTCCCCTCCCCCCTCTGTGTCCTTCACTGTTACAGAACCAGCGATTTGATTTCGTGCTCTGCTGTTTTCCTTCACTGACTGTGTTACAGAGAGGGCAGGGCAGACACTCATAGGGAAACCGGATATCTCGCCCCCTTCACACTTCCGGCTGGAGGCTTCATAGAACGTTGGTGTTGCTTTTTATATAGAGAGATTACAGCTTTTATTGCTTAACTTAGGTTGAGTTTGGGCAAGCTCATCCCAAAAGGATGGAGAGTGCGGGGTATAAGTATTTAAACTAACAATCATCTATATATATATAAAAGGCACCTCCAATGTTCCATTGAAGCATCAAGCCGGAAACTTGAGGCGCCCGAGATATCCGGTTTAGCCTGCAGGCTGCAGTCGCTGTAGCTCCGCCCTCGCGTCAACACGCGATGACGCAGAGGGCGGGGCGGCGAAGACACAACGGACGACTTCCACACATTCTCTGACAGCTGCTGGGAGAGCGCACCGAACTTCGCAAACTCGCAACCACGTCACTGAGGGAGGGAGAGGAGAGGTGTGAAACTCGGAAGGGAAGCACGGAGGGGGTGTCTGGAACTCGAGAGGGAGGACGGTGGGGGGGATTACCCTGCTAGCGCCCGTTTCATTTTCCCCGAAACGGGCATTTCTTACTAGTATATAGATACATGTCACATTTTCTTTACAGTGAACCTTTAAGGAACCATTTCAGGGAGGAGGACAGAGAGAAGGCAAAAAGCTGTGAAGAAAGGGAGGGCGGAAGGGGACAGTGGAAAAAAGGAGGAGAAGGGAGATAAAGGACAGGGAAACAGGAAAGTTGTGAATTGAAAAACTAACCAGCAGAGAATTAAAAAAAAAAGCAGAGGGAGAAAGAGAAGCACCAGGGGAAAAAGAAAATGTTCTCGCCCGAAAAGGGAAAACAGAATAGGAGAAAAAAAAATTAAGACTGAGATTAATAGAGAAGCTGAGAGAAACTGGTATAAGACAGGGACAGAGGAAAGAAGACAGGGAGAGTGAAAGTGCGGAGTGAAAGGAGGAGAAAAAGACAGGGAAAGAGCGAAGACGGTGAGGAACATAAGAGAGTGGGATGAGAGAGACACACACACATTGAGGAATACGAGAGTGAGATGAGGATGAGAAAGGAAGGAGACAGAGAGAGAGAGGGGCAGTGAGGAAAGTAATGGGAAGAGGAAAAAGTGATAGGCAAAGGGAAAAGAAACTGGGAAAGAGGGAGGGAGAGCAAGCAAGAGGAAACAAAAGATACAGAGCAGAGATGGGGGGAGAGAAAGAGAGAGACTGTCTTTCAAAATGCAAGCAGTCCTGCAGACCCACTACATTACAACATATTCCTTCCTTCTTGGTCCGTTTCCAAGCTTTAGTTGGCAGTATTCCTTCAGCAAAGAGCCCAGACCCCTACCTGTGGGTGCCCTGAATGTCCTCTGCTCAGGGCGGGATCTGGTCACATACCATAGAAACTGGTTCTGTTATCACATCTTGGCATGCCTTGTAGAACATTCATGGAAGCTCTACTGAGTAGGAACAGTCTACACTTGGTAAAGCTATGCAAATAAAACATGATTATAATAATTCCCAGGACATTCTTGAACACTGGTAGGATAACGATATCATCCTTTGATTAAGGACCTAAGGTGAAGACTTCACTATTATACGGAAGAAGAGAGCTTGAGTGGACAAGTTATAGCACGGCAAGTTCGCAACAGGGGCGTAGCCAGACTTCGAGGGGAGCCCGAGGTGAGGGCACATTTTAGCCACCGACCCCCCCGCCGGCGCCATTCTAAACAGGATTCCTTTGTGTTTATCCCACACGTTTGAATTCCATTACCGTTTTCATCTCCACCATCTCCCACGGGAGGGCATTCCACATATCCATCACTCTCTCCGTGAAAAAAAATACTTCCTGACATTAGTCCTGAGTCTGCCCCCCTGCAACCTCAATTCATGTCCTCTAGTTCTACCGCCTTCCCGTCTCCGAAAAAGGTTCATTTGCGGATTAATACCTTTCAAATATTTGAACGCCTGTATCATATCACCCCTATTTCTCCTTTCCTCTAAGATATACATGTTCAGGTCAGCAAGTCTCTCCTCGTACGGTTTGCAACGCAAATCCCATACCATTTTTGTAGCTTTTCTTTGCACCGCTTCCAGTCTTTTTGCATCTTCAGCAAGATACGACCTCCAAAACCAACGACTTGTAGAGGGGCATCAACACCTCCTTTCTTCTGCTGGTTATGCCCCTCTCTACACAGCCTAGCATCCTTCTGGCCATGGCCATCGCCTTGTCGCATTGTTTCGTCACCTTTAGATCCTCAGACACCAACACCCCAAGGTCTAAGCAGCATTTATGATCTTTCCAGGTACTGTTGACCTGGTATGGCCATGGTTGGAAACAGGATACTGAGCTTGATGGATCTTTGATCTGACTCTGTAAGGCAATGCTTATGCTCTTGTGTTTTAGTCACACGTTGGTGGGACAGAGGGGAGGCTGCTGTGAATCCCTGTTGGGACACGTATTCTTAGGAGGTCTTAAGACTGTTGCAACTGTCTACAGGTCCATCCTTTGGGGGTTGGCAAGTTTACCCAAAGACCTTTCCATGCACAGAGTCCTATGTAGGACTATGAATATCTGGGTAAATAATATTACTTAATTGGTTAGAGGTTAAAGTAGACTTACGGTCCATGGTACCCCCCTCCCACTCTGATTTTGATTGTCTTAAAGCTTCTTTTTACACAGAAGCTAAACAGAAATATTTCCTCTTCGGCTATACCCAGTTCTGCAACAGTGAAAAATCCCTTCCTCCTTCCTCAGATGTGGCACTGGCCTCCGAATTGCTGAAGCAGCATTTCTTTCCTCCCCCTAACCCCCTCCCCAAGCATGTAACTGTATCATCACACCTATTCATCTTTTTGTTTAAAAACTGTGCCTTCCGAGTCGGCAAGTGAAAGGCCCTCATGCGCGAGGAGGGGGAAGCGAGCATCCCAACCTGGCAATGTTCGAATACCTTCCCCCCCAACCCTCTCAACCTCCAGAAGCACCTCAAACCCAGTCATTTGGGATCACTTATTATTGTTTTGCTGAGAAAGGGGTGGTGGGGAATGTGAGGAAGGGCCCCACACCCTCCTTGAACAAATCAGGAGAGCGATTAAGGAATCTCAAGGCACCCCCCCCCCAAGCCCATTTAAATGTCTGTGAATAATTTTTGTGATTTTTTTAAAATATGAACTCCTATTTGGTTGTCCCCCCTACAAATTCTCTCTCTTGCCCTGGATTTCTCCTCATGGTTTCCATGGTAACCCCATCCAGGCAGTATAACTGTGTTCCCCTCCAAAATAATAATAATAAAGATTTCTTTAAAATGATTATTTCTCGTCATCACTATAGCAGTCACTCTTTCACCCCCCCCCCCTCTGCCCTCAACCGCCTCCCTCTTTTTCTTGAGGGGGGAGAAGATGCTTCTTTCTGAAATTTTTGATTTCCACCTAGTCCATAATCCTTCCGTAACCATGGCAGCCACGGCAGGCTATTACCCTCTGTCCTGGCCTTATTTTTTTAAGAAAAAGGATTATTTTTCAGCTCTTCTCCTCGATCGACCCCTACCCCCACCCCCCAAACACACAAATCTCTTCCATAGGTCCGTTATCTTGAGATTTTTCTCAGAATTATTGTTCCTTATAAGCAGAACATGAATTAGGGGAATGGGATAAAAATGAAGTTAAAAAAAAAAATTAAGAGAAAGAATAGAAAGTTAAGAGAAGGGGAGGGGAAGGGGTGGGGGGGGGGAAGCGAAATGAACGAGGCGACGTGCTCCATTCATCTGCCTTATGGGCTAGTGAATTGCAGTAGCCCTCGTTGTCATGGGAACAAGACAGTCTCTCTCGAGCTGTAACAGGCATACACGCGCATCCTGTGCGCAAAACGCCCCTGCCCCGTTTCAGTAGGTGACGACTGCTGGCTCGCTCTGCGGAGTCCTATTAAAAAATGACTAGCCTGCTCTCCACCCCCATCACCTCTAGACTGAAGTGGGGGCTGTTAAGAGGTGGCCGAGCAGCCCCCTTCCCTCGAGGGGGAGAGAGGAGAGATATGAAAACAGAGCTATGGCTGGATAAGGCTTCTTTAAAAAATGGGGGAGGGGAGGGAAAAATTATTTTCAGCAAAATTGCTGTGTTTTGAAAAGTGGCTTTATGAAGACATGGTCCTTTCTAAGAAGTTACTACACTTTCATCAGAATGGTATGACATTTCATTCCCCTAAAGAAATTACAGACAAACAGGCTACGGTATGGGGAGGGGGGGGGGGGGGGATAAGTTCCCTTTAACCTAATCCTCACTGTGCCCCAGAAAAAGTTAAAAGCAAGCTCATCCCTTTAAAAAAAAAAAATTCACTGTTATACTCAGGATCCTGACCGCTCATCAAAGGAGCTTTCAAGCCAGCTATGCAGTCTGCTCCGGCTCACTTCTTCTAACTATTGAAAGTCCCAAAAAAATGTCCATTAGATACGGTGCAGAAGATTTTCTCTAGCGCTGAGAAATCCTGTCTGGTAACCCAGACAAAGACTTCTTCATCAAGGCTGGTCCTAGACATAAGCATCATTAACTGTGACTCTCAGCACAGAGAAAAAAAGATGTACACGCTGCCCCCCCCCCCCCTTTCCAAACCATAGGCTGACAAATGTTTTGTCCCACAGAGCAACTAGGGAACGGAGGAGACATGGAAGTTGTCTGGCATCCCCAAAGAAAAACTTATTCTACTGCCCTTGAATAAGCGAGGGTAGTAGCCTAAGCGGTGAGAACATCTTCGACCAATAGAAGGGCTCACCTGACCGCCTGTGCTCTTTCCCACAGCCTCCGACCAATACCAGAGCACTCCCTACTCCCTGTGCTCCCTTTCACAGCCTCAGACCAATAGAAGAGCTCCTGACTGCCTGTGCTCTCTCCCAGCGCCTCTGACCAATAGAAGGGCTCACCTGACCGCCTGTGCCCTTTCCCACAGCCTCTGACCAATAGCAGAGCACTCCCTACTCCCTGTGCTCCCTTTCACAGCCTCAGACCAATAGAAGAGTTCTCCTGACTGCCTGTGCTCTCTCCCAGTGCCTCTGACCAATAGAAGGGCTCACCTGACCGCCTGTGCCCTCTCCCAGCACTTCTGACCAATAGAAGGGCTCACCTGACCGCCTGTGCCCTTTCCCACAGCCTCTGACCAATAGCAGAGCACTCCCTACTCCCTGTGCTCCCTTTCACAGCCTCAGACCAATAGAAGAGTTCTCCTGACCGCCTGTGCTCTCTCCCACAGCCTCTGACCTATAGAAGGGCTCACCTGACCGCCTGTGCTCTCTCCCACAGCCTCTGACCTATAGAAGGGCTCACCTGACCGCCTGTGCTCTTTCCCACAGCCTCTGACCAATAGCAGAACACTCCCTACTCCCTGTACTCCCTTTCACAGCCTCAGACCAATAGAAGAGTTCTCCTGACTGCCTATGCTCTCTCCCACTGCCTGTAGCCAACAGAAGTCTTCCCTGCTGCCTGTGCTCCTTTTCACAGCTTCTGACCAATAAAAGAACTCTCTTGGCTACCTGTGCTCCTTCTCACAGCCTCAGACCGATAGAAGAAATTTCTCTATTACTTCTGCTCCCTTCAGTTTTGTGAGCTTTAGATTTAGTCAGTCACCTTTCCAAATGTGAACTCAAAGTGTTACAAGTCAACCACACTAGGTATTTCCCTGTCCCTTGAGGGCTTCTAATCTAGGCTTGTACCCGAGACAATGGAGAGTTAAGTGAACTGCTTCAGATCACAAACATTAGGAAGCACTAGAGATCAGATTGCTACAATAAGGTGATTTTGTCAGCAGGCTTCAGACTGAAATCTCCCTATCTATCAGTACATCAAAGGCATAAAGTCAGTGCAAAGCAACCTCAGCAAATCTTCAAGGCATCCTTATGCCTCCACGTCTTCATTCACATTTCTGTGGCTATTCCCTAGGTGCAGCCAACTGGCTGTGCATGAAACAGAAGCAGCGATGAAGTGACTCTGGGTCAGCACAGTCTACAGCACCATTAGGGAAGGAATAAAAGTTCTTTTGATATATCAAACACCTGATTCGAGAGAGAGAGAGAGAGAGAGAGAGAGAGAGAGAGAGAAGCTTTCAATTAAGCAATTATCTGATGAAAGTACGCTATACTGCTTGTATTATTGCTGCCATTTCACCTGGATTGATCCAAAGAGACTGATGCACAAGCCTGATTTTGCCCCACTGCATGCTGGGAGATGTAGTTCTAGCTTTCCCTTAAGAGGAATTGGAGTGTAATACCAGGACTGTGCTGTTTAACACGTTTATAAATGATCTGGAAATCGGAACGACAAGTGAGGTGATTACATTTGCAGACGACGCACAACTAAGTTGTCAAAACACATGCAGACTGTGAAAAATTGCAGGAAGACCTTAGGAAACTGGGCATCCCAATGGCAGAAGAAATGTAATGTGGACAAATGCAAAGCGATGCACAGTGGGAAGAATAACCCAAGAGAGAAGGTAAAGCGCAAGAGCGAGAGACTGTGGTCCGCTACATATGAGAGTCCACGCAAAAGAGTAGCGAGACCAGCAGGGCACCTCCAGTAACAACAGCAAGACGGAGACACAGTGGGAAAATGTTATTACCCGACATGGCACTGTGTTTCGGCAAAGTGCCTGCCTCAGGGGTCTTGATATGAATGTTTACAGACGTGATAGTCCTAAACACTGGCTGTCTTTAGAAAGACGCTCAGTGTGAAAAAAAAGGAACAAGGGAACACAAGGCAGGTGATCGCTATGAAAGCGGTTGCAGTTTGCCGAAACACGGAGCCATGTCGGGTAATACAGCACAGACAGCTGAAGAGCAGATAGTTGAAGGAGTTCCACAAACTATCTGCTCTTCAGCTGTCTGTGCTGTTTTCATGTTTACAGTTTGTGGAACTCCTTCCCTTTAGAGGTTCAAGGAGAACTTTCCCTAAAGTGCTTTAAAGCAGCTGTAAAAAAGTGACTCTTTCAGCAGGCATATGGTAGCTGATTTCACCTGGACTAGGTTGATCAGAGCACCCTTTCTCTGTTTTCTGTTTGTCTACCTTTGGTCGGTGTGAATGTTTTCTTTAGCAAAGTATTTCTTTTATGATGTTTTTAGTCTGTAAAACGGCTTCGCTCTGCAAAGTCAGTGAAAGTAATATATGAAGTCTGAAATAAAAGATAATGGTTGGGGGCCAGCTCTGGTTTTGGTTCTAGGAGAGCAGTGGATCTCGACCCAGTCCTCGGGGCACACTCAGCCAGCCATGTTTTCAGAATTTCCACATGAATATGCACGAGATAGATTTGCATACCAAGGCGGCAGTACCTCCCCTCTTCCCCCTTTCTCTATCTCTGTTAATGGCTCTCACATCCTATCCTCCCTGTCTCCTCGGCTAGTAACCTTGGAGTCATCTTTGATTCCTCTCTCTCCTTCTCTGCCCATATTCAACAGATCACCAAAACCTGTCGCTTCTTTATCTACATTGTTAGCAAAATTCGCCCCTTCCTTTCTGAATACGCTGCCAGAACCCTTATCCACACCCTTGTCACCTCTCGCTTGGACTATTGCAATTTACTTCTCACTGGTCTTCCGCTCAGCCATCTCTCTCCTCTCCAATCTGTCCAAAATTCTGCGGCACGACTTATTTTGCGCCAGAATCGTTATACCCACACTAGCCCGCTCCTCAAGTCACTTCACCGGCTCCCTATCCGCTTCCGCAATCAGTTTAAGCTTCTCGTACTGACCTTTAAATGCATCCACTCTGCAGCCCCCCATTACCTCTCCACTCTCATCTCTCCCTACATCCCTCCCCGTGAACACTGTTCACTGGACAAATCTCTCCTGTCGTCCCCTTCTCCTCCACTGCTAACTCCAGGCTTCGCTCCTTTTCTCTTGCGACACCTTATGCCTGGAATACACTTCCTGGACCTATACGTCTAGCTCCCTCTACCTGTTTTCAAATCTATGCTGAAAACCCACCTTTTCACTGCTGCTTTTAAATTGCCCTCCCCTTGTCCCTTCCTCCCTTCTCACCCATTACTTCCCTCACCCGTAACTGTCTTGTCTGTCTGTGTATTATTTAGATTGTAAGCTCTTTTGAGCAGGGACTGTCTCTTTGTATCAGGTGTTCAGTGCTGCGTGCGTCTGGTAGCGCTATACACATGCTAATAATAATAAAAATATTAATATATACATATGCATTGTGAATATCCTGAAAGCCTGACTGGCTGGGCACTGTATCCTGAGGACTGGGGTAGAGGAACCCCACTTTACCATATCAGCTCTGGGTCTGCTGACCTGCATACAGAGCTACTCTGTCACTTCGATATTCATGCTAATCCCAGCAGCCAGATCAAAGCTGCATCTGGGGACAGGATGATTTAATGGCCTTTGACAAAGCAGGGGATTAAACCTCTCATGTGCAAAAAAAGCTTTGTACTTTAAAAATCCGTCCTACTCCTAGCAAATTTCAGCTCCAGCAGAAGCACGTAAGAGCCGAGGCGCAGAGACGTTCCAGCGGCTGCCCTCTTTTCTGTATCATTTGCCTTACAGACTTTAATTGCATCGCCCTCATTAATATCAAGCTTAATTAAAATGCCATCGTTTGCTTTCGATTTCATTTGCCTGGAGAAAAAAGTCGTGGCTCCTGTGGGAATCGGCAGAGGTGTGTGCGGCTGAGCGAACCCTGCTTGACAGTCGGTTACCCCACTTTTTAACCTGGCGGAAGAATTTCCCAAAGACACTGGCAGCGCCCAGCGTTTAATAACAGTAGTTGGGTCGAGCAGGGAGATATATTTATTTGTTGCATTTATATCCCACATTTTCCCCACCTATTTGCAGGCCCAATGTGGCTTACAATGCTCCGTTATGGCATTCGCCATTCCTGAGTGGAAGTTACAATTGTTGTTACATAGAGAATGGGTTGACATCGCAAAATTAAGCATACAAGCATAAAAAGAAATTAATCGAAATGGAGGCCGAGTGGTAAGGTGGTGTGGTTACAGTTCTTAGATGTTGTGGTAGGCCTTGTTGAAGAGATATGTCTTCAGAGATTTACAAAAGTTAGTTCGTAGACTGTTTTTAAGTTACGTGGTAGTGCATTCCACATCTGTGTGCCCATGTATGAAAAGCTGGAAGCATGTCTTTCTATGTAAATTGTACAGCGCTGCGTAACCCTAGTAGCGCTTTAGAAATGTTAAATAGTAGTAGTAGTTTGTATTTTAGGTTTTTTTTTACAGCTTGGGAAGTGTAGGTTGAGGAATGTGCGGGCTGACCGTTTAGCATTCCTGGGTGGTAAGTCAACAAGGTCAAGCATGTAGGCTGGCGCATCTCCCTAAAGGATTTCGTGAACTAATGTGCAGATCTTGAACGTGATGCGTTCCTTGAGTGGCCACCAATGTAGCTTTTCTCTGAGGGGTTTTGCACTTTCGTATTTTGTTTTTCCAAATATGATAATGTTTGATCCTAGTTACTATTAGGAGGGGAGACTAATTGTTATCAAGGTCACAGTAGGACAGGGTGGGGGTTTGCAGACCTGCCCAAGTCTCCCGCTTTCAGCGAGTCATCTCCCACCAGAGTGCCGGCATCTTCCGCCGAACAGCTCCGTTTCTGCTTTCCGGGGAGAGCAGGAAATGCCTTCATTAAACGTCATCATCTGCTCCAAGCAGCAGGAAATGAGGTTTTACAAGGGTCTCCTGCTGTCGCGGGAAAGGGAGGCTATGCTGGGGCAGAACCGTGGTGCTTCTGGGTGGAGCTGTGGGCGGGGCTATGGGCGGTTCTGGGCAGAGCTACGGACGGGCTCAGGAGGCTGTCCCCCTTGGCAGCTCTGGATGAGGGGCAGGGCTGCCAAGAGGGGGAGCAGGAGGGGGGGGGGGCAAAATTCCCCAGGCCCAGCCTCCAAAGGGGAGCCCGGGCCTGGTGCCGGCAAGCTTCTTGTTGCTGCCTGCTTCCAGGTCTGTCCTCCCCTGCTCCTGTGTACGGTGTACCGCCCAGGCCCTGGATGATTGCATTAGCTCGATATTGCGTTAATGCAATCAGTCATCCAGGTCCTGACACCCAGCATGGACAGGAGCAAGAAAGTACAGAACATGGGAGCAGGCACGCAGGAAGTAGCTTGCCAGCGCCGGGCCCATCTATGAAGGCAAAGACTGAAAGGTAAGGGGGCAGGTGAAAGACGAGATGCAAGCAGGGGGGAGGGCGCGAGTGGGGAAGGGTGCAGCTTGCGGCGATCCGGTTCTGCCCCGAGCCTGGCTATGTCTCTCGGCGACCTTGATTGGGGGGGAGAAGATTGGATTTCCATTCAGATTTCTTTTTATAAAGGGGCAATTTTACTAAGTCACTGTAGGCACTCGCGCATATACTGCATGCCAAAAAGCACCGCTGCGGGGCATGCTAAGGCATCCCATGGTAGTATGCCGGTCACTATGCGCTAATCTCATTACAAAAAATAGGTTTTATTTTTTAGCATGGGAGGCGTGTTTATAGGCGGCAAGTAGGCATGCCCTGAGTTAACTGGGTGGTGTGGGTACATTGCTGTGTGCTGCCTAATTAGAATGGGAGCCCTTACCATCTAGTAAACAGGTGGTGAAAAGGGCTCCCACGCTAATGGCCACATGCTAATTGGGAAATTAACATATGGCCATTATGGGGAAAAAAGACAAAATATGGCCATTTTACCACCTAGCTAAAAGTAGGCTCAGGACATGGAAAACCCCCACACAAGGCTTAGTAAAAGGGCCCCAAAGATTGATAAATTAAAAGGAAAGCGAAAATCTGATGCGAATCCGTATCAGAGCTTGAGCAGATTTTGGCTGATCTTGGGATTTCTGTGACCTTTCCCCAACATTTGCCCCAGGGAATGTCAGATGACGCGTAATAGAAATTGAAAACCACACAGCTGCCTCAGGGATCACTCGCGGTACATCAAGTGCTGAAAATAAAATGAATAAAATAAATACATTTTATGGAAAATAAAAACACCCTATCACACTTGAATTACACAGGCTGAAGCTCAAAGGACTTACATTTGGCCTTGAATTTTCCACCTGGTTCTAAAGGCAGGAACAGAAACGCATAGGGATGTGCATGGAAAACATTTTGTATTTAGTTAAAATGAACCATTTGACTGGTTTTTTTTGGATCCCTAATTATTCAGAGATTATTTGGGTCCATTAAAGTCTAGAGGGCAAGCGATTTTGCACATTAGCAAAGGGGTTTTCCACAGTTTCTATTCAAACTTGCTTAAAACTTGTTGACAGGGCATCTACCAGAGAGGCAACAGTGGTATGAAGGCCCCACGACACAAGCAAAGGTGGTTAGCTTAGCGGGCTTTTAAAAGGGTCTGGACGGCTTCCTAAAGGAAAAATCCATAGACCATTATTAAATTGACTTGGGAAAATCCACTACTTATTTCTGGGATAAGCATCATAAAATGTATTGAGCTTTTCTGAGATTTTGCCAGGTATTTGTGACCTGGATTGGCCACTGTTGGAAACAGGATACTGGGCTTGATGGACCTTTGGTCTGTCCCAGTGTGGCAACACTTATGTACTTATAAAGGGGCATTGGGCACAGACATTGACAGGAAGACACCAAGACCCCAATTTACAAAACTTACTGGGACAGCAACATGCGATTTTGATCAGTTCCAAGTCGTGTAGCGAACACGGTATTCAGCGATGAATGCACAAAGGGGGCCTTTTTCTATTCGCGGTAGCAGTCGAGAATCATATGCTAAATTATTAAAATGAGCTGATTAGCTCCAGAACACAGCCATCAGATTACTCTGCCATGCCCATCACTATGATCATACTTTACCTCCACTGAAACAATATCATTGGCTCCCTGTTGAGCAAAGGATCACTTATAAAACTGTCACCCTCGTGTCCCGTGTAGCTGCCCCAGACATCCTCTCAGGCAGGCTCATAGCACCAACACCTCCAATATTGTGTTCAATTCTGGTCACCGCATCTCAAAAAAGACATAGTGGAATTAGAAAAGGTGGAGAGAAGGCCGACGAAAATGATAGAGGGGATGGGACAGCTTCCCCATGAGGAAAGGCTAAAGCGGCTAGGGCTCTTCAGCTTGGAGAAAAGGCGACTGAGGGGAGATATGATAGAGGTCTATAAAACAATGATTGGAGTTGAATGGGTAGACGTGAAGCGTCTGTTCACGCTTTCCAAAAATACTAGGATTAGGAGGCATGTGATGAAGCTGCAAAGTAGTAAATTTAAAACGAATTGGAGAAAAAGTTTCTTCACTCAACGTGTTAATTAAACTCTGGAATTTGTTGCTAGAGAAAGTAGTAAAAGCGGTTAGCTTAGCGGGGTTTAAAAAAAGGTTTGGATTACTTCCTAAAGGAAAAGTCCATAGACCATTATTAAAATGGACTTGGGGGTGAATCCACTGCTTATTTCTGGGATAAGCAGCATACAATGTTTTGTACTTTTTTGGGATGTTACCAGGTATTTGTGACCTGGATTGGCCACTGTTGGAAACAGGATGCCTGGGCTTGATGGACCTGGCCCGAGGTGTCGCTCACACTGCAAGGAAAAGGGAGAATAAACTCAAGGGTCAGCCACCAGCCAGCACTTTTGTGACCACGGAAAGTTTTTTGGGGAAAAAAAAACCCTACACATGAGTTTCATATATGTAACTTGTATGTGTGTATGAAAGCCGTGTAATGCTGTGGAAGATTGTTCTGGGCATGCGCATAGCAGTCACTTAGCGATTGGCTGCCCTACGCGTGTGCTAACTTGAGCTGTACACTAAAAGTCCGTGCAGCTCATTTGCATGCGATTTCTTTTGGGAATCGCTCACTACTTCCAGCTCGGTAATTTTTACCGAGGTGGAAACAGCGAGCGGTTCTTTCTGGTGACTTTTGTGCATCGGCCCCCAAAACACTGAGAAAAAGGGTAGCGTGGTATCAGTATTAGCAAGGAGACCCCAGGGCACCAGGAAAGGGGTAAGGCACCATCAACACTGACACAGGGACACCAAGGCACAACCTACACAGGAAAGGAGACTCCAAATCCTCCAGATGTGGTGTACAGATGCAACAAGAGGTAAGTCGAGTTTTCAGGGCAAATATTTCTATTTGAGGGGTGCATGAAAGGGTGTTTCCACAGACAGATGTGCTCTGAAAAATGTGACAGCGAATGAGGTTTCCGTTGCGCTGCCAGAAAGATCACATGAAAGGACTTAAGGCCTCGTCTTGAAAGGAAGATAGGAATGCAGCCTAAACATTCATCTGTACTGCTTCCCAGATTGCCACAAAACAGCTACTATTGATCAGTCCCAAATACAACCTCTAGGACAATAGGATTATTATGTGTAAATCAATAAAGAAACACTGTCATGAAGACACCAAGGCCTAGGGAGAGGGGGCAAAGAAGCATCAATTTTGACAGCAAAACCCAGAGGGAAAGGAAGATGAAAAGTTTGAGCACTAGTGTTCAGAAGGGGACGTTTCCCCCAAAGATTTTTCCAACAGGACTCAGTGGGCAGGTCAGCATTCTTAACTAGCTCGAGAGCCTGTCTGGAGGACACCCATTAAGTGAAAGACGGGGGTCCTCCTTACCAGCATTATCAGAGTTTGTGTAGTGGCTGGAAGGCAGGAAAAGGAAAGCAGGTAAAAGGACAGCGGTTCCTGGCTGCTTGGCTTGCCATTGGTTAGTTTAAGGGTAAGCCAGGTCAGGGAACGAGCTGATTGGTGGGGAAGGGATAGAAGACCCTATGTGGAGGGGAGGGGGAGCAGGCTATTTAAAGTCATGCCTCCGAGAGTGCAGGGTTTTTCCTGCTCCTCAGAGGCAGGGCCGCCAAGGGACTGGGCCGGGCCTGGGGCAAGGCCGCCCCCTGAGGTCGCTGCTCCCCCCTCCACCGCCACTGCCGCTCCCCTCCATCCGCCACCGAGCCGGGCCCCCTGCATTGAAATCACAGTGCCTCTCACCTCCGTGTGAAAGCGCTGCAGGCAGCAGATCGCCTCCCTTTGGCCCTCCTTCCGTCCTGCCCTCGCGGAAGTTACGTCAGACGAGGGCGGGACACAGGGAGGGAAGGGGGCCCGAAGGGAGGCGATCTGCTGCCCTGCTGCCTGCAGCGCTTTCACATGGAGGTGAAAGGCGCTGTGATTTCGCCACTGTAGACAGGCAAGTGCCTTAGGTGGAGGAGAAAAGAAATAACTGAATATCACTAAAACAGCTTCACAAATTATTGTAGCTGGTAGAAACAACAATTATAAACACTAGTTTGTGCCCATTTTTCTTCACTCTTCTTCTATACAATACAGATGGCCAGATTTCAGTGAGGAGATCCTGTTTCCTGATGGGTTCATCTTAACTGTTGTTGTAATCTGCTTTGGAAAGCCTGGTGCTATAAAGACGATGGAATATATTGAAATTAAATGGAAGTAGAATTACCGTATTTTTTCAGACTATAAGACGCACTTTTTTCCTCCCAAATTTGGGAGGAAAATGTTGGTGCGTCTTATAGTCCGAATGTAGCCCCCCCTCCCCGTTACAGGCATCTCCCTCCGTTACAGGCTCCCTCCCTCCGTTACAGGCACCCCTCTCTCCCTCCGTTGGAATTTTAAAACTCCTCACCTCGTCGGTGTGACTCGCGGTAGCAGCAGCGCTTCAGCGTGCACGTCGCTCTTCACTCAGCCTTCTCTCTCTACCGCAAGTCACACCGACGAGGTGAGGAGTTTTAAAATTCCAACGGAGGGCGAGAGGGGTGCCTGTAACGGAGAGAGGGAGGGAGCCTGTAACGGAGGGAGGGTGCCTGGAACAGGGGGGGGGGGCCTATTTTTCGGACTATAAGATGCACTTTCTTTTTTCCTCCAAATTTGGGAGGAAAACCTAGGTGCGTCTTATGGTCCGGTGCATCTTATAGTCCGAAAAATACGGTAAATTCTCCTTTCGTGGGGCGCATGGAATCACATCTTAATCTGTTTTGTAGAAATGTACCTTTTAGATACACAAATGGATTATTCTGTTTTGAACACGTTTCAGGGGCAAGCAACCCACTGGTTTAGCTTTGAGCAGCAGCAATAAAATCACAAAGAAAGGTGGACCTGCCGAACGTGACTGTGATCCTGCCCAAAAACTCCAATTGCATCTGAAGAACAGTTATGTTTCTGTGTACGCCAGCCACCTCTGTGCCCTCGGAAAGAAGTTTTTCTGCTGCTGGACAAATTATAGCTGCAAGACGCGGTTGTCTGAAGCCAGCCAAAGCGGACAAAATGATTTTTTCTTAATAAAAACTGGAAGATGTAGGACTTGACCAAACTTCACTTTTCACATGATGTAACACTGCATGGCATGCTGACACTAAAGTTTGCCTTTGTTCAATTGCTGCCTGCCTGTTTTTTTTTTGTTTTGTTTTTTTACTTTTGTGTTATAATATTAGCGTGTGGGCCTCACTATTTCAATCAAGTCATTCTTTATTTTATTCAATTTTCAATAAATTTCCAAAGTGTACTTTGTCAAGTAACATGCCATTAATTCTCAAGAAACAATTTTTTGGGGAATAATACCCCAACCATTTTTAAATTCACTGGCTTCCAATCAGATACCGCATACAGTTCAAGCTTCTCCTTCTTACCTACAAATGCACTCAGTCTGCAGCCCCTCATTACCTCTCTACCCTCATTTCCCCTTACGTTCCCGCCCGTAAACTCCGCTCACAGGACAAATCCCTCCTCTCAGTACCCTTCTCCACCACCGCCAACTCCAGGCTCCGCTCATTCTGCCTCGCCTCACCCTATGCTTGGAATCAACTTCCTGAGCCCTTACGCCAAGCCCCCTCCCTACCCATCTTCAAATCCCTACTCAAAACCCACCTCTTCAATGTTGCTTTCGGCACCTAACCTTTATACCTTTCAGACTAGACTGCCCCTATTTGACTGACTGTACATTTGTCCTTTAGATTGTAAACTCCTTTGAGCAGGGACTGTCCTATGTTAAATTGTACAGCGCTGCGTAACCCTAGTGGCGCTTTAGAAATGTCAAGTAGTAGTAGTAGTAAATTAGCCCTGCAATAGTCCACAAGCTAGGGGGAGACTGAATGTAATACCTTAATAGAGGATAAGGCTTCAAAAGAAAGAAAAAACTATAACAACAAAATGATGGCCATCAAAAGTTATGATTGCATGTTATTATTCCAACTTTTAGATAAACAACTCTGCTAACATTTGGGGAGCCTTGCATCTATAAATGTACGTAACTGAGATGGTTCAAAGAAATGATACATCGTATTGTCTAATCGTATAACACATTTACTTGAAAATCTTTAATTGAAACTTAATTCCCAAGGATAGAGTCTCTTGTCTCATAGGCAGAAATTTCTTCCTTCTTTCTTGTGTCACCCTTTGACACATCCAGAAACATCCAGATCCTTTCTCGCATAAAAGTTAAATCGAATCAAATTGAATCGAAAAACCAATTTTTTTTTGAAAGAATCGAATTGTACAGAATCGAAATTTTTTTTTTTGACTGAATCGGACTGCAGTACAGTACACCAAAAGTGAGGCAGAGCACGACACACGGTGGGGTGAAGAGCCCAAGACACTAATGGTGCTCAAAAACGGGCACCGAAAAAAATTGGTTAAGCACTGTTCTATAAAGACTGAGCACCCTTCATAGTAAGTGACGGCAGATAAAGACCTGAACTGTCCATCCAGTCTGCCCAACAGTCACATTCATCAATTGTTGACCGTTCATTCATAAATGAACGTGATATTATATACTTGATCATGATCGTGGTCTGGGACACAGTCAATAGAAGTCCACCTGGCTCTGTCCTTACGTTTTAACTACTGGAGTTGCTATCAAAGCCTATTCGAATCAGACTTATTTGCGAGACACAGACCATAAAGGTCTACCCGTGGGAATTAGTCGGGCTAGATCCTGTGGTCTATCGGCCCCCTTAGTGCCTAAGTGCTTGGTATGCCCCAACCCGTCCACGCCCCCCCTTAGAGTTACATTACATCCCGGTCTTATGTTCCGCCAATACCTTATAAGGAGTGGAGGAGTAGCCTAGTGGTTAGTGCAGCGGACCTTGATCCTGGGGAACTGGGTTCGATTCCCACTGCAGCTCCTTGTGACTCTGGGCAAGTCAGTTAACCCTCCATTGCCCCTGGTACAAAATAAGTACCTGTATATATGTAAACCGCTTTGAATGTAGTTGTAAAATACCACAGAAAGCAGTATATCAAGTCCCATTTCCCTTCCCCTTATCAATTCAAGGCAGATTACAGCATTAAGATGCTAGAGCAAATAATTAAAGTGATCAAACGTGACTAAGTAGATCAAATTTATAAAACAGATTTTTTAAAAACGTTTTCTGAAAATCTTAGAACCGTAGGTAAAGAATTCCAAATTGCTACCATCTGATATGATGGAGAAGTAGAAAACTGTCTCACATACTTCAACTTTTGAATGTTAGGAAAAATGTAGCATAAAAGCGTTGAGCACCATAGGTAGGGGGCTAACTTTATAGAACAGAGACATATTTATGCGAATAACTACAATTTAAATTGTAACATAGTAGATGACGGCAAAGACCTGTACAGTCCATGCAGTCTGCCCATCAAAATAAACTCGTAGCATAAGGTATGAGGTGATACTACAGATGTGTAACTTGATCATGATTTGTCTTTGCCATTTTCCGGGCACAGACCGTAGACGTCTGCCTGGCACTGGCCTTGCTCCCAAACTAGTAAAGCTGAATCTATCCAGCCAAGATCAGGACACAGACTAATTAGCTAATTATGCACTAATTAGCTAATTTAGTTATGCACGTAAATGCCCAATTGCGTGCCCAATTTCTACCACCCTTTATAGAATTTGGCGGTTAGTGTTAATCTGTAAATGGGGCATCATGTCACAGTTCCCTACTAAAAGCCTTCTGATCTTCAAGCACTTTAAAATTAGGCCTGTGGATTAATCATGTTAACTAACGAGATTAAAACTTTTATAGTCATGATTAATCAACAGCCCAGGCCAATGCTGTACCTCCAACTTCCCCCTGCAGTTCTCTCTCTTTCTACCTTATCTCTTCCCCCTCTGGCTGATTTACATTTTCTCTGTATCATATGCAATGCTACCAGGCTGGCCCCGAGAGCCTTCATGAAGACATACCCTCCCCTCTTAGAAACAGAAGTTGCGTCAGAGGAGGCAGGAGGCAGCTACATGAAGGCTCTTGGCCATGGGATTTGTGAGAAGTGAGGCAAGGCTAGGCTTATTGAGCTGCTTGTTAAAAAGTTTCAATATGATTGATAAAGTGCCTTGTGCCTCTACTTTCTCTAAGTGGCATTGCTGTGTCTGGCCTCACAGGTGCTGAAAAAAAAATACATACAAATGCAGATTTAACTCACTGTGGTCCTGTGGTCAATCAGTTCATTTTAAAGGTGTACAAATAAACTGTCTTTATTCATTGCGTTTTACCATTCATCCAAAAAAGCTTTATAGCCAGCTGAGGGCAAAGGCATGACCTAGAAGTTGGACTGGAATTTGGTCCATGGACATAAGGTCAAGTGTCCCTCTCATTCCGACTCCCACTGTGTGTTCTCTGGTGAGTCACTTCAGTTCCCTGTGCCACGATTCTGGTTTCAGCTTTACAGCGGGATGTGGTCAAGCGTACTTACATAGTAACATAGTAGATGATGGCAGAAAAAGACCTGCATGCTCCATCTAGTCTGCCCAACAAGATAAACTCATATGTGCTACTTCTTGTGTATACCTTACCTTGATTTGTATCTGCCATTTTCGGGGCACAGACCATAGAAGTCTTGCCCAGCACCAGCCCCACCTCCCAAACACCAGCCCCGCCTCCCAATCTCGGCTAAGCTTCTGAGGATCCATTCCTTCTGCATAGGATTCCTTTATGTTTATCCAACGCATGCTTGAATTCCGCTACTGTTTTCATCTCCACCACCTCCCACAGGAGGGCATTCCAAGTATCTACCACTCTCTCTGTGAAAAATACTTCCTGACATATTTCTTGAGTCTGCCCCCCTTCAATCTCATATCATGTCCTCTCGTTCTACCGCCTTCCCATCTCCGGAAAAGGTTCGTTTGCGGATTAATACCTTTCAAATATTTGAAAGTCTGTATCATATCACCCCTGTTTCTCCTTTCCGCCTGCGCGGCCGTGTTGCTGATCTGCAAGGGCAGGCTTCTACACGGAATGTTGCTAGTGGAGGAGTGGCCTAGTGGTTAGTGCAGTGGAACATGGAATGTTGCTACTATTGGAGATTCTACACGGAATGTTGCTAGTGGAGGAGTGGCCTAGTGGTTAGAGCACCGGTCTTGCAATCCAGAGGTGGCCAGTTCAAATCCCACCGCTGCTGCTCCTTGTGATCTTGGGCAAGTCACTTAACCCTCCATTGCCTCAGGTACAAACTTAGATTGTGAGCGCCCCTGGGACAGAGAAATATCCAGAGTACCTGAATGTAACTCACCTTGAGCTACTACTGAAAAAGGGGTGAGCAAAATCTAAACAAACAAATACCACACAGGTCTGCAATATGATTGTCAAATCCTTTTTCCATTGTAAGATTAACGTTCATCTTGAAAGTACACAGTCCAAAAGCCGTGCTGAGGAAGTCCTTTCTTTCCTAGTAGCACGGCACTGGTCATATCGCTTCAGCCTGAGCCCAGGAAACAGCAGAGTGTCGGAGCTTGGCAGAGCTGCAACATTGTTTCTACAGTTCAAAGGCAGCAGCAGCCAGACCCGACACGAAAAACATTAATTCCAGCTGGTTTACACACAGAAGAAACAGAGCCTGTGTAAATAAACTGACTGCATGGTACAACCGGACAATAAAATCTTTATATGGCAGTTTGAAAATGTTATAATGAAAAAAAAAATCTGTCGATTGCATAATTACATTTTTACTGCTGTAAATCGGTCTAACCTAATTGATTAAAATGTAAAGCAGAGGACAACATTTCCCCCTTTCAAGCACCAAACTACCTCAAACTCAGCTAATTCAGTTTAGATTTAAAAATGGATCATAAAATCCTTTTAGATTCTCGTTTCAACATAATTCCCAAGGTGCCACTAGTGACTGAAGATTTTAAAAGCTCTTCCAGGTACTGCCCTAGTTTACGTTTTCACTTAAGTACACCTCTTTGGGGCAGGGAAAGAAATTTATATCACTTTTATAAATAACATGAATTCCCAGTCGTATTGATTCCCTGAAAATCAGAAGGTTCTGCTGTGATCTTTGTCAGAGTCGCATGCAAAGGTCAGATTGATCCAAAGCATGAGCACAGCACGGACAGCAGAAGAGCAAATCATTATCAAGGCCCTGGACAAGTGTCCTGTTGATCCATGTAAAGCATGAACACAGCACAGACAACGGAAGAGCAAATCATAATCAAGGCCCTGGACAAGTGTCATGTTGATCCATGTAAAGCATGAACACAGCACAGACAGCAGAAGAGCAAATCATTAAGCTCTGGACAAGTGTCATGTTGATCCATGTAAAGCATGAACACAGCACAGACAGCAGAAGAGCAAATCATTAAGCTCTGGACAAGTGTCATGTTGATCCATGTAAAGCATGAACACAGCATGGACAGCTGAAGAGAAAATCATTAATCCCTGGGAAAAGTGTCATGTTGATCCATGTAAAGCACGAACACAGCACAGACAGCAGAAGAGAAAATCATTATCAAGGCCCTGGGAAAGTGTCATGTTGATCCATGTAAAGCATAAACACAGCATGGACAGCTGAAGAGAAAATCATTAAGCCCTGAGAAAGTGTCATGTTGATCCATGTAAAGCATGAGCACAGCACGGACAGCTGAAGAGCAAATCATTATCAAAGCCCTGGACAAGTGCCATGTTGATCCATGTAAAGCATAAACACAGCATGGACAGCTGAAGAGAAAATCATTAAGCCCTGGGAAAGTGTCGTGTTGTGAGAACAGCACGGACAGCAGAAGAGCAAATCATTATCAAGGCCCTGGACAAGTGTCATGTTGATCCATGTAAAGCATGAACACAGCATGGACAGCTGAAGACAAATCTTTTATCAGTACCTCATTCAAGTGTCATTGATCCTGGTAAAGGACGAATACAGCACAAACAGCTGAAGAGCACATCTTCATTACAGCTCTGTGCAGGTGTCACACTGATCTACATAGAGCATGAACAGCTGTAACCTGGATCTTCTTTACAGCCTCATGTACGTTTCACACTGAAGCAGATAAGACATGAACACTGTACAGATACTTGAAGACTGGATGCAGAAAGAAAAGATTTTTGGTAGAATGGGGTGGGCCACAGGGGCCACGGTCCCAGCGATATTTTGCCCAATAACACAGCAGCAGCTACTAGAGAACTTTGAAGCAGGACCTTTTTTTAAAAAAAAATTTTGAAGTAACAAAAATGCATTAGGATGAATAGGAGAGGCGACCCCAGAAGATGAACAGAGGAGCAAGGGCAGAGTGGGCAGCTTGAGGGACTCCGTGCACTTGAATGGTGCGGCCTGAGGTAAAAGGAAAGAAGTAAAACAGGAAGCATGCCAGTGACTTTCAATATTGTTATTGCTCCTGTATTTCATGTTTGTAATATGTGTATGCAAGTGATTTTATTATACATGTTGTTGATTTTATGTTGTTTTTGAAAATTTGTAGATAGTGTGGGGTAAAAGATTTTTTTAGATAAATAGTGTCTGGATTCTCCATGGGATCGTCTTTGTTATACACGTTTATGAACTGTAAGAACCACTTAAGTGTGAATTGTGTCTGAATTGAGATTGAAGGGGGGGCAGACTCAAGAAAAATGTCAGGAAGTATTTCTTCACGGAGAGAGTGGTAGATGCTTGGAATGCCCTCCCGCGGGAGTGGTGGAGATGAAAACGGTAACAGAATTCAAACATGCGTGGGATAAACATAAAGGAATCCTGTTCGGAAAGAAGGGATCCTCAGGAGCTTAGCCGAGATTGGATAACAGAGCCGGTAGTGAGAGGCGGGGATAGTGCCGGGCAGACTTATACAGTCTGTGCCAGAGCCAATGATGGGAGGCGGGGATAGTGCTGGGCAGACTTGTACGGTCTGTGCCAGAGCCGGTGGTTGGGAGGCAGGGCTGGAAGTTGGGAGGCGGGGATAGTGCTGGGCAGACTTGTACGGTCTGTGCCAGAGCCGGTGGTTGGGAGGCAGGGCTGGAAGTTGGGAGGCGGGGATAGTGCTGGGCAGACTTGTATGGTCTGTGCCCTGAAAAAGACAGGTACAAATCAAGGTAATGTATACACAAAAAAGTGGCACATTTCTTGGGCAGACTGGATGGACCGTACAGGTCTTTTTCTGCCGTCATCTACTATGTTAAGTGAACAACAACCCTGGTATCAGACTCGCTCAGACTAGGAAGAGAAGTCAAAAAGTTCAACTCAAAACATATCTTGCTGAAGGGGGAGCCACGACGTCTTGAAATCCCAGGAAGGGAACCCGTGGGCCGATGCTCAGAACCAAATGTGGGCGCTAGAGGTGATTAGCGCTGAATCTGCGCCTGCATTAGTCGGCGCAGAATGCTCAGAGGTTCTAGGGCAGGAGACAATGAGCTCGCCAAAGATTAGCGCAAACAGCCCACTAATGCCGTCAAATGGATGTTAATGAGGCCATTTCCTGTTCCCTCCCAATGTTTCCCCCTGCTTTCATGTTCACAGCACACATACAATTTGAATATCATTTCCTTTCAGCACCGGCGAGCTAGATTTCTGCATTGTTCCAGCAGTACGGTTTCTGTGCCGTTGGCTTACCGCGGGAATTGTGAGCGTCGATCTGCCAGTAACATAGTAGATGACGGCAGAAAAAGACCTGCACGGTCCACCCAGTCTGCCCAACAAGATAAACTCATATGTGCCATTTTTTGTGTATACCTTACCTTGATTTGTACCTGTCTTTTTCAGCATTCACCTTACACAGCACAAAATACACTGACACCACTCTGTGAATACTTAAGAGTTTTTTTATTTTTATTTTTTTTGTTACATTTGTACCCCGCGCTTTCCCACTCATGGCAGGCTCAATGCGGCAGGCAATGGAGGGTTAAGTGACTTGCCCAGAGTCACAAGGAGCTGCCTGTTTCGGGACTTGCACAACTAGGCTGTTGCCTAGGGCAGCAGCTTCTGGGGGGGGGGGGGGGGGGGTGGGGGGGGGGGGGTCAAATCAAAATAGGTCCAGACAACTAACCATACTGAAAAAAAGATAAAATAATGAGGAGGTGCTTTTAGCAGCAGGGAGGGTGAGCAGTTTCCAAATAGCCCATTTACTCAGATTATTCTGGGAAGGGCACGATTGGGGTGATCACTGGTCACAAGTGTTGGGGAGACCAAAGAGCTTAAAGGTTAATTTGGGGGCAGGGAGGTTGAGTGCTTTGCCTAGGGTGTCTTCAGTCCTTCTCTTGCAGGAAGTTCTCAGATTTACCACCTAATCTTTTTCCCTTCCCTTCTTTGCCTCCACTTTTTCTCCCCCCCTCCTCTCCCCTGCTCGGAGCAGAAGGTTATGAAAATGAGCCGAGTACCCAGGAGACAGTAATTATCTGCTAAATGTGAAAGCCAGAGTGATTAATTAAGAGATAATAAAAAGTAACAGAGGGCAGGAGGGGGAAAAGCAGCTTGCTTTGATGATAAAACCTGAGGTAAGCCCACCAATTAGGTGAATCTTTCTCAAGAGTTTAGCCATAATCCAGAAATTTATCTTTAAAAGATTTTTTTTTTTAACGAAGTCCTTACTTTCTGGAGAGGAGAACAAAGAGGGAGAGAGAGAGAATGTAGGATTCTGTAGAGCAACCGCGGAGCCGGGGCAGGATAGGTCAGGCGCTGAGAGTAAGGAGTCAGAAAGACATTTCATGCCCACAAGACATGAAGGGACAAGAAGGCAAAAACTAGGAGGAAGTTGGACAAGTTTAAATGAAGAAAATATGAATCATCACCGGCACACCCCCCACCTCCACTTCACCTCCGAGACGGCTCATTAATTACATGCTTAGAAGTGACCCAATTCCAGAACCAAGCCTCGCCAAGAACCTGCAAATGGATCCTAGGCTCAATTATCTTTTAGGGAACTCTGTCCTCATCAGCTTTGCCCAAAACAGCCTAATACCCGGCACATCATTGACCATCGGCTCTGCGGTTCACATACTCCTCTCTTGCCGTTTCAATACAAATTAGATATGGAACAGACTGGATCTGAACTGCCACGGAGAAGATCTGCTTTGATTCCTGGTGTTCTGCTCCCTCGGCTGGTCAGGGCTGGGGATGTGATGGAGGCAGTGTTCATGGCCCCCAGGGCCGCCGAGAGGGGGGGGGCATGGGGGACAAAATTCCCCGGGCCTCCAAGGCACCAGGGTCTCTCTCCTTCTCCTGCTCCAAGGCTGCCGACGCTGCAGTCCCTGGACTCACCTGCCCGCTCTTGGTCTGTCAACAGCCCCCCCTCCATCCGCCACCGGGCCCCCTGCATTCAAATCGGCAGCGCCTCACTCCGTGTGAAAGCGGCAGATTGCCTCCCTTCGGGCCCTCCCTCGTCTGCTGTAACTTCCTGTTTCCGTGAGGAGGGTGGGAAACAGTGAGGGAGGGCCCGAAGGGAGGTGATCTGCCGCTTTCACACGGAGGTGAGGCACTGCTGATTTCAATGCAGGGGGCCCGGTGGCGGACGGAGGGGGGCTGTCGACGGAGCCAAGGGCAGGCAGGTGAGACCGGGGACTGCAGCGCCGGCAGCCTGGGAGAAGGAGAGAGACCCCGGACCGGGGGGGGGGGGGGGGGCAGCAGCGGGGGCCCGACTCAGTCTCTTGGCGGCCCTGATGGCCCCTGGGTAGGCAGAACGTCCTTGGCCATCAGTCTGTGATCATGTCTACTGGCTGGAACTAGGCTAAGGCTACCAGCAGGATCCAGTCCTGGGTTTACTCCACTGCATGCAGGGACTTGTAGTCTTGCTTTTCTGGGAATGCAATGGGGAAATTTGCCAGTTAGCAGCCTCAAACTAGGGTGCTCATGTTCACAATTCTGGAGAGAGTTGCAGTCTAAGATCCTTGACCAAGAAATGCTACTATTACGACTGTGTCGGATGGGGGTGGGGGGGGGGTGAAGGATGGCATGAAATAAGGGCACAAAATCCTAGGTAGGAACAGAAATTGATTCCAACTGAACTGCAAGTCCAAAGGTTGACAGTTCTATGCGAACAGCATTTAAGAGACTTTGACGTCCCCGGTTATTTTAAAATGGTGCAATATGATGTACAATCTTGTTCTTTGTGGTCCTTAGGAAGAGGGGTTGGTGGTTGAGAGGCTAGGATAGGGGAGGGCAGACTTATAAGGGGTCTGTGCCAGAGCCGGTGATGGGAGGCGGGACTGGTGGTTGGGAGGCGGGGCTAGTGCTGGGCAGACTTCTACGGTCTGTGCCAGAGTCGGTGTGGGAGGCGGGGCTGGTGGTTGGGAGGCGGGGCTAGTGCTGGGCAGACTTCTACGGTCTGTGCCCTGAAAAAGACAGGTACAAATCAAGGTAAGGTATACACATATGAGTTTATCGTGGGTAGACTGAATGGACCGTGCAGGTTTTTTTCTGCCGTCATCTACTACGTTACTATGTTACATGTTAAGGGGCTCATTTTCCGAACCAGAAATGGTGGACGGACCTTTTTTTTTTTTGTTGTAAAAACATCCAAATTGCTATTTTCCAAACTCACGTTTAAGACGTTTTTCTATGCAATTCGTCTAAATCTCAAGGGGGCATGTCGGAGGCGTGTTTTGGGCAGGCTTATGATTTGGACATTTTTCCACCATAATGGAACATTGTAAAAACATCCAGGGCAAAACAAAATAGGATGTTTAGGGCTAGACCTGTTTCGATAACGACTAAGTGGCAAAGAGGTACCCAAACTGACCAGGTGACCAATGGAAAGATAAAGGCATAACTCTCCACCCTTAATCCCCTAGTGGTCACTGACCCCCCTTCCACCTGCCCTAAGAGATGAAAGTGACGGTGCATACCAGGCTCTACGATAGCTGTAGATATGATGGCCATTCTTCTTAGAGCAGGAAGCAAGTTCCTGGAGTAGCCTAGTGGTCAACACAGCAGACTGGAGAGAAGGGAGCCTAAACCTATAGAAACATGACGGCGGATAAAGGCCCATATGACCCATCCAGTCTGCCCATCCTCTGTAATCCCTAACTCTTCCTTTTCCTAAGCGATCCCACATGTTTAACCCATGCCTTTTTAAATTCTGGAACAATCCTCGACTCCGCAACCTCCATCGGGAGGCCATTCCACGCTGGCACACTTGTGGTAGAAAGTGGGAGCCCTCCAAAACCCACAAAATACCTACTGAACCCACATAAGGGTGACACCTGCAGGCCAGGGGCGTAGCCAGACTTCGTCGGGAGGGGGGGTCCAGAGCCCGAGGTGAGGGGGCACATTTTAGCCCCCTCCGGCGCCGCCACCCCCTCCCCCGTCCCTTTCGAACCCCCTCCCACCGCCGCCAACCCTCCCCCCCCACCACCGCCGGGTACCTTTGCTGGCGGGGGTCCCCAACCCCCCGCCAGCCGAAGTCCCCTTCAGCGCCGGCCTCCGAGTCCGGCGCGTTCGCTGATCTGGATTCTGTTTCTGTGAGTCCTGACGTCCTGCACGCGGACGCGCAGAATTTTCCCAGGTGTAGTCATAAGTCTGAGCTACCTAAAAGTCTGAGCTGTCTTGCTCCCGTTATGGAAATCACAGTGTGTGAGGCTCAGATCCTTCCAGTCATCCCATTAATTAACGCTCATGGTCACAGAGCGATCTCCCCGCTCTGGTCACTTACCAAAACCTTCCCCTGACCCCCACCTACTTCAGTCGCATTTCCTTCAGAAGACATGAAGGAGTTTTAATCTCCCAGTCAGCAGTGCCCATTAATAACTGCCATCTTGCCTGTAGTCCATATTGCTATTCAATCTCTGCATCTCACTATCTGTTATCTCCCTGCACACACAGAAACACACACACTGACAGCAGCAAGACCAGCGTAAAAAAGTAACTCAGTCTAGCTCCTGTCACCAAAAAGTAACCAGGTATTCAAAAATGAGTTATGTTTACACAGAAACTTATTACAAACTAGTAAAAAAGGCCCATTTCGGTATGAAAGGAAACGGGCGCTAGCAAGGTTTTCCTCCCCCCCCCACCTCGCTCTCTCCCTCTGTCCCCCCCCCCCAAGTCCCACGGCCCCCTTTCCTCCCCTCCGTTTTCCATGGCTTCCTCTCTCCGTCACTCTCCTTCACTGTTCTCCCTCCGAGTTGCAGGCCCCCCTCCCTCCCTCTGTTATTCTCCTTCGCTCTGTCCTCCCTCCGAGTGCCAGTCCCCCCCCCTCTAAAATTGCCAACCCCCTCTCTTACCCGTCAGCAGCATTGAAGAGTGAACAGACTCAGCGAGTCTACTGCCTTTCCTTCTCTTCGCTCTGAGCTCTGACTCTGGTCCCGCCCTCATTTCCTGTTTGCGCAAGGGCGGGACCAGAGTCAGAGCGAAGAGAAGGGAAAGCAGCAGACTCGAAGGGATGTATGACGTCAGTGTTATCTACCGCAGGTACTACTACTACTACTACTATTTAGCATTTCTATAGCGCTACAAGGCATACGCAGCGCTGCACAAACATAGAAGAAAGACAGTCCCTGCTCAAAGAGCTTACAATCTAATCAGGACAGACAGGACAAATAAGGGAAAAGGACAAAGAGTAGCAAGATTCCGTGCAGAATCTCAAAGAGTAGCAAGATTCCGGAATCCCACTGTAGCAACATTCTGTGCAGAATCCCAAAGAGCAGCAAGATTCCGGAATCTCAAAGACTACTACTACTACTTATTACTACTATACTACTACTATTTAGCATTTCTATAGCGCTACAAGGCGTACGCAGCGCTGCACAAACATAGAAGACAGACAGTCCCTGCTCAAAGAGCTTACTATCTAATAGACAAAAAATAAAGTAAGCAAATCAAATCAATTAATGTGAACGGGAAGGAAGAGAGGAGGGTAGGTGGAGTCGAGTGGTTACAAGTGGTTACGAGTCAAAAGCAATGTTAAAGAGGTGGGCTTTCAGTCTAGATTTAAAGGTGGCCAAGGATGGGGCAAGACGTAGGGGCTCACATCCAAGGGAGCCACGGTCCCAGGCAGCATCAGAACGTTGGAGGTGAGAATTATTATATAAGATTACACCCACCTCCTTCTCTGAGCTCTGCTGCCTAAAAGGACTTTGACATTCAAAAACGCTGTTATTGCAAGAAGCCATTCCAGATGTTCTACCTACCAGGAGGTGAACAGAACAGTATGGCTTCATTTATAGACTTTATTCTCCATTTCTAAGGCTTTTTCCAGGAAAATGTCTCTTCCTGGTGTGTATAAATGCGCCTGGACTTCTTAGTAGTACCTGAAACGGTAGCTCAATGGTTATAAAAAACAGTTTAGACAAGTTCTTGGAGGAAAAGCCTATAAATCATTATTAGCCAGGCCTAATTCCAGCCACTAGGTGTCACCATTGCACAACGATTCGAACTCGCACCCCTCCTAGGGCCTGTGAGCGCTTTTTCCAAAGCCTCCCTAGTCCCGACCCAAGAATCAAATGCAATTCCCTCCAGGTGGCAGTATACAAACACATCATCATTCAGGAACACCATGCTCTGCTCCCCTCCCCCCCTCCCCCCAAAAAATGAAAGTCATCCTAGGTGTACCTAATAAGGAATGGATTCTGCCAGGTACTTGTGACCTGGATTGACCCTTTGGTCTGATCCAGTACTGCAACTCATACATCCTGGAATTCGTTGCCAGAGAATGTGGTAAAGTCGGTTAGCTTAGCAGAGTTTAAAAAAAAGGTTTGGATGGCTTCCTAAAGGAAAAATCCATAGACCATTATTAAATTGGACTTGGCGGGGGGAAATCCACTATTTCTGGGATAAGCAGTATAGAATGTTTTGTACTTTTTGGGGGATCTTGCCAGGTATTTGTGGCCTGGATTGGCCCCTGTTAGAAACAGGATGCTGGGCTTGATGGACCTTTGGTCTGTCCCAGTATGGCAATAACTTATCCTATATAATAATTCTCACCTCCAACATTCTGAAGCTGCCTTGGATCGTGGCTTCCGCCGGAGGTGGTCTGCTTCGTGCAGTAGATAACACTGACGTCACTGACCTGGAAGCATTGAAGAGCGAGCAGGCTCAGCGAGTCTGCTGCCTTCCCTTCTGTTCGCTCTGAGCTGCGACTCTGCTCCCGCCCTTGCGGAAACAGGAAATGAGGGCGGGACCAGAGTCACAGCTCAGAGCGAACAGAAGGGAAGGCAGCAGACTCGCTGAGCCTGCTCGCTCTTCAATGCTGCCGCCGGGACCCCTGTAAGAGAGGGGGAGAGGGGGGTTGGTGATTTTGGAGGGGGGGGGGCGACGTGCATGTTGGGGGATGGGGGAAGGGGGGGACTGGAACTCGGAGGGAGGACAGAATGAAGGACAGTGACAGAGGGAGGGAGGAAGCTATGGAAATCGGAGGGGAGGAAAGGGGGCTGTGGGACTTGGAAGGGACACAGGGAGAGAGCGAGGGAGAGAGTGGGGGGGGTGGGGAGGAAAACCTTGCTAGTGCCCGTTTCCTTTCATACAGAAGCAGGCCTTTTTTACTAGTGTAGATATGTTTGAACAAGTTTGCCAGGAAGCTGGTGGGATCCCTCTCACTGGAGTAGAATTGGGTGCATGCCAGTTTTGGGTGAATCACGATGGCAGATCCTGCCGTAAAGCAGAGGAAGTGCCAGACAATCTCCTGAGGTCCTTCCACACTTTCCAGGATTCTGTGCAGACAGACGCGTCGTCTGTAACACTCATTACTCACTCTGGGCACAGTAACTGATTACACTGCCTAACGAACCACCTGACAGCATGGCACCGCATATACAGCTGATATGAAATAATTAGCTATTAAAGAGGGCTTTCAATTATTGAGCAGGGAAGCCAGATTAAGACAAAGCACCTCGTTTCCTACTGAGCACCGGAGACAAAGGGAGATGAGTAACCTTACTGTGGTCAAGCAGAGAGACTCAGCAACTTGGTTCTCAAGATCTGAAAAAGTCCTAGCCTGGTAGATTCAGAAAGTCACTGGCTTTGAACTGCCTCCCTCTGGGTGTGTGTTGTGTGTGTGTTGCTAAATTATAAGAAAGGGAAAAAAACCATAAAGAACAGTTTATTCAATAGCTGTTTTCTCGACAGGTCTGAGGTTTCCTTCCAGATGTGGCACACACCTGGACACCCTCCGACCCCTTAATCTTGGCTCTGTCGGGAACCTACCGCAGGAGTTTACCGAGAGATTAGGCAGGGGGGAACTGGAAGGAACATGGCGAGCATGCTCTTTCCGCATGCCAAACCCCAAATTGCAGGGCAAATAATCCTTTCTGCTAACGTGATTTCTCCTTTGGGGGCTGTACGAAGCTATATGCATGCAGGGAATGCTTCAAGTTAATGAACATTTCTGTCCCCTGAGCTGGAGTATGCCTGAATAAAAGCAAGTTATACCCCTCTGCAGGATCTGAAAAGAACAGACAGCAAACACTAACGCCACAGACTAACCACATCCCTAAATACTAGTCATAAGTCCATTTCCCCAAAAAGGTGGCTCTCGGCATTATTAGAACTCAGATACAAGTCCCTGCTCCCTAGAATTTACAATCTATGGGCACAATATTTAGATCGGAACTGGTATGGTTTCAGAAATATTAGCAGCAAAATGACATGTGTATCAGCCTTCCAGAACTTTGAGATCTGCACAACTGTATTTAGACATATCCTCATTCCAAATTGTGAAACTAAATGAATAGAGAGCAGCTTTTTTAATATATATAGAGCAGAGCCTACCTTGTGGAACAGTTTGCCATTAAGACTTAGTAAAATGCAAGAGATTAAACAGTTTAAAAGAGAATGGAAGACCGCTCTCTTTACATAAGTGGATGGGTCTGATGATAATATGGATTTGAGAAGAGATCGGATTGATGAAATTGAAGTCTAAAAGGAATTTATGTTGATTGTTATTTTATGTTAGTTATTATTGTTGTTTTTTCTGTTTTTTTTTTTTTAAGTTTATCCTATATAATAATTTGCACCTCCAACGTTCTACGTCTGGATGCCTGGGTTCGTAACACAATTCCCATTGGTCCGCCCTCGCATTGGAATTTGATGACATCAAAGGGTGGATCAATGAGAGGGAAGAGAAACCAGCACCAGTCAGCCAGTCACAGAACGTTGGAGGTGATGATTCAGTCGCAGGAGAATCGCCCCCTCTGTCCTCTGAGTTCTAGGCCTGCCCCCTCCCTCCCTCCCCTCCAAGTTCCATGGCCCCCTCTCCTCCGAGTTCCAGACCCCCGCGCCTCCCTCCCTCTCTTCCCTCCGAGTGGCACCCGACCTGCGTTGCCCGCCCTCTTCTCCCAGTCTTCCGCATGCCCCTCGCCTTCTAGCGTGCCGGCCTGAATTTAAAAGTTCTTACCTCGGGGTCCGCCGGCAACAGTAAAAGGCGATCAGGCACAGCGCTTCAACCTGCTTCCCTTCTCTCTCAGCTCTGCCTCTAGTCCCGCCCTTCCGGAAACAGGAAATGTGCAGTGTGTGTGTGTGTGGGGGGGGGGGGGGGGGGGGAGGGCAGCATGGCTGCAGCAAGTAGGGGAATGGCCTGTTCTGGATGCCGAAGACCTCTTCCAGCTGGTGGGGCTTGGGGATCCCCACCAGCTTACAAAGGTGCCAGAATTTTAGGTGGGCCTGTGGCTATGCCACTGCACTTCACCTGTTAGTATCACTGAATAGCAGTATTAACCGCACAGCGATTCCGTAGGCATTCTGGGGTCGGAGTCGGCACCGATGCTGTAAAATAATGATATTCAGCATTTAGGGGCCCTTTTACTAAGGTGTGTAGGTGCCTATGCGCACACAATGCGCGTCAAATTAGATCTACCGGCCGGCTACCACATGCCCCAGGCGGTAATTCTAATTTTGACACGCGTCCAAAACGTGCGGCAGAAAATAATTTCTATTTTCTACCACGTGGCGCTAACCGGGCTGTAAATCGGCAGTGTATGTGCGCTGCCGATTGCCGCCCAGTTAATGCGCGAGACCTCACCGCTAAATCAATGGGTGGTGGTAAGGTCTCAAGCCCTAAATGGACACGCGCTGATTTTTATTCCCACCCCTTTTTTGTAAGTACGTTGAATGCGCCTGCGTTTGACCAATACACGTGCCTACACCAGCGCAGGCCACTTTTCGGCACAACTTAGTAAAAGGGCCCCTTAACCCCCCTAAGAGCTGAAGGTGAGGAGGCCAGGGAAGTCACACACTTCATTTTGCACAAGATTTCCATCAGCACATGATTCCAAACTTATGGAAAAGCAGAGAGAACTGTGCAGGATTTCTTTACTTGGGTCGGCTCGGCTCTTAAATCTCTGGCTTTTACTCCCGTTTTCCAGGCCTGCCGAGAAGCAAGAATTCACCCACATTCTTTTTCGTACTCTTTGTTTGAAAAGACCTGTTTCAAGCCCCTTCGCGTTATTCATTTATTTTTAAACAACCTTCCAACTTAAGTGAATCAAATTACAGTGTCAACACTGTTCTGAAAAACAGCTCAGAGACATTGATCAGAACAGCCACCGCTACGCCAGCATCAGGGAAGGCTCCTCCGAGAATTCCTTAAGAAGGCCGAAGGCACTTTGCTGCTTTCTGCTATTAAATTGGATGGGGGTGGGGGGGGGGGGGAGCGGGGAGGAAAATGTGCCTGAATTTGAAAGCTAGGCAGGGTGCCAGAGCTTAGGTTCGGACTACCCTGGAATGTTCACAGTCCATGGCAATTTTGGAAGATTGTAGTCGTTATGGGTAGCCCATGGCCAAGGAAGGTGGAAGCATATGCCCTCGGATTCTATACAGCACGCGTAAATCTACGCGTATTATATAACTACACGCATAGATTAATTGTTTTAACAAGCATTGTTAACAGCTCTTAATGAGCATTAATGGGCAGAAAATTAGAATTTACGTGCGTACATTGCTAAGCGTATTCTGTAATGTACTGCGCCGAAATTCTAACGCGTGCAGGAAAAAGGGGTGTGGAAATGGGCATTTCGTGGGTGTTCCAAAATTTCCAGGCGTCTTAAAAACGGGCCAGCGCACGTCTTTGAAGAATTTATATTTGTCTACTTTTGAAGATTTTAATTGCCGATATTTGATCTATATGGGGAATGCCTTGAAACAGCTTTATGGCAAAACACGTCAATCCCCTATGAGTATCCACTTTTAAGATAAGTGAATTAATATTCATTATACAAAAAAAAAAAAAAAAAGATTTCTACATTATGGATGAATAAAATGAGTGAAGATAGAACTGATTAATACGATCAATGAAAATTTTGGTACACTCTGGATTCTTTCGAGTCGGCTCGGGAATAGGACCGCTGATGGTCCATACCTAATATTTCACTTTTATAGTCTCAGATTTTGAGGTTTGTGGGAACACTACTGTCACAATTATTGTTTGTTTATTCAAGGAAGGTTACAAAACAACATTCACAGAATCAAACATGCAACAATGCTGTAAGACAATTCTCCTGCCAGGATAAGCTCTAAGAAGCAGGCAGCATCCTACATCTTCCACTGAGGCGCCTGCCTTGCTCCCTCCCCTCCTACATAAGGGTACATAAGAGTAGCTATACTGAGTCAGACCAATGATCCATCTACCAGTACCCTGTTTTCCAAACAGTAGCCAAAGAATAACAATATTCTATGCAGAATCTCAAAGAGTAGCAACATTCCATGTAGAACCCCAAAGAACAGCAAGATTCCGGAATCCTAAAGAGTGACAAGATTCCATGCAGAATCTCTAAGAGTAGCAACATTCCATGTAGAACCCCCCAAAGAATAGCAAGATTCCGGAATACTAAAGAGTGACAAGATTCCATGCAGAATCTCAAAGAGTAGCAACATTCCATGTAGAACCCCTAAAGAATAGCAAGATTCCAGAATCCTAAACAGTGACAAGATTCCATGCAGAATCTCAAAGAGTAGCAACATTCCATGTAGAACCCCAAAGAATAGCAAGATTCTGGAATCCTAAAGAGTGACAAGATTCCATGCAGAATCTCAAAGAGTAGCAACATTCTATGTAGAACCCCAAAGAATAGCAAGATTCCGGAATCCTAAAGAGTGACAAGATTCCATGCAGAATCTCAAAGAGTAGCAACATTCCATGTAGAACCCCAAAGAACAGCAAGATTCCGGAATCCTAAAGAGTGACAAGATTCCATGCAGAATCTCAAAGAGTAACGTTTATGGCTGATGTGGGATGAGAAGACAGCAGTCAGGGCATTACCAAAACAGGTTGAAATCACTGGAGCTCTCTTGTCCCTCTCTATAACACTCCTTGCCAAAACATCTCAGGTAGAGAAATTAGGTTCCAAAGAGGCATATTTTCAAAGCACTTAGCCTCCCAAAGTTCCATAGAAACCTATGGAACTTAGCCTCCCAAAGTGCTTTGAAAATATGCCTCAAAGTATCCTAACCATTTCTCACTTGCCCTGTACCCTTTTATCCCCACCTCTTTAATTCCCTTATGTCTTAGTTGTTCTGTCTGTTACCTGTCTTATTTAGATTGTGAGCTCTTTGAGCAGGGACTGTCTTTTTATATATGGTGTACAGCGCTGCATATGCCTTGTAGCACTATAGAAATGATAAGTAGTAGTAGTAGAATCTCCCATAGTAGCAACATTCCATGTAGAATCTCAAATAGGGAAAGGGAACTAGGACTTGACATACCGCCTTGCTGAGGTTTTTGCAACTAAATTCAAAGCGGTTTACATATATTCAGGTACGTATTTTGTACCAGGGGTGATGGAGGGTTAAGTGACTTGCCCAGAGTCACAAGGAGCTGCAGTGGGAATCGAACCCAGTTCCCCAGGATCAAAGTCCACTGCACTAACCACTGGGCTACTCCTCCACTAGCAACATTCCATGTAGAAGCCTGCCCTTGCAGATCAGGACGTCAGACTCACAGAAACAGAAGCCTGCGTGGCCACGTTGCTGATCTGCAAGGGCAGGCTTCTACATGGAATGTTGCTAGTGGAATAGCAACATTAACATTCCATGTAGAATCTCAAATAGTAGCAACAGAATCTTAATAGTAGCAACATTCCATCTAGAATATCTAGATTGTAAGCTCTTTGAGCACGGACTGTCTTTTCATGTATAGTGTACAGCGCTGCGTATGCCTTGTAGCGCTATAGAAGTGATAAGTAGTAGTAAATCTGTCCACATTATACTGCTATACCGAGGCTAATACAAGGCTGAGTGTGGCAGAGAGGAGGGGAGGAGAGGGGGCGGGGAGATGTGCAGTGGAGATATTAATGTGAATGAATCTCGAAAAGTTTCCGTTCCTCCTACACTTCCTTCTAATGTGCCTTTGATTAAAATACTTCCAATGTACAGGGAAAGTCCCCCATTCCCACCCTATCCCCAGTCAGTTCTTTTCCAGCCCTGCCTGTCTTCTCCATTCCCCCATCTCCCTCACAATTTTCTTTCCCCTCCTCCTCACCAACCCACATTTGAGCAACCTTGTAAATTCAAGAAATGCACATTCTTCTTCTTCTATTAAACAAGTAAAAAACGTAAGCAAAAAAAAGCAAGTCTCTGACCCTTCTCCGTTTCCATAGTGTTTGGAAGCATTTGGTTGTTACTGCTGATATCTGACTACCTCGTGTTAGGTGTTTGTCAAGAATGATTCCCAATATTTTTTAACAGTGTTTCAATTTGGTATGTTTGGTGGTTGACAGTGAAGTTTTGGTGGGCTATGGGGGTTGTTCGGGCTTGGCTGTACCTAGTGGCGTTCCTAGGGGCGCTGACACTACTACTTGACATTTCTAAAGCGCTACTAGGGTTACGCAGCGCTGTACAATTTAACATAGAAGGACAGTCCCTGCTCAAAGAGCTTACAATCTAATGGACAAATGTACAGTCAGTCAAGTAGGTGCAATCAAATTGGGGCAGTCTAGATTTCCTAAAAGGTATAAAGGTTAGGTGCCGAAAGCAACATTGAAGAGGTGGGCTTTGAGCAAGGATTTGAAGATGGGTAGGGAGGGGGCTTGGCGTAAGGGCTCAGGAAGTTGATTCCAAGCCCACCCTTGGCTACGCCACTGGTTGGTGAGGTGAATTAATGAGGTTGTGGGTGCTCATTGTAGGCCTTGTTGAAGAGGAATGTTTTCAGCAATTTTCGAAAGATAGACGTTTCGTTGACTGCTTTCAAGTCTGTGGGTAATGCATTCCATAACTGCGTGCTCATGTACGAGAAGGTAGTGGCATTTCTGTGATATTGTTGTAGAAGGTATGAGTTACTTTCTAACTCTTCTTACTCTCTTACCTATCTATATGCTCCATCTTGGCTTTACCCTTCACTATCAATTAAAATGTTCTATTACATATTGTGTTGACATTGTAAGTAGTAGACTACGCCATACTTTGTACTGTTTGAATATTTTTACTGCTGAAATTGCCTATTGCTCATGTTTGATCTATTCTTACGGTACACCGCCTTGAGTGAATTCCTTCAAAAAGACGGTAAATAAATCCTAATAAATAAATAAGTAAGCTCTTTTCTGAAATATCAAAGTCCATTTGTTCTCACTATTCCACCAAACTGACACTAGAGGTGTGATGGGAACATAATCCAGACCTCATCCCCAGATCAAATTGGATCCACCCCCACCCCATCCCCGGCATAAATGGATCTTTTTGTCACCAATACCAAAAGAGGTTCTTCACGTTCACAGCGAACAACAAGGAACAGAAGAAACCAGAGCAGAAATCTGGGTCTGTTTTAATAAAGATTTCTTTGGACTCCGGGTCTGCTCTGATTTCTATACTTTTGTCACCAACACCATGGATTCCCATGGATTTATTTCCCCGCAGTCCCCATCCCTGTGCACAACTCTATTTCCAAGTAATCTTCCCCCCCCCCCACCCCATCATTAACAGGCTGGAGGAGAGGTTGGTCCACCGAGGAGGGGTAATTTCCACAGAGCAGCAAGTGCAGCCCTGGCCACTATGCTGTCTTTGTCTGTCATCATTAACTATTTTACTATGTTACCCCATTCCCTCCCCCCCCCCCCCCCCCACCAGTAGCAGTGTCAGAGTAGGATGAGGTCTTTACCGTTCATCTGGTAGGTTATAAGTGGGCGGGCCTAAATGTGCCTCCAGATCATGCACTCATGGGCGGATGCATTCCAGTTGAAACTTAATGCAGATAAAACCCAATGCCTAATACTCACTTCACAACATAACAAGAACAAATTCACCGCCATTAACACACCAAATCTGAATCTTCCAATTTCGGACACCCTAAAAATTCTTGGAGTTACCATCGATCGACACCTAACACTCGAGAACCACGCGGAAAATACAACCAAGAAGATGTTCCACTCTATGTGGAAATTAAAAAGAGTAAGACCTTTCTTCCCAAGGTCAGTTTTCCGCAATCTGATACAATCTATGGTGCTTAGTCATCTTGACTACTGCAATGCACTCTATGCTGGATGCAAAGAGCAAATAATCAAGAAACTTCAGACAGCCCAGAACACTGCAGCTAGACTCATATTCGGCAAAACAAAATACGAAAGTGCTAAACCCTTACGAGAGAAACTTCACTGGCTCCCACTTAAAGAATGCATCACGTTCAAAATATGCTCCTTAGTCCATAAAATCATTCATGGAGATGCACCAGCCTACATGTCAGATCTGATAGACCTACCACCCAGGAATGCCAAAAGATCATCCCGCACATTCCTTAACCTGCACTTCCCCAATTGCAAAGGTCTAAAATACAAAATAATGCACGCGTCAAACTTTACCTACTTGAGCACACAGCTATGGAACGCATTGTCACGCAAGCTAAAAACGATCCACGAACTAACGGACTTCCGCAAACTACTGAAGACCCATCTCTTTAACATGGCATACCACAAAAATCAACCAATGTGAATATACATAAGTCCACCACATATATTCTGAACTGTCTTATAATAACTGTTGTTATACTACTACCATGTTCTATCATTATCAAAATCCTGCTGTAACACTAACCTGCGCATCTTATAATATTCTATGAGTATCAACATGGCCATGTCCTGCCCATGCTCCTCCCATGTGCACACCCCCTCCTAATTGTGCACTCTTGACCCTCACCCTTGCAGGATAGGGTTTACAGCAGAAGAGCTCGCAGTTATAACCCTGCCGTCCACGCCACTAAAGAAAAAATTACATATAAACACCATCCGAGTGCTCCCCCTCAGCCAAATTCAGCAGCGGGGAGTCAGGAGAGGGGGTAATAGCATCACACACCTTGCAAATACCATCAGGGAAAGTAAAATTACACCAAATAACAGCTTAACGAAGAAACATCCAAATATTTACTTCCTGCTGAGTGAAATCTGCACACAGTAATTTCAGGGGAAGGATGCACAATTTTAATAAGGTGACAACAGCTTAGCAGGACTGGTGAGGATGAGGCATCCTGAATGGGCTTGGTGAACACCTGGGTCCTGCAGAAACCCAGGATTTCTGTGCCTGTTCTGATACCTGATCCAAATGCAGAATTTTCCACAGGCTGATGTGTTTGTGGGATTGTCTAGGTCCTGCTTTCAGATATCAGGATTCCAGTCAACTTGAAAAATCCAAAACTGTGGTGCCGAGGTGGATTTAGGATCCGGTCACAGTCATTTCATTTCCTAAAGTAATGGGAGCCAGGGCTCCCTACATGGAGCTGAGCAAAACCAGAACCTGTTCGGCCCATTCTTAATGACCTGGACCTGCTGCAGTTAAGTGGTCCAGTCCAGCTTTCCAGTCCATCTCTTTAATAGTTGCAACATTAGGGGTCTATCATTCGGTTCTGGATCAGTTCCCATCTGGACAATTCCTACTGAACCAATTCCCACCACAGCAGGGAGGACAATTCTCACCCATAATCCAAAAAATACAAAACAAACAAACAAAAAAAATATATATATATATACTAGGACAAGTAATCTCCCTCCCTTTTCTCTTGCAGATCATTTTTTTTTTGGGGGGGGGGGACCAATACCCTCTCATACCCCTCCACAACATTATCTGTTACACATTCGTTTCCCCTTTCAGACTTGCAGTTAATGTGTGTGTTTGGGGGGGCAACCTAATTCATGTTTAATCTGGGATCTAAATGTAATAACTAAGTACATAAATACAAAGTGCAGTTCATGTGGGGGAGCAATGCCTCCCCACACACTCCCAAACTAGGTTTCAACCTAATTCAGCCCTCAAAACGACACACACTGATTACAATTTATAACAAACTAGTAAAAAAAGGCCCGTTTCTGTTTGAAAGGAAACAGGCGCTAGCAAGGTTTTCCTCTGAGTGTGTATGTTTGAGAGAGTGTATGTGAGAGTAACTGCGTGAGAGGGGCTTCTGTTCCTGCTGCTGTGCATTCCCAGTGTTGTGCTGATTCGCTGCTCCCTGTATCGTGGCTCCGCCCCTCTCCCTTCTACTGGCCAATCTGGCGTGGGTTGTGTGACGTCACTATTGTCTACTACACGAGGGACACCACCTCCAGCGGAAACAATGGTTCCAGGCAGCCTCAGAATGTTGGAGGTGAGAATTATTATATAGCAGTGGCGTAGCCACAGGTGGGCTGGGGTGGGCCAGGGCCCACCCACATAGGGCTCAGGCCCACCCAACAGTAATACACATTTAGCAGTAGCTGGTGGGGATCCCAATTTCTGCCAGCTGAAGACTTCCCCTTGATGGTAACAAAAACGCTACTCTCCACGATACCGACACCTGCACATTCTCAGTTTTCAGCGCCTGCCTGCTGCAGACTGCTTTTCCACCAGCTAAGATATTTTTTTGGTGGGGTGGAGAACACTTGGTGCTTACCCACTTCTTGCCTAGGCCCACCCAAAATCTGCTGTCTGGCTACGCCCCTGTTATACAGGATTACTACCTCTACCTATGAAAAGTTATTCTGTTATTATATGACCTCTGTGTACATCCGTATGCTGCTCTAACCTCCTTGTTTCAGACGCCGTAAAAAAAAAAAAAAAAAAGTACTACCAGGCCTTATGGAACCCGATACAAGAAAGAAACTACAGACTAGGGGTGGGGGGAGTCCTAGGTGGGAATTGTCTTGGGTGGGAATTGGTGGGTGGGAACTTGCCTGATACCTATCATTCCACCCTTGGTCCACTCAGATATTCCATCCCTTCCTCTCTGCCCAGTCTGTGCAAACCTGGCAAGCAAGCTGCCCCACAAGCCAAGGTTGAGAGAGAGGCTCTCCCTTCACTTACAGTATTCTGAATACCGGAAAAGCAGCGGGCGCTGCAGGGCAGGAGTGAGGTGCAGTGGCAGAGCTGTATGTGTAGGAGTCTCGGTACTGCAATAGGAGGAAGTGAGAAAGGGCAGGAGTGAGGAACACTGGCAGAAGATGGGCATAGGTCTGGATACTAGATAGCAGGGGATGCAGAAGGGCAGGAATGAGGTCAGAGGCAAGCCTGTACATTTGGGGCTCTCCGTACTGGAACAGGAGAAAGTGACACAAGAGCAGGAGTGAGGGACACTGGTACAGGTGCACATAGGTCTGGATACTAGATAGCAGGGGACGCTGCAGGGCAGGAATGAGGTACACTGGAAGAGCTGTGTGTGTGTGTGTGGCAGCAGTGGTATCTCAATATTGTAATTGCAATGGTGTTTCCAGGTCATGGTAGAGGCACAGCGTAAAACCCAGGTCAACCGTAATGGCACGGTGCCCACCTTCACCATACATGCCCTCTCTCATTCACGATATTCTCTGCTGTTCTTTTCCAGGGACTTAATGAACTCACCAAGTTCACCCCAGAAACAGATGAAAGAGAGAGAAAAAAAACCCTGCAGGTCTAGGGCCTATTAAACCTCCCTCCAGTTATATTTTAAAGACACATTCCCTGGCTGCAGAAGTGACCTGTCAGCAGAATGCGCAGGCACTCAAGGGAAGGCTTTTCAATAAAAGTAGGAAGACTTTGAAATGAGTTTCCTAACCCTTTGATCACTGGCACAGCCGAGAATAATATATGAAGGAAAAGAATGCTCAGCCCTGGGGGAGGGAATGACGTGCTGGCAGAGGGGGGCCGGAGAAGGGGCTGCAGAATAGAAATTCTTGAATGTTATTGAAAGCCAAGGAATTTGTCCTTTTTTTTTTTTTTAATGAGGTCAGGACTAGAAAGAAGGAATGCACTGCTCAGGACTTCCACAAATCTGGTGGCTCAGCTGTTAATGCAGAGTCCGGGTAAAGGAGGGGAAACACTCTGAGGTTTTGACTTCGGATTAAGTAGTCCAGCTGCTGACCACTGTTTGAGATGGGTTTTTGTCTTTATTTGGATTTATTTACCGTCTTTTTGAAGGAATTCACTCAAGGCAGCGTACGATAAGAATAGATTCCGCAGAACACTTGTGGACTCTGTTCTTAACTGACTTGTTTGTCTGTATTACTTAGATTGTAAGCTCTTTTGGGCAGGGACTGTCTCTTTGTATCAGGTGTTCAGCACTGCGTGCGTCTGGTAGCGCTATACAAATGCTAATCAAACATATAAACGGCGAGTGACTGAATTCACTCGCAAATGCGCAGTAAAGACCCTCTCTGTCCCGCCCCCGCGTCAATACGTGATGATGGGGGCGGGACAGAGAGGGTCTCTACTGCGCAAGGGGAGGGACAAAACCGCCATCGCTACCGCTTCCCCCCCCCAAGGTCACCGCCACCACTCCCCCCACCCGGGCCGGGCTCTCGCTCCGCTATAGAAACAGCGTCAACGCAGCACACAGCTCAGCCGAGCTGCTGTCGGCCTTCCTTCCCTGCCTGTGACCCGCCCTCGCCCACGAGGGTGGGACACAGGCAGAGAAGAAGGACGGCAGCTCAGCTGAGCTGTGTGCTGCGTACCCGCGCTGTTTCAATAGCGAAGCGAGGGCCTGGCCCGGGTGGAGGGGTGACGGCGACTCTGGGGGGGGCGTAGCGGTGACCTTGGAGGGGCAGCAGCGAGCTCGGTGGCGGGGGGGCCTTGCAGCGGCAAGGAGAAGGGGCCTTTCAACCCCCCCCCCCCCCCGTCCTATACTAGCCCGTTTTTACAGGCTCAACGGCTAGTAATAATAATAATGTGTATGTTCCTGGTGGGGCACATGGACACAAGTTTACACTTGTAAAACGGCGGCTCCTGACACACGTAGCCGGCACAAACGCTTCCATTCCTGCACGAATGTTAGAAAAGGTTTTATGTTGGCAGATCCTTCGCTAAAATTCAGCTGGAACGGGACATGTCCCAATGCTGGTGTCTCAATCCCTATTTCTACATTCTGATTAAAATGGGGCTCTCACATCTGTGAAGGCACTGATTCCCAAACTTGGCCTTGGAGGCGCTCCAGCCAGTCAGGTTTTTTTTTAGGATATCCAGAATAAATATTCACGAGAGAGATTTGCATGCACTGCCCCCCCCCCCCCCCCCCCACTGCAAACAAATCTCTCTCACGAACAAGTCCATAAACCACTACTAAATGGACTTGGGAAAAATCCACAATTCCGAGAATAACATGTATAGAATGTTTGTACGTTTGGGAAGCTCGCCAGGTGCCCTTGGCCTGGATTGGCCGCTATCGTGGACGGGATGCTGGGCTCGATGGACCCTTGGTCTTTTCCCAGTGTGGCATTACTTATGTACTTATCGTGGATATCGTGAAAAGCTGACTGGCTGGAGGGCCTCCAGGACCACGTTTGGGAATCACCGTGTTAAGGAGAACCCCGAACCCAAAGCGCATTAAATGCAGTGCTTCTCAACCCAGTCCCACCAGGTTTTCAGGATATCCACCAAGAATACACATAAGATAGATTCGCATACCAAGGAGGCAGTTCAAGCGAATCTCTCTCGTGCAGATTCATTGTGGACATCCTAAAAACCTGACAGTACTAGGTGTGCCTCAAGGACTGGGTTGAGTGGCACTCCATTAATGAATGGACCACCCTACCAAGTCCTAAAAATTCTATTCGCCTCACCCCATGCTTGGAACAAACTCCCCGAGCCCATACGCCAGGCACCCTCCCTGCCCATCTTCAAATCCTTGCTCAAAGCCCACCTCTTCAACGTAGCCTTTGGCACATAACCATTATACCTCCATCCAGGATATCTAGACTGCCCCAACTTGACATTTCGTCCTTTAGATTGTAAGCTCGTTTGAGCAGGGACTGTCCTTCTTTGTTAAACTGTACAGTGCTGCGTAACCCTAGTAGCGCTCTAGAAATGTTAAGTAGTAGTAGTAGCAGCAGTATTTTGACCTGTTCCACTAGCCATTCATGACGCAAAATTGCTCATATCTTCTCCAATGTCAACTAATGCTACAATGCTAACCCAAGTCTGAGTGTTAAGCTTCAGTCTGTTCTATGGTTTCACTGTTTATTGTTATAATAACTTATTTGTTTAACAAAACCTACCCTGAAGTCAACAATGCTGTTTAACCCCCTTATTCTTTACCCACACATGCGTGGGATAAATATAAAGGAATCCTGTTCAGAAGGAAGGGATCCTCAGAAGCTTAGCCAAGATTGGATGGAAGTATAGCGCTGCGTGAGTCTGGTAGCGCCTTGGAAATGTTGAGCAGTAGTAGTACAGCCGGTGGGGGGAGGCAGGGCAGACTTATACGGTCTGTACCAGAGCTGGTGGTGGGAGGCAGGGCTGGTGGTTGGGAGGCGGGGCTCGTGCTGGGCAGACTTATACGGTCTGTACCAGAGCTGGTGGTGGGAGGCGTGGCTGGTGGTTGGGAGGCGGGGCTAGTGCTGGGCAGACTTATACGGTCTGTACCAGAGTCGGTGGTGGGAGGCAGGGCAGACTTTTACAGTCTGTGCCCTGACAATGGCAGATACAAATCAAGGTAAGGTATACACAAAGTAGCAGATATGAGTTTATCTTGTTGGGCAGACTGGATGGACCGTGCAGGTCTTTTTCTGCCGGCATCTACTATGTTGTAATAACTTATTTGCTTAACAAAGCCTACCCTGAAGTCAACAATGCTGTTTAACCCCCTTATTCTTTTCCCGCTTTGTTAGTTTATCCGCTCTCTCTTCTCTGTCAGCTTCTCTTATCTTCGCTACTCTGTATTTAATTTGCAAGCTCTTTTACGGGAGCAATTTTTTTTTCCTGTTGTATTTTGTATTTTATTGTAACTTTGTTAGCCACATTGAGCCCGCATAAGCTGGGAAAACGTGGGTTACAAGTGGACCAATAAATACAATAAATCTATACCTAGTTGCATGTACAGTCATACATACATCTTTCTCTCTCTGTATAGCTACAAAAGATACAGTTGTGGTTACTCTAACATTTTCTGCAGGCACAAAATAGCAGCTGTAATTACTAGGTTAGGCAGCCTGGTCCAGCAGAAGGCATCTAAGCCATTGCATTCCCCATCCATCCATCTCTCTCTCCCTCTGAGTCACTAAATTACTTCCTTTCCGTGTGCCTGAAAAAAAAATCTTCCAGGAGGAACAAAGGGGGCATTTCAATGGCGATACTTCAGATTTATACACAGTGTGCAGAGCAAGATATCAATCCCAGGAATGCAACCTGCCCAATCCTGCACGGGTTTTATGGTGCCGACTGTGTACATGGCTCATTCGAACATACGGTATAAACCTCCTGAGAATCACAGAAAGAAGATGGTGCACGTCAGCAACTTATTACTGGGGTTCCCACCTCACCCCTCGGAGCCAGGATGGGTTTTAGACCCCACCCCACCTTTGTATGCATGGTAATAAAACACAGTAACATAGTAGATGGCGGCAGAAAAAGACCTGCACGGTCCATCCAGTCTGCCCAACAAGACAACTCATATGTGCTACTTTTTGTGTATACCCTACTTTGATTTGTACCTGTGCTCTTCAGGGCACAGACCGTATAAGTCTGCCCAGCACTATCCCCGCCTCCCACCACCAGCTCTGGCACAGACCGTATAAGTCTGCCCAGCACCATCTCCGCCTCCCGCCACCGGCTCTGCCACCCAATCTCGGCTAAGCTCCTTAGGATCCATTCCTTCTGAACAGGATTCCTTTACGTTTATCCCACGCATGTTTGAATTCCATTACCGTTTTCATCTCCACCACCTCCCGCGGGAGGGCATTCCAAGTATCCACCACTCTCTCCGTGAAAAAAATACTTCCTGACATTTTTCCTGAGTCTGCCCCCCTTCAATCTCCTTTCATGTCCTCTCGTTCCCAACTTCTTGTTAAGTAAATCTGAACTATAAATTACCAGCAAGCAACGGGGTCAAAACTAGGACTTTTTAAATCAGCCAGTTTGGGTTGCCCTGGGCAAGGTGGCAGCCCATATTATGGTATGTGGGTGACTTATGACAGTGTTTCCCAAATCCGGTCCTGGAGTACCTCTTGCCAGTCAGGTTTTCAGGATATCCACAATGAATATGCATGAAAGAGAAGAGATTTGCATATAACGGAGGCAGTGTATGCAAATCAAGTTCATTCATATTCATTGTGGATATCCTGAAAACCTGACTGGCAAGGGGCACTCCAGGACTGGGCTTGGGAAACACAAGATCTCTTAGAACAGGGGTGGACAACCCTAGTCCTCAAGGGTTACAATCCAGTTGGGTTTTCAAGATTCCCACAATGAAGATATGCAAGAGATTGATTTGCATATAATGCTTCCATTGTAAGTGAATAGATCTCTTGCATAGTCATTGTGGAAATCTTGAAAACCCGACTGGGTTGTGGCCCTCGAGGACTGAAGTCGTCACCCCTGTTTTAGAAAGACACTGATTCCATGTTCTTGGATGCAACAAGGTGCAAAACCAAGGCTGGATTGGCTTGACTCATGACATGGAACACACTGACTACAAGAGGCTAATCCAACCCGAGTTTTACCCCATTGCACCATGGACTTGTATTCCATTTTCTCCCTAAGAAAACTACAGCTCCCTGCATGCAATGCTGCAAAACCAGGCCTGAATTGACCTGCTCCTCATGACTTGGAGCCAGGTGAAAAAAAACCAAACAAACAAACAAACCCTAAAAGGGAGACCGAATCCTCATTTTCCTGAGATGCACTTTCTGTAGCCTTGTTTTATGCCCAGTCACTCCTGGCAAACGTGATTTCCAATTCCAGGCATCACCGTGCTTAAAATAAAATATATTAGAAAAAGAAAATGGTTTGAAAGACGGAGGAGGGAGGATAATGCATTTCATTTAGATAAGATACTCGGAAATTATTTAGTGAAAAATGAAGAGGGATGGAGCCATTCAACTCTTTGAAATGTGATTTTGCACTGCTGGAATTGCATAGGCCTCTCGCTCGGCTCCCCACCCCATTTATATAAATCTCCAGGACACAGCCAGCACTGTCGGCATTATCCGAGTCTATTTCTCTCTTCTCATCTGTCAATCTTACTGGTGTGTGTGTGTCTGTGCCTGCATGTCTGTCTGTCTGTCTTGCTCTCTGCTAGAAGATGCCAAGACACTTCCCTCGTGAAAATGAATATAGGTTCAGTTCCACTAACCCCGGAAGAAAAGGATACATGTACCGACCCCTTTCTTCCTTCCATTCAAGAGGGGCACAGATGGAGAGGGCCTTCCTAGACCAGACCCAGAAGGCATGCAGACAACAATCAAGGCCAAAACAGGCCCCTGCTACACTGCCTGTAAGCTCATGGGGTCAGGGAGCTCTTTTGAACAGCTTCACCACTTATGTTCAGCATTCCTTAATACCGATGGGAATGCCATAGAACTAGCCTAAAACAGGTCTTGAACAGTTTGGGAGGTGCTTCTCCTTCAGTACCAGTTCCCTTCCCTTTCCCTTCCTTTTCTTTCTCTGTTAAGGCATTTAAGAAGCGGAAGGGACTGGGTCTCATTCTAATAGGAGCCAAGAAATGCAATGCTTCTCTCTCCTGTGTTATCTTTTAAAAACAACCTAACTCTGCCTCCCTCTTCCCTCCTTTCCCCTATCTCCCCTTTTCCGTCTCTCCTCTCCTTCCTTCTGCCCTCACTCCTTCACCTTCCTCTGTATCCTCTTTTTTGGTTTCCTGCCTCTGTTCTTTCTTCTTAACTGAGAAAAAAGTTTCTGTGTTTTTCTGTGAAGCTCTAGCCCGGAAGGGGGTGAGGTACACCAGGAACCCCCTCCCCTTATTAACACAAGCAACATTCTCGATTTTTTTTTTTTTTTGTCTTTAAAACTTTTTCAAAATCTTGCTGCCTGCGCTAGTGTGAACACAGCTGAGTTTGCATCTTTACAGATTGTTACAAATTTCGCCAGCCCTAGCCTTGGCTGTGCCCGCGTTGGTTTTGTCGGGGCCCCTGCCCATCTGCCTCCCTAAGACCTGGATCTGTTCTCTGAGTCCTTGGGCAAGTTGCCACGTTAAGACAAATCAAAAAAATGAAATAGAATGTGTCAAGAAAAAACACAGAATCATACTGAAAAAAAAAGAAGTTATCTTAATCAGAGCAGAGGGTCTCTGCCTCTGCTCCTTAAAGGGAAGGGATAGCCTAGTGGTTAGTGCAGTGGGCTTTGATCCTGGGGAACTGGGCTCAATTCCCACAGCAGCTCCTTGTGACTCTGGGCAAGTCACTTAACCCTCTATTGCCCCAGGTACAAATAAGTACCTGTATATACTATGTAAACCGCTTTGAATGTAGTTACAAAACCCACAGAAAGGCAATATTTCAAGTCCCATTCCCTTCTCTAGTGCATCCTCAATAGGGTGATCAGATCTCATATTTTCTTAAGAGGTACCCTCCTAGTTTAGAAGCTAGACACATTTTTCTATCCCCCCCCCCCTAGAGAATCTCTCTAAATCTGACGCATAATGTATCTGAAAACAATGACACATATTTTTCTTGCACTACTGATACCTATGCAGCACTGCACAATGGTAACCAAGTTGCCAGCTATAAAAGAGGTCCCTTTCCCAAAGAGCTTACAATCTGTGTGACTGCCTAAAGCTTCGGGAGGTCCGGTGACTTGCCCAAGGTCACCAGGAATGCCGGGGTTGGAGTTAAAGCAGCGGGCTGGGAGTGAGACAAACCCCGGGGTTCAACTTGGAGAAGCCACCTCCTTCCCGGTCACATCCATTACCTGGTGACGAAGTCCTGTGGGCTCCACCTAGCCTTCCCAAATGCCTCCTACCCACTGCAGACCCTACTGTGTCTTAAATTTCAAGTACTTTCCCATACCACCCCTCTTTATTGGGGAGGGGGAGTGGAATAATCACTCTTAATTGTTTGCCTAGTCTTGGCTATGTTCCATCTCTACCTTCCATCATCATGCAACTGCCAAAACTCTTCTCTCCTTCCCAAATACAAGCCTAAGGTGATGCTGAAGAGGACCGAAAGACCCTTGTTTTTACCTCATGCATTGCCACTTCTGCCCCCTTCAATTGCTGATGGTTTCCTTATTTATTTATTTATTTATTTCTTGCATTTGTATCCCACATTTTCCCCACACTGCCTCTCTGAGTTTTTTTAAGGGCATCCTTAGCCTATTGAACTGAAGTCTGAATGCCCACCCGCCTCGCCCTGTGCTTCCGCATGCAGCTCTGACCATCCCACCCCCAAACACACATGTGGGCACATCAGAAGCTCCATGGAGCAGGGACTGACCGTCACTTATCTGCATGGTGAAGTATTAATGCTAGAAAGACCTCTTGAAGCTCTGCTCACCAGTCATCAAATCAGTGCCCATTGCTTCCCCCCCCCCCCCATATACAAATTGAAACCTCTCCTAAGGCACCCACAGAATACCACGGCCAAATCCCGCAGATGGGGCATGGAACCCTTTCCATGGGGAGTGGGGGGGGGGCATCCTAGCACCCATCTGACCCCTTACACTCCTAGATAAAGAGCCAAAGCAGTGCCAGCCTAAAGATGCTATCATTCCCTCTGCCCTCCCCCCTCCAAAAAATATCAAAACAATAACTCGATAATTATCCTCCAAAAACTTTGACGATTTTCCTCTTTGCTATGCCAGTCAATGTGCTTTGGATTCTCCCACCTCACATCTCTCTCTCTCCCCACTTTCCTTTTTCACTTTTGCTCTCTGGGTTTTTCAGTTTCAGGTGCATTGTTCAAACATTTTATTTTAAACCTTTGCAACAAAACAAAACAAAAACTTTTTCAACTTGTCTCGCCGCTGGCTGTGCGATCTTCCAGGCCACCAAAACCCCGTAATCATCCCAAATATTTAAAGAGAAACACAACCAGGGGTGGACAGAAGCCAACCTCCCTCCCCCTGGCCAGCAATATCTGGCCACCAGGACTCTGGCGCTCTCTGGGGTCCCCCTCGAGGCGTCCAACACCATCATCATTCCCCCATCCTCACTCCTCCCCACCCCAGGTCTCGATTTGACTCCCCAAAAGTTGAAACGAAAACAAAAAGCCCCAAATCTCACTCTCTTCCCCCACTCCCCCCAGCACGCTGCCCCTCAGCCCTCCACGAACCCCAGCGAAGCCCGGTGGGGGGGGGGGGGGGGGAGAGAAAATTTCAGAACTTCATTAAACGTGCCCACCTCCCCCCAGAAGGAATAAAATCCGGATCCCTACCTTGTGATACACTGTCACTGAGAGTCACAATCCAGAGGAGAAAAATCACCATCGCTTCCCTGCTTTTGCCTCCCCAAGCCTGGGTGGGAAGGTTTGGGGGGGGGGGGGAGGAGAGAGGGGGTCTCTCTCTCTCTCTTGTGCCCTCTTTTTGAATCTCTCTCTCTCCCCCTCGTTCCTTCCTTCTTTCTTTCTCTCACTCCAGCCCTGGATCCATCAGTTCCCACAGAAAGAAGCCAGCGGTCCTCCCCCACCCCCCCTTCCTCTCTCTGTCTTACACAGGCACAAAAAAAAAGTCTTGGAATGAGAAAGGGATGGATTCAAAGAGGAAGGAACCAATGCGGGCGCAGGGGTGGGGAGGAGGAGAGACAAGACAGACTTTCCCAAACTCCCTGGCAAAGGCACATTTTCCCCCTTATGGCCAGAGAGCCCAACCTTGGCCAGCTGGAGAGAGAGAGAGAAAAAAAAAAGTTTGGCTGGGCAGAGAGAGGGGGGATCCCGCAGCAGAATTAGAGGGGATCAGGGCAAGGAGTGAGCTTTGGTGCAAATATTTTGAAGTGGGGATTTTCTTTTTCTGTGTGTGGTTTGGTTTTCATTTCGTTTTGGGTTTTTTTATCCCTCTCCCTCCTCCTCCAGCAGTGGGTTGGAAATCCTGTTTTTCTCCCCTCCTTCTCCTCCTCCCCTCTTGCAGGCTGGAAACATTCCTGGGTTTTTTTTCACCCATTTCCTCTCCTTTGCCACCTCTCCCGGGGCCGGCAGAACTGACTGATTCAGTCCTGGTTATGCCCCCGCTGCATGCAGGGACTTGTAGTGCTGCGTTGCTTAGAGGGCGAGGGGACCGACATATCCAGTGTGCAGAGGATATGGTAAGATGGGGAAGGAAATGGGACTTGATATACTGCCTGTGTTTTTTTTTTTTTTTGCAACTACATTCAAAGCAGTTTAGATGGTAAATACAGGTACTTATTTGTACCTGGTGCAACGGAAGGTTAAGTGACTTGCCCAGAGTCAAAGGAGCTGCAGCGGGAATTGAACCCAGTTCCCCAGGAATCAAACTCTGCTGCACTAACCACTAGGCTACTCCTCCACTAGCAACATTCCATGTAGAATCTCAAATAGTAGCAACATTCCATGTAGAATCTCAAATAGGCTGGGATTCTGGAATCTTGCTATTCTTTGGGGTTCTACATGGAATGTTGCCACGATTTGGGTTTCTGCCAGGTACTTGTGACCTGGGTCGGCCACTGCTTGGAAAACAGGATACTGGGCTAGAGGAATAATTGGTCTGACCCAGTGTAGCTACTCTTAAGATCTTAAGGTAGTAGTTTTACTTGTTTATAAGTACAAAAATATTGCCATACTGGGAAAGACCAAAGGTCCATCAAGCCCAGCATCCTGTTTCCAACAGTGGCCAATCCAGGTCACAATATACCCGGCAAGATCCCCCAAAAAGTACAAAACATTTTATACTGCTCATCCCAGAAATAGTGGATTTTCCTCCAGTCCATTCAATAACTGTCTGTGGACTTTTCCTTTAGGAAGCTGTCCAAACCTTTTTTAAACTCCGCTAAGCTAACCGCCTTCACCACATTCTCTGGCAACGAATTCCAGAGTTTAATTACACGTTGAGCGAAGAAACATTTTCTCCGATTCATTTTAAATTTACTACATTGTAGCTTCATCGCATGCCACCTAGTCCTAGTATTTTTGGAAAGCGTAGACGCTTCACATCTACCCGTTCAACTCCACTCATTATTTTATAGGCCTCTATCATATCTCCCATCAGCCGCCTTTTCTCCAAGCTGAAGAGCCCTAGCCGCTTTAGCCTTTCCTCGTAGAGCAGTCGTCCCATCCCCTTTATCATTTTCATCACCCTTCTCTGCACCTTTTCTAATTCCACTCTATCTTTTTTGAGATGCGGCGACCAGAATTGAACACAATATTCAAGGTGCGGTCACACCATGGAGCGATACAAAGTCATTATAACATCCTCATTTTTGTTTTCCATTCCTTTCCTAATAATACCTAACATTCTATTTGCTTTCTTAGCCGCAGCAGCACACTGAGCAGAAGGTTTCAACGTACCATCAATGACGACACTTAGATCCCTTTCTTGGTCGCTGACTCCTAACGTGGAACCTTGCATGATGTAGCTATAATTCGGGTTCCTCTTTCCCACATGCATCACTTTGCACTTGCTCATATTAAACGTCATCTGCCATTTAGACACCCAGTCTCGTAAGGTCCGTTTGTAATTTTTCACAATCCTCCCGCGATTTAACGACTTTGAATAACTGTGTGTCATCAGCAAATTACCTCACTAGTTACTCCCATCTCTAGGTCATTTATAAATATATGTTTATATGTCTTAATGATGAGATCCTGTCTTTGTCGTTTATTTATTCTTTGAAACTCTGTGTTTTAGGGATTGCAAAGGAAAATGATAATGTTACATATGGAAAAGAAAAATACGCGTCATCAGCTAGAGTCATAAAGCATTAGTTCCAATTGCTGATGTCATTGCCTGCTTCCTGTCTGGTGGAATGTGGCAGATGGCAGCCTGTGGGGCTGGCATGAGAATGAATTGCTGAAGGCGCCGAGGACACTTGTACCGACACTGGGAAGGGAAGGGGTTCAGAGACTGGACCGCAGATCCTGGGACGCCACGGAGGAGAGAGGGGAAGAGAGCAGTGTGGCGCTGCAGCTGGGTGGCCTGGGCCAAGACTGAGTGGGCCTGTGCCCTCCCAGGCCCACCCATAGCTAGGCCACTGGTCCAAACAGTAGGTTTATTAAAAAATCAGTTCCAAAGACAGGTTTATACAAAAAACATTGGTTCCAAAAACAGAGTCCTGTGTTTCGGCACTAACCACACCCGTTTCAGGAGTCAAACAAGATCTCTCAGGCACTGATGATAAAAACACATAAATTGGCTAAAGAATCCAAAGTATAGCATCAAACTGGAATGCAGTGAAAACTAGCCAAGACGGCACATACAGAACCAAATGCACGTCAACAGCGGACCAGCAAGATTAGCGCATGAAATCCAGAAAAAAAAGCACAAGGAGCCTTCAAAAATAAGAGCGTCTCAGCTGGCCTTTACTGATCAAACCCAACCCAGTTTGCATTTCGGCAAACAAATGTCTGTGTCAAGGGTCTAAATAAATAAAACATCTCTCTATATAAAACGCACCTCCAACATTCTATGAAGCCTCCACAACTCCCAACGTTCTAAATGCATGGTGGTGAAACCCACATCTCCTGAATTGACATCACGTACTTCCGGGTTCGTCACAAGCAGAAGTGACCAACCACACGAGGTTTCTCGGCTTCAGAATGTTGGAGGTGCATTCTATTAAATAGGATTGGTCAGTTCCTTGAAGCACAGCCAGAGCTCAGTGTCCTGCACAGTAACACTCAGACACCAGAGAGAGAGAAGGGCCTGAAACAAGAGGGAGGGAGGGAGGGGGGGCCTGACACCAGAGAGGGGGGGAGAGTTATCTCTGTCACACACACACTCTCTCTCTCACAGTCAATGTCTTTCTCTCTCTCACTCACTCTATGTCTCACACTGTATCACATTCACTCTCTCTGTGTCACACAGTCACTCACACACTCTCTTGGTCTCATACACTCAGTCTCACAGAGTCTGTGTCTCACACACACTCTCTCGCACACACTGTATCTGTGTGAAACACACTCTTTCTCACACTGTGTGTCACATACGCACTTGCACACACTCTCATTCTCACGCACACACTCTCATTCTCACAGACACACTGTCTCTCTCACAGACACACTCGCATATTCACTCTCTCTCACACACAGTCACTCTCACATACACTCTCTCAAACATACACAATCCGAGGAAAACCTTGCTAGCGCCCGTTTCATTTGTGTCAGAAACGGGCCTTTTTTACTAGTCAAGAAATAAGATGTTAAAAGACATATCTAAACATAAAAAAATATATATTAGAACTTAAAAATTATAAATGTCCCAAATTACTAAACTGACACCAAAATGGTGATATAAAAACAAGTTTAAAAAAAAAAAAAGAGAAAATGAGACAGTACAAAAATGTATAAATATATAAAAATGAACAGTGAATGATGTCTTAGATAAATAAATAATGAAACTTAAAAATTGGCTGTAACAAATACAAATAGAACAATAAATAGAAGCTGAATATGTCACATACCTATTGTCTCCAAAGAAACAGATAATCCAATGATGGGAAACAAATTTGTCTTGAAAGACAAGGCCGCTCAAATACTAAAATGACATTAGCACATGGGCATTAATGGAAAAATTGGCCATTTTAATGATGCGGGGGAAATGTCCTTATTATGCACGGAAAAACCCGCGTAAGGGTGCACTAAGACCTTTGTACCAAAACTTAGTAAAAGGATACCCTTAGTGTGTTAACTTCTGGGGGTAACTTTTCTCTAATTCCCTACTCCCCCCCTCCCCCCCCCTCCAAGGCCTAGGGGATGGGATTCAATATACTGCCTTTCTGTGGTACAATCAAAGTAGTCTACACAATATATACAAGTATTTATCTTGTACATAGGGCAATGGTTTACGCAGCTATGGAATGCATTACCTACAGACCTGAAATCAATAACTTTCGCAAATCTCTGAAGACACATTTCTTCAACAAGGCCTACAAAGAGAACCAATAGCTTCACTAATCCACTTTACCAACCCACCCAGCTACGAAAGTCCACCTCTATACTCACCCCGCCTAATCACTTCCTCTTTCTTCCCTTACTCAATCTCTGCACACTACTAATTGTATCTGATATCCTGGAATGATAATGTCATAATAAAACTATGTAAGCCACATTGAGCCTGCAAATAGGTGGGAAAATGGGGGATACAAATGCAATAAATAATAATAATAATAATGTAACTTGCCCAGGGTCACAAGGGCAAGTGAATTGAACCCAGTTCCGCGGGATCAAAGTCTGCTGCTCTAACCATTAGGCTACTCCTCCACTAGCAACATTCTATGGAGAATCTCAAGTAGGGAAAGGGAAATGGGACTTGATATACCACCCTTCTGTGGTTTTTGTATCTACATTCAAAGCGGTTTACATAGTATATACAGGTATTTATTTGTACCTGGGCCAATGGAGGGTTAAGTGACTTGCCCAGAGTCACAAGGAGCTGCTGTGGGAATTGAACTCAGTTCCCCAGGATCAAAGTCCACTGCACTAACCACTAGGCTTCTCCTCCACTAGCAACATTCCATTTAGAATCTCAAATAGGCTGGGATTCTGGAATCTTGTTATTCTTTGGGGTTCTACATGGAATGTTGCTACTTTTTAAGATTCTGTATGGAATCTTGTTAATGGGACTGAGGGTTTTGCAACTACATTCAAAGCGTTTACATATATTCAGGTACTTTTGTACCAGGGGCAATGGAGGGTTAAGTGACTTGCCCAGAGTCACAAGGAGCTGCAGTGGGAATTGAACCCAGTTCCCCAGGATCAAAGTCCACTGAACTGTCCATTAGATACCCCTCCACTCCACACGGAGCCACGTCAGGAGCCAAATGGAACAAAGTCAGAGTGATCCGATAGAAGAACTGGGGATCAGAGTCGTTCATGCAACATACAGTACATACACAGGTTTGTTTGTGACATGGTGCAGAGGAGCATCTTTGGTTGGACGGGTGAAACCAATCAATCAATTTCCAGCCCACACCCCTAAGCTCTGTTGCTGATGTGTTGGACAAAATATCGGTAGGGTCATGACCCACCTCATTTCGCTGCTATAGATTGTGACATCATCAGCTATCCGGGGCTAGTCAAATCCAATAGGTCTTTAGTATGATCTTTTAGCATGGGCCCCTTGGTGCATCTTATCACAAATGCCTTCTATTTTCCAGTGAAACCAGCATAAGAGAAATATCAATACACCAGCTACAAGATAGGTCCATTGTGCATATAACACGAGGTGACAGATGTGCAAGAAATAGCTAGGAATCTGTTGGCCAGCAGACCAGATATTGCTGTCACCCTATTACAGCTCCTTTCGCTTCATGACTTAATTGTGTGTCATGAAGGAATGAGCAGATAAGTTCGCTTGCATTGATGGTAGCATCCAGCAACCCTCAAAGTAGATACTGGATGAGTTGGATTCTTCCCATGTTTTGAACCAAGATAAAGCTGATCAAATGATAAAAGCTGTCCGTGAGCTTTCCAGACAACATGGGTCACTTTCAGATACGAGGATCTCTGTGGTGATGAAATCATAGCTTATAAGGGATCCTACCCAGTCACACACTGATCCACAAGATCCTCCACGGAGATTCTCCAAGTTACATGACCAATCTAATTGACCTTCCAGCCAGGAACAGATCCAAATCTTCTCGAACACATCTCAATCTTCACCTGCCCAATTGCAAAGGTCTCACATACAAAAACCTACTATGCATCCAACTTCTCTGTTATAGGCAGCCAACTTTGGAACGCCATACCAAGATTCATCCGAACAACAAACGAACATCTACACTTCCGAAAGCTGCTGAAAACATACCTCTTCAAACAAGCCTACCCAAACGACCCAACTTAATTTACGACCCCAATCCACACCACTAACACTAACCATGCCTAAATCCTTCCCCCCACATCTCTACCTCTTGTCCTTCTCTATACAATTGTATTACCTCTTTGATACTTTGTACCCATACATTGTATTACCTCTTTGATACTTTGTACCCATACATTGTGTTTTCTCTGTGATACTTTGTACCCATACATTGTAAGCTGCACTGAACCTGCTATCAAGCGGGAAAGAGTGGGGTAGAAATGCTACAAATAAATAAATAAATAAATAGGAAAAACATCTCTCAATGTATTTCCAGCTATAAACCTGGGGGCTGATGCAGCCAGCCACATGCTAGAGCTGTGTGCCAATGGCAGAGCACATGGCTTCTAATCAGTGGTCTAGCCAGATGGCCAATATTGGGTGGGCCTCAGCCCAAAGTGGGTGGGTATAATTTTCTCTCCGCAAAGCGATGCATGTGGGTAAGAGGAGCCCGAATTACAGCTATGTCATGCAAGGTTCTGCGTTAGGAGTTACGGACCTAGAAAGGGATCTGGGCGTCATCGTTGATAAGACGTTAAAAACTTCTGCTCAGTGTGCTGCGGCGGCTAAGAAAGCGCACAGAATGTTGAGTATTATTAGGAAAGGGATGGAAAACAAACACGAGGATGTTATAATGCCGTTGTATCGCTCCATGGTGCGACCGCACCTCGAGTATTCTGTCCAATTCTGGTCACCGCATCTCAAAAAAGATATAAAGGAATTAGAAAAGGTGCAGAGAAGGGCGACAAAAATGATAAATGGAATGGAACGACCAGTGGCGTCGTAGCGAGGGGGGCTGCCACCCGGGGTGGTTCGCCGTTGCACCCCCCCCCCCCCCGGGTGCAGCACGATGACATACCCCCCCTCGGCGCATCGACACCCCCCCGACCCAGTGCCCACCCTCTTCCGTCCAACCAGCTCCCTACCTTTAAAAAAATATCAAATCTGAAGCGCGGCGTAGCGCCTCGTGCCTGCACGTAAAAGAAATGTGCACCGTCTCATCGGGCCTTCCCTTGCTCTATCTGTCCCGCCCTCCGCTGATGCAACTTCCTATTTCCGCAAGGGTGGGACAGACAGAGCGAGAGAAGGTCCGATGAGACGGTGCACATTTCTTTTATGTGCAGGCGCGAGGCGCTGTGCCTCGCTTCGGATTCGATATTTTTTTAAGGTAGGGAGCTGGTTGGACGGAGGAGGGTGGGCACTGGGGGGGGTGTCGATGCGCCGAGGGGGGAGGAGCTGGCAGGGAGCACCCCCCCCCCGAGCTGACACCCGGGGCGGACCGCCCCTCCCGCCCCCCCTTGCTACGCCACTGGCAACCACTTCCCTATGAGGAAAGGCTGAGAAGGTTAGGGCTCTTCAGCTTGGAGAAAAGGCGGCTGAGGGGTGATATGATAGAAGTCTACAAGATAATGAGTGGAGTAGAGCGGACAGATGTGAAGCTGTATCCTGCATGAGTCAACATAGATGGGGTCAAGTTAGCTAAGGCAAATGTCAAGAGGGTACAGCACATGGGGTACACTTTCCACCTCACCTCAGATAACATTTCCTCAGAGACTCTCCCAAATTTACGCTGTCTCCTTGTTTGTATAGTTATAAGGGAGAGGGGAGAGGTTGAGAAAAAAAAAGAAAGAAAATAATGGAAGAAGGGAAAAGAAGGAAGAAGGAAGGAGACATGAGGATGATGGAGAGGGAAAAGACAAGAAGAGGAGGGAAATGAAAGTAAGGGAATGAAAATAAAGTGTTTGGGAGAGAGTCATCCTCCCTGTAGGTCTTGGTACAGACAAACTTTGTGTCTCTTTCCCTCCGGGGGTGGATAATTGCGAGTGCCACCCCACCCTACTCATCCCCGAGTCATGGTTCCCATCAGCTGGGATAGGGCGGGGTTTCCTCCTCCTCCACATCCCCTGCCAGCACCATATATGATCACAGCTGTTGGACCCAGACAGACGTTAAATGATGTACTGTGAGGAGATCATTGGATGAACCATTCCATCGTGTACACACCTCCCCCCCCCCCCCCCCCACATATCCAATTTACATCTCAACTCCTACCTAAAGCATGCTGGGATTTCTAGTCCCAATGTCCAAAACCAGTTCAGGTGTGATCCAGGTCCCATTTCAACTCAATATTTTTCTTTCCATAGCCCAGAGTTAACCACTAACCATTCTCAGTGGCATCCCCAACCAGCTCCAGGTCACTGGAAACAGGCGGTCAGTCCTGGTTTTACTCTAGTGCATCTAGGGATTTGAAATTCTGATGTCTCCCAAGAACTACGGAAAACTAAAAATCCAGGTGGAAACGCGAAAGGGGGGGGGGAAGAGCAGGAGGGAATGAGGACTGACTCCAATTTGGAGCATACTGGCTAATCTTAATCTAGAGTTACCAACTCTAATTCTTTAGGAAGGGGGGACCACAATGTTTTGTGACCTCTCATGGCTTCAGCTCATGGAAAACAGATTCCACTTTCAAGCATCGTAACATATATTACCGAATTCCATGTCTTGATAACACAGCCTTCCTGTGCTGGAACTAAGATTCTAAGCTCTCAGGGGCAGGAACTTGTGTGCTTTTTCATGTACAATGCCAACAGCCCTGGTCCTCTGGAAGCACATGCTAATTTATCATCTGGCTGTCTCTTAGCAGTAATCCCTCTTTGAAAAATCACTTTAGTGGCTTTAATGCCAGGCCTAGTAATAAGAAAGTTTAAAGCACTTGAACACAGGCACACAGTGGAGGAGTGGCCAATGGAGTGGAGGAGTGGCCTAGTAGTTAGAGCAGCAGTCTTCACATCCAGAGATGGCCAGTTCAAATCCCACTGCTGCTCCTTGTGATTTTGGGCAAGTCACTTAACCCTCCATTGCCTCAGGTACAAACTTAGATTGTGAGCCCTCCTGGGACAGAGAAATATCCAGTGTACCTGAATGTGACTCACCTTGAGCTACTACTGAAAAAGCTGTGAGCAAAATCCAAATAAATAAATGAAAACATTAAATGACTGGATGTGTTTTACCGAGTTGGGTGGAGGGAGGGGAGTGGTGTTTGATATGTTGCCACTTCATCCCAGCCAGGTCGACCAAAGAGATTGGTGAACGCCTGGCTTTGCCCCGCTGCATGCAGGGAGATGTAGTTCTGCTTTTTTTCTTAGGCAAATCAGTTGGACAATAAAAACTGCAACATGGTGTAAGTAGGCATGCTTATGCCTATTTACTCTAATAGCCCATCATCTTGGCACCCAGACACCATTATTAAATTAGCACTCGGCACATAGCATCCAGGCACCCAGCTATAGCATCGCCCCCAGTGGGGACAAAGCCAGGACTGGATCCTATTGGTTGACCCAGAGTGAAATATGCAGACAGGGTGCTCTCTGGAATATGTCTAAAGTGTGGTGAGCAAAAGGAATCCATGCCCTGCTATTGTGAATTTTTTTTTTTTTAGTTTTTATTTTGAAGTGATTGAAAGAAAAAAAAAAAACCCACAAAACAAAACCTAACAAGTATTACTTGCACTTTCCACCGGGAACAAATGTTGCACAAATATTTCATTTAACAGGTGCACAATCCTCATTTTCAGCCAGGTGAATTAAAGTGCAGAGCAGCAGCCCCACCAGATCTCTCCAGACTCCCCCACTCTCTCCTGACCTCCTTATCCACTGTCTCTTTGTCTCCCTTGTCTTCTCCCAGCATCTCTCTCCCTCTTTCTGCATCTCTCATTCCCTTGGCTTCTCTCCCTCTTGGTCTCTGTCAAGCCTTCTTCCTCTTTCTCTCTCCCTCTGCTTGTCTTCTTCGATTCCTCTAGCTTTCACTCAAGCCCACGATGTTGTTTCTCCAAATGACCATTCCTTATTCCAGCCTGATGCCACACTGCCCCCTGCTGTCCAAACTGTGCCCATCCCCACTGTACCTCCTTCGGACCTCTCCCCTAGATCCTAGGGCAGAGATCTTTGCTGTTTTTCAAGTGGGGGCCAGTTTGTCAAAAAAAAAAAGGAAGCTCAATGTGAGAGCCCAAGATCATCACGGGACAAAGAGACGGACACTCCGCCAACGTCCACCATCCCCTTCAAGCTGACCCTCCTCCACTCTTCCGTTTTTAATCTCTCCCTATACCTTCTGTGAAGGCTGGTTTGCGGTGCCACCTTTTCAGTGCCTGTTCTGTTTTCTTTCGGCATACATAGATCGCAGTAATTTTGACCCGCATGATGCCCACTGTCTTGTGAGAAACGAGTGGGATGTTGGGGTAACCTATAGCTCAAACTCACCGAAAGCTTCGGGATACACAGAGCTGGACCAACCATAATGCATGGTTAGGTAGCTGCCTAGGGCAGCAGCTTTTGGGGGGGGGGGGGGGCGGCGGCAAAGAGCAGTAGCAATCAAAGCAAAACAATTGTTGGCAGAAATTTAAAACTATTTAACTGGCCAGGAAGGGCTCTTGGCCAGTTAACTATCCTAAAGCTGGTTAAGCACTAATTTATTTATTTAGATTTTGCTCACCCCTTTTTCAGTAGTAGCTCAAGGTGAGTTACATTTAAGTACTCTGGATATTTCTCTGTCCCAGGAGGGCTCACAATCTAAGTTTGTACCTGAGGCAATGGAGGGTTAAGTGACTTGCCCAAGATCACAAGGAGCAGCAGTGGGATTTGAACCTGCCACCTCTGGATTACAAGACCGGTGCTCTAACCACTAGGCCACTCCTCCACTAGCAACATTCCGTGTAGAATCACCAATAGTAGCAACATTCCATGTTCCACTGCACTAACCACTAGGCTACTCCTCCATTAGGAGCATTCCATTAGGAGCATTCCATGTAGAAGCCTGCCCTTGCAGATCAGCAACACGGTCGCGCAGGCTTCTGCTTCTGTGAGTCTGACGTCCTGCACGTACGTGCAGGACGTCAGACTCACAGAAACAGAAGCCTGCGCGGCCGCACTGCTGATCTGCAAGGGCAGGCTTCTGTTTCTCTGTCCCAGGAGGGCTCACAATCTAAGTTTGTACCTGAGGCAATGGAGGGTTAAGTGACTTGCCCAAGATCACAAGGAGCAGCAGTGGGATTTGAACCGGCCACCTCTGGATTACAAGACCGGTGCTCTAACCACTAGGCCACTCCTCCATTAATGGTCAATATGAGATAGTCGGCTATTTCAGCTGAATATTAACACTTAGTGCCTAGCCCGGCCTCCAGCTATATCACATGACATAGCCAGAGACCAGTCGGTCAATGAATTTCGGTTTAACCGGCAGTGTTTTTAGTGCCCACAAAACCTCTGGAAATTGAATGCCAGTCACCGGATATGGCCCCGGCGTTGAATTTCCGGGTTTGCCATGGACCGCGGAAGTTAGCTGGGCTCCCTCCCATGGTCTCAATATCGGCCCCTAGGTCCTAACAGCCCAGAAACTCAAAAGAAAGTCCAGCATGGTGGTTGAGCTTAATTATCAAACTCTTGACTGGGGGGGGGGGGGGGGGACTGCAGGCTAGGGGCATGGGGTATGTAAGGCTGAAGGTTTGCCCAGGGTGCCTTACTACTTATGCACCAGCTCTGGTGGTACAAATATTAAAACAGAATAACTATTGTGGAGGTTTGCCAGCTGCAAGTCTGAGGATAATGGGGGGTGGGGGAGACTGTACAGTGGGGAAAGTGAAGGAGCCCTGCTTAAGGTCAATGGAATCTGCCACTGGCCCCTGAGCCTCGCAATGAGAAAAATTGCCCTAGGGCGTAAAAGATAAGGGAATTCTGCCGGGGCTTCAGCAAGAAAAAGGGAAATTTCTGCCACCCAAGGTCTGGATTAAAAACATTCTGCCAATTTCATAACTCTAGGATGTAAAATAAAAAAAAGCCCCTCCTGTTAATGAAATCCTTCTGAATTCTGCTCTAACATAGCTGACAGTTTTTGAAAGAGAGATTCCCTTAAGTTAAACTCAAAAGGAAAAAGAGCCTGAGGCAACTTCCCTGCCATTAAGGCGTCTGGGAGAAAGGACCAGAGGATGTTGCTCAGCTGTTTTTATGGATAAATGCCAGCTGAGCTAGTGTTTTCATTTCTTCCTCTGGGTTTTTTTCTTATCTTTCAAAATATATAAAAACTTTTGGGGTAATGGGAGGACAGAGGGCAGGGAACTTGAACTGTGAGACCCCAAAATGTGCTGTAGTGACCAGGGCCGGTCAAACCCAGTAAGCAGGGTAAGCACCGCAGGGGGGCGCCTGCCTTCAAGGGCGCCGCTGCGGCGCCATACCACGCCGCCCTTGGTGCTTTAAATCTTCAATTTACCTCAGTTCCAGCAGCCGCGTCATTTGAAAGCCCTGCCCCGTCTCTAGCCTTCCCTCCCTTCGCGAGTTCGTTCCGCAGTCCTGCCTTCTGACGGCATTTCCTGGAGGGCGGGACTCTGAGGGAACGAACTCACGAAGGAAGGGAAGGCTAGAGACGGTGCAGGGCTTTCAAATGACGCTGCTGCAGGAATGGAGGTAAATTAAAGATTTAAATTCCCAAGGGCGGCGCGGTGTGGTGGGGGATGGGGGCGAAGGAGAATCACTGGACAGGGGCAGGGTGGGAGAAGAGAGAAAGGAGGTGCTGGGGGGGGGGGGGTGCGGGCGCCAACTCATAGTCTGCAGGGGGGCACCAGAGACCCTAGGACCGGCCCTGGTAGTGACCCTGTATCCTCTCAGCAGCTCATGGATAATTACAGGGTTCCATAAAGCTCCCTGTAGTTAGGATATATTTGATGGTTTTCTTTGCTCTGGCTGCTTCCTAAATTGTTTAAAATGCCCATGCTTGGGGCCCTCCCATTGCCTTAAAGAAGTTGATATTTTACCCCAGTTTATTGATTGCATTTGTACCCCACATTTTCCCACCTATTTGCAGGCTCAATGTGGCTTACAGAGTTTTGCTATGACATTGTCATTCCAGGATATCAGATACAATTAGTAATGCACAGAGATTAAGTATGGGAAGAAAAAAGGAAAAAAAGTGTTAGGCGGGTAAGTATAGAAGGTGACCTTTCGTTTTGGCGTGGTAGTTTAGTAAGGCTATGGGTTCTCTTTGTAGGCCTTGTTGAAGAGATGTGTCTTCAGAGATTTGCGAAAGTTAGTTATTTCGTCAATAGTTTTCAGGGCTGTAGGCTGTGCATTCCACAACTGCGTGCTCATGTAAGAGAAGGTAGTGGCATGCATCAGTTTGTATTTTAGTCCTTTACAGCTGGGGAAGTGCAGATTGAGAAATTTGCAGGATGATCTTATAGCGTTTCTGGGAGGTAGGCGGCTGGCAATGCTCAGAATCTTCATCAAACACACAGAGCCAGGAGTATGGAAAGCTGTGCCCCCCTCCCCCCTCCAATAATGCCAGACCTAGGCTAGAAGAGACAAGAAAACAATAAGAGCAGGGCTGCCATCTCACCCCAGGTCAATTGAACAGTGAACAGGTCCGTGTGGCCCTGGTTTTGCCCACTGTCCCCTCACCCCCCCCCCCCAATGCATGGATTTAGTTTTTTCCCATTAACTTCCCTAACAAAAAAGTGTGAACTGCAATTCCATGCATGCGGTGGGGCAAAACCAGAACTGGACCAACATGTAGTGAGGGACATAAGAACATAAGCATTGCCATACTGGGACAGACCGAAGGTCCATCAAGCCCAGGATCCTGTTTCCAACAATGGTCAATCCAGGCTACAAGTACCTGGCAGGATCCCAAAACAGTACAATTCATACTGCTTATCCTAGAAATACTGTCAAAACACTAGTGGTGGTACTCTATATACACAACCAATGAAATGGTAGAAATGAAGTCAACTGGTCACCAAATAAATGTGATAAGGGGGAGTCTCGTACAGTCACCAAGGCAAGTAGGTTATCACCAATCTGATATGCCTGATCAACATGACAATTATAATCACTGCTGATCGCCCACTGGAGGAGAGACCGACTGTCCCTTGACAAAGCATAAGAGCGAAACAGGCACCTGTCGGGATAGTAAGGATTCCTGGAATGGCTTGAGTACATGCACACAGATAAGTGTCTACATAGTAACATAGTAGATGATGGCAGAAAAAGACCTGCACGGTCCATCCAGTCTGCCCAAGAAGATAAATTCATATGTGCTACTTTTTTTTATTTGTACTGTCCTCTTCAGGGCACAGACCGTATAAGTCTGTCCAGCCCTATCCCCACCTCCCAACCACCAACCCCGCCTCCCACCACCAGCTCTGGCACAGACCGTTTTAAGTCTGCCCAGCACTATCCCCGCCTCCCAACTACCAGTCCCACCTCCCACCACCAGCTCTGGCACAGACCGTATAAGTCTGCCCAGCACTATCCCTGCCTCCCACCACCGGCTCTGACACAGACTGTATAAGTCTGCCCAGCACTAGCCCTGCCTCCCAACCACCAGCTCTGCCACCCATTCTAGGCTAAGCTTCTGAGGATCCATTCCTTCTGCACAGGATTCCTTTATGTTTATCCCACGCATGTTTGAATTCCGTTACCGTTTTCATCTCCACCACCTCCCGCGGGAGGGCATTCCAAGCATCCACCACCCTTCTCCGTGAAAAAAATACTTCCTGACATTTTTCTTGAGTCTGCCCCCCTTCAATCTCATTTCATGTCCTCTCATTCTACCGTCTTCGTATCTCCGGAAAAGGTTCGTTTGCGGATTAATACCTTTCAAATATTTGAACGTCTGTATCATATCACCCCTGTTCCTCCTTTCCTCCAGGGTATACATGTTCAGGTCTAATATCTCCACTACAGTAAATGAGAAAATTCCTACGGAGAGTAAAATTGGTCACATTATTGAATAAGGTGAAATTTAAAGATTGATACAAAAGAAATAAAAAGGACACTATAAGCAATTAAAAATATATAAAAATTAGTATGGATGGCAGGGGGGCCGTCTGATTATAATTGTCACGTTGACCAGGCATATCAGATTGGTGATAACCTACTTGCCTTGGTGACTGTACGAGACTCCCCCTTATCACATTTATTTGATGACCCTACCCTTTGTTTTCATACATATAAGCACCTAACATGTAAATCTTACCCTGCACATGGATTTAGAGAACTGGAACCCGTAGATGTCATGTTTGCTAGCCAGGGTTAGCTTGTTTTGGTTTGTGAATAGGGTGCGGATTCAGAGAACGGAGATGGATACACATTTGTACAAGTTGCCAATGTAATGAAGAAAGGATCTTTTTTTTCCAATTACGTTCCATAAAAGGATTTTTGGATGTAGAGGCTCTGCATTCTTTGATTCATGGGCTTATTTCAAAATTAGATTACGTTAATATTGGGCATTTAGGATTAGTTACCCATCAATGGAAGCGTCTAGACATTACAAAATATGGTGATCTGGTTACTGGGGTTGTGTGTCAGCATGACCACATTACCCCTCTTTTCATTTGTTTTCATTGATTGACTATTTAAACTACTGGTTATTTGGCATGTGTAGCTTTGCCCCTGTAGACCTAACAGGACCTTTACGGTCCCTTGCTGATTTTGGAAGGGCGATTCCTCACCCTTCTAGGGCTAGATAGCTTCTACTCAGGAGTCATCATTCTTCTGGTTGACTCCTTTCCTTCGGGGCCAACTTCCGGTTTTTATAAGTTGTGAAGAACGTTTTACAAAATGTAAAGTTCTGTTGAAAACTTAAGGGGGGGGGGGGGTCGATATTCAAAATGATGTAACTGGACAGAAATGGCTCCTTGCCAATTAAGTCATTTTCAGCAGCACTTAAGAACATAAGCGTTGCCATGCTGGGACAGACCAAAGGTCCGTCAAGCCCAGCATCCTGTTTCCAACAGTGGCCAATCCAGATTACAAGTACCTGGCAAGATCCCAAAACAGTCCTAGAAAAAGCAGTGGATTTTCTTCAATTCCATCTTAATAATGGCTTATGGCCTTTTCTTTAAGGAGGTTCACCAAACCTTTTTTTTTTTTAAATCCTGCTAAGCTAACTGCTTTTACCACATTCTCTGGCAACAAATTCCAAAGTTTAATGATTTTTAACCAGTTAGTGCCTAATGCAAAATTGGCTATTTTGGGAGCGTTCCAGGGTCAGAGTCAGACCTTGGTTGGTGAAGTGCCGATATTCAGTCCTATCTGTATGTGGTTCGCCATAGCCGGTTAAGGGACCCTTTTACTAAGCCTCGTGGGTGCATCCGCATGTCCTACCTGCGTCAATTTGGAGTTACCGCCCAGCTACCACACGGCCTGGGCAGTAATTTCATTTTTTACGCGTGTTCGCTAAGCATGCCGGAAAATAATTTTTATTTTCCTGCACGTGGCAGAAACCGGGTGGTAATCATCATTCTATGCACATAGATGATTACTGCGTGAGACCTTACCGCTAAGTCAATGGATGGCGGTAAGGCTTCAGGTCCAAAATGGACGCGCATCAATTTTTATTTTGCCGCATGTCCATTTTCGGTAAAAATTTAATACTACTACTACTTATTTCTATAGCGCTACTAGACATACGCAGCGCTATACACTTGAAAATGAAGAGACAGTCCCTGCTCGACAGAGTTTACAATCTAATCAGGACAAAACAGGACAAATAAGAGAAAAGGACAAAGAGTACCAAGATTGTGTGTAGAATCCTAAAGAGTAGCAACATTCCGGAATCCCAAAGACGACTACTTATAATTTCTATAGCGGTACTAGACGTACACAGCGCTGTACACTTGAACATGAAGAGACCGTCCTTGCTCGACAGAGCTTAGTCTAATCAGGACAAACAGGACAAATATGGGATAAGGACAAAGAGTAGCAAGATCCTGGAATCCCACTGTAGCAACATTCTGTGCGGAATCCCAAAGAGCAGCAAGATTCCGGAATCCCATAGAGCAGCAAGATTCCGGAATCCCAAAGAGCAGCAAGATTCCGGAATCCCAAAGACTACTACTACTACTTATTTCTATAACGCTACTAGACGTACGCAGCGCTGTACACTTGAACATGAAGAGACAGTCCCTGCTCGACAGAGCTTAGAATCTAATTAGGACAAACAAGAGATAAGGGAATATTAAAGTGAGGATGATAAAATAAGGCTTCTGAACAAGTGAATAAGGGCTTGGAGTTAAAAGCAGCATCAAAAAGATGGGCTTTTAGCTTAGATTTGACCTAAAAAAGGCCTTTTTTACAGGCGCACTGACAAATGGATCTGCGCCTGCCCAAAGCCCGCACCAGCGCAGCCCATTTTTCAGCACACCTTAGTAAAAGGGCCCCCCTAAGTGCCAAATATTGCAGTTAACCGCCTATGGTTTAGCTGACTCTGTAAACCTGGAAATTCAATGCTGAAACCCAGACATGGCCTGGTACTGAATTTCCGGACATTACACTGGTGGCAGTCAGCAAAATGCGGACTATTGACCCCCTTACTTTTTAAAAATTGTTCTGAGGGATGCGCTACTGGAGGATGGACTAGATTCTTCTGTGGCTTCCTCTGTGAATGGCTTATTATATTTCTTGTGTGAATGATCGAGGTACTTTCCTGTTTAATTTTGGAGTTTTTTTATTACTTTATATAAAGTTGTTATTATTGTGCACTGCTTTGACCTGATTAAGCTAAGCGATCTATCAAATTTTATTAAATATAAACATTATAAATATCCTCTGTCCCCTTCACAGACTAAACTCCTCCAGTAATTTCTCCTGCACTGTAAGATCCTTTTTTGCTTACTAGAATTTATGTGCTGAGGTGAAGGACATTTGTAGCCAGAAAGAGGTGAAAGGTGTCTTGAAATAAATTGAATTATTGTGACCCCCCAAACGTGATTCTAGGTTATAATCGGCTCTGGTGAAATGTCCATAAAGCCACCTCCAGGGAGGAAGTCAGGGCCACTTAATGGGGCAGACACATTAATGTTACACAGTTAAGAAGGGCTGAAATGAAAATGGTCTAATTTACAAGACCTGATATGCAGAGGGAAGATTTGTTAACAAGAAGTCTTTTGGCGGTATTTGCTAACAAACACAGACATGGTGCTCTATAATGCATTTTTACATAGTAACATAGTAGATGACGGCAGAAAAAGACCTGCACGGTCTATCCAGTCTGCCCAATAAGACAAACATATGTGTAAACCTTACCTTGATTTGTACCTGCCTTATTCAGGGCACAGACCGTATAAGTCTGCCCTCCACTATCCTCACCTCCCAACCACCAACCCCTTCTTCCCCCCACCCAATTTCGGCTAAGCTTCTGAGGATCCATTCCTTCTGCACAGGATTCCTTTATGCATATCCCACGCATGTTTGAATTCCGTTACCGTTTTCATCTCCACCACCTCCCGCGGGAGGGCATTCCAAGCATCCACCACCCTCTCTGTGAAAAAATACTTCCTGACATCTTTCCTGAGGCTGCCCCCCTTCAACCTCATTTCGTGTCCTCTCTTTCTACCGCCTTCCCATCTCTGGAAAAGATTTGTTTGCTTGACTGGACTTTGCTTTCTTTTAGCATTTGAGATTCACTTGAGCAATATTACTCCAATTGACCTTGCTGCAGGTATTCGCATGCTGAAACATGGCCCGTGTCGGGTCCTTTGATTAAAGATCTTTTGATTGTTCCAGTCCTGAAGGCCTTCTTGGGCTTTTTTGAGTCGTCTTTGCGCGCTGTACTTCTTGACCAGGGGCGTAGCTAGAAAACAGATTTTAGGTGGGCCTAGGCAAGACGTGGGTGGGCACCAAGTATTCTCCCCCTCCTTCACCACCAAAAAAAAAATCTCTCAGCTGGTGGGAAAACTCTTCTTTCCACCTTGGTAGTCCGCAGCAGGCATGCACTGAAAACTGAGCATGCGCAGGTGTCGGAATCGTGGAGAGCAGTGTTTTTGTTACCATCAGGGGGAAGTCTTCAGCTGGTGGAACTTGGGATCCCCAGCAGTTACCTCTAAACACGTGCTACTGTTGGGTGGGCCTGGGTGGGTCGGGGCCCACCCACTTAGGGCTCAGGCCCACCCAACAGTAGCACACGTTTAACAGTAGCTGGTGGGGATCCCAAGCTCTGCCAGCTGAAGACTTCCCCCTGATGGTAACAAAAACACTGCTCTCCACGATACCGACACCGGCGCATGCTCAGTTTTCAGCGCATGCCTGCTGCGGACTACCAAGGTGGAAAGAAGCGTTTTCTCACCAGCCGAGATATTTTTTTGCTGGTGGAGGTGGGGGGGGGGGGGGGGGTGGAGAGAACACAGTGCTCACCCGCTTCTTGCCTAGGCCCACCCAAAATCTATTGTCTGGCTACGCCCCTGGGCCAGAGGTAAGATATACAACCCGGACTGGGCCCAACTTGTTTACGCAGTGTGATGATACCCGAGTGGATTATGACCAGTTCAGAAAAAGGAGCTTACAATCAGATCAATTTCTAAAGAAAGTTCAATTAAATTAAGCTCAAATTTCTAACTATCTTGCTTACAGAGCCTTAGTAAGACAAATAATAAAATTAAATATTTGATTAGTCTAACCCGAGAGTACGTATTTCCTGAATATAACTGCCTTAAAATACCTATTTAAAAAAAAAAAAAAGAACAATCCAGAATGTGGCGGTTCGTTTGATTTACTGCCTTAGAAGAGAATTATACCTTCTAACAGAAAACTGCATTGGCTTCCAGTTGAGGCCAGCATAACTTTTAAACTAGGATATATGTTGTGGAAAATTACACAGGGATTAGTACCGCAATATTTAATCTCTCTCGTACACTACGCGTTAGGAAGAAAGTTGCATAACACTCCTAATTTCTTTCTGGTTTTTTTTCCGAGTCCAAAGGGTATCCCTGGGAAGAAATTTTGTATATGTCTGTTTGCGTACCAGGCAGCCAAGCTTTGGAAATCTTTGCCTATCAATTGACGGTTTTCAATGGCCTTAAGACTATATGGTTTTCTCAGTATATGAATAGGAAATAATGAATGCCAGTTTTGTTATGTTCTCTTTAAATGTGTTACATCCTAGGCATTTTACGGTCTAGAGTCTTTCTGTAATCCGCTATGAACTATGCAAATGGAATTAGCGGAATATAAGAAAAAATAGCTAACTGAAGCGGCCTTTTACTAAGCTGCGGTAAAAAGGGCCCTAAGCTATTGGAGGCAGCCATTTTAGCCATGCACCAGGGCCCCTTTTTACCAGAACGGGTAAAAAGGCCAAAAAAAGAAATGATACAAAAACAGAAGAAACAAGTTTTCACAAAAAATGTAAAAAAAAAAACAAAAAAAAAACAAAACAAAAAAACAGCGAAGAAGACTAAAAAATAACAACAAAAGGACGAGGCTCCATATAAAAATCCAATGTTTATTGATCGAAGAACAAGACTCGACACAGCTGTGTTTCGGCCTACAGAGCCTGCATCAGGAGTCTATTTACAAAACAACATATAAAAATAATCTTAACATTTAAAAATAATATTAACATATAAAAAACAGTGACATAAAGAAAAATAACTAACTTAAGCGGCCTTTTACTAAGCTGCGGTAATGGATCCTCAGAAGCTTAGCTGAAATTGGGTGGCGGAGCAGGTGGGGGGAAGAGGGGGTGGTGGTTGGGAGGCGAGGATAGGGGAGGGCAGACTTATACAGTCTGTACCAGAGCCGGTGATGGGAGACGGGACTGGTGGTTGGGAGGCGGGAAATACTGCTGGGCAGACTTATACGGTCTGTGCCCTGAAAAAGACAGGTACAAATTCAAGATATGAGTTTATCTTGGGCAGACTAGATGGACCATGCAGGTCTTTTTCTGCCGTCATCTACTATGTTACTATGTAAAAGGGGCAGCCATTTCTGCCATGCGCCAGGGCCCCTTTTTACCAGAATGGGTAAAAAGACCCCAAAACAGAAATGGTCATGTAGTAAGTTCACATTTGCCCATGCAGCCATTTTGAGGGGGGGGGGGGGGGGGGAGAAGCAGTTACCGCCACCCACTGAAGCTCCTGCACTAACCCAGCTTGAATGTTTCAAAAATTGGCAGTGCTGGAAATGCCACACGCTAGGGCGGAGGCTCAAATGAAATATGGAAATTATCGAAGCTGGCAAAGAATGCCCGATTTTTGTGGCCTGATAAGAGACTAAAGCTGTAAGATTTCTCTTAGAATGTAATCCTTTAGAAGGAAAAGAATCTCAAACTGTTATAGGTATTATATTTTGAAACTAATATATTAACCATCAAATACATATAAAGCGGAACTAGACACCCCCCCCCCCCCCCCCCGAGATCTTATACACAAAACAACAAAGTTTTAAAAGAAGTCATGCCTCAACCAGTGGACATTCACATTGCAAGGAGAAACTCTGTTAAATCTGCCCAAACCACATACAAGACAAATTGCTGTATTTTGAGTAGTTCTACGTTTCCTCAATAAATATTAAGCACAGCCAAGGTATATGATGTTGCAATAATCAAGTTTTGTCAAGATTAAAGCTTGTACTAAAAACTTTAGTTTTCTTGGGTAAAATATTTCTAAACACTGTTGGGGGTGGGGGGGAAACAGTATTAGTGCTATCTCTAGCTCTGTTTCTCAATACACTTTCACACCAGAGTTCCTTTCAGGTTTCAACAGAGAATTTATTACTTCTTTCCACTGTACAACACAGCCTGAGCTTCTCCAGATGCATTCCCAATGCAGTACTCTAGTCACCACTTTATTTTTAGGACCAGAACAAGCACTTTGCGGCCCCTAGTGGACGCTTCCAGCCTCCATATACTGGGAAAGGAGAGTAGCATCCCAAGTAACATCCATATAAAAGGAAAAATCCTTTTTACTAGAATCTTGTTTCTTAGTGAGCGTACGTCACCATTCTTCTGCAGTTCACTAAACAAGGGTTTCCACACACAAAACCAACCCTCCAGTGTTGGTGCTTATGTAATTCCTACCCCAAGGCAAGGGCAGCCCCAGGTTCACCAAGACCAATAAAAAAATTCAGTTTCCCAAAACACAGTCTATAGGTTACACCAATCTTCTAACACTAGTAACTTAGCTTTGTTGTAATGTCAGCTTCAGGTGTGGCCCTTGGCTCCTCAGGCTCCCTTAGGTCCATTATCTTCAAACAGCTCATTAGCTATTCCAGAGCTTCCTGGTTCCACCTTTTACTTTGGGGTCCTTTTTTGCCCCATCTTGGGTAGCCTGCTTTACTCCTAGCTGGCCTTGCTCTTTGTGAGGAGGGGGGGCTCTCTCTACCCCCTCCTCGCTCTCCTCCTCTCTGGACTGGGGTTCTCCTTTTTCCTGCTTGTCTCCACTCTTTCTCTCCCTCTGGCTACTGGAGTCCTCCAACCCCACCTTTCCAGGCCACGCCTTTCTTTGATGGACAGCTAGGAACTGAGGGAGCCTAGAAGCACCTCCCCTCAGGGGGGCTCCTGTTTTCTTACAGAGCCCATGCCCCACTTCTGCCAAAACCCTCCCAGCAGCCTCTAGCTCCCAGGTATTGCTGCTGGGTAAGGCAACTCCCTTCCACTTGACTGGATTCCATTCTGGTTTCTCTCCCCACCCAGATCTCTAAACCCTCCTGAAGCTCTTTACCATAACTAAATGAAAAGACACAGGAGTGGCCTAGTGGTTAGAGTGGTGGACTTTGGTCCTGGGGAGCTGGGTTCAATTCCCACTGCAGGCACATGCAGCTCCTTGTGACACTGGGCAAGTCACTTAACCCTCCATTGCCCCAGGTACAAATAAGTACCTGTATATAATATGTAAGCCACATTGAACCTGCTATGAGTGGGAAAGCCCGGGGTACAAAAATCACTTAACCACTGCAGTATATTTTAAATTATTCATCAACCAGATACATTTCTTTACAAGGCCATTTATCTGAGACCCCCCCCCCCCCCCATGATAAATTATGGTCCAGCATAACTCCTAAAATTTTCAAAGAAGATTCCAATTTATAGGTTAAACCATTTAGTACTAAAGAAGACGATTTCAATAGGACATCTGTATTATCAACTAGGAAAAACTTACTGTTAAGTTTGAGGTGATTATGAAACATCCATGTAACCATCATTATCATATAATTTTCTATTTTCTATTTCAACTGGAATTAAATCGTAATGTCATCCTGTATACATAAAAGCTTTATAACCAGCAGCTTTTAACTGATATCCTAATGAGGCCATTAGAACCCTGATAGCGGAGAACCCTGACGGACCCCGCAAACCTCATCCCATTTCTGAGAGAGAGCTCCTTCCGGCTTCATGGAGTAAGTCCTCACTGTAAGAAAACCTCGGAACTAGTTTAGAACTTTCTCTGTAATACCCAAATTACTTAAGATAAGTACATAAGTATTGCCACACTGAGACAGACCGAAGGTCCATCAAGTCCAGTATCCTGTTTCCAACAGAGGCCAATCCAGGTCACAAATACCTGGCAAGATCCCAAAACAGTACAAAACATTTTATGCTGCTTATCCCAGAAATAAGCAGTGGATTTTCCCCAAGTCCATTTTAATAATGGTCTATGGACTTTTCATTTAGGAAAGGAAAAGGAAATGGGACTTGATATTCTGCCTTTCTGAAGTTTTTGCAACTACATTCAAAGTGGTTTACATATATTCAGGTACTTATTTTGTACCAGGGGCAATGGAGGGTTAAGTGACTTGCCCAGAGTCACAAGGAGCTGCAGTGGGAATCGAACTCAGTTCCCCAGGATCAAAGTCCACTGCACTAACCACTAGGCTACTCCTCAGCTCCCTCCAAACCTTTTTAAAACCCCACTAAGCTAACCGCCTTTACCACATTCTCTGGCAACAAATTCCAGAGTTTAATTACACGTTGAGTGAAGAAACATTTTCTCCGATTCTTTTTAAATTTATTATTATTATTTGTTACATTTGTATCCCACATTTTCTCACATAGTTGCAGGCTCAATGTGGCTTACAAAATACCGTGAAGGCATTCACCAAATCCGGTAAGTACTTTCTAGCTTCATTGAATGTCCTCTAGTCCTAGTGTTTTTGGAAAGAGTAAACAGATGCTTCACTTGACCTGCTCTCTCTGTTACTTCCTGTTCCGGGGCACAGAAAGCAGGGAACCAACGGAGCCGACGCAGCTCCCAGAGACGACATGCACTCGGCGGGGCGGAGCACCAGCGGTAAAGATGCACTCCGGGGGGGGGGGGGGGGGTTTGCATAAGCCGTGCTGCACCCGGGGGGGGGGGGGTGCACAGCGGCGACCCGCCCCGGGTGTCAGCCGGCCTCGCTACGCCGCTGGATCCACAGCATCAAATGCTGGGAGGAGGAGGAGGACAAGAACCTCCATCCCTGAAAACCCATCCCAAGATGACAGAATTGTCCCAGGGCGTTCTAGGATGGAGAGGGCTAAACGTTGACCTGAAAGAATGTTGTGTCTGCCAGGTGACTGGTCAAGAAAGATTGCACTCTAGTCTACGGCCACAGTCATACACCTTGCCATCTGCTGGCCAACAAGGTGAGAGAAGTCCTCACCTGCCTAATTCTTCATAACCCCCTCTTTACAGTCTCTCCAGGCCACAACTGATGACCATCAGAACTAGTAATTAGTACATTTCAATGCAAATAGGATCATAGGAAACAGAGACCATGAGGGCAGATTGAAACTGTCAGCCCCATGTAGTCTGTACCCAGTCTGCTTCCTGGTGAAAGGCCGTCGACCCTGTTGATCTCTGGTTTTACCTGAATTCCTTCACTGCTGAAGAGCCTCTGTGCTTTCCAGTGGCGTAGCTAAGAGTGGGTCTTGGTGGGCACAGGCCCACCCATTCTTGCCTCAGGCCCACTCAGTGAGCAGCCCATAAGGCCCCCAAAACTCTTCAGTGGCAGCACCTCACTACTCTCTCTCCCTCTTCACTTGTGGCCTGGAATCTGCCCGTCTCTCTACCCCCCTCCCAGTCTACCTCAGAGCTACTGCAGGCTTCTCTCTATCATGTCCCGCCCTCAATGATGTCACTTCTTGTTTTTTTGGTGGGAATGTGGTAGAGAAAAGCCTGCAGGGCCGGCACAGGATGCCTATAGGAATTGCGATGGACAACAGCTCTGAGGTAGGACCGGGGGAGGGGGTTCAGAGAGAAACAGGCAGATATTGGGTCATTAACCCCCCCCCCCCCCACACACACACTATATTGTATGTATGTATAGGGGTAGCATTGGGGGTGAGAAGGGCCCACCCAGGTTAACTCTGGGCCCACTCAAAATGGCAGGTCTGCCTACGCCCCTGGTGCTTTCCCATGGCTTTCATGAACTCTGTTGCTGCTTTTCATGGCCTCGTGGTGCAATCGATACGTCATTTACCTAATCTGCCCATGAACTGAGTTCAAATCCCGCACTGGGATTTCTGTCAGATAGCCAGCCTCTTACCAACTCAGCCATCCATCCACTTTCAGTCTTTAAATTACCCAGTCTTTCCTGGGGAAGGGAGGGGGAATGACTGGGGAAAGCAATGGCAAACCACCCTACTGAAAGTCTCCCACAAAACCATAACACAAGTGGCGACCCCCATAATTGTTCACACTTTGATGATTTTTTGCCTAGGAGACACTTCCATGCATTCAGATCTATTTGCTCTTGTGTTATCATTTCTGTGAACTAAAGTTTGTTTCTTGTGCACTATTTGAATCTCTATTATATCCAGGGTGGTGAATCCCACCTGTGGCACCTCATATGCTGGCACATCGAAGGATTCTCCCCCTATCCACTGCAGTCTGCTTTCCAAAAATACTAGGACTAGGGGGCATGCGATGAAACTACAGTGTAGTAAATTTAAAACAAATCGGAGAAATTTTTTCTTCACCCAACGTATAATTAAACTCTGGAATTCGTTGCCAGAAAAAGTGGTGAAGGCGGTTAGCTTAGCAGAGTTTAAAAAGGGGTTGGACGGTTTCCTAAAGGACAAGTCCATAAACCGCTACTAATTGGACTGGGGAAAAATCCACAGTTCCAGGAATAACATGTATAGAATGTTTGTACATTTGGGAAGCTCGCCAGGTGCCCTTGGCCTGGATTGGCCGCTGTTGTGGACAGGATGCTGGGCTCGATGGACCCTCGGTCTTTTCCCAGTGTGGCATTACTTATGTACTTATGTATATGTACTTATGTCTTTGCCCCCAGCCTCTTATACACCCAGATCTTTCAAGCTGCCAGTCAGGGCTGGTGTTGAACATCCTTGACCCAGGGCAGAAATTTGGACCTCAAAGCCCACCAGTCGGCTGTTTTTCCTTTAACTTCAGTCAGGCTTGGGGGCACAGGGTAACTGCCCTGTTTACATCCCCACCCCCATGCCATCTCTGCTGCCAATGTGCAAGATTTGGGGCAACTTTAGTTTTCTTTGCAAACAAATAAACATTTCAGGAATGATGTCTACGGAGGCGAGGCCTCTGAACGTGAGCAGACAAATGTTCTAATTAGTCAAGAATGTCTCACCCTGTAGCAGGAACAGAAAAGCATCATCAGTTTTCATCTGTTTTGCTACTTTTGTCTGATTTCAGCAATGGATCTGTGTGATCATTGATCTGCACGTGGAAGCACGTGGAATACTTAGGGGCCATTTTACTAAGCCGCGTAGGCGTCAACGCATGCCAAATTGGAGTTACCGCCCGGTTACCGTGGTAATTTCAATTTTGGCATGAGTGTGTCCAAAAAATAATTTTGACGTGCATAGACCATTAGCGCCCGGTTACCACATGAGACCTTTCCGCTAGGTCAATGGCTTGCGGTAAGGTCTCAGATCCAAAATGGACGCGCGGCAATTTTCATTTTGCCGCACGTCCATTTTTGGCAAAAATAAAAAAGGGCATTTTTGCGGGTGCGCTGAAAAATAATTCTGTGCGCGCCCAAAAGATGCGTCTAGACTACCGCAGGCCATTTTTCAGCGCACCTTAGTAAAAGGACCCCTGAGTGAGAGAGGAGAGGGCAAAACCTGAGAGAATATTTTATTTAATTAATTTCTTTATTAGGATTTATTTACCACATTTTTGAAAGAATTCACTCAAGGTGGTACACAGTAAGAATTTATTTGTAGCATTTGTATCCCACATTTTCCCACCAATTTGCAGGCTCAATGTGGCTTACATCTGCCGTAGTGGCGATTGCCATTTCCGGTAACAGAATTACATTCGGTATTGCATTAAGGTGCATACATACATGATAAGGAAGAATACATTATGGTGATAGATTGAAATGTAACATATGTTAGATCATCAATTATAGAGAAATCGTTTTCGATATAAGGATTAAAGTGGTATTGCATTAAGGTGCGTACATACGTGATAAAGAATACATTATGGTATTTCGCATAGGTTCCAGAGTAATAGTTTAGCTTGTAACCTTTGTTAGGTCATAAATTATATAAAAATCATTTTCGGCATGAGTATTAAAGTGGTATTGCTTGTTCGTTGATAGTAATGAGGTTAGTCAGTCAAGTGATAAGAGTTCGGTTCTGTCTGGTTCACGGTCATTCTTATTATTTAGTGATTAGGATGGTTGTTTATGGTATGCCTTCTTGAACAGGTCAGTTTTCAGTAGTCTTCGGAAGATAGTTAGGTCTTGCATTGGTTTTATGGCCTTCGGTAGTGCGTTCCATAGTTGCGTGCAAATGTAGGAGAAGCTGGTTGCGTATGTGGATTTGTATTTGAGTCCTTTACAGTTGGGGTAGTGTAGATTGAGGAATGTGCGTGCTGATCTTTTTGCGTTCCTAGTAGGTAGGTCTATAAGGTCTGACATGTAGGTCGGGGCTTCCCCGTGTATGATTTTGTGGACCATGGTGCAAACTTTGAACGCGATTCGTAAATCAAACATAAGCAATAGACAATTACAGCAGTAAAAATATTCAAATAATACAAAGTATGCCGTGAATATGTAACAGAACATTTTAATAGACAGCGTAGGGTATAAGCAAAGATGGAACATATAGATAGGTAAGAGGGCAAGAGGAGTTAGAATAATTTCATTTCACAAATCAAAGTAACGTTCAGTAGTAGCTCAAGGCAAGTTATATTCAGCTTGAAGAAGAAACGGCTGAGAGGAGATATGATAGAGGTCTAGAAAATACTGAGTGGAGTGGAACGGGTAGATATGAATCATTTGTTTACTCTTTCCAAAAATACTAGGACTAGGGGGCACACAATGAAGCTGCTAAGTAATAAATATAAAACATACCACAGAAAACATGTCTTCACTCAACGTGTAATTAAACTCTGAAATTCATTGTCAGAGAATGTGGTAAAAGCAGTTAGCTTAGCAGGGTTTAAAAAAAAGGTTTGGCTAATGTCCTAAAAGAAAAGTCCTAGACCATTATTAAGATGACTTGGGAAAACCCACCACTTATTTCTATGATAAACAACGTAAAATCTGTTTTCCTGCTCTGGGATCTTGCCAGGTACTTGTGACTTGGATTGGCCACTGTTGGAAACTGGGTACTGGACTTGATGGACCTTCGATCTGTCCCAGTATGACATCGCTTATGTTCTTTTATTATGTTCTTATGTTCCCTGTCCCTGGAGGGCTGAGTCTGTGTTGTTACTTGAGGCAATGGAAGGTTGAGTGACTTTCCCAAGGTCACATGGAGTAGCAGTTGGATTTGAGCTAGGCTTCCCCGGTTCTCAGCATGCTATTTTAATTCTAAGGCTGTTACTGGATTCACCCTCCGATTTCAACATGCCCCAGTGTTTTTCTCACTGTAAATCTAGCAGAGAATCTGACATCATCACCAACATACCCTGGTACAGAGGTGAGGTTCATTTCCAGGATCACAAGGGCAAAATTAACCCATTTGGAGACATTACCCCCCCAAAAGTGAAAAACTCTGAAATCTGAGCTGAAAACTCAGGACTGTACCCCCAAACCCCCAGTCCCTTGCAATGACCCGACAAGCTCCTCCCTCCCTAGTAACCTCAGGGGTTCTCAGTAGCTCCTGCTGCCCTGAAGCAATATTTCGGTTTAGGAAAGTGTTAAAATCGTATTTATTGCCTTCATTTTATTTTCCTTTCGATTTTTAATGTTCTTTTAATATATGCATTGTTGTGAATTGTAAGTGATTGTGCAGCGTATTCTAGTAATACCAAGGAGAGGGTGTAGAAATTGAATTTATTTGTTCATAAGTTAAGAAAATGGCTCTGGCATGGCACCTGAGCCGCAAGGCAATCCCAGCGGCCCACCTGCTTTTCAGAATACTCCCAAGTCATGTTCCATCTTTCCCAAATAGACCCAAACAATGATGCTTTGTTTCCCCATCCTCTGCCTGCATGTATGAGACGAGCACTGCTCCATGGGGAATGCATTGGAAAGCAAGTGCTAACATTACCAGAGTGGGCGTTATTGGGTGGAAAGGTACAATTTTTATTTTTCTATGTGTGATGTAACCAAAATATAAACATGTGGTTTGGGGAAACACCTCATTGTGCTCAGGCAAGAACAAAACTCAGATGATCTAAGGATGAGAAATAAGAACATAAGAGTGGCCATACTGGGTCAGACCAATGGTCCATCTAGCCCAGTATCCTGTTTTCCAAACAGTGGCCAAGCCAGGTCACAAGTACCTGGCAGAAACCCAAATCGTGGCAACATTCCATGTAGAACCCCAAAGAATAGCAAGATTCTGGAATCCTAAGGCGTGACAACATTCCATGCAGAATCTCAGAGTAGCAACATTCCATGTAGAACCCCAAAGAATAGCAAGATTCCGGAATCCTAAAGAGTGACAAGATTCCATGCAGAATCTCAAAGAGTAGCAACATTCCATGTAGAACCCCAAAGAATAGCAAGATTCTGGAATCCTAAAGAGTGACAATATTCCATGCAGAATCTCAGAGTAGCAACATTCCATACTACAAATCCCAGGGCAAGCAGTTGCTTCCCATGTCTGTCTCAATAGCAGACCATGGACTTTTCCTCCAGGAATTTGTCCAAACCTTTTTTAAATCCAGATACACTAACCGCCGTTATCACATCCTCTGGCAAAGACTTCCAGAGCTTAACTATTCGTTGAGTGAAAAAATATTTCCTCCTATTTGTTTTAAATGTTTTTCCATGTAACTTCCTCGAGTGTCCCCTAGTCTTCGTACTTTTGGAACGAGTAAAAAATCGATTTACTTCTACACCACTCAGGATTTTGTAGACCCCCAATCATATCTCCCCTCATCCATCTTTTTTCCAAGCTGAAGAGCCCTAACCTCTTTAGCCTTTCCTCAAACGAGAGGAATTCCATCCCATTTATCATTTTAGCCGCTCTTATTCGAACCTTTTCTAATTCTGCTATATCTTTTTTGAGATTCGGCGACCAGAATGGAACGCAATACTTTATTTATTTATTTATTTTTATTTATTGCATTTGTATCCCACATTTTCCCACCTCTTTGCAGGCTCAATGTGGCTTACAATACATCATGAGTAGTGGAAATATAATAGAAAATAGACATTTAGTGATACAGAAGAATCTTGGGTAACATGATACTCAAGGTGTGGACGCACCATGGACTGATACAAAGGCATTATAGTATTTTCGGCTCCATATAGACTCCATAAAGTATCAATGGCCATGATGTAGGAGGGGACCAAACCAAGGTCTTAAATCATCCCCATGGTGCCCTGTGCCTTGTAATCGCATCTGGATTTGAACTACCCTGGGCAGACTGAATGGACCATACAGCCCTTATCTGCTGTCATGTTTCTTTGATGGACCGACCTACCCTCCAGGTTCTTTCATCTCTGGATGGTACCTTTAAGGATAGTAGCCCTATCATTGTGTCACTAGCCTCCATAAAGTATCAATGGTCATATACCAAGATCACTGTTATTAAAGAGACCCCCACCCTGAGAATTGGCAAGGCTGAGGTACTTCCAAGTAGAGCCACCAGATTGGTTTGTGGACTGCACTGTAATCCGTAGAAAAAATGAAGGAGCTCCAGATGTGACCTTCAGGAGGAAGAGGAGATATGATTAAAAAAAAAATTTAAATATCTAGTGGGCTTCAGTAAAATGCCAGATGGGAGCATTTTCCATAGAATGAAAAGCTGAGGGGCAAAGGGTCACCCTGTGAAGCTGAAGATGGGGAAGCTCCACGGGTATGATAGAAAACACTTTTTTGCTGAAAAGGTGATGAGTAACTAGAACAGACTTCGTGCTGAGAAGATAGGATCCCAACAGTGGCAGAATTCAGAGACACATGGGACAGACATAAAGGGACTTTTGTGACAAAGGAGACCAGTCATGGATTGAGTCCGACTCCACAGTAGGCAGGTAGAAATGGGCAAACTGGGTGAGGCTACCTTGTCCTCATCTGTCATCTGCTGAGTTTCTCTCATCACCCTTGGAGACTACAAAGTTGGCCCACCCCGATGACTAAGGCTGAGCCGCTATGAGAGCATATGTACTTCCCAGTCACCACCTTTAGGGCATGTTTCCCTGGCATACAATTAAACCTTGTTACTGCACAGAGAGGTAATCAGGAAGGGCTGGGGGGAAAATGCTGGTGGCTATAGTCTCTTTTCCTGTTGCACCTTTGAAATAGGACCTTCCTGCTGAGATAAATCCTCATTCTCCCTGCCCTCTCTCTTAGAGAATGACACAGGGACAAAATTTGTCACTGTCCCATCTGCATGCTTCTGTCTCCATCTCCACCCTGTCCATGCAGGCCCTGTCTCTGTCCCCACTCCATGCCCGCAGGTTCTATTCCCGTCCCTGGCCCATCCCCATCCCCATGGGCTCTGTTCTCATCTGCGGAAGCCTTGAACACTTATGATTTTATATTTAAATATTTTTATCAAAGTATAAAAATGAACAATATGCTGACATAGAGAAGAGTTTTTTTCTGAATTGTAGAGAGGTGTGGTAGCCGTGTTAGTCCACTCTTAAAGGTTATCAATAGAAATCAAACAAAATAAAACATGGAAAAGAAAATAAGATGATACCTTTTTTATTGGACATAACTTAATACATTTCTTGATTAGCTTTGGAAGGTTGCCCTTCTTCGTCAGATCGGAAATAAGCAAATGTGCTAGCTGACAGTGTATATAAGTGAAAACATTCAAGCATTACTATGACAGTCTGACAGGGTGGGAGGATGGGGGTGGGTAGGAGGTATGCATGGGGACATCAAAGCATATCATTGATATTCTAACAGGATGGGTGTGGATAGGTGAGGGGTGGGGTGATCAACAGAGACATACAGCTTTATGGTTTCTAATGGGTTAGAAAACCCCAGATCCTTGTTAAGTCCTGTCTGTTGGGTGTCAAAATATTCAATCATTCTTATTTCAAAGGTCTTACGTTCCTGTATTGTTTTAAAATTACCTTTAAAATACAATTACAAATAGAAAACAATAATATCATCGAGCAGCTATAATAACCCCTCCCACCAACCCTTTACCCTTCCAAACCCAACAATAGCTGACTTCCGCTACCCCAAAGAATCCTAATCCACCCTGTTAAAATGTCCAGGGGTACAAAATACAACCCATTCTGTAATGCCCTAGAGGGGAGAAATATGCCCTATGAAGCACTGTTATGGTTTTTTAATCTATGGATGAATAAGAAGTCATCAACAGTTTCAGGATTCAGTCCAGTTCTCCTGAAATAGAAGATGTCTTCTCAGATGTGTTGGTAGCAGGATGTACAGGATCCCTCGTGCAAAGTTTGCTAGTTGTGGTCAGCATGTTTGCTTGTTTTTCCAAAAAAAATCAAAACATTGTCCTCCGCATCAAACAAACAAAAATAACAGTCCAGTTCATTAACAGGCTTCAAAGTAGAAAGTGACAGGGGGACAAGGTTTGTTCCCCTCCTCACGGGCTCTGTCCCCATCCCCACCCTGTCCCCATGGGATCTTCCCCATCCCCGTCCCCATGGTGACTGTGGGTTCCCATCCCCGTGTCATTCTCTAGTCTCTCCCTCTCCCTCTGTTCCCCCAACACCCCAGCAGTCTTTCCCTGTATTCCCCACCCCCTGCGATGTAAGTCTCCTTCTCCCTGACCTCTCTCCACCATCTCATGCTGGTCTTATACTCTCACTGTAGCTTTCTCACTCCACCCCATTGTACCCCCTCTTTTTAGGTCTCCCTCTCCTTGGCCCCCCCTACCCAATTTAAACCTCATTCTTGCTGTCTTCCATGCCCCTCCAGGTATGATCTCACTCTCCCTGTTCCCTAACCCCATGCAGGTCTCCCTCACCCTGAGACCCTCCCCCACTTTTCAACACTAAGTTTTTTCCTTCTCCATTTCCATCCCCTAGTGGCTGTGCCCCCAATACTTCTTTCAGTCCTCATGGTGGGTAGGAGGAACCGTGCTTAATACTGCCAAGAAAAATGCTGGGGCTGCGGCCTAGCTAACTCATTCACAGTTTTAATGCTGAGCGTTAATCAAAATTGATTAAATATCTATGAAGGGAAAGGGATTCAAATTTATCTCAAACCTTTTCCAGTTGTAGCTCAAGGTGAGTTACATCCAGGCACACTAGCAGGGGCATTTTCGAAAGAGAAGGGCACCCATCTTTCGACACAAATCGGGAGATGGGCGTCCTTTTCTCAGGATTGCTCAAATCGGCATAATCGAAAGCTGATTTTCGGCGTCCTCAACTGCTTTCCATTGCGGGGATGACCAAAGTTCACGGGGGCGTTTCGGCAGTGTACCGAAGGCGGGATGGGGGTGTGGTTAAGAGATAGGCGTCCTCGGCCGATAATGGAAAAAAGAAGGGCGTCCCTGACGAGCATTTGGCCGACTTTACTTGGTCCCTTTTTTTTTCACGATCAAGCCTCAAAAAGGTGCCCGAACTGACCAGATGACCACCGGAGGGAATCGGGGATCACCTCCCCTTACTCGCCCAGTGGTCACCAACCCCCTCCCACCCTTAAAAAAAATTTAAAAAACATTTATTTCCAGCCTCTATGCCAGCCTCAAATGTCATACCCAGCTCCATCACAGCAGTATGCAGGTCCTTGGAGCAGTTTTAGTGGGTACTGCAGTGCACTTCAGGCAGGCAGACACAGGCCCATCCCCCCACTACCTGTTACACTTGTGGTGATAAATGGGAGCCCTCCAAAACCCACTTGAAACCCATTGTATATGTAGGTGCCCCCCTTCACCCCTTAGGGCTATGGTAGTGGTGTACAGTTGTGGAGAGTGGGTTTTGGGGGGCTCAGCACACAAGGTAAGGGAGCTATGCACCTGGGAGCAATTTGTGAAGTCCACTGCAGTGCCCCCTAGGGTGCCTGGTTGGTGTCCTGGCATGTCAGGGGGACCCGTGCACTATGAATGCTGGCTCCTCCCACGACCAAAGGGCTTGGATTTGGTCGTTTTCGAGATGGGCGTCCTCGGTTTCCATTATCGGCGAAAACCGAGGTCACCCATCTCTAAGGTCGACCTAAATGTGGAGATTTGGGCATCCCTGACCGTATTATCGAAATGAAAGATGGACGCCCATCTTGTTTTGATAATACGAGTTTCCCCGTCCCTTCGCCAAGACGTCCTTAGAGATGGGCATCCCCGTTTGATTATGCCCCTCCACTTATTTCCCTGTCCATGGAGGGCTCACAACCAAAGTGAACACGAGCTCTGGAGGCCATTAGCGCTGTACTAGCACTTGCATTTACCAGCGCAGAATGATCAGAGGGGTCTAACGCAGCAAACAACGAGAGCTTCAGGCCTCAGCGCAGATAGCATGCAAATGTAGTCAAGCTCACTTGAACGAGGTCATTTTGTATTCCTCCCCAATGATCAGAAAAGAACACCTGAAAGAAAGGTGCCTTACCGCTGTAAAAAGTAACGCCAGGTCCGAGCAGACAGAGGATTTCCCATGATTTTCATGCTTCTCTCGCAATTCTGTCTGCAAAATCTACCGGTTTTGATTGCTTTTGGAAGCAGAAGGGAGTCCGTGCAAGCCCCTGAGCGCCGGTTGTGAGAAACAGCAGATCCAAATGTGAAATACACATTGGCGTTGTTGTCCTGCATCTAAATTTAAAGCGGCTATCTTTAAAAAAAAAATACCCAAAGCACACGTTGATGTCTGTTACTTGCATCTAAATATAAGCATTCAACCCCCTCCCCCAAGAAACACTTATATTTAGGCTGCAGAAAACAGACGCCAATGTGTGCTTCATGTTCGGGTTTTATCTGGCGCATGCGCACAGGAGCCGAGCTTACCACTGAACTCTTCTGCACATGTGCCAAGCACAATCCTCCTGTCAAACTCCTTAAGCTATGAGCACGCCTATATTTGCATCTCATTAGCATTGAGTATTAGGGCGTTGGTCTTCTGCGCTGTTCTGGCGCTATTTTTATGGTGCTATTCAGAATAGCGCCAGAGTTTCGATTATCTGCCCCTAAGTCTGTACCTGAAGCAATGGAGGGTTAAGTGGCTTCAGGGTCGGCCCAAGGCAATTTGCTACCCGAGGCAGGGATGAGATGCAGCCCGTGCCCAGTCTGGCATCTCCCCCCTTCCCTCCTCAACCCTCTTCCCCGCGTTTACCTTCTTTTTTTTCTTGTCCAAAAGGTGGCAGCGATTCCCATAGGTTGCCCTGCTGCAGTGCCGCCTGCACCGGCCTCTTCGCTCTACTGCGTCCCGCCTCTGAGGAAAGAGGAAGTTACATCAAGAGGCGGGTCTCAGTAGGGAGAGGAGGCCGGTGCCAGTGGCAGGGCAGCCTATGGGAACTGCTGCCATTTGGAAAAGAAAAAAATAAGGTAAATGTGGGAAGAGGGTTGAGGAGAGTGCTGCCTGAGGCCCGCACCTCATTTGGTCTAATGGTAGGGCTTGCCCAAGATCACGAGGGAAATGGGACTTGATATACAGCCTTTCTGTTTTATTTTGCAACTACATTCAGAGTGGTTTACATATATACAGGTGCTTATTTTGTACCAGGGGCAATGGAGGGTTAAGTGACTTGCCCAGAGTCACAAGGAGCTGCAGTGGGAATTGAACCCAGTTCCCCAGGATCAAAGTCCACTGCACTAACCACTAGGCTACTCCTCCACGCATTCCACCAATAAGAGCCAACCTCATCAGTGATGTCACAATGGCTTGATTGCCCGATACTTGGCTCACTTCTGATATTGTGATGTCATAAGGAAAAGGGGGAAAGGGAAATGGGACTTGATATACCGCCTTTCTGAGGTTTTTGGCAACTACATTCAAAGCGGTTTACATATATAAGTACATAAGTACATAAGTAGTGCCATACTGGGAAAGACCAAAGGTCCATCTAGCCCAGCATCCTGTCACCGACAGTGGCCAATCCAGGTCAACATTCCAGACAAGTTATACCTAAAAATGCGGAATTTTTCCAAGTCCATTTAATAGCGGTCTATGGACTTGTCCTTTAGGAATCTATCTAACCCCTTTTTAAAC